>NC_030686.2:18016571-18625321 GCF_000004195.4 Xenopus tropicalis
TGAAACACTGACAGAGACCTAAGAGGATCTATAGGGAGCTCCAATAAAGGGCCATTTTTACAGATAGTAGTCATTTTTGGACCAAAGTGAAACCAGCACCATATATTACTCATAATTGCCTACAAGATTTGAGGTTTTTTTTTGCTTATCCTATATGTCTACAATATAAAGACACAAGGCTGAGGTATACAGGGAACTATGAGTATCACTCATGTATTATAAGGGATAATGTACCCCCTACTGTAAATGATAAGGATATTAGAAGTCACTGAGGGGTTCTGTGACTATATAAAGGCACAAGGCTGCAGACTGAGTTATACAGGGTACTCTGAGTATCGTTCATGTATTATAAGAGATAATGTAGTATAAATTATAAGGATACAGCAGGAGCACTTGAGCCTTGGTTATTTGGTTGACATTTCAACCCACCCTGGGCACTTTTCAAGGCCAAGGTCCGAGAAATAATTTTGTACTTTTCTTTTCCATTGAAGGAACAGTAAAACCAAAAATGTAAAATGTTTTAAAACAATTAAAATATAATGTATTGTTGCCCTGCACTGGTAAAAGTAAACTGCAGTTTATATTGCAGAATTAACTGCCTGACCCCAGCAACAAGTAGTTTATATAAATAAGCTGCTGTGTAGCCACGGGGGGCAACCATTCAAGCTGGAAAAAAAGACACAGGGTACATAGCAGATAACAGATAAGCTCCATAGAATACAATGGGAGTCTCCACAGCATCTGCTATGTAACCTGTGCCTTTTCTCCAGCTTGAATGGCTGCCCCCATGGCTACACAGCAGCTTTATTTATATAAACTACTTGTTGCTGGGGCCAGGCAATATAAACTGCAGTTTAACAACACTGTAAGCCCACAGAGAGTCTGTAAATTTCTTAAGATTACTTAGTAAGGAAGTCCTCACCTACGCCAGGCTGTTGCCCTAAGAACAGGTAACTGTCAGTAAGTCAAGGAATCACAAGGGAGTTGCAAAATAAAGGAGCTATCCTGAAGCAATGGAATCTTCCATAGATGATGAAGAGTTTTGTATGCTTATGTCCTACATTGTTGTCACATCCTGATGCCCTTTATACATTAGCGCTGTGAGTGTCTTTACCAATGAAGCTCTGCCCAAACTCTTCCCACACTGAGCTTCCTTCCTGGGGCCAAAATATTGGGCTTTCCCACAATTCTTATACCTGGCCATGAGCTTGATGGAATATGAATTGTCACACCTCTCCTACATACAATTTGCTTGCAGTACACTTTTGAGGGCCTCATATATTTCATTGTTTCCTTGTTTTTTTGTTACATGTACATGGGAAAACATGTTTTTTTTCCCAAAACACATCAGTTAACAGAGCTTCTCCAGCAGAATCCTGCAGATTTTTTTTATGTTTAATTTTAACATTTCACATGGGGCTAGCCATATTCTTCATTTTCAATGGTGCTACAGCCATGTGACCTGTGCTCTGAAAAACTTATATAAGAATAGCACTCAAGAGTAAGAAATCCAAGTCCGGCTTGGGACTCCTCCAGTTACATGGGAGTAGGAGAAACAATAGGTTACATGAAAGTGGTTCTAATGTGTAGCCTGACTCCTTCTGCCTACACACCAATATTACAATTTAATACATTTGTTGGTTCAAGGATAACATTTTAAATTGTAGAGTAAATTATTTGCTATATAAACAGTGTAATTTAGAAATAAAAAGTACACCATAAAAATGATGACAAAATCGCTTGGCTGCTAACTATTGTGCCATGCTAGCCACATTAAGCTCAGGTCAGCTACAATCTGCAAGCAACTGTGAGAACGCTGGCATGGGCACCCAGTGACTGCTCCTTTTGTCCGTGTGGAAACCCGGACCAGGGCCGGATTTGTTTTCGGCGCGCCCCTAGGCCACCCCGTTGAACGGCCCGCGCCCCCCCAATGCGCATGCGCGAATGAGCGACCAACCGCTCGTCTCCCTACCCCGCCCCCCCTGCACGCCCGCGAGTGCGCATGCGCATACATTTAAAGCCCCATACGGAGCAGTGGGGAGAAGTTCCCACTGCTCCGTATTGAGAAAAACTTTAAAAATTGCATTGCGGCGGGGCGGCGGTATGCTGCCCCTACATTTCTGCCGCCCTAGGCCCGGGCCTTTGGGGCCTCTCCACAAATCCGGGCCTGGTCATGACCCAGAGGCTGCCTGCACCTGAAAGGGAGCTCGCACCAGGGGTTCCCAAGGGTGAGGCTGGGGGGAAACAATAAGCCTAACACTGATACCACCTTATTAAAATATATTCTCATGCATTCAATTAGGGGGTGATTAATCAATGTTTGAATACAAATTTTTCCACAATTCATAATTAAGCTAAAACACCCAATATTCGAATTATGGTTCAAAAACTCAAATGTTCAATATTTATTATGTGCAAAAAACTAGATTCTAAAACTTTGGCATCTAAAAGCTTGCAAGTTCATGTAGAAATCAATGGGAGTTGGGGATAGACGATGGGCATAGGCGCCATTGGATCAAGGACCACACCAATGAGCTGATGCGGTCCCTGATCCGACGGAAAATCAAATCTGCCCAATTGAGATCTGGACAATTTTTTTTTCGGTTAGGCAGGCCCGTACAGGGGCATATAAGCTGCCAAATCCATCTAAAAGACTTGAATAGGCAGCTGAAATCATCCCATGTAAGGCCACCTTAAGCCATCACCACCCATGTTGTAGCCATTGCTAAACTTGCTGGGGGAAAGCTGAGCAACGTCGGACTGGAGCGTTGGGGCCCACCGGTGCTGCAACCTACAGGGCCCTCTTCCTGACATATACCCCCACCCCCCTCCACACAGCATCCCTTTTACCTCCTTAAGTTTGGAGCCTTGATTAGGGGACAGAGGGAAGCCCAGGCAGGGAAGCAGGCTCTGGGGAGAGAGGGTGGCCAAGGCAGGGGAGCGGGGGCAACTTGGGCAAGGGAGTATGCTCAAAGCCACAAACGAAAGGATGTAAAAACGTCTTGGAGATATCAAGAGAAGGACCCTGGAGGTCGCAGCCCAAGCAGGGGAGCAGGCTCAGGGGAGATGGGGTGTCCCAGGCAGGGGAGCAAGCTTGGGTTGGTGGGGCCCACGGGGTTTTTCCCAGTCGAACCCTGAAGCTAAGGGCATGATTAGGAAGGACTGGTGTGAAGTAGGAAAACTATTGCTTAAATTCCTATTTGGCAATGTTGGCAGGTATGATATATACACAGTTTATATTCTGGTTTTTAGATTTTTTATTAATGTATAAAGTAAAACCACAGTTTTGTATATTTTAATGTAACAGTTTTAAATAAAATTAACTTTAAATACAACAAATATTCTAAATATCTTAATTTACATTAATTCAAGTTATAGTGGAAAAAAAGGGAGCAGATGGCCTGAAGATGGTATGATGAAAGATAGTGGTAGAAGGCCAAGCGCATAGAGGGTCCATTGTGTTCTTTACTGATGCCATCTTCAAACTGCAAAACATTATCTTCCTCATGGTTTTGGGGAGTCGTAAAAAGATAGGGCCCAAGAATGTCTACTTACACAGTCAATGACTCGTGAAGCAATAAAAGTGCAGAAAGTCCCTTCAGCCAATATGGAGGCAATGGAGAGTTCATCTGCTCCCAGGATTCCAATGCTCTCTTTCTCAGTGTGCTCTTAGATGTCCTGCTGCATCCTGGCTGCTTCAATATTCTACAACTTAACTGTTTGGTGTGTAGGACAATTAATTATGTTTAGTGCTGTGTAGTATTCTTAAGATATCTCAAGAGTTTATAGTCTAATTGTAATGCCTGAGGCTCAGTAAGATAAAGTGACTTATCCAAAGGAGAAGGTCCACTGCTACCACTGCTTACCAGAGAAGATCTTGGGTTTATATGCACGGTCCAAGCTCTAGGTATTACGGAGACAATTTTTTGAGTTTGTTGTCCAGTGGCATTAGGAGTCAAAGCAAGAGTCTCTATTAGGAACCAAATGCAGGACTCTCTGATCTAAAGTGCTAGTGAACTACTACTACTATGTGGCCTACTAAATCTGCCTGGGAAACTCTCAAATACTCAAATAGTGCTGTGAGCATTGGTTTGTATAATAATTGCATTATATGAGATTGGATATAACGGCTGTGCTTGCTGGCACTGGAAAAAAATCCTTATTCGACAGTATCCATAAAATATCATAGTCAGTAAGGTCTACTATAAGCTATTATTTTTAGCGGCAGGATTTCCTTCCTTCTTAGACAGCTCAAAGCTGATTGCTCCCATCAGAGCCAAGTTATGTTTCACTCATTCACTTGGAACAGTAGAAATTTGTGAAGGCCAACGAGGGATGAGGAAGCCGGGGAACAGAATTTGTGAATCCAGCACCTGGCAGCTTGTGTTCATGAAACCTGAGGCTTGCAGAAGGAATCAGGAATACACTTAGCATGGTTTACAAGTTCATAAGAGTCCCTGATGTCTGAGAGTCCCTTCCAAAAGAATATCCACTGCTTGTCTGTAAAGCTTCCATCGCTGTTCTTAAAGTACCTGCAGTAGAAGAAAAAAATGTGGTTTATTATAAAATAAATCTGCAGAGATATCTATGTGTTAACAGGAAATGAAGTGAAGTCTGATGAACACGCACTCAGGTACCCTGCACACCAGGGTAGCACAGTCACCGGTCTTGACCTGGCAGAGCAGGTGATTAAGGGCCAAACAAAAATCTTAAAAGTAAGGGTTACTATGGCTTATTGCTACAATGGCCTCAAAACGCACTTATTTAGTAAATGTGCTGTCTAGATTCAAAAGTAGGCACCTAGTGGCCATTGACTAAGCTGGAGCATATGGTGTAATGAAATGGAGGAGAGAATAGGGGAAAGGCATGTTGAAATGTTTAGTATTTTTTAACATGAATTCCATCATATGTGACTGCAGTTATCTGTGGTTTTATGTCCAGTCCAGCTGTTTGCCAGTTTTCCCTTCAGGCCATTGACCTGGTAATTGGGAGGTGGGATTGCTGGAACTGCTTTCTGCCTTGGCACCAGTACATAGTGCAGAATCACAAGTTCTGTAATATGCCGAGTATTGCCACACGAGTACACTGAACAGGTCACATCCCACGTCATCATGTCTCATTCTCTGATACAGTGAGACATCTCCAAGAACAATATTAAAGAGACTGTAACAATATCCAGTCTGCCTTGTTGGGTTCCTGGAAAGGCATGATGCAAGAGGAAACCTACGCCATAGCTTGAGTGGCTTATTTTACTTACTCTTAATTTGAAGGTCAAAATCTCAGTTTATGACATAGACATAGGGCATGCAAACATAGGACACAGAAAACTCATGTACACTGGTTTAAAGGTCAATTCTGTATTTTAGTTATTTTTCTTTTATTTGTACCTAGTGGAAAGATATGTGTTTATATATGTTATATAAATATGTATTTCACCTGTTCCTTGTAGTTTCTATGAAGTCACATCACAATTGTAGCTTAATATATAAGCTGCCATTGTTTCAGGCCTGCTGGTCACTGTCTTTCTGTCACCTCTCATAGCCCTGCTATTGTGTTATAATCCATTTACAATAAAAAAAAGGGCCCAACAACCCAAGAGTTGCCTATGGTGTCACTAGTTGTGGCCAGACAAATAGAACTCTGCATAGCAGGGACAACTCCCAAAAATAGGGATTCCACCATTCTAAAGCTGGCCATACACGCACCGATAACATCGTACGAAACCTCGTTTCGTACGATATTCGGTGCGTGTATGGCAAGTCGCCGAGTCGACCGATATCGCAGGAAGCTGCTGATATCGGTCGACTCGCCGATCGGGCCAGTTAAAAGATTTTGATCGGGCGCCATAGAAGGCGGAAGGAGGTAGAAATCCTATTGTTTCTACCTCCTTATCTGCCTGTTTCAGCCCTGAAGGTTAGTGGCGGATCGATGGTCGCGCGAAAGATCGTCAGATCACCACGTGTGTGGCCACCTTAAGCACAATGTTATCGGAAAACCTGAGGGTGTAATGGCCTTTGAAACTTGACCCAACATGTACACCTTTGGAGTTTAGCAGCACCCCGCATAAACACTGCCTTACTTCATAGTTAGCCAAACCTCAAAGCTAAAATATACAACCTTATACATGCAGCCTTGCTTTGCCTTGCTGGCTACCTTAAAGGAACAGTAACACTAAAAAATAAAAATGTTTTAAAATAATTAAAATATAATGTACTGTTGCCCTGCACTGGTAAAAGTTGTGTGTTTGCTTCAGAAAGTCTACTATAGTTTATATAAATAAGCTGCTGTGTAGCCATGGGGCAGTCATTTAAATTGAAAAAAATAGAAAAGGCACAGGTTACATAAGATAACAGATAACTGTGTAGAATACAATGGGAATCTATGCTACTTATCGGTTATCTGCTTAGTAGCCTGTGCCTTTCCTCCTTTTTTCAATTTAAATGGCTGTCTCTAACTATAGTAGTGTTTATGAAGAAAACAAACAATTTTTACCAGTGCAGAGCAATAGTATATAATATATTAATTGTTTTTATACACTTTCATTTTTTGGTGTTACTGTTCTTTCAAAGGCAAGATGGAACTGCCCTAGTTGGATCAACAATCTTTCAAATCTAATAAAAAGGTCCATGAAACTTGCCTTGGCTTTCATATGGCACCCTTCCCAGTATCAAAAATCCCGTCACTGATACATTGGCATGTAATGAGAAATTTTGATAATACTCTCAAACATGAGACCCGAGCAAAGGTGCAGGTATGTGACAAACCTGATGAATGTTTTTGCCTGCACCTTGACTAAAAGAATTGGGTTAGCCTCCTGATGGATCAACTTACGTTCTTTCTGCTGTTACCCTCTAAGTTACCAACAGGGCTACCCTCAATACATATGGAGTTGACGTGGCAACACGCCCACACTTACCAAGAATTTACTGGGTTGGTGACCCTTGATCTCCAGAAAATGGTTTGCAAGTCTTGTTTCACGCACTCCCATAGCATTTGTCCAGAGCCTTGCCCCTGTTGGCCAGAGCTCACCACGAACTTATCCAGATATGGTGTTCCTCCTAATACTGGTTCTTTGGTAATGATGGCGGCTGCGTTGTACCTAGAGGAATGTTTGTACTAAGTCACTTGTTACATTGATAGGGCCTTCCCTTCTCAGCTTACTAAAATGTTGCTACACAAGATAAAGATAGGCTTAACTATGATTTAATTACTGGAGAACATGTTAGTACAAATGTATAAATATATATGCCCCTGAATCTGTTGTAGGCCCCAGTCAGGCCCAGGCTGGCAACCTGTGGGTTCTGGCCAATGCTAGAGGGGCTGCTGTAGGATGCCATAGGCAGCCACTATATAGTCCAGACCTGCCCCCAGTGCTCACCCTTCAGACAGGTAGACCGAGTGCAGCCTGGAGGACATGCTCTTTATATAGTCTTCTTTCAAAGGTTTCTGGAAGGATCTGTTTACCAGTGAGACCAGCTTCTCAATATTAATGTCGTCCAGGGATTCGTATCTTAGCAATCTTTCTGCGTTTTTGAACAGTGTTCCGGATCCTAACAAATGAAAACAAGTATAAAGGGAGTCATTAACCTAATTTTGTGTGTGTGTTTCCTATCTTACAATCAAGCAGAGAAAATACTTATAGTGGGCTTCATTTAAAGGACCAGTGGTATCGACCATGCAGCTGCAGTTGGGGGGTCAAATAGTGATCTGACTGCCCATCAGCTTGCAGCATGGTGACCTGGCATTCTATTTGGAAACTATGAGCTTAGCTAGGCTCTAGGCCGTTGCCACCTGACCAGTAAGGGCTCTGGCACCATGTAAGATGATGGTTGACGCCAGTGAAACACAAGAGATTGCCTACCTTCTTTGCCCACAGTCTCTTACCTTTGTTACTAAAAAGCTCACAGAGCAGAGTGCGTGCCGAAGTGATGACAGCGGACGAGCTATGTGGCAGGCGATTTAGCAGGTCCACAATGACAGTCACTTGTTGCCTCTGCCTTTCACTCATCCACATTGCATTCCTCATCAGTTCCAAGTCTGAGGGCAAGTTCACAAGACCAACAACCTGTGGATAAAAGCAAGGTCAGGCCTAGGCACCGGACTTTCTGACCACCCCTTGGTGATGTGCTAAATTTGTCAGATCAGTTGTGCCATAAACAGTGTTGGACTAGCCCACAGGGATACCAGGAAAACTCCCGGTGGGCCCAGGTGTCAGCGGGCCCTCCTGCTTCTAGCCATTTGGCCTTATTTCTAGTCATTCCCTATTTCTCTATGGGAACAAAACAACTAAATATACAGAAAAATAGAACAGATTATAGTATATAAAGATAAAAAACTAGGAAATATAGAGACTGAGTAAGAAGTGGGTGAAAAATTGTTTGGAGAGTGGGCCCATGTTTTAGGTTTTCTGGTGGGCCCCTGGGGTCCCAGTCCGACACTGGTCATAAATTCTCCAGATGTAAGAAAGATGCTGGTTGAGGTTACAGCAGACTCTGCTTTAAAGGATGAGATCAGACAGAAAATCACTTTCCTTACCTTTTCACTCAGGTCCTTTAATCCCCCCACTGTGTTTAAGAAGATGATCTTGAGTGGCTGCAAAGCACGAGAGATACTGGCAGTGACGTCTAAAGAATCTAAAAGGATGGAGCGGCCAGACGGAGTTTCCCCAATGGGGCATATGATGGGGATATTACCGGAGTTCAGGCACCAGGTGAGCAATTCTGTATCAACCGACAGCACGGACCCATAACTGGGGACAGAGGAAATATTCTGTATCAGTCCATTACATGACTCACTAAAAAATGAATGTGCTTTGTGCAAAAGCTTAAAGGGGAACTCCACCCAAACACAACTT
Source organism: Xenopus tropicalis (assembly GCF_000004195.4). Lineage (NCBI taxonomy): Eukaryota > Metazoa > Chordata > Amphibia > Anura > Pipidae > Xenopus > Xenopus tropicalis. The sequence goes on from NC_030686.2 coordinate 18,025,426, forward strand.
AAGCATTTTGAAAAGTAAACATAGTTTTAAGCAACTTTGCAAAATACATTGATACACAGCCTTTTCATGATTTGTAATGTAATAATATGATATGGAACAGTTACCCAAGCCTGGCCCCCTGTTCCCCTGCTGATCTGGCTGGTTACTTTGACTCAAATAAAATGTATAGGTGGCCATACACAGGCAGATTTCAGCTGCCGATTCTGGTCCTTCAGACCCCAAAAGGCCTACCCAACCAATATCTATCTTAAAATTGGGCAGATCCCGATCAGGCAGGTTTGATCTGTCGTTCGATCAGGGACTGTAATGGCTCATCGGCTAACGCCAAACGGCAAATCTTCCTGTGTATGGCCACCTTAACAGTATTCAATTGTCCTCGGCCTGCCTTCAGCCTGCATCCTCTAAATCCCACAATTCCCTGCATATGTGATGTGAATAAGGAAAGGTGCTGGTGAGTTCTTCTTTGTCAATAAGGAAAGAAACATCACAGTGCAATGCATTTTTCATTATGTAGTTTCTACATGCTGTTGATAAGCTATGAAGTTGTTCAGTGTTTTGGTCCCTCCTCCCCTGCCTGGATTTCAAATGATGCAGAAAGAGAAGAAGAAGAACTTTTTGCAGCTATGGCTTTCTCTGTTGTGTGGGGCTTTTTAACAAATTTTTGTTTGGAAGCCAGAGCTCCCTTTTAAATTCCATTAACAATGGTACTGGCCCCTACACACACTCATTACAACCTGTGTATAGTGCCCCTATTGTGCCCCGGGATCTGCCTACACTCTGCATCTGGAAATCTGCTACTAGGTACCAGATTTCCAGATAAACATACAGGCAAGTAGTATGAAGATAGACAAAAACAGTGTGCCAAATGGAAGGCCTTACCTGCCCTCTTGTTCTCGGGCTGTAAGCACAGATCCTCCATTGAACAAGGGAAGTGCAATGCCTGAGCTGGCATGCATGGTGTTTACCAGCGTCTGGCAGTTTTGCACCAACAAGGACTTGACATCTTGAGAAGAGGGACGAATACAGTAGGTGCTGGGCTGTCCCAGTACCACCAGTGGCTTCATGTCCATCCGCTGGAGGAAAGAGAGTGCAAAGGCAACACTGGCCAATGACCTTTTGCAGGTGAACACATTTTCATCCACCTAGGAGAGAGAACACAGGTCCAGGTGAGAGACTGAATATTTATTAAGGGGGTAGTTCACCATAAAATTATTTGGCAACATTTCTATTCAAGTTAATAGAAAATGACTGCCAGTGGAGATGGACATTTTCTAATGCAGTTCCACCTGGCCACAAACACTTGTGTTCTATGGTCATTAGTCTACCAGTGCATTTCTGTACTTACTAGACAACACTTCCTAACTGTAGTTTTTATTAAATAGATATAAAACTCCTTCCTTCCTTTATTTAAGTCTCAACATGGGGCTTAGCAAAGATATATATATATATTTGCATTTTGTTCATGTTTTAGCTCTTTGGTTGACTTACCTCAATTACAGCAAAAGCCTTTTCGTAGTTGGAATGCAGCTCCTGGAACTGAGCCAACCAATGGCGTGCCTCGCTGGGTTTCCCACCACACTCTTTCAGGAAGAGTCGGATGTCCCTTTGCACTAGGGATCGGTCGACCATTGATACACTACTGGGCTCGTGGAAGGTATCAACTTGATTGGGCTCAGGGTCTGGCTCTTCATAGGCAGGACGAGCTCTAATTCTTGCCTGCTGATGTAGAGCTGATCTACCTGCTATTCTACTGATGAAGCGTCGGGCACAGGGCGAAAGGGTAGAAAAGCCCTTCACTATTGCCATGGATAGCTTCTGAAGCTTCTATCTGTCTCGGTCTAAATTGGCTGTCTCTGTGTGATCTCAGATTTATCCTGTGCTCAGGACTCTTTTGCTTCTTTCTCTCCAGTTCTGACTTTTTATTGCTGCTTTGGCAGCTGAAGGCCATTTCTGACATCACAGGGGGTGTGACTTGGCTGCTGGATAGAGATATTGCTAATCAAAGGATATAGAGCTTCAGAGCATGCAAAGAGACAATAACAAGAGAAAGAGTACGGTCTTGAGTAGGGAAGTTTAATTGGAGCAGATAAGGGGTCCCACATCCCTTATTTAAGAGTGGTCTAGAACTGTAAGATAACTGACAATCTAGTGGAAGGAGAAGCTGCAGATGTGGAACCCTTCAAGGTGATGATAGCAGGGACCTCAGAATCTGCTTGTTTCTGCTTCAGGATGAATATTAGCATTGGGAGAAAGAGTTGATTATTCTTTTCTTCTTTTCTGGTTGAATGTCTTGTATTTGTAGAGATGTGTGTGTGTGTGTGTGTGTGTGCAGAGAGATGATACAATAGAATGAGTATTGCATCATTTGTCATGACAGATTGGGCAATCAAATCATCTGATGTAAGGAGATTGCTAAACAAATGTTCAGCTGATACAATTCCATGTTCTGATTATGCAATGTGTTCTGCAGGGGCTGCTTGCTGTGCATTGAGGTTTGAGACATTTGCTAATGTAGATCAAACATTCTTTTATTCTGTGCGAATCGACCCAAAACATGGTTCAACCTCATCTGCAAACGCAGGTGATACACCAAAACAGTTGGTTGGTCTGGAGCCCCAGAAGTTCACATTTGTGTGGAGCAATGTGGCTAATGATGCTTATTAGATCAGTACCATTTATGAGTGGTCACTTATGTTCATGTGGGTCAGTCAGTTGGGTATATAGTAGTAGTTTAGGCCATTTGTAGCCAGCCTCAGTACTCCTTGGTGTCCAATGGCTTATTTATTTATGATTTTCAGAAATAACTCCAAAGAATAATAAGCCATTGGGCACCAAGAAGGCTGGGCGCAAATGGCCTGAACGTCTACTGTATACCCAAGTGACTGACCCACATGAAGATAAGTAACCACTCATAAATGGCACTGATCTGATATTAGCCATGTTGTTCCACACAAATGTGAACTTCTGGGGCTCCAGACCAAATAACTGTTTTGGTGGATCATCTGCATTTGCAAAATAGGTTGAACTATGTTTGGGGTCGATGTGCATAGAATAATTTGAGATTTATTAACATCTCAGCGCTTGCAGGATATAGTCTCCTGGGTTGGTAGATCATGTACCAATTATTCATTAGTATAATGTAATAGCAATTTTGCCCCAGTGGGCTTATTTATAAAAGGGATGAAAAGCACTATTTTCTCCGGCTTAACTGTGCCTACCCCAATTTTTGAAACACATTCTGGAGGCATAAACATATGTGTCTGGTAGTGAATGCCATCCATTTGGGTGCAAATTATGCCTGACATGTTATCGGTTATGCGCTGTACTGAAGGTACCAGATGTGTTGCCATATGGCAGAGTACTGGAGAGCAATTTTGCCTGGTGTAATAATGGGTGCAGTTCTAACCTGAGCTCTTGCAACCCTCATCAAGCCATGAGCAGGTACCGTGTTTCCCCGAAAATAAGACACTGTCTTATATTTTTTTAAGCTCCAAAATATGCACTAGGTCTTATTTTCAGGGGATGTCTTATTTTTCCATGAAGAAGAATACAGGACACATTTATTCCATCACCCTAGGTGGGTGTCTTATTTTCGGGGGGTGCCTTATTTTCCGAGGGGGGTGAAAAATCGGGGGGGTGCCTTACTTTCGGAGGATGTCCTATTTTCGGGAAAACAGGGTAGCATATACCATTCTGCTGTTTTGAATCAAACTTAGTTGATTTGATCTGTGACCTTTGATAAATAGTGATGAGCGAATCTGTCCCGTTTCAAGATGGTAAGAAATCCGGAAAAAGGCATTTGTCGCAGGACTTTTTTGTCGCCCGCATCCATTTTTGACGCCACTCTGATGCGTAACAAATTTTTCCGTTGCGAATTTTCACAGAGGTTTTGCAAAACAATTCTCCAATGGTGAAATGTGTAAATTCGCTGCAAATCCATGCCTACGAAAAAATTTGCTCATCACTATTGATAACGTGTCCCCGTACCCCCCATAACTGTAATTTCAACACTGCCAAAATAAACCGCATAGTTCACACTGCCTCAGTGTTGCATTACAGGGCACACAGATACCCTTACACCACAAGCAATGCATGGACAGGGGACCCCCCATATGGTCCTAAAAATGCCAATTTAACTTTTCCCCTTGGTTGTCTTAAGGCTACAAATCAGTTTCCACCTAGACCTAAACTTCTTTATGAGTAATTTTCCATCATTTGGTCAGCTTCCTGACATACATTGCTCAATCTTTGGGTCAGTTTACAATTGTTTGCACAAGTTTTTGTTTTCACTGATCTTAGTCTGCAGGTTATCTTCACACAGGGACTGGCTCAGCTCCTAAATGCACCCTGACTGGCTTATAGGTGCTGTACATGGAAATGTTTGTGAGATACTGTCGGATCTGTTCCTATATAGTTCTGATTACACGTGTTGGTTCCTTTCCCAGATGTAGATTAGATAGATAGGTTTGCACTGGGTAGTTTAATAGCACACATTTATGCACCTGGCATAGTGGCATATTTGGTATAGAGGTCCATGTTCGCCTTACAGGCATGGTATAGAGTTGGCATCTAACAATCCACCATATGGCCGAGTGCTGTCCTGCACCATAGTTAGTATTGGCACAGTAACTGGAAAGGCCCTGGGGGAAAAGGGATGTCTCCCCAAGAATGCTCAGATGTGAAGTAGATGTGAAGAAGGGGCTGTGTTCACTGTGGCTGACAGACCACTGCAGGTGGTGAAGTTAATCAACTGTAATAAAGGGGTGGAGTTAGGAATGAGCTCTCTGCCACAAAGTAAGGTGAAAAAGCTATAGAATGTAAATATCTGTAATTTTCATGGATTAATTAAGGGTACTAAACAATAACAGATTTCCTACTGTATACAGACTGCCTTTGGACCAGTCTGTTCTAGTTTCAGACAAATGAACTTTACATTGTTTGTTGCTTATATTGTGTACAAAATTAAAACATGCCTTGTTTTGTGGAAAACCCTGCTGAGAATAAAATACAGGCTGATACCTGCTTGAATTTACCCTGAGTTTTGCTGTCTCTTTGGAAAAGTTGTAGCCACTTCTGCCATATGATTGAATTTCCATACTAGGTTAGTTTACAATTGCCAAGTTTTGTTTCTAATCTTATTGTGCAGGTTATTTTCCCACAGGCACTGGCGCAGGTCCCTGCCCTGCACCATACAGGGGAAGGCTTGTGGGATATTTAGTAGTTTGTTGCAAGCACCCCAAAGCAGGAGCGCATGGTGGATTCTATTTGCTTGTGGTTTAGATTATACATACTGTATGTAGTGATGTTCTTTATGAGGCAGTTGCAGAACCCAGAGGGCAAATCAAGAGGGCAGATGCCATGGGGCGGATGGGGTGGGACCAGTGTAGGCTACCAGGCCCTTTTGCAGGACTGTGAATACTTATTTTTCCTTAAAAACAAAACAAAACACCTTGGTGCTGTTTTTTGATGTTGGGGTAGTTGATTTTCCTTAATAACCACAGAGAGGCAGGTAAGGGATAAGAAAACGCATAGGACGTTGGAGTTTGAGGCTGCCACATGAAACTACTAAGTAGCTAGGGTTGATAAATGTGATTATATAGAACCTGTAATCAGAGACTTTGTGACGAAAGCAAAATGAGCGATCAGATGCTTGATTTTAAATAGCAGACCAGCAAATGCTACCTGCAGATTGGTTTAGCAATGTAAAATATGCTACCAATATCTCCAGCTCAGTTCATGCACCCTGTGGTGAAAATCAGGTGCAACTGGCAAATTGTTGTGGGTTGCAAATCCTTTGTGCATACCACTAGAGGAGTGCAAAGGTTTCTTGTGTTCGGTGCTCAGATACCACATGGGGGACACTGCACATTTTGCTCTGATCTCCTTAACAGCCTGCAGCGGCTGAATGTGGATTCTAGGCACTTAAGTGTGGGTTGGCATCACTTTCTTGGCACAAAGGCAGTTTATGTCCCACAATTGGGTGCCAACAGGCTCCATATACAGGGCCTTGTGGGCTGGGAACTTATGGACCAGGGGGCAATCCTTACTTATTGTTATGCACTGGGGCCTAATTGCTTCCCGCTTAAATCCGCATTACGCTGCTTTGTTTAAATGTGTTACATTGTAATTAGCAAGAACTCGCATTGTCTCGTAGCTTTTGGTTGCACTGAAAAATAAAATTGTCAGTCCAACTTGCCAGCGAATTCTATGACCCTGACTGTTACTAATCAGGAGCAAAACTGCCTTGTCACATTTTGTTTTTTTGGCAGAGGGACACCAGGACTAATCATATGACCAGATAACAAACAGACAGAGGAGATATCAGTGAGCCAGGGAAAGGTCACCTGACTGCAACCACCTGCCTTTTATTTATCTTTATTTTATAACCTACACAAAATAATTATTTTATCATTATTTTCCTGTTTTTCTCAGTTCCTTCATTTAAGGGGAACTCTACCCAAAACCCTAACCCTTGATAAAAATACATATAATTTTAAAAAACATTCCAATATACACTAATTCATTAAAAAATTACAATGGTTTTAAAGTTGTTTGTAAACGTAATCTTGCAGGGGTAGAGAAGAGCCCTGTGCTTAAACAACAACGAAAACCAAAATGCTGATTTCCGCCAGCTGTAGTGCTGTGTGGGATTGGTAGGTAGGGTTACCACCTGGCCTGTATTTCACCAACCTAACCGGTAAATTACCAGCCAAGTCTAGGACCAGTATTACAAAGTTACCAATAATGTTTTTTGCCTTTAAATTTGTAATCATCTCTTTTCCACCCCTGGCCGCCCCCTATCCCTGCTCCCAGGGCAGCTCTGGCTACTCCTGCACCTCCCTCCCCCCGCCCAACTCACCGCCTGATGCCTTGGCCTGATCAGTGCCACACCGTCCTTTCTAAGTCATAACCCCACCCCTTTTTGCATCATAACCCTGCCACTTGTTGCCCCGCCCCTCCCTTTTCCCTTGCCCGTCAGGGCCATATTTATATATAGGCACCCGAGTACCTGTGTCTAGGATGTCAGGTTTTGGGGGGAAGGCCCTCAGATGCCTATGTATTCATTTTTAATAAAAATAAATGCCCCCAGCCTCTGCCACAGATTTCCATAGGAAATCTGGTGATAGCGCTGGGGGGTAGAGGTTTAAGTTGCACTGTGGAAGTGACATCAGGTGCATGCTGCCCATGACGTCACTTATGGGACGTAGGTGTAAGTGACGTCACTTACCCTTCATAGTGGGTGTATTTAGGTCCTGTGCATAGGGTGGCACCACCAGAGCTAAATACAGCCCCGTTGCTGGTATTTTGTTCTAAGAAAGGTGGCAACCCTACTGGTAGGTACTGGCTGGAGTAGGGCTAGGTTGAATATCGAGGGCAACCACGACAAAGCCTCTTCAATGATTGCCCCCTTCCTAATTATCTGAGGGTGGAGGGTCTGATGGTCAAAACCACCTGTCCAGGTTTTGGAAGCACAAAAAACAGACAGGAATCTGCCCTGATTGATGCTGCAATTCAGCCTATCATGGTCGTTTATCATAACCATACCCCCTGGGCATTAAAGACCCACCCCTAAACAAAATCTCCCCACCACCTAAGCCACATGCCCCACCCCTTACCCTACCCATCTACCCTGTCTGGGCAGCTGTAGGAGTTATACTGTGAATATGCCCCTATGGCTTCAGTTTCCAGGAGATTTGTCTTCTGCTTTAGCACAGATTTACAGCATGTAACCAATCTCCTGGTCTGACATGACCCATATATCTCATAACCCCCTTAGTGTTTTTATACAGGCCATGGAAATCCAAGCCAGCTAAAACTGATGCTCATGGATGACCTTAGGTCCACTGGACCTCTTGGGCCCAATAGGCCACTGTACCCACGGGGCCTACACCAGTCACCCAGCTCGTCCCAATCCCAAGTGGGCCAGCCCACGCCAATCCCATTTTCTTGTGCCCTGTGTACCCCTATTTCCTTCCTCTCTTTCTTATGCCCTGTCTGCCCCTATTTCTTAACTCCCTATAAGTAATGGTATGTCAGTGCCCAGATCCTGGGAGCCATATTGTGCCATGAAATGTTGGGGGCCAATAGAACAAGAAAGAGAGGTGAACAGGTAGCGTTAGCAGAAGTCACATTGAGAGAGGAAGAGGCAGACATTATTTGCCCACCCAGCCCTGGGACCCTGTGCCAGGCAGCAACACTCTGCCTAGAGAGCCCCACCAAAATGGTCCCTATTGGGCCCCGTAGTTGATAAGACTGGGCCCAGCTATCTTCTAAAGTCACACATATTCACAAATATTCACAAAGCTTAAATCTCCTGGTCTGGTGTAAAAAGTGTATAAAAAGAGACATTTTTTTCCCTGAAAACAACACTTTTTACACCAGCTCTGTAAGTCTGATACAATTGGGCCATTACGCCATTGTTCCTATGGCATTTTGTGGCAATGAATGCTTTATAAATATGCTGCACTATGTCCATATGTAACCTCTTTCATGTCTGCTTATCTGCTTATCAGCCAGTATCCCTGTGTACAAAGCAGGTCCATGTGACTTCCTTATCGACATTTGTTTTCTAAGCAAATAAGGGAAAGTGGGAACAGGACAAATTATTTATAGAAGAAAGGTGAATAAAGCCAAAAATGACTGGGGTGGGTGCGCCCAGATTGGTAACTCCAGCCATCAGAAACCTGGCTCTCTAGGGCCCTCAGCTAAAGTAAACCTCACTTATTTATACTTGTATGACTTATAATCTTATATTGTTGTTAGAGTTTATGTGTTTATGTTTGCATTTCCTATTATTTAGCCTTTTGTTCAGCAGCTATTGTGGAATTTAGCAGCTATCTAGTCACTAGGGTTAAGTTTACCCTAGCAACCAGGCAATGGTTTGAATGAAAGACTGTAGAATGGATAGTGAAGGGCTGGAATAGAAAGATAAGTTAATAGAAAGATAAGTTAGAAAAAGTAACAATAACAGTTAAATTGTAACCTCACAGAACAATAGTTTAGGGCTGCAGAAGAAAAAGACTAAAGCTGGCCATACACGCACCGATAATATCGTATGAAACCTCGATATTTGGTGCGTGTAAGGCAAGTCGGCGAGTCAACCGGTATCGCAGGAAGCTGCTGATATCGGTCGACTCGCCGATCGGGCTGGTTAAAAGATTTTGATTGGGCCCCACAGAAGACGCCTGAGCAAAATCTGCCGTCGGGGCTGAATCCGCAGAAGGAGGTAGAAATCCTATTGTTTCTACCTCCTTATCTGCCTGTTTCAGCCCTGAAGGTTAGTGGCAGATATGACGCAGATCGCCACGTGTGTGGCCACCTTAATAGTTTACAAACTGTAAAGAAATGAAGACCAGCTATTAAGAATAGGACATAACTAAAAGTTAATTTAAAGGTGAACACTCCCTTTAATGGTCTCCTACTCTACTGAGCATTACCAATTCTTTCAGACACAAACTAAAATGTTAAGTTCGGTCGCCAGCACCCCACTGTTGGGGTTTGGGGCTACAGAGGGGACCGATAATGATTAGTTGTGGGGACTGGAAGCCGACGGCCCAGAGCCATTACTTAATTTCAGGAACAAACCAACTGTTATTTATCTGTTTGCTTTACCCTGATTTGATCATGTCCTAGGTCACCTCTTGTCCAGAGGAAAATAACTGGGCACAGCCTCTGCCAACAACTTTTCTTTGATAAAAACAACAGCTGATCAGCATTGCTTTCATTTTTCTATGTTAAGTTATTAATCTGGGCTAATATTAATTACAGCAGAGCCAGGGTGCAAGGACACATTGCAGGGACCCTTTTTCATTTTTATGTCTCTTTAGCTTTTTGTGCATAATAATAATAATGTGAAAATGGCAATTCTACAAGAGGATGTTCATATGTTAAGTTACCACTAGATGTCACCAGATCTCTTCCCTTACATGCGACACATCTTGGATTAAAGGAACAGTAACACCAAAAAAAATGAAAGTTTATCAAAGTAATTAATAGATTATGTACTGCTGCCCTGCACTGGTAACAGTTGTGTGTTTGCATCAGGAACACTACTAGAACACTACTAGAATTTATCTGTTATTTGCTGTGTAGCCTGTGCCTTTTTTGCTTTTTTAACCTTGGATGGCTGTCCTCATGGCTACACAGCAGCTTATTTAATTTTTGGTGTTACTGTTCCTTTTTCGCCTTGAAAAAGCAATAGCGAAACGCGCGTCGGCGTCTCACACCCTAGATCTCTGTGCCGAGGTAATAACCTTTTTGGTAGTAGGCACAGTGGATCGTGTAGCGGAAATATGATATTCTAAGCTTAGATTTAATGTTCCAATTGGGGATTAGCGTAATTGGGTTAGGTGGTATAGGCGACTTTTGTGATCGGTCAATGTGTGACCTAAGGTAACCTGGTTGCCGAGGTATAGAATTTGTTTGAGTAGGCACAGGTTCCCCTTTGTAATTGAAGCCGTGGCTAAGGCGATCAGCACTAACATCTCTAGATAATTTTTAGTGGCGATCGCAACGAATAATCGCTGGGTATGAAAGCCGGTTGCTGAGGTAAAAACTCTGAGGTGGTAGGCACCGGCTCTCTCTCCGTTTTCGCCTTTTGATATCCACAGTGGACAATGTGATTCTGTGCAAACGTGTGGCCGAGGGGTTGAGGTAGTAGGCATAGGCGCTTCCTTATATACACACGAAAGAGGCAATCGCAACGAATAATTGTTGTTTATAGAAGCCGGTTGCCGAGGTAAAAACTCTGAGGTGGTAGGCACCGGCTTTCTTTCCGCCAATTGATACCTGTAGTGGACATTGTGTATTGATGCAAACGTGTTGCCAAGGGATTGAGGTAGGAGGCAGAGGCGCTCCTTTACTTACACATGAAAGAGGTGATCGCAACGAATAATTGTTGTTTATGAAAGCCGGCTGCTGAGGTAAAAACCTTGAGGTGGTAGGCACCGGCTTTCTCCCCGCGTGTTGTTATCCGTAATGGACAATTCGAATTTGTGCTAAACTTGTCGCCGAGGGATTAAATAGGCATAGGCGCTTTCTCATTTCCACATGTAGCCGGGGTATTTATCAAGGACGGCTAAGGTTGGTTAACGAGGTAGATTAATTCTCCCTGTGCTGAGGTAATATTGCGGTTGTAAGCACAGCGATATGGGTATCGTATGTTCCTGTTGAATCTTGTCTGACAGGGTAATACCCTGGAACCGTAACGGGAGACTTACCCGAATAATGTTTAGCGCAGTATTGTTGTTGTATCTATTAAATGGAGGGAGGATACCGCGTACTAAGGAAACGTCTATATAATGCTACAAGTTCTAGATATAGTCGGTTCGGACCATTAACGACCCAAAGGCAATTTGTTTGAGGGCTCTAATTGAGACCCACCGGATAATCGGGTCAGTATAATAATTGGTGCGAGCAATAAAGCTAATTGAAGCGCGGGGGAACCTATAATTAATCCTAGAAAGGAAATATATCTCGTGAAGTGTATTTTTCCATCTAGTTGAAAATCTAGAAATCTTTGTAGTAGTTAACTCTGCAAGTGACATATTAAGAGTTGCATTGATGTACGGATGTGATGCTAAATACTTACCTTAAGTCGCCACTAGAGAGCATCCTAGAAAACATATAAGTTCATACTGACACGCGATAATAACTATAATCAACCACCAAGACGGGTTACACCGTCAAGGTATTGTTAGATGCAAACTTACCTATTTGTAAGGGTGGGAAATTGAAGTGTAACTTATACCAATAACTGGATTGATCAAGGGGTGGAACTATACTAAGTGTTAATAAGGAAATCGACTAAATAGCAACAACCATAAGTAAAGTCGAAACAGCTGAGAATGACACACTTTTCGATTCATATATCCACTTAAGGTTTAGTTTTAGTATTGTTGGCCGTTAACGATACTTACCTTAAAACCACTGTCCTTAATGCAAAGAAATATCCCCTAAGACATGAATGGTGATCTCTGGAAACAGTAAAAGACTTCTAACAATCGCTACATGAGTTGCTTGTAATCATTATCGAAACATTTGACAGCAACATGAATAAAGTGGCAAAATAGTTGCCAATTTTTTGACAGGCATTAAAGCCTAGTACAATAGATAGATCTAGGGTGTGTTATTTTATATTTTAATTTTTCTTCCCTTTTTCTTTTCGCTTTACCAATTTTACGATATATTTTATTTTGTTAATAAAAATAAAGGTTATATTTTAAGATTTACAGGTGTGCCAATAAAAATTGTGTTCCTTTCACTCTTTGACTTATATTCAATACATTACACTTTGCGCACCCTGTAATAATATAAATCGCTGTAGTGTGAGGTTCTTCTACTAATAGATATATACTGTTCCTTTAAAAAGCTCAGGTTTATTTTGGTAAAGTTACACTGAGAGATGGTGATAATGGGATCCCTGCTTCTGGTTTGTACTTGCTGGTTAACTTAGAGGCAATGCAAAGATAAAGACTGCCCAACCAGAGCAATAGTTGTTCTAACATAAGTATAGCTGGGGCCAATTTTCGAGGGCATTTTTGTAGCAGAGGTCTGTGCAATGGAGGTGGCCATTAGTGATGTGCGGGACAGGAAAAACTCAACCCACGCCTGATCTTAACCTGCAGAACCTTAACCTGTGCCTGACTCTATCCCACAGAATGTTACCATTGTAGTACCCCCACCCAACACATGCCCACATCTTCCCACTTCTGCTGCTGCTGCTTCAGAGCACATCTCTGATTCCAGAAGACCATCAGGTCTTTATTCTCAGGAGCAGAGAAGAAGCGTACTTTCCCTTTCTTTATTTTTACTGGCTGTATGTATTTATGTAAAGCAATGGCTATTACATATATGGGTGCCTTAATGGTGGCCCATTTAACCTTGGGCACAGGAATTGAAATTTGGCCTGCACCACCCTAGTATCTAAGTCAGGGGTCCCCAAAGTTTCTTACTCGTGAGGCACTGTCAAATGTAAAAAGACTTGGAGAGCAACACAAGCACCATAAATGTTCATGGAGGAGCCAAATAAGGGCTAAGATTGGCTATTAGGTAGCCTCTATGCACACAGCTTACAGGAGGCTTTATTTGGTAGTAAATCTTGCTTTTATTCAACCAAAACTTGCCCCCAAGTCAGGAATTCAAAAATAACTACCTGATTTGGGGGCACTGAGAGCAACATCCAAGGGGTTGGTGAGCAACATGTTACTCACGAGCCACTGGTTGGGGATCACTGGTCTAAGTCTGTTGTATGCTGACTACTATTAGCCAGAGGGGTCTCATATACACTGGGAGCTGTCCTGCTACCTCCATGTGGCATGGAGGCATCCATATCTAATAAATATCTAATAGAATAAATACATACAGCACATAAATGGAGATTTGTTTTTCATTAGAATTAATTTGAAAATAATATATCCCTTTTACAGTTTTCAAGGTGGAGACTAGGGGTTCCTACTATGAGACCCAGGGTGTTTACTGGGACATTTGACACGAGAAATACCCCCTACTTGTACAGGTACGGGACTTTAACCAGAATGCTCAGGATCATTCTGTAATTTGGATCCCCATACCTTACGTCAGGGCTGTCCAACTGGCGGCCCCTGACACCCTTCTGTGTGGCCCCCCACCTGTCTGGCTGCTGTGACTGCTTACCTTTGTGTAAGATTTAAATGTTATCAATACTCAGATTAACTGCCCCCCTGCATTGTTCACACCTCAAATTCAGGCTGTTAACCCCCTGTATTGTTTGAACATGTAATCCCCTTTACTGTTCATACCTTTTAATCCCTAAATTGTTCATCCCCTGCATTGTTCACACTTCAGACTGTAAGCACCCACATTGTTCTCCTGTTCACACCTCAGACTGTAGGAGCAGTGCCAGCATTGTGTCACTGTATGTACTGTCCTATGCAGAGTATGGCACACACAGCCAGCATAGGGCAGGCAGAGTATGACAAACACAGACAGCATAGGGTAGGCAGAGTATGACAAACACAGGCAGCATAGGGCAGGCAGAGTATGACAAACACTGGCAGCATAGGGCAGGCAGAGTATGACAAACACAGGCAGCATAGGGCAGGCAGAGTATGACAAACACAGGCAGCATAGGGCAGGCAGAGTATGACAAACACTGGCAGCATAGGGCAGGCAGAGTATGACAAACACAGGCAGCATAGGGCAGGCAGAGTATGACAAACACAGGCAGCATAGGGCAGGCAGAGTATGACAAACACTGGCAGCATAGGGCAGGCAGAGTATGACAAACACAGGCAGCATAGGGCAAGCAGAGTATGACAAACACTGGCAGCATAGGGCAGGCAGAGTATGACAAACACAGGCAGCATAGGGCAGGCATGTGCCATACTCTGCCTGCCCTATGCTGCCAGTGTGTGGCATACTCTGCCTGCCCTACCCTTCCCATTTGTGCCATACTCTGCCTGCCCTATGCTGCCAGTGTGTGCCATACTCTGCCTGCCCTATGCTGCCAGTGTGTGCCATACTCTGCCTGCTGTATGCTGCCTGTGTGTGCAATACTTTGCCTGCCCTATGCTGCTGGTGTGTGCCATACTTTGCCTGCACTACCCTGCCTGTGTGTGCCATACTTCGCCTGCCCTATGCTGCCGGTGTGTGCCATACTCTGCCTGCCCTATGCTGCCTGTGTGTGCCATACTCTGCCTGCCCTATGCTGCCTGTGTGTGCCATATTCTGCCTGTCCTATGCTGCCTGTGGGAGGTGAAACTGGCAGGGGTTTGTACTGGGAGTTTGTAAGCATTTGGAAATAGTCATTATATGGTCCCTAAGGTGTGTAATTATATGTGTAATTATATGCTGGGTGTCGCTGTGCTATCCACAGAAGTGGAGGAGGAGGCATATGGATTTAAGGGTATGTTTTAATATGACATAATATAATACTTTCACATACGAATGAAGGGTGAGTGTTATTTAAACAGTAAATAAACCCAATAGGATTGTTTTGCCTCCAATAAAAACGAATTAAGTCTTTGCTGATATCAAGTACAAGTTACTGTTTTATTATTATAGGGGAAAATGAATTAACTCTATAGAAGAGCTTTCTGGATGGGTTTCCAGATAACATATCGTACACCTTGTTAAACCTGGCTCTTTCAAAAACATCCTTGTGTGTTAGCAGCACCCTTTTAATTTAAAGTTACCAGATTATTTGAGAAATCAGGGACACCTGGCTATTGTGATATTGTATCTACGCAGCTGTGCACAGACCCCAGATCCAAAATGTACTGAGATCTGTTGTGTCCTATGTGCCAGCAGATGGCAGTATCAGAGTCATTGATAACTACAGAAATAGATTTTGGGTACATTGTTAGTCTTTGTGATGAATTTCGCTCCATCTACGTGGTGCCGGAGTCATTTCTTGGGCCTGACGTAGGAACCTGGATATTTGGGTTGTTCTTGACGTAAGGATGATACACTGGCCAGAGCTGGGAACATACACGTGGGATGGAGATGGTTCCTCCATTCACGTTACAATAAATCAGTGTAAGGTACATTAACGGTGATGGATAGTAAAGAAGGGGGGGTCAGCGCTGGTAGCGTACCCGCTCAGCAATAAACTGACTTAGCAGAAGGAGCGCTTGAATGTAAGATCTTTTATTTCACTGGAAAGCACGGTTCCTCAAAGTTATTGTTACCCGTAGTTCCTAATCTTTCTATCCAGTCCCTCTCCTATTTATCTTCCTGTCTCGTGTTCAAACTGCTGGCTGGTGGCTAGTGTAAATTGGACCCTAGCAACCAGATAGCTGCTGAGACTCTAAACAGAAGGGGCTGCTGAACAAAAAGCTCAAAAACCATAAAAAACTAAGACGAATTGCAAGGTACCACTACAACTCAAAGTTAAAATAAAGGGTGAACTTCCCTTTTACTTAAAGTTAAAGTAAAGGTGAACTTTTACCCTACATTCCTTCTGTCTTGTTATTCTGAGATGGACTTTAGTTTTTTCTTTCCAGCCTGACCGATTGGTTCCTTTCTTTCTTATTGTCTCTTAATATCCAGGGCGCAGATGGAGCTGCAGTTGCTCCTCTCCACTGGCTTTGCAAGAGCCAAGAGCCTTAGTTATTAAAAGCCACTCCACATTCCAATCTTCCCTCTGCTGCCAGACACGCGCCGCTCTCTTCTCCTGACTCTCAGCATGTACAATACCCAACTGCACATTCTCTCCCCGAGACTCATCTTATTAAGTGATGTTTTTAACCGCTCCTTTCTCTTGCCCATGTCCTTCACCGCCTGTGCCTTTATATGTCCATCACCTTCTGATTTTCTACATGAAAAGAAGAGAACAATGCAAGTTATTAACAGAACTCACTATTCAACGCTTGTCTTTTAGCTCTTATTTCAAAATGTGATTAGGAGATGGACGAACCAGCTTGTACTGTATAGGTACTGTGATAGGTCTTTGTCATTAAGGCTCCCAGGCAGCCTCTCTGGGGGTTTAGGTATCAAGTTAAGTGTAGTCCCCAAAAACTAATAAAGCAGTTTGTGGCTTTCCATCACTGCTCTAACCATGCTACAGAACCAGACCCAATTCATACTGTACAATGCACCTCCAGTCTTGTCCTACTGGTTTCCAACCTGGGAATGGGGGACCCAAACTGAAGGTGACATAGAGTGAATGCAGAGTTATTGTGCTAATTATTATGGCCGGGGTTGAATGGGGGGGTGAAATATTAAAATGGAAGCCTAAAAAACCTAATTGTTTTTTAGCTGGAATACTCTAGTACTAGTACACTAGTACTGCTGATAGAAATAATAGAAGAGATACAAGTATGGAAAGTAACTCGCCAAAACTGGTACAAAGAAATGAGACCCCAGTGTGTATATATAAATCCAGTGGCTCTGCTGCAGCAAAATTGCTTGAGGAGCCCCTACGGGTGATACCTCTGATTGTTGCGTGACATTTAATCTCTTGTATTGAACAATACTTGTAACTTGGCTGGTGTGTTAGCTCTTTGACCAACCCATATTATGGCCTTCGAAAGGCCATACTGTATGACATTACCATTTTAATTTGGCCCATAAACATGCTACATAAGAAATATACAGATATGTTGCTCCCTTGCAGAACACTGCTTAATCCAGGGACATACCTATACTGCCATAGGGTTATGACATCTCTCTATACTGCTCTTCTGTCATGGTTGAAATGGGACACCTGCTAGACAACTAAAGAGCTTAATTATAATTTGTTTTTCTAAAGACACAGGGCCCTAGATAATACATTTACTTCAGGCAGCTCTATTCCCTTGTGGGGATTAAGTCACATTAATTCTTAATTTGCTTCCCTTATTTTATCATCCGTGTCATCAGGCCACTTCTAGGACAATAAAATGTTGTTACTGACTTCACACTCATCAATTGTGTGTTTCAATGAAGGTTAATTAACTGAGTGGCAAACAGAAGGCTATCGATCGGAGAAACGTTTGGAAAGACCAGCGCCTTGTCAATAAGTAATTAAGATGCAGTTTGTTAAAATGTGTTGATTGCTATGGAGGCCTTCTCTGACCTGCTATCTGCTAGGCCTACTGAAGGTTGTTTTAACCTCAGTGAGGTCTCGTCTGTCTAAATCCGGGATCCTCAACCTTTTTAATTGTGAGCCACACTCAGATGTAAAAAGTGTTTGTGAGCCACACATCCTTGAAAACAGTTCCTCGAGGGTGCAGTATAAGGCCTGTGATTGGTTATTAGGTAGCCCCATGTGTACTGCTGGCCTGCAGGAGGCTCTGCTTGGAGTAAAACTGTGTCTCTGTACTTCCAAAACTTGTCCCCAAGCAAAAGATTTAAAAAAATGGGCACCTACTTTGAGGCCACTGGGAGCAACAGATTTCTCATGAGCCACTGGTTGGGGACCACAGCAGAGTGCTCATCATTACAGAAATTGTTCCCCTATTTTGAGGTATTGTCCACTGATGAAATGTAGGATTTGATTCCATCAAAGACCTGTAATGTTGAGTGTTCCAATAAATCATTTCAATGGTCCATAAAACCCACCGAGTTTCAATAACTTTGTCCATGCATGGGAAGGGGTTAAAATAGGCTTTCAGTGCACCAGTCTTGGATATTGACTGGCTAGCAAAGAACAAGATCAGGTAGTTTCTTCAATGAATACCCACATCCATTGGCTTTGGGATGAAGAGATTTCCCAGCCTGCTCTGTAGCATATTGCCAGAGTGGTTCAGTGTGGTATTTACAGGGCAATTACAGGCCAGATGAAAATTAACCTAATAATAGAAAATTCTATCTATCTATCTATCTATCTATCTATCTATCATCTATCTATCATCATCTATCTATCTATCATCTATGTAATATATAACCCAGTTCAGTGTACAGTACTACAGCAAGAATTATATACCTTATATCTGTCTATCTGTCTATGTCGGCTGGGTGTATATCATGCTGCATTGACGTATACTCTATTAAGGCAAATCAATAGAACATGAAACAATCTGTGTTTTGGGAAGGAAACAGAAACCCTATACAGTATTCTTTCCTATCCATTGAGCACCTAAAACCTAAACATGTACATGATGTATGGAAACATAGGATGGGCATGTCTTCAAAGCTACATTGGTATGGTAGATCTCTTTAGCAATGTTTGCTTTATCCAAGGTTTTACTGTACCCCCCTACTTTAGGGGTCCCCAAACTTTTGTAGTACTTTTCCTACAAATGTTGGAGCCACGCACACATTACAAGTGCATTTCCAGGGGCTATTACCTAAAACAATGTGGCTAGGTTTATAGACAGTTGACTACTAGGTTCCTCCCCAGGTTGTATCATTCATACAGTGCTGGAAGCAGGTAGCATCCTGGAATACTCATATTCATTGCATACAGCATGTCCTTGGCCATAACCAGCCTCTGCTCTAGTTGTCCCAATACATCGTGTACCATCTTCTACCCATGGATTGACCGAGCAATGTAAATAGAAAATAACAAGCCCAAGGTTTTATTGCCTTTCACTTACTACACCGTTGCAATAAGAGGCTCTTATCTGGCGATTTAATGGCAATGAGTTATCAGCGTGTTCTAAGATAAACAATTCAATTGCTCGAGACTGTAATCCCTTTGTTTGCCTGATCGGAGAAGATGGTTCCAAATGCCAAAGCCCATGTCTTTCTTCTTCAAATTGCTTATAGATATACAGGCACATAACAGTATACTGAATTATATACATACTTAATCAGGCAGTTCTTTTCAATATTGTGTATCTCAGTACGACCAATTCAAATCTGCACTTAATCTTACAAGTACATTATTGATGTAACAAAAACAGGACCTGTCTAAGGTGAAATTTGCTCTAGACCCCAAACCCGAGGGGGGCCCTTTGGCTATAAAATGCCTTTGGTCAAGGTAAGAGTTGTATATTACTAGCTGTATTTTCAGGCTGTCTGAAAAGTGCCTGAAATTATTGTATCCCATTGACTTGAGGGGAAATAGCTCCATTACTGTCACTTTGTAGCCTAAAAATGCTCAATCAATGTTTGGGCTGAAAGGCAGCAATACTGGCACTGTCAAGTATTCCCCTTTTAAGTCAATGGACTTAAATGGGGTTTTCTTTGGCTGTGTGCCAGAAGCCTTAAGGTGGCCCTTTACAGGCTGATAAAAGAACAGACCAAGTTGGCAGCATAGTTGTCAGATTGTGGGAAAAATCGACCAAATATTTATCAAGCAGGTAATCGGCAAGATTTGGTCATCTTCTACCAGGTCTCATTGGCCCTCATTATGGCCCAGTGTGTTGTTGGCCAAACTGCGTAAAGACCCCCTCTATTGGTGACCTTGCTAAAAAGCTATGGCTAGCTTGATTTTAAGTAATGTTTGTTATATTTTCTTTACTCTTTGCCTTCAGCCTTTGTTGAAATCACAGAACCCCAGCAAAAGAAAGAAGTCTGGGGGGTGCTTGTTGTGTAACAAATTAGAGGCAAAGTTTACTCATCTCTACAATGGGGCATTGGTCTTGCTTCCTACCACAAAGATCACAGCTTGAGCAAAACAGCACAGGTAAGGAAAAAACATTTTGCCCATTTTGAGATATATATTTGTAAATATTGTAACAAAAGGAAGACTTGACTAAGACTTGGGAGAGAGAGGTGCTATATTTTTGTATATGAAAGGCATCAAGTCTGTTATCTACTGGTTAATCTGCACTGTATCAGTTATGGTTCTTGGTTTATGGAGAAAGAAAGTTGAGTGTATAACCTTGAAGACTTTCCACCATCTTATGTTGCTTTGCCTCTTTTCCTCTGAAGTGTATAAAGGTTCCAGGTCATACATAGCCATATTTTTTAGATCAGCCTTATTTACAGCCCTCTGTATTTCCTAAATAAGTTGCACAAATGCATTTGTGCTTTCACCATCATTCATAGTCTAGAAACAATAGAAAATGCACCCCAGTCATGCCTAGTTAACCCAGAAACACACTCAGTCAACCCAGAAATCCACCCTCTCTCTAAGGTCTGTCTCTTTTGCAATCCACAATTTGGAAAATGTCCTACCTAAATCTGAACCATTAGCAGGCTTTTTGTGCAGCACATATAAAGGACCTGTTTTTAGGAGAACCTCATGTCAGAGTCAGTCAGGATTTGAACTCGGCTTGATGTGATCCTGGCAACATGCATTTGCCTCCTGAGCCACAGGAGGCATTTTGGGCTGACTCTGTTTGATTCTTCTCTTGTCTGTCTTCTACTTTCTGTCTGCTCCCTTTCCTTCACCCACCTCATTATCCTCATGTGTTTCCCATCTCCTAATCTTGACCCTTTATAGGCCTGTCCCTGACCATTGCCCCTTGCTTGGTCATTAAGTGTTTCCTGTGGCCCTGCCGCTGTGTTCCTTGTTCCTGTGTCTATTCTTGTTATTCTTCTGGTTCCAAGCTCCAGATTCCGAGTCTTGTTCCTGCCCTTGCCCTGTTCTCTGGTGCCCTTCCTTGTTCTGCTTTGATTTCCCGGTTCTGACCTTGGCCTGTCCTCGACTTCTCTTGGTTGCTGCTAGCCCTGACCTTTGGCCTGGATTGGATTACGTCTCTGCCTGCCGATTCTTATATTCAAGTGTGTATATCCATTGTGTGCACTGTTACTTTACTAAGTTTATTAAAGTTCTTCACTAATCATCATGGCCTGTGACACCAGTCCTGTGATCTATGGTTACACTCCGGGTTACCCAGTCTTATGGCTCCCACCTTCCTGGTACTCCACGGCATCTCCTCAGGGAGATCGTGACACCTCATCTCCAAAACATTCTGTCTTTCTCTTAGTACAGGGCAATACCTATGCTGACATTATTCCATGGTATCTCTCTGTACAGACATTGGGTAGATTTATTGGGCTGCCCCTGCGGAACTGGACGCAGTACAGGCGAATACCAACACCTATCTTGTTGTGGTGAGGTCCCTGGCAAAACAGATTATGAACAAACCAATCAGCTGAGGGTTTTTATGGTTCTGGGAGTGATGGGGCTGCAGGATGGGCAACTCTGAATAATGTGTTACTTTTGACCATTTTGCTTTATCCTATTGCTATGCCACACATACCTAATATTGTTGCTCTTTATGGATCCATTAGGCCTCTTTTTGGGGCTCAGGTCTATATACACCCCCTTTAACAAATCTTTGGCAGAGGTACACCAAAGAGGGAGTCTGTGAGGAAAAGCATACAATCCAGTACCAGTACAGTCCCAGTTGGGCCTTAGGATGGTGGGGCTAGTCTACAGTAAACGATGAAACACAGTACTAAGTTCTAATGGCTGTAGATACTGTAGTAATTTTCTCCATTTGTGGAAATCTGATAACGTTGCCATTACCTTCTGCAGCCTTGCTTAATGACTGTAGGGTAGTGGGTGTATACCCAAGGGATGGTGTGACACACAGTGTGACATTATGACAGATGAGCACTATTAAACATTGTTTAAAGGTCATCAGTGAGACATATGAGATATTTTAGTCATACTTTCCCCTTTTTTTCAACTTGTGGGAATAGTGTCTGTTCCAGGCACTGATGAGGGAAATCAAGAGGATAAAAGCATGGAACTCAGCAGCTATTTTTGGCACAATCAGCAACAAGTTGGAAACTTATAACTGCTTCAACATGTCGGCATAGAGTTCATTCATATCTATAATGGCTTCCTATTAGATGGGTTACATGTTCAATTCAGAAGCTCTGTAATGGGACAGACTGGATTTTAAAAATGAGGGTCTGGAGGGGGTTTCTGGCAATGACCAATCAGCCTTGATGTGACATATCCATTTAGTCCTTCAAGGGATACTGTCATGATTTTTATGGTTTACTTTATATTTCTAAATTATACTGTTTACATGGCAAATAATTCACTCACACATGTATTATTTAGTTGTAATATTGGTGTGTAGGCGCCATTTTAGTGCATTGTGCCTGAGTCTGAGCTTTCAGAAGGAGCCAGCGCTACACATTAGAACTGCTGTCACATGGCTGTGGCACCCTGGGAAATAAAGAAAATGGCTAGCCCCATGTAAAATTTTAAAATGAAATATAAAAATATCTCTTCGTGTTTTTGAAAAATGGATTTCAATGCAGGATTCTGCAGGAGAAGCTCTAATAACTATTGGGTTTTGAAAAAAACATGTTTTCCCATGACAGTATTCCTTTCAGTTCCTCCTACAGTGGAAATGAGCTTGCTGTAGGGTGTTAAATGGCATTTAGAGCATCTGTGCAAGGAGGGCAGTGCCATAAAAACTATGGACACATTGACTCCCTCCTGTACTTTAGATTTTAACCCATTCTGAACCCCAGAGTGGAGCCAGGCGCTCTGTTACCTTCTGGCAAGTGAAGAGGATTAAGATAAGATGTTTTCTACGCAGCCATGAAAAGCTGGTTGAAGAAAACTGTGAATGAGCCTCTGGTCTCCACTTGTCTTTACAGCCATTACCTTATCTGCGATTGTATAGATCTGCTCTCTACTTTGCTGTTTACTTTCCTTCTCTTCCAATCACACGCCATCTGCCTCGGCAGTGAAAGGGTTTCTACATGGATATCAGATGACTTCTTTCTCTGACAACCCCAGTGGGCACATTAAGGGTTTATTAGAGCTTTGTGTGTGGTGGATCTATCTCCTGTCTGCTAAATGGGGCAGAAACTCTCGTTGTGCCAAGGGAGGCAGAGTTGTGAGCTTCCGGAGTGAACCAGTCAACACCATCTGCCATTGGGTCAGCTTGCTCCATCCACTGTCCTAAAGTGTCCCCCTCCCCTCTCTGCTGTCCTGCCTGCAATGTACTCTATTAAGCAATCTGGTTTTACCCAGCTAAAAGGTTTCTGTACTAACACAGATGTGGCAGCAACTTTTAGTGTACCTGTGTTCTTTAATAAAGGCTATCAAGGTTATTGTGTAATCCAGGTCTGAAGCATCAGACTGGTGGATAAATATATAAAAAATATAATACAGAATAACTGTGAATGCTGGGAGGTGTGGCTCACAACAGCTCTGGACCTTTTGCTTATCTTCTAATGCTCTTCCTACAGTCTGCAGTACCCTGTACATATGGGGAAGCCAGCAGCGTTGGTGTAGAATAACATTAACAGAATAGTATATTTTAGTTCAAATCCTAACCAGATTAGCTGGCTGTATACAATCTGTGGAGCTATGGGGAAAATGTAACTTAATCACTGGTGTCACCCTATCCACTGCAGCTCCCTTCCTTTTGGAATCACAATTTTGGTTCTCATTTGAGTGGTTTGGTATGGGCTATAAGCAGGGCAGTTTTAAAAAATGGGCAAAAGGAGCATTTTTCCCTTCAAGGTAGGGGCATTTCTTCTAGCATAACTTTTGGCAGAAGCATCCTGTAGAGTTGGCAGACCCATCCTATCACCTAGAAGAGCTCTACAGTATAGACCTTTTAATATCCCTGCCTTTTTATTGTGGCATCACTATTTTTTTTTTCTTTTTCTACTCCCGGGGCTGTTAAACTGTATAGGGTGCCTCTGCTTATGATAAATTGTGTTGTTTTGCCATTGGTGCTACATGTGGTTTTTAAAGGGGGACCCTACCAACAAAACCAGTTTTATGACGCACACATTATAGGTTTTTGTTAAGAATTGCAGGGCCTATTGTGCCTTGCATTCTGTAATTTCCTTCGCTTTGGACCCTTTCACTTTGCACTGATGATTTAACCGCTTCTTTTTTGTTATTTAATCATTAATAGAAACCCTTTACAAGATCATTTTATTTAGCAGATTTGTAATATTTTGCTATATTTGCTTTCTCTGCAAACTGTGTTAATCATTCCGTAGGCTGCCAGAGGTCTTCTAATTAAATCCACATACACCTAACAAACACCTATTGAGGCTTCTGATCTGACTGGTGGGCACATTGTGACACAGAATGACCGTCTTTGTTAGGAGCTCTTCAGTCTCCATAGAAAATTACCGTTGCTATGTATATGCAAAAACATGCATTGTTCTATTACAAAAGAAGATTGTGTGGGTATGTACTAAGGGAGATTTATATTATTACTGTTAATTAGAATTTTCTTTCGGCTGAGCGGGTGTTTGCATATTTATTGTCAAGGATTTGTCACCACCAGTCATTGACTTTGCACATATGGTTATTGTCTAAGTGACCTATATGAAATAAAAGGAAAACTAGGTAGAATGACCGATATTTTTACTGGATACCTTACTATGGGACCTTCAAGAGACTTGGGTCTCTCTTCTTTCACAGGGCAATGCTGATGACAAGATGTCCACTTGGTGTCCACCAAGACTGTAGGAAAGGGACCATCAATGTAGGTCAGAATTCCATGCAGATACAGAAATATGTGTTGGTTGGGATGTGAACAACATGCAAATGTATTATGTTCTTTATATCTCAGCTTTATCTAAGAACATCATTTAGCACATCTACAGTGAGAGGAGATTTTGTCAATAGCATAGCAAGGTTGTTATTGTAAGGACCATATTTATATTTTTTCTATCCTGGGCAAAGAGTGGTAGTTTTGAGTTGTTTGGTGGCTTCAAAAATTGGGTTGGGTGACTTACTTGGGCCTGTTTATTTATAAGCAGAGAGATTGAATTGGATTCTGTGGCTGAATTGGTGTTTTCAGTATTGGACTTGTCCTTTTCACTGCCCAACCTGTTTATATCAGGGGTCCCCAACCTTTGTTACTCATGAGCCACACTCAGATGTAAAAAGTGTTGGTGAGCCACACAAGCATGAAAAAAGGTTCTTTGGGGAAGCCAAATAAGGGCTGTGATTGGCTATTGGGTAGCCCCATGTGGACTGCTGGCCTGCAGGAGTAAAACTGAGTCTCTATGCTCCAAAACTTGCCTCCAAGCCAGACATTTAAAAAATGGGCACCTACTGTGAGGCCACTGGGAGCAACATCAGAGGGGGTGGTGAGCAACATGTTGCTTGTGAGCTGCTGCTTGGGGTTCACTGATGTATATAATTCAGATCAGCAGTCTGTAGCTAAGGGTTAGTCACTCTATTCGAGTCTGCTGATGCACTGATAGCCCAGCTTGGAGTCTCTAAGGTAAGCGCACCCTGGATTAATCCAACTGTTACCTGCTTTAGATAAGAAGCACAGGGGCTTATTAAATCTGTTTAGAAATACTCAGCCTTGGCCAATCACGACTAGGGAAGCCATCACATGTCTCCTTCCAGATGCTGAGCTTTAGTGGTAAACACTGAGTAACATATTCACATCCCAGGCTCCCTAATTTAAAGCATCACTTTAGCTTGTACTGTGATGGAGAATTAACCTTTACGTGCGCCCCCACCGTTGCCTCGTGAATTACCACTTAACATACATTTTTCTGTGATTCTGATAAGATAAGAAATCTCCACGCAAGATGTTAATGCGAGGGAACATCCGAGGGAATCAATCTAATCTGTGCAAGGCTTGTTCCGGAACTTTCTGAGGCATCGATCAGGGCTCCAGAGCTTGTTGACACAAGATAAGGCTGGGAGGGACCAAGTGACTTAGTGAATTTGCTGATGAACCCTGTGTACATAGGGAGAGCATTCCCATCACGCATACGCCACTTAATGCATTAAATATCTCTTGCTTGGGCCACTCAGCCATTTTTCAGCCATGAAAAGATGTCGGTTTTTATTTTTAATTAAAGATTTTGAAAAAGAATCCTTTAAAAGAAATGAAATGCAAATAAGTATTCATATTTTTTAACTGTAATATTTTTTGCTTTCATTTTTTTAAAGTGTTCCATTGGATAAGGGTGTTTCTTTTGTATTTAGATCAGAATTGCAGCTATTGTATCAGCAGAATGGGAAGTCCTTCTGCAAATGTCAGCAGGGCCGGATTTGTCTTCTGGGCACCCCTAGGCCGCCACCGTTGACCATCCCCCCACCCAACGCGCATGCGCGAACAACTGCTCGCCCCTCACCACCCCCCCCGCGCCTGCGAGCGCGCATGCGCATACATTTAAAGTCCCATACAGAGCAGTGGGGAGAAGTTACCACTACCCCGTTTGGAAAAAACTTTAAAAATTCTGTTGCGGCGGGGCGACATTTCTGCCACCCTAGGCCCGGGCCTTTGTGGCCTTTCCACAAATCCGGGCCTGAATGTCAGATGCATTCAGGGCATCATGTGATGTACAGGTATGGTTGCCACCTGGCTGGTAGTATAATGGCTGGCTGGTAAAAATGATGTTTGATGCCAATGTTATTAATAGGGAAAAAAGGCAAAAATATAGGAAACCCAGTATTTTTTTCCAGAAAAGGTGGCATCCCTATGTACAGGTGTGAGATCACTTATCCGGAAACCAGTCATCCAGGAAGTTATGAATTACGGAAAGGCCATCTCCCATAGACTCCATTATAAGAAAATAATTCCAAGTTTGAAAAATGATTTCCTTTTTCTCTGTAATAATAAAACAGTACCTGTACTTGATCCCCTTATTGGAGGCAAAACAATCCTATTGGGTTTATTCAATATTTAAATGATTTTTAGCAGACCTAAGGTATGAGGATCCAAATTACAGAAAGATCCCCGGAAAACCCCAGTTCCCGACATTCTTGATTACAGGTCCCATACCTGTACAGGGTTCAAGCATCATTTTTACTGGCCAGGTTGCAAAGCCCCAGGGAAGTAGTGATGTGGTTGACCTTGCAACCCTCAGACCCATATATATATATATATATATATATAGTCCAAGCAAAGGTAGCACACCATGGTGGACCCCTGGGTGCCAGTGCAATATAGAAATTTACAAATGAACAAGATGACGGCACTCTCAGGACTTACACGATTAAAGAGCAAAGCTTCAGAAGCGACACATGTGAACAAAAACATCTTTCAAGGTTTTGTATTTTATCCAACGTTTCAGTTCCTTACTGGAACTTAAATCAGGGAGACCAACACAGTGTGAGTGCAACACGCTTAAATGTGCATATTGGCGCCAAACAACCATTGATAGGCAACCAAAATTATATACACAGTATATATAGCAAACCAAAATACTGTATATACTCGAGTATAAGCCTAGTTTTCAGCACCCAAAATGTGCTGAAAAAGTCACCCTCGGCTTATACTCGAGTCGGGTGCCATGGGTCCCTCCAGACTAGGACCCTGTGTCCTTTGTGTGCAAATTAGGCCACCTGCAACCAGACCCTCCAGTGCCCTGGCCCACTCCCATATAATTATCTTCATCTACCGTTCTCACCTGTCCCATTCTGCACTAGACATTGCACTTTATATTCTATATAAACTATATATAGTTTTGAATGATTTTAACTTTGTGTTTTAGCTGGGTTGCTGATTGAGCTAAGGGGATAGTACTCTTAAGGTATCATTATTGATACCATATTGTTTTTGTTGACCCTCTTCTCCACTTACAGAGCTAATTTACTGGTTTTCTTTGTTATAAATATTTAAAAACATATACCCCACTGATGCCTCATTTAATGTAATTGTATTGGTATTTATTTTGATTATTGAAACTTAGCAGTAGCTGCTGCATTTCCCACCCTATAGGCTTATACTCGAGTCACTAAGTTTTTCCAGTTTTCTTAGGTAAAATTAGGTACCTCGGCTTATAGTCGGATCGGCTTATACTCGAGTATATACGGTAACTATTAAAAGAATGAAACATAAAGAGGAAACATAAGGAGGAAAATAAAAGTAAAATCGGAATGACATATAGCACATTTCGCTTAATAAAGACACATCTGGAGCCCAAGACTTCCCGGCGCCCGCAAACCATTATCCGCCCACAACGCCCAACGCTTACCAAACTACGGAGTGGGGTAGGAGAGACTTAGCAGCGGTGTGTATATCCTAGTACCTGGTCCAAGCTAGTGCCATGGCGGTCTGCATATGCCGCAATACTCCTCGCTTGCACTCACACTGTGTTGGTCTCCCTGATGAAAGTTCCAGTAAGGAAATGAAACGTTGGATTAAATAAAAAACCTTGAAAGAAGTTTTTGTATACATGTGTCGCTGCTGATCTTTTGCTCTTCAATTGTGTAAGTACTGTGAGTGCCATCATCTTGTAAATTTATATATATGTATATATATATATATACATACATACACATATATACCACTGCCTGCTGGGGATCCCTGTTTCAGGCCATGGTGTAAGGGCATTTGCTGGTTGCAGTTATACTGGTGCTTAATATTTGTTAAGAGGCCAACTGGTTACAGTTGCTTTGCAGTCAGAGCGAGAGGACCTGCAACAGTTCCCAGTATATTGATCAACATTGTCAAAACACCCCATATAAATAGTCTATTTAATAAAAGCCATCATTGCTCATTAAGGAATGCAACTGAGCACATACTGGCAACATTCACAGAAGCTACTTGCACCCATATATGCATGTGTAAGTAATGGTGTGCTAGTGCACTCACTGACGCTAGGGAGTCCAAGAGTTTCCGCCAGCCTGGGCATGGTCAGTAGTTCCAACTAGTGAGGAGCGGTAACGGCCACTAAGGACTTGAGGCAAATGAGACAAATGAATCCCACCCTAATGCCATGCACATTGGTCGGTGGTGACGCCATCCTTTTTTATGTTAACCACAACCTGTTTACATAATTCATGATGACTGGTTAAGTACCACTATTTACCATGCTGCAAAACTTCAAGACAGCATCAACCACATCTCCTATCAATACATCATGTTGTGGGTTCGATCCTTTGGAGTCACTAACAATTCATTATTCATTCCCCCCCTCCTCCAGATCAAAGAGCACTGAATGGCAGATACAGTATATACATAATGTGGCCGCCCTGCAGGGGCTGATGAGCAAGTAGGCACCCCAGCTCAGTACAGCACTCCTTACCACTATATAAAAGCAATCTTATTTTTAATCATCATTAATATCATCATTGATTTGTTTCAATAATTGTTATCTGTAATATCTATCTATCTATCTATCTATTATCTATCTATCTATCTATCTATTTATCGATTTATCTATCATCTATCTAACTAACTATCTATCTAACTATCATCTTCAGTATCTATCTATATGTTTATTTATCAATCTATTATCTTCAGTATCTATCTATCTATCATCTATCTATCATCTATCTATCTATCTATCTATCTATCTATCTATCTATCTATCTTTCTATTGTGTCATTTATACATTTATGTGTGTATCATATGAGTTATAGCGCACACATAAGGTTATCAAGCTATTTATCTGTGCCTGAGCTACTTGAGACAAACACCTGACTAAGCATTCACACAGCAGAGGGCACCCAACACCCACAGCCTTCAAACAGTAACCAAATGGTAAACAGGGGAAGGAAAGATTGATCTTAAACTGAAATTTCTTCAGGCATATTTTTATTTATTCATTTATTTTTTGTTTAAAGTGCTTCACTCTCTATCCAGCTGAATAGAATGCTGACTCACTTCTGGCTATTGAATAACAATTCAGGGAGAGTACATCACCCAAGTGGCCTAAAGTAGAAGGAAAGGTTAAATCACTGGGGGCTATTCCCTCACTTGTACTGAGAGCTATCCCCCCTACCCCTGTATTCCCTCAATTGTACTGAGAGCTATCTCCCCTACCCCTGTATTCCCTCACTTGTACTGAGAGCTATCCCCCCTACCCCTGTATTCCCTCACTTGTACTGAGAGCTATCTCCCATACCCCTGTATTCCCTCACTTGTACTGAGAGCTATCTCCCCTACCCCTGTATTCCCTCACTTGTACTGAGAGCTATCCCCCCTACCCCTGTATTCCCTCACTTGTACTGAGAGCTATCTCCCCTACCCCTGTATTCCCTCACTTGTACTGAGAGCTATCTCCCATACCCCTGTATTCCCTCACTTGTACTGAGAGCTATCTCCCCTACCCCTGTATTCCCTCACTTGTACTGAGAGCTATCTCCCATACCCCTGTATTCCCTCACTTGTACTGAGAGCTATCTCCCCTACCCCTGTATTCCCTCACTTGTACTGAAAGCTATCTCCCATACCCCTGTATTCCCTCACTTGTACTGAGAGCTATCCCCCCTACCCCTGTATTCCCTCACTTGTACTGAGAGCTATCTCCCCTACCCCTGTATTCCCTCACTTGTACTGAGAGCTATCTCCCCTACCCCTGTATTCCCTCACTTGTACTGAGAGCTATCTCCCATAACCCTGTATTCCCTCACTTGTACTGAGAGCTATCTCCCCTACCCCTGTATTCCCTCACTTGTACTGAGAGCTATCCCCCCTACCCCTGTATTCCCTCACTTGTACTGAGAGCTATCTCCCCTACCCCTGTATTCCCTCACTTGTACTGAGAGCTATCTCCCATAACCCTGTATTCCTTCACTTGTACTGAGAGCTATCTCCCATACCCCTGTATTCCCTCACTTGTACTGAGAGCTATCTCCCATACCCCTGTATTCCCTCACTTGTACTGAGAGCTATCTCCCATACCCCTGTATTCCCTCACTTGTACTGAGAGCTATCCCCCGTACCCCTGTATTCCCTCTCTTGTACTGAGAGCTATCTCCCATACCCCTGTATTCCCTCACTTGTACTGAGAGCTATCCCCCCTACCCCTGTATTCCCTCTCTTGTACTGAGAGCTATCTCCCCTACCCCTGTATTCCCTCACTTGTACTGAGAGCTATCCCCCTACCCCTGTATTCCCTCTCTTGTACTGAGAGCTATCTCCCATACCCCTGTATTCCCTCACTTGTACTGAGAGCTATCTCCCATACCCCTGTATTCCCTCACTTGTACTGAGAGCTATCTCCCCTACCCCTGTATTCCCTCACTTGTACTGAGAGCTATCTCCCCTACCCCTGTATTCCCTCACTTGTACTGAGAGCTATCTCCCATAACCCTGTATTCCCTCACTTGTACTAAGAGCTATCTCCCCTACCCCTGTATTCCCTCACTTGTACTGAGAGCTATCTCCCCTACCCCTGTATTCCCTCACTTGTACTGAGAGCTATCTCCCATAACCCTGTATTCCCTCACTTGTACTGAGAGCTATCTCCCCTACCCCTGTATTCCCTCACTTGTACTGAGAGCTATCCCCCCTACCCCTGTATTCCCTCACTTGTACTGAGAGCTATCTCCCATAACCCTGTATTCCCTCACTTGTACTGAGAGCTATCTCCCATACCCCTGTATTCCCTCACTTGTACTGAGAGCTATCTCCCATAACCCTGTATTCCCTCACTTGTACTGAGAGCTATCTCCCATACCCCTGTATTCCCTCACTTGTACTGAGAGCTATCTCCCCTACCCCTGTATTCCCTCACTTGTACTGAGAGCTATCTCCCATACCCCTGTATTCCCTCACTTGTACTGAGAGCTATCTCCCATAACCCTGTATTCCCTCACTTATACTGAGAGCTATCCCCCCTACCCCTGTATTCCCTCACTTGTACTGAGAGCTATCTCCCATAACCCTGTATTCCCTCACTTTTACTGAGAGCTATCCCCCCTACCCCTGTATTCCCTCACTTGTACTGAGAGCTATCTCCCATAACCCTGTATTCCCTCACTTGTACTGAGAGCTATCTCCCCTACCCCTGTATTCCCTCCCTTGTACTGAGAGCTATCTCCCCTACCCCTGTATTCCCTCACTTGTACTGAGAGCTATCTCCCCTACCCCTGTATTCCCTCACTTGTACTGAGAGCTATCTCCCATACCCCTGTATTCCCTCACTTGTACTGAGAGCTATCTCCCCTACCCCTGTATTCCCTCACTTGTACTGAGAGCTATCCCCCCTACCCCTGTATTCCCTCTCTTGTACTGAGAGCTATCTCCCATACCCCTGTATTCCCTCACTTGTACTGAGAGCTATCTCCCATACCCCTGTATTCCCTCACTTGTACTGAGAGCTATCTCCCCTACCCCTGTATTCCCTCACTTGTACTGAGAGCTATCTCCCCTACCCCTGTATTCCCTCACTTGTACTGAGAGCTATCTCCCATAACCCTGTATTCCCTCACTTGTACTAAGAGCTATCTCCCCTACCCCTGTATTCCCTCACTTGTACTGAGAGCTATCTCCCCTACCCCTGTATTCCCTCACTTGTACTGAGAGCTATCTCCCATAACCCTGTATTCCCTCACTTGTACTGAGAGCTATCTCCCCTACCCCTGTATTCCCTCACTTGTACTGAGAGCTATCCCCCCTACCCCTGTATTCCCTCACTTGTACTGAGAGCTATCTCCCATAACCCTGTATTCCCTCACTTGTACTGAGAGCTATCTCCCATACCCCTGTATTCCCTCACTTGTACTGAGAGCTATCTCCCATAACCCTGTATTCCCTCACTTGTACTGAGAGCTATCTCCCATACCCCTGTATTCCCTCACTTGTACTGAGAGCTATCTCCCCTACCCCTGTATTCCCTCACTTGTACTGAGAGCTATCTCCCATACCCCTGTATTCCCTCACTTGTACTGAGAGCTATCTCCCATAACCCTGTATTCCCTCACTTATACTGAGAGCTATCCCCCCTACCCCTGTATTCCCTCACTTGTACTGAGAGCTATCTCCCATAACCCTGTATTCCCTCACTTTTACTGAGAGCTATCCCCCCTACCCCTGTATTCCCTCACTTGTACTGAGAGCTATCTCCCATAACCCTGTATTCCCTCACTTGTACTGAGAGCTATCTCCCCTACCCCTGTATTCCCTCCCTTGTACTGAGAGCTATCTCCCCTACCCCTGTATTCCCTCACTTGTACTGAGAGCTATCTCCCCTACCCCTGTATTCCCTCACTTGTACTGAGAGCTATCTCCCATACCCCTGTATTCCCTAACTTGTACTGAGAGCTATCTCCCCTACCCCTGTATTCCCTCACTTGTACTGAAAGCTATCTCCCATACCCCTGTATTCCCTCACTTGTACTGAGAGCTATCCCCCCTACCCCTGTATTCCCTCACTTGTACTGAGAGCTATCTCCCCTACCCCTGTATTCCCTCACTTGTACTGAGAGCTATCTCCCCTACCCCTGTATTCCCTCACTTGTACTGAGAGCTATCTCCCATAACCCTGTATTCCCTCACTTGTACTGAGAGCTATCTCCCCTACCCCTGTATTCCCTCACTTGTACTGAGAGCTATCCCCCTACCCCTGTATTCCCTCACTTGTACTGAGAGCTATCTCCCCTACCCCTGTATTCCCTCACTTGTACTAAGAGCTATCTCCCATACCCCTGTATTCCTTCACTTGTACTGAGAGCTATCTCCCATACCCCTGTATTCCCTCACTTGTACTGAGAGCTATCTCCCATACCTCTGTATTCCCTCACTTGTACTGAGAGCTATCCCCCGTACCCCTGTATTCCCTCTCTTGTACTGAGAGCTATCTCCCATACCCCTGTATTCCCTCACTTGTACTGAGAGCTATCCCCCCTACCCCTGTATTCCCTCAATTGTACTGAGAGCTATCTCCCCTACCCCTGTATTCCCTCACTTGTACTGAGAGCTATCTCCCATACCCCTGTATTCCCTCACTTGTACTGAGAGCTATCTCCCCTACCCCTGTATTCCCTCACTTGTACTGAGAGCTATCTCCCCTACCCCTGTATTCCCTCACTTGTACTGAGAGCTATCTCCCCTACCCCTGTATTCCCTCACTTGTACTGAAAGCTATCTCCCATACCCCTGTATTCCCTCACTTGTACTGAGAGCTATCCCCCCTACCCCTGTATTCCCTCACTTGTACTGAGAGCTATCTCCCCTACCCCTGTATTCCCTCACTTGTACTGAGAGCTATCTCCCCTACCCCTGTATTCCCTCACTTGTACTGAGAGCTATCTCCCATAACCCTGTATTCCCTCACTTGTACTGAGAGCTATCTCCCCTACCCCTGTATTCCCTCACTTGTACTGAGAGCTATCCCCCCTACCCCTGTATTCCCTCACTTGTACTGAGAGCTATCTCCCCTACCCCTGTATTCCCTCACTTGTACTGAGAGCTATCTCCCATAACCCTGTATTCCTTCACTTGTACTGAGAGCTATCTCCCATACCCCTGTATTCCCTCACTTGTACTGAGAGCTATCTCCCATACCCCTGTATTCCCTCACTTGTACTGAGAGCTATCTCCCATACCCCTGTATTCCCTCACTTGTACTGAGAGCTATCCCCCGTACCCCTGTATTCCCTCTCTTGTACTGAGAGCTATCTCCCATACCCCTGTATTCCCTCACTTGTACTGAGAGCTATCCCCCCTACCCCTGTATTCCCTCTCTTGTACTGAGAGCTATCTCCCCTACCCCTGTATTCCCTCACTTGTACTGAGAGCTATCCCCCCTACCCCTGTATTCCCTCTCTTGTACTGAGAGCTATCTCCCATACCCCTGTATTCCCTCACTTGTACTGAGAGCTATCTCCCATACCCCTGTATTCCCTCACTTGTACTGAGAGCTATCTCCCCTACCCCTGTATTCCCTCACTTGTACTGAGAGCTATCTCCCCTACCCCTGTATTCCCTCACTTGTACTGAGAGCTATCTCCCATAACCCTGTATTCCCTCACTTGTACTAAGAGCTATCTCCCCTACCCCTGTATTCCCTCACTTGTACTGAGAGCTATCTCCCCTACCCCTGTATTCCCTCACTTGTACTGAGAGCTATCTCCCATAACCCTGTATTCCCTCACTTGTACTGAGAGCTATCTCCCCTACCCCTGTATTCCCTCACTTGTACTGAGAGCTATCCCCCCTACCCCTGTATTCCCTCACTTGTACTGAGAGCTATCTCCCATAACCCTGTATTCCCTCACTTGTACTGAGAGCTATCTCCCATACCCCTGTATTCCCTCACTTGTACTGAGAGCTATCTCCCATAACCCTGTATTCCCTCACTTGTACTGAGAGCTATCTCCCATACCCCTGTATTCCCTCACTTGTACTGAGAGCTATCTCCCCTACCCCTGTATTCCCTCACTTGTACTGAGAGCTATCTCCCATACCCCTGTATTCCCTCACTTGTACTGAGAGCTATCTCCCATAACCCTGTATTCCCTCACTTATACTGAGAGCTATCCCCCCTACCCCTGTATTCCCTCACTTGTACTGAGAGCTATCTCCCATAACCCTGTATTCCCTCACTTTTACTGAGAGCTATCCCCCCTACCCCTGTATTCCCTCACTTGTACTGAGAGCTATCTCCCATAACCCTGTATTCCCTCACTTGTACTGAGAGCTATCTCCCCTACCCCTGTATTCCCTCCCTTGTACTGAGAGCTATCTCCCCTACCCCTGTATTCCCTCACTTGTACTGAGAGCTATCTCCCCTACCCCTGTATTCCCTCACTTGTACTGAGAGCTATCTCCCCTACCCCTGTATTCCCTCACTTGTACTGAGAGCTATCTCCCATACCCCTGTATTCCCTCACTTGTACTGAGAGCTATCTCCCCTACCCCTGTATTCCCTCACTTGTACTGAGAGCTATCCCCCCTACCCCTGTATTCCCTCTCTTGTACTGAGAGCTATCTCCCATACCCCTGTATTCCCTCACTTGTACTGAGAGCTATCTCCCATACCCCTGTATTCCCTCACTTGTACTGAGAGCTATCTCCCCTACCCCTGTATTCCCTCACTTGTACTGAGAGCTATCTCCCCTACCCCTGTATTCCCTCACTTGTACTGAGAGCTATCTCCCATAACCCTGTATTCCCTCACTTGTACTAAGAGCTATCTCCCCTACCCCTGTATTCCCTCACTTGTACTGAGAGCTATCTCCCCTACCCCTGTATTCCCTCACTTGTACTGAGAGCTATCTCCCATAACCCTGTATTCCCTCACTTGTACTGAGAGCTATCTCCCCTACCCCTGTATTCCCTCACTTGTACTGAGAGCTATCCCCCCTACCCCTGTATTCCCTCACTTGTACTGAGAGCTATCTCCCATAACCCTGTATTCCCTCACTTGTACTGAGAGCTATCTCCCATACCCCTGTATTCCCTCACTTGTACTGAGAGCTATCTCCCATAACCCTGTATTCCCTCACTTGTACTGAGAGCTATCTCCCATACCCCTGTATTCCCTCACTTGTACTGAGAGCTATCTCCCCTACCCCTGTATTCCCTCACTTGTACTGAGAGCTATCTCCCATACCCCTGTATTCCCTCACTTGTACTGAGAGCTATCTCCCATAACCCTGTATTCCCTCACTTATACTGAGAGCTATCCCCCCTACCCCTGTATTCCCTCACTTGTACTGAGAGCTATCTCCCATAACCCTGTATTCCCTCACTTTTACTGAGAGCTATCCCCCCTACCCCTGTATTCCCTCACTTGTACTGAGAGCTATCTCCCATAACCCTGTATTCCCTCACTTGTACTGAGAGCTATCTCCCCTACCCCTGTATTCCCTCCCTTGTACTGAGAGCTATCTCCCCTACCCCTGTATTCCCTCACTTGTACTGAGAGCTATCTCCCCTACCCCTGTATTCCCTCACTTGTACTGAGAGCTATCTCCCATACCCCTGTATTCCCTAACTTGTACTGAGAGCTATCTCCCCTACCCCTGTATTCCCTCACTTGTACTGAAAGCTATCTCCCATACCCCTGTATTCCCTCACTTGTACTGAGAGCTATCCCCCCTACCCCTGTATTCCCTCACTTGTACTGAGAGCTATCTCCCCTACCCCTGTATTCCCTCACTTGTACTGAGAGCTATCTCCCCTACCCCTGTATTCCCTCACTTGTACTGAGAGCTATCTCCCATAACCCTGTATTCCCTCACTTGTACTGAGAGCTATCTCCCCTACCCCTGTATTCCCTCACTTGTACTGAGAGCTATCCCCCCTACCCCTGTATTCCCTCACTTGTACTGAGAGCTATCTCCCCTACCCCTGTATTCCCTCACTTGTACTAAGAGCTATCTCCCATACCCCTGTATTCCTTCACTTGTACTGAGAGCTATCTCCCATACCCCTGTATTCCCTCACTTGTACTGAGAGCTATCTCCCATACCTCTGTATTCCCTCACTTGTACTGAGAGCTATCCCCCGTACCCCTGTATTCCCTCTCTTGTACTGAGAGCTATCTCCCATACCCCTGTATTCCCTCACTTGTACTGAGAGCTATCCCCCCTACCCCTGTATTCCCTCTCTTGTACTGAGAGCTATCTCCCATACCCCTGTATTCCCTCACTTGTACTGAGAGCTATCTCCCATAACCCTGTATTCCCTCACTTGTACTGAGAGCTATCCCCCCTACCCCTGTATTCCCTCACTTGTACTGAGAGCTATCTCCCATAACCCTGTATTCCCTCACTTGTACTGAGAGCTATCTCCCATACCCCTGTATTCCCTCACTTGTACTGAGAGCTATCCCCCCTACCCCTGTATTCCCTCACTTGTACTGAGAGCTATCTCCCATAACCCTGTATTCCCTCACTTGTACTGAGAGCTATCTCCCATACCCCTGTATTCCCTCACTTGTACTGAGAGCTATCTCCCATAACCCTGTATTCCCTCACTTGTACTGAGAGCTATCTCCCATACCCCTGTATTCCCTCACTTGTACTGAGAGCTATCTCCCCTACCCCTGTATTCCCTCACTTGTACTGAGAGCTATCTCCCATACCCCTGTATTCCCTCACTTGTACTGAGAGCTATCTCCCATAACCCTGTATTCCCTCACTTATACTGAGAGCTATCCCCCCTACCCCTGTATTCCCTCACTTGTACTGAGAGCTATCTCCCATAACCCTGTATTCCCTCACTTTTACTGAGAGCTATCCCCCCTACCCCTGTATTCCCTCACTTGTACTGAGAGCTATCTCCCATAACCCTGTATTCCCTCACTTGTACTGAGAGCTATCTCCCCTACCCCTGTATTCCCTCCCTTGTACTGAGAGCTATCTCCCCTACCCCTTTATTCCCTCACTTGTACTGAGAGCTATCTCCCCTACCCCTGTATTCCCTCACTTGTACTGAGAGCTATCTCCCATAACCCTGTATTCCCTCACTTGTACTGAGAGCTATCTCCCATACCCCTGTATTCCCTCACTTGTACTGAGAGCTATCTCCCATACCCCTGTATTCCCTCACTTGTACTGAGAGCTATCTCCCATAACCCTGTATTCCCTCACTTGTACTGAGAGCTATCTCCCCTACCCCTGTATTCCCTCACTTGTACTGAGAGCTATCCCCCCTACCCCTGTATTCCCTCACTTGTACTTAGAGCTATCTCCCATACCCCTGTATTCCCTCTCTTGTACTGAGAGCTATCTCCCATACCCCTGTATTCCCTCTCTTGTACTGAGAGCTATCTCCCATACCCCTGTATTCCCTCACTTGTACTGAGAGCTATCTCCCATACCCCTGTATTCCCTCACTTGTACTGAGAGCTATCTCCCATAACCCTGTATTCCCTCTCTTGTACTGAGAGCTATCTCCCATACCCCTGTATTCCCTTTCTTGTACTGAGAGCTATCTCCCCTACCCCTGTATTCCCTCACTTGTACTGAGAGCTATCTCCCATACCCCTGTATTCCCTCACTTGTACTGAGAGCTATCTCCCATAACCCTGTATTCCCTCACTTGTACTGAGAGCTATCCCCCATAACCCTGTATTCCCTCACTTGTACTGAGAGCTATCCCCCCTACCCCTGTATTCCCTCTCTTGTACTGAGAGCTATCTCCCCTACCCCTGTATTCCCTCGCTTGTACTGAGAGCTATCTCCCCTACCCCTGTATTCCCTCACTTGTACTGAGAGCTATCTCCCATAACCCTGTATTCCCTCACTTGTACTAAGAGCTATCTCCCCTACCCCTGTATTCCCTCACTTGTACTGAGAGCTATCTCCCCTACCCCTGTATTCCCTCACTTGTACTGAGAGCTATCTCCCATACCCCTGTATTCCCTCACTTGTACTGAGAGCTATCTCCCCTACCCCTGTATTCCCTCACTTGTACTGAGAGCTATCCCCCCTACCCCTGTATTCTCTCACTTGTACTGAGAGCTATCTCCCATAACCCTGTATTCCCTCACTTGTACTGAGAGCTATCTCCCATACCCCTGTATTCCCTCACTTGTACTGAGAGCTATCTCCCATAACCCTGTATTCCCTCACTTGTACTGAGAGCTATCTCCCATACCCCTGTATTCCCTCACTTGTACTGAGAGCTATCTCCCCTACCCCTGTATTCCCTCACTTGTACTGAGAGCTATCTCCCATACCCCTGTATTCCCTCACTTGTACTGAGAGCTATCTCCCATAACCCTGTATTCCCTCACTTATACTGAGAGCTATCCCCCCTACCCCTGTATTCCCTCACTTGTACTGAGAGCTATCTCCCATAACCCTGTATTCCCTCACTTTTACTGAGAGCTATCCCCCCTACCCCTGTATTCCCTCACTTGTACTGAGAGCTATCTTCCATAACCCTGTATTCCCTCACTTGTACTGAGAGCTATCTCCCCTACCCCTGTATTCCCTCCCTTGTACTGAGAGCTATCTCCCCTACCCCTGTATTCCCTCACTTGTACTGAGAGCTATCTCCCCTACCCCTGTATTCCCTCACTTGTACTGAGAGCTATCTCCCATAACCCTGTATTCCCTCACTTGTACTGAGAGCTATCTCCCATACCCCTGTATTCCCTCACTTGTACTGAGAGCTATCTCCCATACCCCTGTATTCCCTCACTTGTACTGAGAGCTATCTCCCCTACCCCTGTATTCCCTCACTTGTACTGAGAGCTATCTCCCATAACCCTGTATTCCCTCACTTGTACTGAGAGCTATCTCCCATACCCCTGTATTCCCTCACTTGTACTGAGAGCTATCTCCCATACCCCTGTATTCCCTCACTTGTACTGAGAGCTATCTCCCATACCCCTGTATTCCCTCACTTGTACTGAGAGCTATCCCCCCTACCCCTGTATTCCCTCACTTGTACTGAGAGCTATCTCCCATACCCCTGTATTC
Organism: Xenopus tropicalis; assembly: GCF_000004195.4. NCBI lineage: Eukaryota > Metazoa > Chordata > Amphibia > Anura > Pipidae > Xenopus > Xenopus tropicalis. Next base: position 18,065,801 of record NC_030686.2, read on the forward strand.
CCTCACTTGTACTGAGAGCTATCCCCCCTACCCCTGTATTCCCTCACTTGTGCTGAGAGCTATCTCCCATACCCCTGTATTCCCTCTCTTGTACTGAGAGCTATCTCCCATACCCCTGTATTCCCTCACTTGTACTGAGAGCTATCTCCCCTACCCCTGTATTCCCTCACTTGTACTGAGAGCTATCTCCCATACCCCTGTATTCCCTCTCTTGTACTGAGAGCTATCTCCCCTACCCCTGTATTCCCTCACTTGTACTGAGAGCTATCTCCCCTACCCCTGTATTCCCTCACTTGTACTGAGAGCTATCTCCCATACCCCTGTATTCCCTCACTTGTACTGAGAGCTATCTCCCATACCCCTGTATTCCCTCTCTTGTACTGAGAGCTATCTCCCCTACCCCTGTATTCCCTCACTTGTACTGAGAGCTATCTCCCATACCCCTGTATTCCCTCTCTTGTACTGAGAGCTATCCCCCCTACCCCTGTATTCCCTCACTTGTGCTGAGAGCTATCTCCCATACCCCTGTATTCCCTCTCTTGTACTGAGAGCTATCTCCCATACCCCTGTATTCCCTCACTTGTACTGAGAGCTATCTCCCATACCCCTGTATTCCCTCACTTGTACTGAGAGCTATCTCCCCTACCCCTGTATTCCCTCTCTTGTACTGAGAGCTATCTCCCATACCCCTGTATTCCCTCACTTGTACTGAGAGCTATCTCCCATAACCCTGTATTCCCTCACTTGTACTGAGAGCTATCTCCCATACCCCTGTATTCCCTCACTAGTACTGAGAGCTATCTCCCATACCCCTGTATTCCCTCACTAGTACTGAGAGCTATCTCCCATACCCCTGTATTCCCTCACTAGTACTGAGAGCTATCTCCCATACCCCTGTATTCCCTCACTTGTACTGAGAGCTATCTCCCATAACCCTGTATTCCCTAACTTGTACTGAGAGCTATCCCCCATAACCCTGTATTCCCTCACTTGTACTGAGAGCTATCTCCCCTACCCCTGTATTCCCTCACTTGTACTAAGAGCTATCTCCCATACCCCTGTATTCCCTCACTTTGACTGAGAGCTATCTCCCCTACCCCTGTATTCCCTCACTTGTACTATGAGCTATCTCCCATAACCCTGTATTCCCACACTTGTACTAAGAGCTATCTCCCATACCCCTGTATTCCCACACTTGTACTAAGAGCTATCTCCCATACCCCTGTATTCCCTCACTTTGACTGAGAGCTATCTCCCCTACCCCTGCATTCCCTCACTTGTACTATGAGCTATCTCCCATAACCCTGTATTCCCTCACTTGCTAAGAATCCATCCAGCCCCTTCTTAAAGTTATATAATGTATCAGCCAGCACGACTGATTCGGTGAGAGAATTCCCCAACTTCACAGCTCTCACAGTAAAAAAAACCTTTCCGAATATTTAAACGGAATCTCCCTTCTTCTAAACGAAGTGGGTGCCCTCGTGTCCGTTGGAAGGACCTACTGGTAAATAAAGCATTAGAAAGGTTATTATATGATCCCCTTATATATTTATACATAGTTATCATATCACCTCTTAAGTGCCTCTTCTCTAGTGTAAACAGACCCAACTTGGCCAGTCTTTCTTCATAACTGAGGCTTTCCATACCCTTTACCAGCTTAGTTGCCCTTCTCTGGACCCTCTCTAACTCAATAATGTCCCGTTTGAGCACTGGAGACCAAAACTGAACAGCATATTCTAGATGGGGCCTTACCCAGTAAAGGGGAAGAATAACCCCCTCCTCCCGTGAATCTATACCCCTTTTAATACAGCTCAAAACCTTGTTTGCCCTTGCAGCTGCTGCCTGGCATTGCTTGCTACAGCCAAGTTTATTATCTACAAGGACTCCAAGGTCCTTCTCCATTATGGATTTGCCTAGTGCAGTCCCATTAAGTATAAAAGTGGCTAGCAAATTTTTACATCCCAGGTGCATGACCTTACATTTATCCACATTAAATCTCATCTGCCACTTAGCCGCCCAGATTGCCAGTTTGTCAAGATCCTGCTGCAAGGATGTCACCTCCTGGATAGAATTGACTGGCTTATAATACCCTTCCCTAAATCATTTATGAACAAGTTAAACACTTCTTATTGTTCCATATAACCCTCCCTATATCTCCTTCTATTGCTCCATATAACCCTCCCTATAACTCCTCTTATTGTTCCATATAACCCTCCCTATAACTCCTCTTATTGTTCCATATAACCCTCCCTATAACTCCAAGTATTGTTCCATATAACCCTCCCTATAACTCCTCTTATTGTTCCATATAACCCTCCCTATAACTCCAAGTATTGTTCCATATAACCCTCCCTATAACTCCAAGTATTGTTCCATATAACCCTCCCTATAACTCCAAGTATTGTTCCATATAACCCTCCCTATAACTCCAAGTATTGTTCCATATACCCCAGTGATCCACAACCAGTGACTCAGGAACAACAGGTTGCTCACCAACCCCTTGGTTGTTGCTCCCAGTAGCTACAAAGCAGGGGGCTTATTTTTGAATTCTTGGCTTGGAGGCAAGTTTTGGTTGCATATAAACCAGGTGTGCTGGCAAACAGAACCTCATATAGGCTGCCAGTCCATAGGGGGCTACCAAATAGCCAATCACGGCCCTTATTTGGCACCGTAAGAACTTTTTTAAAGCTTGTGTTGCTTACCAACACTCTTTACATTTTAATGAGGTTAAAAAGTCTGGGTTCCCCTGTTTTATTGTTGCGATAATACAGAAGGGTTGTGGGAGATGAAAGGAAAGTTGTGGACAGGCAGAAAATGATAGTGGTTTGCACAATGAAAACTCTGTAAGGTTGGTAAGAAACCCCTTAATAGAACATTAGGCAAATAAAGTAAGAGCTAAACTATTTATATATCCACCTGCTAATAGTTCATTTGGATAAAGGAAACAAACAAAGTGATGCTATACCGGTCCTTTAATTTCCCTAGTGGGCAAACAGTCGACTGAAGCCCCTGCTTGCTGTTTAGCAAAGAATAAAAACTCCAGATGATGGTGCTCTGGCTGGAAGGGACGGCTGACAGCTGGAGAAAGAAATGATGAATGGCCACATTACTTAGCAATGTGATCTTTAAACCATTACACTTCACATATCACCATTATACAATTAGCGGAACAAAGGAAGGGTAATTAACTGATAAATAATTGAGCGTGGTTTCTCCTCTAAACAAAACAGAAGTGTGTGCACCCAATGGGTAGGATTTCACTTAACATTCACACTAAGTACTTTTCATATTTTACATACTTTGGAGCAGTCAGTATACATTCCCAGCTGGTCTGTTGCAATTGGCCCCTACGGGGCCCCAGACCCCATTATTTCCACTTTATCCAGTATAGCCTACATAAATGAATGCTTTAAACAGGTTTGTGCTTCATGGCAATAATTGAATGACAACTTTTTGTTACCGGATATATAGATCTAAAGTCCCAAGACAAAGGGCAGCCTTTACTCTATAACAAATAGTCATGTGTTCTTATATATCAGGCAGACCTGGGTGGGCCTACTTCTAAGTATTATTTCTTACACACTGAAAGTAAGTGGTTACATGGATAGATACCGCCTATGCTGCTTCAAATGAAAGTTTTGTTCCCCTAATCTAAAGGGGTGTACTTGTACAGAGTAATCATGTTCCCTTGCACATGCCTCTTCTCCAAAGAAAACAACCCCAACCTTGGCAGTCTATCCTGATAACTTAATTCCTCCATCTGCAGTTTAGTTGCACGTCTCTGCACTCCCTACAGCTCATCAATATTTTAAGTACTGGAGCCCAAAACTGCACCACATACTCAAGGTGAGGCCTTACCAGGGACCTATAAAGAGGCAAAATGATATTTCCATCCCATATTTTATACAAGACAGCACTTTATTTGCTTTAGAAGCAATGGAATGACACTGCCTGGAATTAGACAACTTGAAGTCCTTGGATCCTTCTACCATTTAGTGTATAACTCACATTTATATTTATATTATTATATTATTTCTACCAAAGTGCATAACCTTTTATTTATTCGAATTGAACCTCACTCGCCAGTTTGCTGCCCAGTTTCCCAATTTGGTCAAACTGCTCTGCAAAAGTGGCAGCATCCTGCACGGCAAAAATAGAAACAGTACTTTCTATGCCCACCTCCAATTAAAAAGCAAAGAACCAAGGACAGACCTCTGCGGTACTCATCTCACAACAATGGTCCAATTAGAAAATGTTAACTTTATCTGTCGGTACACTTTTCTGCGGTACTGTATTAAATGCTTTATCTAAGTAGATCATATCCACTGCTATTCCAGAGGTCCAGGTTTTTGCTTCCCTTTTCATAAAAGGCAGTTGGGGCATAGAAAAACTTACATTTTTAGTCAGTAAATGAATTATAAACAACAGATACACAGGGCCTTACCCACCCACCCACACATTCTCTCTTTTGTCTGTCTAATGCCCAGCATTCCATTCCATCTTGAAAGCTAGTCCATAGCAAGGGTTAGTATTATGGGGCTTAAAATCTAGCAAAGACTGCTTAGCTGAGCATATGATTGGCCCTCTCGATCAACAGTCAGAAGCAGCTTTCTACTCATTTTATCACAAATTGTGTTTATAATAATGAGGGTTCGTAAAGTGGGTCACAGGACTCTACCTACACAGACTCTACCTACTGAATGAACCTATTGCCAGCCTCAGAAACAGAATCTTTTTATGAAAATGGTACCTGCTTTGTAGTGTCCTCTGTTTTTACACAGATACAATGGGGGAGAATCTGCAAAATGTTTAGTTGATCTTGTCTTTAAACATATCACCCGAAAGATCAGACTGGAGGCTGAGCTCCCACCAGAAACAATGAATGTTGTTTTATTGGGGATATCATTGCTGATAAAAATGTTTTTTAAGCTTAAAATAGAAAAATGTTCTTTTTCAGTCAAGATTCTGCATCAGTAGCCCAAAGAGAGTACCTCCATGCTCAATAAAACGTTCCTCTGCAAAATGAATTCAAGCTCATTCCTATATATCGCACTCTGGAGGCCACCTCACTGCCTTAAATTCAGTGTATACAGAGGGAATCTATTAGTGCAGGAAGCCTGTCTCCTTACATATAATCTTTTGAAAAAAGACCAGGGTCCATCAAATTCAACCCTTCCAAGTAAACCCTGCACACACAAACCTATACTGACCTATCTATCCACTCACATACAGACCCACACTGACCTATCTATCCACTCACATACAGACCCACACTGACCTATCTATCCACTCACATACAGACCCATACTGACCTATCTATCCACTCACATACAGACCCACACTGACCTATCTATCCACTCACATACAGACCCATACTGTCCTATCTATACACTCACATACAGACCCACACTGACCTATCTATCCACTCACATACAGACCCATACTGTCCTATCTATACACTCACATACAGACCCACACTGACCTATCTATCCACTCACATACAGACCCACACTGACCTATCTATCCACTCACATACAGACCCATACTGACCTATCTATCCACTCACATACAGACCCATACTGACCTATCTATACACTCACATACATAAACTACCAGTATATATACCAACATCAATACTAACTGTAGATATTAGTATCACAATAGCCTTGGATACTATGCTTGTTCAAGAACTCATCCAGGCCCCTCTTATAGGCATTAACAGAATTTGCCATTACCCCATCACTAGGAAGGGCATTCCACAACCTCACTGCCCTCACTGTGAAAAACCACCTACGCTGCTTCAACTGGAAGCTCCGTTCCTCTAATCTAAAGGGGGGGCCTCTGGCACGCTTATCATTTTTATGGGAAAAAAGAACATCCCCCATCTGCCTATAATCCCCTCTAATGTACTTGTACAGAGTAATCATGTCCCCTCGCAAGCACCTTTTTCCCAGAGAAAACAACCTCAACCGTGACAGTCTAACGAGGGATCCTCAACCTTTTGAGCCACATTCAAATGTAAAAAGAGTTGGAGAGCAACACAAGCATGAAAAATGTTCCTGGGCTTACAAATATGGGCTCTGATTGGCGATTTGGCAGCCCCTATGCGAACTGGCAGCCTACATGAGGCTATGTCTGGCAGTACACTTGTTTTTTATGCAACCAAAACTTGTCTAAAAGCCAGGAATTCTAAAATAAGCACCTGCTTTGAGGCCACTGGGAGCAACATCCAAGGGACTGGTGAGCAATATGTTGCTCACGAGCTACTGGTTGGGGATCACTGGTAACCTCATAGTTTAAATCTTCCATCCCCTTTTACCAGTTTAGTTGCAGTCTCTGCACTCTCTCCAGCTCATTAATATCCTTATTAAGGACTGGAGCCCAAAACTGCACTGCATACTCAAGGTGAGGCCTTACCAGGGACCTATAAAGAGGCAAAATTATATTTTCATCACTTGAGTCAATGCCAAGACAGCACTTAATATGCTTTAGCAGCCACAGAATGATATTGCCTGGAATTAGACAACTTTATCAACAAAAATCCCCAGATCCTTCTTTATTAAGGATACCCCCAACACACTACTATTTAGTAGATAACTCATGTTTATACTATTTCTTTGCACTTGTCCACATTGGACCTCATTTTCCATTTTGCTGCCCAGTTTTCCAATTTTGTCAAATAGCTCTGCAAAGTGGCAGCATCCTTCATGGAACTTATAGTTTTGCACAATTTTGTGTTATCGGCATAAATAGAAACAGTACTCTCTATGCCCACCTCCAGGTCATTAATAAACAAGTTAAAAAGCTAAGGACCAAGGACTGACCCCTGCGGTACTCCTCTAACCACACTGACCCAATTAGAAACACTGGCCCAATGTTTCATCTACCACCACTCTTTGTAATCTATCCTTCAGCCAGTTCTCCAAGTACAAATATTATGTTCTAGGCGGATACTCCTCAATTGTATCCTTAACTTTCTGTGAGGTACTGTATCAAATGCTTTAGTAAAGTCTAAGTACATGACACCTCCTCATAAAAGGCGACTAAATTAGTCTGGCAAGATCTGTTACGCATAAAACCATGCTGGCACAAACTTATAGTATTGTGAACTGCATGGTTTTATGCAGCAAAATATCAGCATTCTCTATTTTAGTAGCTGTGACAAGTAACTGCTACAAGTAGCTCAATGTGTTTTCACCCTAAGGGCTCTGGCACATGGGGAGATTAGTCGCCCACGACAAATCTCCCTGTTCGCGGGCAACTAATCTCCCCGAGTTGCCATCAGTTGCCATCCCACCGGCGAACATGTAAGTTGCCGGTGGGATGGCAGACGCGGCGGCGCGATTTCGCAATTTGCCGAAATCACCTGCGCAGCGAGTACCATCCCACCGGCGACTTACATGTTCGCCGGTGGGATGGTAGTTCGGGGAGATTAGTTGCCCGTGACAAGGGAGATTTGTCACGGGCGACTAATCTCCCCATGTGCCAGAGCCCTAAAACTCCTCCTTTTGCTCCATGTGCACCTTATGGTGCTCTTTTGCTGCTTGAGGTTATTCCAAACCATAGGGTATGCTTAGTAAGTATAACCAATTAAAGGGAAACTATACCCTCAAACAATGTAGGTCTCTATACAATAATATGCAATTATAATATATTACCTAAAACTGCTCATATAGATGAACCATTTTCATAAAAATATACTTTTTAGTAGTATGTGCTGTAGGGTATTTCCTGTCAGGTGATCTCTGAGGGAGCACACAGCCCATCACAAAATATTGGCTAAAGGGAAAGGACGTAAAAGGGCAATATTTACTGAGATTCTTTAATAGGCAACTGAAAATGATATCGACTGTCTGTTGGTTAAGTATTCATTCTGGGGGCAAAGTTTTTCTTTATGGCTGTACTATTTGCAGTGGCATTACCCACATAAATAAGCATACTTTGCATCAGAAAATTTAGTTGGGGCAAATTTATACAGCCAGTGCAATAACTTTGGAATATTGGGTTGAACACAATGCATAGTGAGAAAAAATTAATGGCAAATTGCACTGATTTTTCTACTCTGCCTGCTTTTAGTAAATGAGGCGCAATATCTTTGGAGATAATTTATTAGACCATAGTGCAACTCCAATCCAGTCATGGACATGAATCTGATTGTTGAAACTCTATAAACAGAATATGAGTGTAACCTAGAGAGACAGCTCCAATTCATGTCAAGATCCAATTACAGCTTGGCCTCCCATCTGCTGTACTTTCCATATATTCATATGACCAGTTAAGAATAAATATCACACAGGAAGTACCAAGGAATCCCGTCCCTTGCTGTTTGTGTTTGGGGAAGCTCCGATATGTCTGGGACTTCAGGCTATTAGTTAAGCACAAGCTTCCCACAAAGAATGGGTGGAGGATGTGCCCTTGACCTGGAATGTTTATTCTCCTTCTATTTGCCTTGTGCACATGCAGACTATGCTGCCTTTATCTTCCCATATTAATTCGCAAAATAATTTCCTGTAACTCCTGTTTCTTTCTTATGACTGGTCCATGATAGTTTTTTTTAGTCATCACCAGATTCAACAATTGGCAGGAAGAGCCTTTGTCATTCTGGTGCTTGCTTGGGGGTTTTCACTCCGCAACAGGTGTCAGGAGACAGGTGGCAGAAGAGACTCTTGGGTTCCACACCACAGTGGCGTGAAGGCAAGGGGAATCCTATATTAAAAACCTGTCTTACTTGTAACCTCTAATCACATATCACCATGCTAACATAGCTAATCAATAGCACCAGTCATTAGTAGGTGGAAAAGACCATAAGCATGAAACTTGTACTCTTTTTCAGTTGCTATTTGTAGAAAGAAACCAAGGTTCCAAACTGACTGAAAGATTTTCCACCTTCTCTACACAAACAGATAAAGTAAGTGGATACCTGATTAAACCTTTGCAAAAGTGTCTTATCTGGACATACAGGATTGGATTTATGGAAAGGCCATACGTGCTTGGCCCTAGGCAAACTCTTGAAATAATACTATTTAATAAGTTGTAACTTTTGCTTTAAAAATGTAACTCTTATCATTAGAGCCTGAGAAGTCTGCTAATAAATAATGTGTGTTTCTTGCTTGTATATATGTAAAGCAGGGTTTGTTACCATAGGTCCATGCACTGTGAAGACGGGCACCAGAACATGCTGGCCAAGAAGGTATATATGCCTCTTATTCTTATTTCCACAGTTCATTTCTTCCTATAGTTCCTCTTATTGCTGTAGACGTATATACCATAGGATGACCATACCCCAATTCAGTGTTGGACTGGGCTGGCAGGACAACTGGAAAAAAACCTGGTGGTGCCCCTGCCGACCCAGTCCAGCTTCCAGGGCCACTGTGGGGAGGGCCTGGTTTCTTTTTAGATGTTGGGGGGGGGGGGTAGAGCCTCACAGGGACTGGATGGGCTGGAGGGGAAGTTCAAACTTCACCCATCCAATGCTTGTGTGGCTCTATCGGGCCATCCTTAAAGGAATGAAGCTATGCCAATCTGTCTATGGCTGTGATCCCCAACCAGTAGCTCGCGAGCAACATGTTGCTCACCTTCCCTTTGATATTGCCTCAAAGTAGGTTACTATTTTTAAATTAACTTTTGGAAGCATAGAGACACAGTTAAACTCTAAACAGAGCCTCCTGCAGGCCAGCAGCCCACACGGGGCTACTAAATATCCAATCACAGTCCTTATTTGGCATCCCCAAAGAACTTTTTTCATGCTTATGCTGCTCCCCAACACTTTTACACCTGAGTGTGGTTCTTGAGCAAGAAAGGTTGAGGATCTTTGGTCTATATTTACTACATCATGTTTGTTGTACACCTGGCAGGTCTAGCAGTGCACAACCACCTATATATCCTAATTGCCTGGCTTTCTAGCACTGAAATGATGTTTGAAAACCATCCTTTCATTGAAGTCCCACTACCATTACATTGCCCAGCCTAATCTAGTCAACTACTGTTATTTGTTACTTTCTCTTGGTGCACCTTTAGACTGGAATCGCCTATGAGCAAATGAAAAATGTTCCATTTACCACCATACTGTGTAATCTATCATTCAGCCAATTCTCTATTCAATTAAAAATATTCCTTGAATCAGTAACCTTTTGTGTGCTACTGAGACAAGTCAACGTGAAGTAGATCTCATCCACTGCCATCACAGAGTGCAGGTTCTTGCTCTACCTCTACCTCTTCATAAAAGGCAGTGCATAGAAAGAAACCCATCCTTTGTTTTATCCATATATAATAATAATAATAATAATATTGATAGTCCAATTCTTCCTAAATCTGAAAATGTGTTTTTTATCCACAGCTTTAAAATAAGGTATTTACAATTTACTGTCTAAGGGAAAAGACACCTTTTTTTGTTCCAAAGGTGTGAGGGCAGGATGAAGGAATATTTATTTATTTTGCCTGACAAACTGTCCCCTTGCTGGGAGAAGGCAGTGATTTTATTTCTTCAGCCATCTGTATAAATCTCATGGCTGGCAGTGGAGACGTTAAGTATCCAAGACTCATTTATAAATAACATTTTTGACATGGAACCTCTTAGCCCTCAGGGTTAGTGACAAATCTCATCAAATAAGTCAATTACTCTGCCTGTTCATGAGCCGATACATCATTAAAACCAAATAAATAAAGACATATCTCTTGCCCAGATATCCTGGTTTTCCTATTATCTCTAATGGAAACAAAGGCTAGGTGAAACCCAGCCAGCTTTTAAAGAGACAGCCCCTGCAAGTGGTTAATGACCCAATGTTAGTTGGGTTAAACTCAAATGTGTTCAAATTACAGCCTTCAGATTGTTGAAACTGCAACTCCCATCATCTTCAGGTTTTATTAACACTCGGAAACCCCTGGATTAAACTGATCTGCCTAACAAGAAAAAAAGAAATCTAAGAACAATGCCATATTTCCCTGGATGCCCCTGAGATGTTCTAGTCAGTCTCTAGACACATGTATTTAATGTTTGATGGGCATTATTGTCCTCTCATTACCCAAGTAATATTATGCACCTTTTCACATAAACCCAACTAAATGAGCCCAGGCCAAAAAAAAGGGGGGGGGGGGGGTAATGTTTTATTTTTAAATAAAAAGCAAAGGTTTGATCCAAAACAGTTTTCTAACCTTTTTTTGTTCTGTTTTTATTTATATTGCTCAGTCTCTGACTAAAGCTTACATTAACAAAATTATTATTTGTTTTAAACTCGTGATGGTTTTGTTTGACACTAAATGGAGGACTGGAACTAGGAGTAGGCAAGATAGGCAGGTGCTTAGGGTACAAGTTAAAGGGGGAACAATTTGGGTGGTGAAATGGGAAAGTTCTTCCAACTCTGATTGTGCCCTCTCTGTGTGGAGGCCTTGGGATGGGGGCGACTGGTGGGAGTGGTGCCCCTGCAAGTGGAAAAGTAGGATCAGTTCTAGTGGCTGGTTGTTGGGGGAAACGGGGATAGGTCTAGCAGCTGGTGGTAGGAGGGGAAAGGGGGATAAGGTCTGGCGGCTGGTTGTTGGGGAAAGGAGTGTCTGGTCTGGCAGTGGTTGGCTTCAGACAGGTAGATGGGGAGGTTGAGTTGGCCTTGGGCACCGGTATCCCTTGTCCCTGCTCTGCCCTTAATACTATGACCTTCTTTAGAATGATTAAGTGTCATAAAGTTGTTTTCCAACTATTGGTGCCATTTTCATTCCCTGTATATCAGTGGCCTCATTGTATAAGCAATGTAATATATCTGCATTTGTGCATTACAAACAATTACAGGGGGGAACATTTTTACAATATAGAAGGTAACCAGCACAAACCTAGGGTGGAAGACACAAAAGAAAAGAGAATAAAGAAAATGGTCCACATGGGACAGAGACCTCAGCAATAAATGGTATTGAGCCCCAGTATTAAATCCAACAGTGACCCACAGCATTACATGGTATTATGATTGCCAACTTAAATGGCATAGTGATTGCCAAAACAGGGGTTTGCAGTTCAGAATGACAAAGTGAATATCTTCAGTGACTTCCAGCATAAAATAACACAGTGACCCGCAACATTAAATGACACAGTGACTCCCAGCATTCAGGGGCATAGTAGCCACCAGCATCCAACAGTATAATGACCCACAGAACTATATGGTTTAGTGAATCAAAGCCTTAAATGACATAGTGAGTTTAGTATAAACTGGCACAGTGACCCACATCATAAGATGGTAGAGTTGGGGGTCATTTATCAACACTGGGCAAGTTTGCTCATTGGCAGAACCCCATGGCAGCCAATCAAATTGTTGCATTCATTGTTCTACCCGCAGCTGGGAAAAAAAATCAGTTTGGTTGCTATGGGTAACTGCTCATGCCCCAAAGGATTTTGCTTAGAGTAGGAAGTCTGACACAGAAGAGCATGTGTACAGAATAGATGGAAAGAAATGAGGTGTTTCTTTCACAATAGAGCAGCAGTTCTGTAAGTGTTGTATGGTTGTATTTACATAGGCCTTTCTGATAAAGTTTACTTAGTTTTTACCTTTCTTCTCCTTTAAGTTCAGCCCCTGATCTGCCCAGAATCTAGCAGATACCTACCCCTTTTCTCTCCCCCAATCCTCCTGGAGTCGCCTGAGACATCATAGCTCTAGCCTCTTTTGTCATCAACCCACCCTCTTTGATGTCAAAAGCCACCCCCTTTGTCACTGCCCCCACTTCTGGTTGGTGACTTTCTTCTAAAAAGTTCACAACCCTTTTACCAGGTGATGTTGTGATGGCAGATTCTATTAATGCCTTTAAGAGTCGCTTGGATGATATCTTGAACAAGCATAATATCCAAGGCTATTGTGGTATTGAAATTTACAATTATTATAGGGAGAAAATATCATTGTAAAACTGCTGATTTGTTGGTGGCTTGTGAAGAAATATTAAATATTGAAAGCTAATAAAAAATACAGTAAAAATATAATTTATAAAACCTTGATGGCCTCTTTAACTCTATAAGAAATGCCTCCAAAACTTTAGATTTGGTTTATCTATGGAAGAAGGCCGTTTGCTTTCAGCTACTTGTATTTCACAGAACTTCAACGTCCTTTCTGAAAGCATTATCCAATGCTGTTTTGGAAGTGGACATGCAGCACGGTGGGAAATGTCATAGCCGGAGACCCATGATCTATGGACATGAATGAGATGTCTCCAGCTATGCCTTACAGATGAAGACTTAGCTTGCCATTGCACACTTTTTCTGTAAAGACATTACAAAGAATAGAAGTTTGGTAATAAGATCACAAACAGTTAGAAAGGTTAGCACACGGCTTTATGTCGCGCAATGGCTGCTTAAGTCGGATGAATGTCCCGGGAATGGTGGATTGCATGAACTGCTGAGCGGACAGATGAATGGCTTGTGTATATTCCAAGTCAAGCATTATTTAATCACGCTCGCCATCCTTCCGCTACTATCCATAATAAAATATTTCCTGATGGGGAAACATTGAAGCCAAGATCACAGATTGATCCCTAAGGAGAGATGTGTGAATGGGCTACGTGCTATAGGAATAAAGCTGAACACACATTGCAATATAACTTGTACTGACCACGGGGAACTCTCAGCCCCTATACAGCAGCCACTTCTAAGGGGCATTATCAAGTCTTGTCTTGGTATTTTCTCAGAAATATGGCCAAAAAGTTATTTATTAATTCTGTATGTGTGTGAGACCTAAACCCCCAATTAGTGATGAGCGAATCTGTCCCATTTTGTGAATAAATTTGCCAATGGTAAAACATGGAAATTCGCCGAAAACTCATGCCTGCTGAATAATTTCGCTTATCCCTACCCACAATCTGGATGCATTTTTCGATTAACTTTTGGATGATCCCATTAGAATACAGGTAAGTAGATTGTGGTTTGGTTCCTTTACTGCTGGAGCAATATGACTTCCAGCATAGGTTAATGGTGGCAGGCTTAAATAGCCCTTTACATAGTTACATAGTTACATAGGGTTGAAAAAAGATCATTGTCCATCAAGTTCAACCCTTCCAAGTAAACCCAGCACACAACCTATACTTACCAATCTATACACTCACATACATAAACTATATTTAATTAGACTGTTGCCTGCAGCTGGATTAAAGGAAAACTATACCCACAGAATGAATACAGATTTATATTATATTAAGTGACCTATTTAAGAATCAAACTGTTTACATCCTTTCCCCTGATCCATCATTTAGTGATGGGCTGGGTGCTCCCTCAGAGATCACATGACCAGAAATAATGCAGATCTAACTGTAACAGGAAGAAGTGTGGAAGCAAAAGGCAGAATTCTGTCCATTAATTGGCTGATATGTGCTAGCATGTGTGTGTGTGTCTTGGCTTGTTTGTGTGCACTGTGAATCCTATGACCCCAGGAGACGGCCCTTAATTCTTAAAATGTCAGTTTTTTATTTAGGAGTACCCAATAGCACATACTACTAAAAAAGGATATTTTTATGAAAATTGTTTATTTAGATGAAGCAGGGTTTTACATATGAGCTTGTTAATGCAATTTATTTTTATAGAAACAACAACATAATGTGCCAGGGCCCAATCACACTTGTTCAACCTGGAGAAGCAAAGGCCAGTATACACCTGGTCCTTGGTTCTAAACCAGGAGGTTCCTGACAAGTACATGCTGTGAGTTTCAGTAGCTGTAAAGGATGGGGGGGGGTTCAGTGTATGGAACAGACAGCCAGAACAGAATTAATGGTGCTACAGTTGCTGTACATGGATAAGTTAGATTGTGATGTTCATGGTGGGGTCAGTATATGCGTGAGACCCACTGTCTAGAAATGTGAGGGTCACTGAGGTTGCATAAATATTTTTTGCCCAGTGTATAATGACTAGGCCACAGTCTGGATAAATGAAGGTGGTACTGTTGAAGTATGTGGATATTGGTGGGAATAGGTCAGTGCATGACTGGTAAACGTAAGCGACCAGTATATATAATTAAACTGACTATAAAAAGCACAATGAGTTGAAGAGAGGAGTACATATAACGCTGAGTGCTTTTATCGCTTGGAACAGGGCAATATAGATAATGTCTAAAATGGGTCTAGCCATAAAACCTCAAGATTACGTATCTTGTGGAAGAAGAAGCAAATATGCACACCTATAAAATATAAACACCTGTCAGTTGTACATCCTACCAAAATGATACTGTCCATACAAATATTATTTCTCTTGTGCACCCCCCTCCCTAAAAAATGACAAATCACCAACATTCACTTAGTCAGTGTGTATATTACAAAAATAAATGAAAACAATTGTGTTGTAAAGGCAGATGATTATATCATGTCCCTAAAGGTTAATAGACAATCTTCTCCACTCCCACGCACACCTTTCCCCATTGGAACCTCACAATAAGCAAAACATTGATCAGTTTAGGGATGAGTGAGTATCTGGTATTAAGGGACAGAACAGGCACGTTTGGGGAGTAGGAGGGGCTGTCGTACTTCTCCAGTATCCACCAGAGATATAAAGCCATTGATGAGGAACACACAACAGATTCTCCTGAGCAGCCTACAGAGAGAGGGACTGGGGACTAATTGCACAGCCCTACCTGACTGCAACCTCTCTTCCCTTCCATCACACAGTGAGTATCTGGATGATTTCTAGCTATAACCAATCTCATCCTCTTCATCTTCATTCTTTTCAATTGCTCTCAAGTGATATGCATCTTTAGGTCAGGACTTTCCTAAAAGAATGCGTTTATTTAACACGGCTCTAGAATTAGCACTAGGGCATTACAAAATAAATGACATACATTGCCATTAATTCATTCTAAAATGTGATTTCCCTTTTCCACAAAAGTCCAGTGCTACAGGTGTAACTTGAAAGAACTAAACCCCTTCCCGGGCTCAGCATTCCATCACATCATGGTTGTAATGGTGTACAACCTAAACAATGGGACAGGGATTGGATAGATGAATTGGTTTGGTTTGGGTCAGGGCATAATAATACAAACTTTTGAATGCTATAACTTGTTTGAACTTTATCTGTTAGTTTATTGTATATTTGCCCAAATTATATACTTATATCTAAGGTGAGACTGCAGGGCTGTAGCAGAGGGAATCCTGGGTGTAAAGCTAAGATCAGTCCCTGTATGGGGCAGATTTATCAAAATGTGAGCTCTAAACTACAAAATGTAGAGCTTTATTGAATAAAATTAAAAAAAAATTATTAAATAAAAACTCCCCCATATTCTATTAATGCCTATGGGAATTTTTAGATACGTATTTGTCAATGGGTGAAGGTTAGAGCTGACAGTTTGTTATATACACTTCTAAAAACCCCATAGGAATGAATAGAACATGGGTGAGTTCTTATTAGATTGCAAGCTGTGTTGGTATGTGGCATTATATAAAAACAAATAAAGCACATTTCTCATTTTCCTATTACAAGAAATATATTTCCTTTGATGTGCCCATCGTAGCTCTCCTGGTGCCCTCAATATATATATATTCCTTAAGACACTGGGTAGGTTTAATTGAGGTGGAGTAAGCAACGTCATAATCTTAGGGACTTTTTTGCCCCCCAATTTTTTTTATCAGCACTGCCCTGTGTCTCTACATTTGGTACCTAATGTGGTACAGGTATGGGATCTGTTATCCGGAAACCCATTATCCAGAAAGTCCCAAATGATAGAAATCCCATCTTCCATAGACTCCATTATAAGCAAATAATTCCAAGAAATGATTTCCTTTTTTTTCTGCATAAATAAAACAATTCCTGAATGAATTCTTATTGGAAGCAAAACAATTTTATTGGATTTAATTAATTTTAAATGATTTTTTAGTAGACTTAAGGTATGGAGATCTAAATTATGGAAAGACCCCTTATCCAGAAAACACCAGGTCCCGAGTATTCTGGATAACAGGTCCCATACACATACATTTTTTTCTGACCCTGCAATTCTTCTTTTCTCTTATGGAAGCCGCTGTTTGACAGCTACTTGGATTCACTATCAACCCAATTTGTAAAGGTGCCAAAGCACTTAAATGTTCATATGACTCTTAGTATTTACTCTAAGTGGTTGTAGGCTCCTTTATAAACCGGGGTGAGTTCACAACCAAATATTACAGACTTCTACTGCTTCTACAGATGCAAAGTTAGTCCGGATACCTATTATCCAGAAAGCTCTATATTACAGGAAGGCCATCTCCCACAGAGCCTATTTTAAGCTGACAATTCTAATTTTGAAAAGTGATTTCCTTTTTCTCTGTAAAAATAAAACGGTAGCTTGCACTTGATGGCAAAACAATCCTTCTGGGTTTATATAATGTTTAAATGATTTTTAGCAGATATAAGTTATGGAGATCCATATTATGGAAAGATCCCTTATCTGGAAAACCCCAGGTCCTAGGCATTCTGGATATCAGATCCTATACCTGTATAATAATGCGGTCTCAATTTCTTGTATATTAAGACATGGTGGGATAAATATAGTTCCAATTTGATGTATGATAATATAAAAGGATAATATAAAAGTGCCATCTGATCTGGGTGCTGTAGAAAATTCATAGGCATTTGTTTGGGGGGGGGGTTAACTCCCCACATATTTATGTAAATCCATATATGGTTTCAACACTTTCTAGTCAATAGAATCTCCTTCTGTTAATCCTTCTTTTGTTCTTCAGAGCTTCATCAATAATAACATTTCTCTTAATGGGTTTCTCTAATTATTCCTAACCACTGAGGACTAATGTCTTCACAGGACAGTGCTGATAAGGTGTTTGCATTGCATGGCAGTATAAAGGGTTAATATAACATTTTGGTGGGTGGGTTAACAGTAAGAGTAATATATGGATTATATGGGCACTAGGCATAGTTGTATAGGGGGATTATAAAAACATTAGGTATAGAAAGAGTAGAGAAGGTTTTTGGAGTAACAAAAGAAGTAGGGACAATTAAATGGAAAATAGTTGTTATAGTGATATGCTATAAAGAGTAAATAGTAGGATTAGAGACAGCTGTTATAGGAGAAATGGGTAAAAGCAAGGGTTATAAGGAGCAACAAGGGGAGATTTAGTAGTTATAGGAGCAGTAGAAGGAGTTATAGGGAGGGGTATATGGAACAATAGGAGTTATAGGAAGGCTTATATGGAGCAATAGGAGGAGTTAAAGGGAGGCTTATAAGGAGCAATAGGATGCGTTATAGGGAGGTTTATATGGAGCAATAGGAGGAGTTATAGGGAGGCTTATATGGAGCAATAGGAGGAATCATCGATAGCTTTATATGGAACAATAGGAGGAGTTATAGGGAGGGTTATATGGAACAATAGGAGAAGTCATAGGCAGAGTTATATGGAGCAATAGGAGGAGTTATAGGGAAGGTTATATGGAGCAATAGGAGGAGTTATAGGGAGGGGTATATGGAGCAATGGGAGGAGTTATAGAGACGGGTATATGGAGCAACCGGAGGAGTTATAGGGAGGGGTATATGGAGCAATGCGAGGAGTTATAGGGACAGGTATATGGAGCAACCGGAGCAGTCATAGGAAGGGTTATATAGACCAATAGGAGGAGTTATAGGGAGGGGTATATGTAGCAATGGGAAAAGTTATGGGGGGTTATATGGAGCAATAGGAGGATTTATAGGGAGGGTTATATGGAGCAATAGGAGGACTTATAGGGAGGGTTATAGGGAGTGTTATATGGAGCAATATGAGGTGTTATAGGAGGGGTATCTGGAGCAATATGGAATTGACAGGGACTGGTTATATGGAACAATAAGAGGAGGTATTATATGGTAGTACTAAAATTAACCTGAAGTTTAGCACTTTCATCATTTTGGAAGTGCATCACAATATGTAGTCAATAGAGCAGAAATGATACATAGTAGCAGCCTCTGTACTGGCATGGGTTTTCAAGAGCAATTTGTTAATTGCTTAGAAAGGTTCTAGAGCAGGGATCCCAACCAATGCATGAAAAGGTTCCTGGGGATGCAAAATAAGGACTGTGATTGGCTATTTGGTAGCCTCTGTGTGGACTGGCAGCCTACAGAAGGCTCTATTTGGCAGTATGCCTGTTTTTTATGCAACCAAAACTTGCTTCCAAGCCAAGAATTCAAAAATAAGCATCTGCTTTGGGACCACTGGGAACAACGTCCAAGGGGTAAGGGAGCAACATCTTGCTCTTGAGCCACTAGTTGGAGATCACTGGTCTAGGGAAAGAGGTTAGAACAACAAATCCAAAGAATTAAATGAAACAAATCTATTGTACCATGTTTCTTTACAACTGAATTTCATAATGATCTAATGGATGTTAAAATAAAAACAAAATAGAAAGCTGGGAGGGCAACCTTAAATGATATTACTAATGGCCTGCAAATTGAAGGAGAGTAAATACAGAAAGCAGAAATGATTAAGGGAATTTGGAGCCCCATGGGACAAGGGAGGTTTGTGCTTAGGCAAAGGTAGTACTTGTGGTTTCCTTGCTTATAAAATAAAGCTAAACATTGTATAATAATTTGCAGTAAGGGATGTCACAAGGAGGACATGTAAGCTCTTATTCTGTGCAGTACATGGGAAATGGCTGGTTTGTCCAGTTCTTGATCATGTACTCAGTCTCCTTTCTTGCTTGTCTCCAGATGGTGAACTCTGTGAAGCTCTGCCCGATGCTGGCGGCTGTGGCACTGTGTGCATTGATATGTTTGGGAATGGTAGTACAAGGGTATCCCACAAAACCAGAGAATCCTGGAAATGATGCATCACCTGAAGAGATGGCAAAATATCTGACTGCGCTGAGGCATTATATTAACCTGGTAACAAGACAAAGGTATGTTAAAGAGATTACTATTACCCGCTAAGAACTAATAATGATCCCACATAACATCCTCTATTACATGTCATATGCAATATTCACGTTTGCCCCAATATATATGTTCTCTATGATATCGTGTTTCTTTGAACTAACTAATGGCACTTAATCTATGTCTCTGGTAGGTTCTCAAAACTAGATTATTAGCATTATGAGGCAAAGACTGTCTAGGCTTAACACTGAGATTATTTTAGTGGCAATACAATCCATCTATAATATAGAATAAACTTCTCCATAAAGGTCTTACTGATATATCCTTGCATTGTTTCATATAACCCCTTCTTGGAACTCTTCCTATTTCATTATAAAATCTCTTTCTTTAGTTCTAACTACTGCTCTGCACACACCCACCTTATAACGCATTCTGTTTATCCTTATAAGGGCTATACAATATTCCTACAGTTCTTACAACTTCTCCTACTGTACCATATGATTCTCTTAAAAATATTTATTTTGTTTCATTTAACCCATACAGAGCTCTTCCCTATAATGCCTTCTATTTCTTTATGTAAGACTTTCTATAACTCCTCCAATTGCTCCATAAAACCTTCCCTGGAACTCCCCATATTGCTCCATATAACCCACACTATAACTCCTCCTATTGCTCCATATACCCCTCCCTATAACTCCTCCTATTGCTCTATGTAACTGTCCCTATAACTCCTCCTATTACTCCATATAACCCTTCCTATAACTCCTCCTATTGCTTCATAAAACCCTTCCTATAACTCCTCCTATTGCTTTATGTAACCCTCCCTATACCTTCTATTGCTCCATATAACCTCCCTATAACTCCTCCTATTGCTCTATATAACCCTCCCTATAACTCCTCCTATTGCTCCATATAACCGTCCCTCTAAGTACACTTGTTGTTTTACATAACCTATTCATGCAAGTCCTCCTATTGCTCCATCATGACTTTTCTTTACCCCACTCAGTCAGCAAGACAAAGCTTTATAATTATTTTGGTGTGTTCCCTGTAGATATGGGAAAAGGGACAGCCCAGCTGATAGTCTGCTGTCTGACCTTCTTACTGGGGACTTTGAAAACTACAACAGCAGATCAAGGTAAGATCTACACTGTGCCTAGATACAACAAGCAGTGTCGGACTGGCCCACCAGGATTCCAGGAAAACTCCCGGTGGGCCCAGGTTTCAGTGGGCCCTTTTGCTTCTATCTATTTAGCCTGTTTCATGGTCATTCCCTATGGGAACAAGGAAGCTTGATAGATGGAAGAATGGAATATAGTATGTAGAGACTAGGATAATAAAGAGTTTGACTGAGGAGAGGAGGAGCTGTGAGAGTGGGCCCAATGTCCAGGGTTTTCTGGTGGGCCCCTGCAGTCTCAGTCCGACACTGACAACAAGAGAAAGAGTGCGAGAGAGAGAACGCGTGTGAGAGAGAAAGACATGCACTAACACATGGACACTTTGTGCATGATGGGGGCACATGGGAACAGTCATGCTGTATATGAGTTACATGTATGAGATATATAATGGTCAACATAGTACCAGCTGCAAATTGTTCTCTTGGTCTCCACACTAAGCGATCAGACATTTGTTTTGTAACATCTGATCAGGGTTGGACTGGGCCGGCGGGGCACTGGGAAAAATCTCGCTGGGCCCTGCCAACCAAGAACCGATTCCTGCTGGGCACTCTGGGGACCGCAGGTCCCCCTCTCCCGACGAGCCTAAGTAGGAGGGAGGGGGTTGGGTGGGAGCCAGGGGCATATGTGGGCATCACTGCGGGGGTCCCTTGGGGGTGTGCCAGTGGGCCTGCACCTCCCAGTCCAACCCTGCAGCTGATAAATACATGTTACTTACTGATCGGTTGCTATTGATTATTGGACCTTGAAAAAGCTATGCAACATTTATTATACATGTTCCATGGAATTTATATGATCTTGAATGCAAGTTTTGTGATGATTGTAAGTGCCAGCCTTTGCAGCCACATTAAAGCAAATTAAAGAGACCCCTTTCAAAAACATACAGACACATTATTTGGCTGCTGTTATAACTGATCATACAGTGTGTGAATTTGATTGGGCCACTAATGTGAATAATGTATAATCTCTGTATAGCACTGTTGAACATGTTCCACTGTATATATAAATAATTATAATGATAACAAATACTTTAAAATTTGCACCTCCTCATATAACCCATAGTTGTTAGATATTTACTTTTAAACAGGTATGTGCTACCTGCTGATTGGTTGCTTTGGGTTGCCCATCTTCGATCATATTATGCGATAGTAATTTCTGAGCAGCCAGCACTGAGGATAATTATCTGTACATAGAAGTTTTCTCTGACTCATCTGCTCTCTGTCGCCCTCTAGGTTTGATGACTCTTCCTACAACTGGTGACCAATCAACCTACCTGCCCCTCCCTTCCTTGGGTGACAGTTACCCCATCCCTTCTTTTTAATGTATCAATTATTTTTACATCATAATGCATCCTGATGGACCTCGTGTCACATGTACCCCCCCAACCGGGTGTGAAGAGCAGCCTGTGATTCCCTTGTGAGATGGAATGAGTGAGTGTGTGCACGTGTGGTTGACTTTATGTGTCTTTGTGTGTTGCCTCTCCCATGACACAAAGTATGTGATGTTTGGCAGTGAATGCCACTGTTTCCAGAATTAAAAGCAAGTTTAATGGAACTAATATTAGTTTGGGTGTGTTCTTGTTTTTTTTTTTTATTGATCCAAGATTACCTTTTTTATTCTTTTATGAACAGGGGCTATCACAGGGTCTGCTATAGGTTTGCCACTTTTGTCAGGGTAGGGGTGGCTAATGGCATAAGGCTAATGACACTGGGGATTGGCATGATGACATCAGGGGCAGGCACGATAATGCCAGGTGGGGTAATTGCGTCACTCCGATACGATTGGCTGGCTTTATGTCCAGTTTTCTCAGTATTTTAACGTGGAGAGAAGGTTTTGAACTGGGTAGCCCTTCGATAAATTGGAATATCCAGCTCAGAACTCAGCAGGTGGCAAACCTATCTCTAGCCATATTCTGCCTGATAATAAGGCCAATCCTTTAAGTTATGGTATGGGATCTACTATACAGAAACTAGTTATCCAATATGCTCTGAAATTCAGCAATTCTAATTTAGAAAAACAATTCTTCATTTTTGACCGATTTTCTTTCTTTCTTTCTGTAATAATAAGAAATTAACTGTACTTGAACATGACTAAGCCATGGTGATAGAAAAGCAATCACAGTGAGTATTTTAAAGGAGAAGGAAAGGTATAATCAGTGGGAGGGTTGCAGAAAATGTTAAGCACCCCCAGTGATTGTAATCACTTACCTGATACCCTGGGTTGAGCTCCTGTTAGCAGAAACCTGCAACGGCCTGGGGTACCAGAAAGAGAGTTATCCTCTTCCTTCTTCTGTCTGCGCGCTCCAACAAAAAACCTGACTTTTTCACTGTAGTACGCATGCGTTGGCCCCAGGAACGCAAAGAAAGAAGACGAGGATTGCTTGCATGCAGGTACCCTGACCTGGTGCAGTTTTCTGCTGACAGGGCACTGGCCGGGGGTATCGGGTAAGTGATTACAATCACAGGGGGATGCCTAACATTTTTAAATATTGTTTAGTTTTTCACAAGGGTGAACCCTGAACAGCCTTATTAGTTTATACAATTCCGAGTTGGCCAGTATATTGAGTTGATTTATAGAAATACAAGAAGTGACACTGAAGCAGAATTCAGTTCTGTTGCAACGATTTATTAATAGAGCCCCCAAAAATGTCTGCAAAACCCCACAGGTATTTTGAAATGAAAAAAAATCTGTTTTCTAGAAAAAAATTTGCAGTGGTGTTCAGATTTTTTTTGTTCAGACCTGGACTGTGTAGATTCTGGCAAATGAGAGGGGGTGGTGTAAGAAACTATTTATTGAGCTGGTGGGGGGCTGTTTGGGCCTCTGTGTACGTGAAATGCCAGGGCCTATTCTGAATCCCGCTCCGGACAAGTTCAAGTCTCCCTTTGGGTTCCAACGACTGGAATCCATGGGAATTCTTATGACTAATAAAACCATGAACCTCTGTTAGCTGATGCTGTTTCCCTATGGGTAAAGGCAGGGTCGGACTGGGGGGTGAAGGGTCCACTGGGGCTGCCGCCCAAGGTGCAGTCGCAGGCCGCGTCCCCCCCTGTGCCCCCCTAGCCCCCCACCAACAGGGGCCCCAGCCACTGCCCCGATGTCCTTGTAAGTGAAACACGTCAGGGGAGTGCCGACGGGTCAGGTCTGGGCTGGCGGGGCCCACTAGGGCTGGGGCCTACAGAGTTTTTTCCCAGTGTCCTGGCAGCCCAGTCTGACACTGGGTAAAGGTGTAGAACCTGTGAATATTCATACCCTTGCAGAAGATTCTGGGTTTCCTATTGGTCAGACTGTCCTGCTTGGCTATATCTCCACAGCTTTATGGCCACCTTCAAAGGAATCCCCCCTAATTGTAGATGAGCCTGTACATTTACTTTATGAACTTCAATAGATGTAAACCGTATAGCCACATTTTGCTTCCCATGTTCCCATTGGACTACCATTGGACTAGTAGCTTTATGGAAACAGCCCCTTGGAATAAACATTCTTGTTTTCAGCACTGCAACTCATTAAGACCTTGAAGAGCACAGGAATCATTTATACATTTAAAAACTACGGAAGAGCACTAGGGCCACCAAAAAAAAAAAATTCTGGTGAATTATGACTTTAAAAAGTTGAAATTTTTAACAGCAGGTTTTGTAGAAACAGAGAAAAAATCTGACTCTTTAAAAAGCCATAATTATTAGATTCAAAGTCATAATTCACCTTATTTTATTTTTTTTGGTGGCTCTAGTGCTCTTCCATAAAAATAGATGTTTTATTCTTAAATTCTATTCTTTGAAACAGAGAAAGTATAAGCACATTGCCTTCCAGACACACTCATTTACAGCCCCTTCCTACATACGTCCTTGGGGTTTACCTGCTGGTACAGGAGATCCATTCCTTTGTGCTGTTGGAAGACCAGGTAGCCCATCAAATACAAACATTTAGATATGAACTGGCACTGCAATGGTAAGTTACTCTGGTAAATTTAGCCCTGGAGACAAAGGAGAATGATACTTTTGTTTATGGAGGCTACTCACAGGCCTCATTTCCCAATACATCGTACCATCAGACTTTTGTATATATAGCATTAACAATAATATTTCCAGAATTTTTTTTCCATGAATGCTATGGTTATCATTAACCTTGGGCATCCCTATACAACATTGATGTCCAGCTTTAGACCCACATTTTTTATGTGATCCTTCAAGAGATTTATATGGCCCCTGCGCCTAAACCATTGGGTCTTGACATAGTTATTTGTATGACATTACCATTTCAATATGGCACTGTTCATGAACATGTTGTATGTTGGATTACTGACACACGTATATGTACAAATTTGGACAGCAGTGCTGTAGAACACAATATGGATGATATACAGGCAAATTATCTGCTCTCAGTGGATGGCCAGCTCTCAATATACCCTTCCTTTTTATTAGATAATATCAGATAATATGCCCATAAGGGACAATAAGAATGCTGCATCAGAATCATTTATTTTCCAAGTGTCTGACAGTCACCACGATAATTCCATTACTGACCAGAGTGATGCCCCTGGGATAAGAAATCCAGATATAGTCTGAACAGTCTCTCAAGACAGGAACAAGTGCCACATTTTATGTATAGTTTGGTCATTTTTCCAACCTACCTAAGGCAGGTTGGAGAATAGCTGGATTTAAACAAAAAGAATACGGCTAAAAGGAGCCAAAGAGCCATTCAAAATGCAAGATATGTAGGGGGAGATTTATCAACGTTCAAATTAGATTTTTCACGATTCACAATTTGTGCTAAAAAAAATGTGAATTTGAATTATGTTTCAAAAACTCTAATGTCTGATATTTATTAAGTGCAAAAAACTCGAAAACTTGACTGTAAAAATTCACCATCTAAAAACTTGTGAGTTTCTGTCGAAGTCAATGGGAGTTTTCCTAGGCAAAGTCAAGCCATATTTTCAAACTATATTTTTTGTAAACTCAAAAAATTCGACGAGGTATTGGAGTTTATTATTTGAACAAGTTTTCATTATTAATAAATAAGCGAGCATTCAATTTGCAAGTTTATTTGATTTAGAAAACAAACTCGAATTCACAAACTCGAAAACTGATAAATAAGCCCCAAAAATTAAGTGTGGGAAAAAGTGGCAGATTAGTTGCAAAACTGCACCTTTTTTGAATTGTTGCGAATAAACCTATACTTTTTTGAGTTGTCGCACAAAAAGAAGACCAGTTTGTAATCATTAAAATTTGATTGGTCCAATCTGACTTGTTATGGAGCAATTATTGTGGTGATAAGTATCATTGGCCATTATTGACAGATCACAGCTGGCCGTTTAATGATCAGTGGTTTTATTTGTCACAGGTCATTTTCATTCATAGTTTTACACCTCAGCCAAACCCCCCAAGTGAATAAAGTTCACAGATTCAAAGTCAAAGGAACCAAATCTGCAACCCACTGTCTATTGTGTATAATAAATCTCAGAAATGTTTGCATCACATCCAAAGGATCTTGAACTAAAGCTGGCCATACACAAGCAGATTTAAGCTGCTGATTTGGCCTGCATATGGCCCAGCACTCTGCATGCTTTAACCTCTGCCTTGCTACTGCTTAACATAGCTGGACTGCTTATCAGCTATTGATCCGACTACTGAGTTGCCAATCTGTTCCATTTTGCCCCAAAATTTGTGAAACTGCTAAAAAAATTGGCGAAACTGTGAAAAAAGTGTGAAATGCATTACATGCATTGTTATGCAAGACAAATTTTTATGCACTCGACATTTTTATGCACAACTTTTCTTACTCAAAATGCATTAAAGCCATTGGGAGCTTTTTTTGGTGACTATTTCGTCTCCGCTACATTTTTCTTGGTGACTTTTTTGTCTTGGCGAGTTTCTTGTTTCTTATCTCAAAATCATCCTTGGTTTGTGGTTAATTTCTGACTAGTTCTAGTGGCATTTTGGGATAAAGAAGGAATAGGACAGCTTGTAATTAGAACACAAAATGAAGTGAGTTAATAAAATATATTATTGTTCTTTATTTATATAGTGCTGGCATATTCTGCAGTGCTTTACAGTGCTTTAGACATCATTACCATCTTTCCCTGCACCAATGGAGCTTACAGGCTAAGGTCCCTATCACATTCACTGTGGTCAATTTTATCAGAAACCAACCAACCTGCCTGTATGTATTTGGAGTGTGGAAGGGAACAGGAGGAACCCTACTTATGGGGGGACCATACAAACTCCTTGCACCTTGGACCTTACAAACTCCGTGTCTGGCTGCAACCAAACATAGGTCTCCAGTACCCAAAGGTTACTTGTCTTTATGGCTTAACGGGTCTGGAACGGTAAATTAGATATTTGTTTTAAGTCTACACAGCAGACTTCAGTTGGATATATTTATCCGTGTTACAAAATCTCAACTTGTAGAATTCAACGTGTTGATCCCAGTACATCCGGTAGTTCAGCCATCAGCCATCAGCATGAAGGTGATTGGTTTAAAAAATGTAATTGACATTGAGACCAACAAGCCCAACATAACACTAGATTTATTATACTTCTGTTTGTTCTCACCTAAGGTAATCTTTTGCTGGGTTTCTATGCATTCTATGTTTCTATGTTTTGCTCAGTGATGACTACCAACTACACACACCACAAATGCCACCTGGTGGACAAACTGTTGTGCTGCACCAGGTGAAGTTAATACATGGATGGACCTTCACCAGCTATTTATATTCAGGAGGAATTAATTTCTTGTTTTGATTCAACTTGGTGCTATTCTGGTATGTAAACCTGAAGGCATTAATAATAAAGTGAAAGTTGTAAGAAGTGACAGGCCAGCTTTAAAATAATCTTGCATCATTCTCCCTTAAGCAACCACCTTAGTCCTTTTGTGTCTGACCCCACAAATGAGCCTGTTTTAGGTCCAGTACCACTCTAGGCGGCAGACCTGAATATGCCCCACAGTTGGCATTAGTGACGTCATGTGCTGCGTACACCCTCACCCCCCCAGCTCAGTCGCTGCACATTTCCACAGGGATTATTTCTTTTTTCTTTTTTTTTAATAAAATCTATTATATAGGCACCCCAAAAGCTGCCACCCAGGGCACAGGCTCTAGGTGCCTATATATGAATGCAGCCCTGCCGACATATCTAATTTCTTAAGGAAAGACCAGGGTTCAGTTTAAGGCACTTCAAAGACCTACAAACTGTTCTGCTAGTAATGATAAATGAAAGTTCCTTAGTTCACTTCAGCAAAAATTTGCAAAACTGAAGAAAAAAAAAGTTTTTTGCTGACACACACACAAAAAAATGCATGGAGAAAGTCTGATAATGTAGTAGGTGTTTTTATGGTGCAAAAAAAAAATAAAAAATCTGACCCCACCCACCAGGGTAGATGTAGGGCAGAAAGCATATCAGGGAAGGGTTTGAGTAGAATGGGGGAGATTGGGGCATGGGGTGGAATCTGTACTACATGACAACGAGAGGCCACTAACAACCTTTGCAATTTGTTGTGGTTCCCAACTTTTATCTTATGATGCCCAAGCACCCAGGCAACAACAGTAGTACTGAAACATTGACATTGATGCCCACAAGTCCAACTTGATGTTGGAATTAACCATAACACTAGTTTTCCTACACCTCTGTTTGTATTTAAGGAATAAATATATAATTGTTTGTTGCTGATCACCTGAGCTATCAGCATGATTAAATGAAGGTTTTGATGAGTACCAACTTGCATACACCACAAATGCCACCTGGTGGACCGGCTGTGATGCTGCATCAGCTGAGGCTGATCCATGGATGGACCCACTGTTCCTACCAACTACTTTTTATTGAGGAGGAGTTGCTGCAAAATGCCTCCTTGAGATGATGTTGATGATGGAGCAAGCCATAGCATGGAGGGGATTGAGGGGGGGGGGGGGCACAGGTGTACAGGGCCCAGTCCAAGGCCCTAATTAATGAAAAATGTAATTATATCTGGTAGAATGGATCAACTTACCAATGTTTAATGCTCAATGAATTTGCTGTTGGGCCCAGTAACATCTAGTTATACCATTGTACCTATCCACAATTGACCCTTGCCATTCTTTGTGGTTCCTGACTTTTATTGAAGCTTTTTTAATGCCCAAACAACCAGTCAGCAACAGTAGAACCAAGACATTGGCATTGAGGCCAATAAAACCAAACTATGTTTCAGGGGCTTACAGCTTATTTTCCTTGTGAAGTGTTAGTAGATCAATTAATACTAGCCACATGAAAGGGTGGGCTAATACAAACACAATGAACATGCTAAGCATGCAATAGTGTCATCAAGCATCACTCTGTAGGGCATATTTATTACCGTGTGTAAGCCAACATCACCGGTGATGTTGCCCATGGCAAATAATCAGCAATTAGAATTTAACCATCACCTACAAGTTGCAAAACAAATGCAAAGATCTGATTGGTTGCTATGAGCAACATCACCAATTATGTTGGCTTTGAAAATATAGGTATTTAAGTCTGCCTGCAACTGTTGATTGCCTCCCATAGATTAGATGTTTATAAGATAAAAGGAATAAAATCTGTTACATCTTCTCTTAGACATATGCAGAATCTCAGCCATATTGGTGCCTTTTGTTTGGGTTTTATCAACCGTAAAAATCAACTTATTTTAAAGGCAATGCGCAGATGTTTAACTGTTAAGGTGACATGTTGACAGGTATGAAGGGGGGACAAGGATGGAAGGTAGCCATAAATCTATGGTGACTAAGAAGTGGGAAGGGCCACAAAGCAGAATAAAATCGACGTTGTTTTTCCAGGGTCAATCAGACGCCATTAGCTGCAAACTCGTCAAGGTAAGAGCTCCCCTTCGTCTGTCCCATAGAACATTCCTTTTACTCTGGGCTAAAAGTGCAGCGCTTAAATCCTTGGGAAAGTGTTGAGTTGAATGTTTAAATGTCCATTTATCATTCGATGTGACAGAATTAGGCAGGTGTGTGAGGAATCTGGAGAAAAAGAACAGACGGGCTTTAATAAAGTCACCGACATAGGTCACGCTCAGTTCATTCTAAACAAGTTGAGACCATTGATTTGTCCAAAAAAAAAGAATAAGAAAACATTTTAAATGAACTCGAAAACAATTTGACTTCGGCTGAATAATTTTTGTGGTTTTTGTAATTTCACCAAAAGACCTAGCTCTTTACAAACAGCAAAAACATGGGGCTCCAGGATCACTAGCTGTGATATTACAATTTAATCTTGTTTAAGAAGAATTTGCCACAGTTTAACATGTAATTTAACTTTTAATTACTGGTCACCACAGTTTCAGTTTTCTGCAGAGCATTACATACCTGTACATTTCCTACTAGG
Source organism: Xenopus tropicalis (assembly GCF_000004195.4). Classification (NCBI taxonomy): domain Eukaryota; kingdom Metazoa; phylum Chordata; class Amphibia; order Anura; family Pipidae; genus Xenopus; species Xenopus tropicalis. Next base: position 18,096,074 of record NC_030686.2, read on the forward strand.
ACCTAACAGTTCAAAACTATTTTGGGAAATAAGATCAATTATAAAAAGGCCTTGGTCAAAATGTAATCTCAGTCATCAGCTTGAAATGAAGAAAACAATGGAGTAAAGTTTTGGGGCGATTAGTCGAAACTTTATAAAAAGCCTTGGCGACTAATCCACGTGGCGAAAATGCATGCACAATTTTTCGGGACGAAAAGTCACCACAATTAATTGCCGCGACTGGGTTAATTAAAAGTCGCGGTGACTAATCGCCCCGTGTGTCTTTGCCCTTAAAGCCCAAGTCAACAGAAGTTAGTCAAAGACTCTTTGAACAGGACCACGAGTTGTGTGGAATTGTATTTGTTTTATTGTTGCTGTGTTTGTATTGCAAAGCTGTGTGAATATTATTTTGCTTGGTTTGCAAACAAATATAAAGCTATGCAAGGTTAGTCGGAGTCTATAACTATTCTTGTTATAGGAAAACAGGCTTAGAACACAATTTACCTTTCAAAAGTATCATTTCTTTCACTGACTATTTAAAGAAAACACCAATCTGACATGATTCATTTATATTCAGAAGCAAAACAGAGTTGTCCTTGTGTGACAGATAAGCAGAATGGTAAATGACACAATGGTGTTTACTTGTGAGGCACAAAAGCCAAAACAGATTAATCTTCAGGTCTTCCTACCTAAAGCTAAACCATAAAAAGAAAGAATGAGTATTTCTAGGTGACTCTCCCAGAAGGACAACATTTTTATAAAATGAGAGGAAACAGGGTTTGTTAAACTCTGGGGTCCCATGATGTTCAGTATGGGTCTTTTACACTTATGTCTATAAAGATTCTCATTCCAGGTAAGATATACTGTATCTAGTAGAATTAAGTCTAAAACAACTGGACTTTGTGGAGTTTCACCACTCCTCTGAGTGGCTTCTTCAGTTCAAATGACTGGTAGTTTCCCAACAGTTCACTCTTCCAGCCATGTACTTTGAAGGATTAACACCTGCATCAATAAGAATCATGGTACAATTGTGACTGGATCATACCTTCTTACACCTGTCAGTGTCAGCCAACACTTAACTGAATAAGTTTAATGGAACCATTGTGATTGGATGTCTGTGACTGTACTACCATAAAGAGTTTAAATACCGGGGAATTCCCTACCAGTCATTTGAACTGAAGAAGCCACTCGGATGAGTGGTGAAACATTTTTAAGTAAAAAGTCCAGTTGTTTTAGAGTTAATTCTACTAGATATTTTCTTTTATACAGTTATATACAGGTATAGGACCCCTTATCTGGGAACCCGTTATCCAGAACACTCCGAATTACGGAAAGCCCGTCTCCTAAAGACTCCATTTTAATCAAATAATATAAAATTTTAAAACTGATTTCCTTTTTCTCTGTAGTAATAAAACAGTACCTTGTAATTGAGTTATAAATAATCCTTATTGGATGCAAAACACTCCTATTGGGTTTATTAATGTTTTATTGATTTTTTAGTAGACTTAAGGTATGGAGATCCAAATTACGGAAAGACCCCTTATCCGGAATACCCTTGGTCCCAAGCATTCTGCATAACGGGTCCTATACCTGTATCATCTTAAAATTGAAATTAAACAAGGTGCATAACTCCCTAATACAAATCACTGTGCAAAACGTAGAAAAATGTGAATGGCATAACTAAAATGACAACTGCATATATCATATATAAATAAAAAAAAGGTATACTGAGTGACTGGAAGTTTTAAAACAAAAATAATTTGAATTGTGGAAAAATGTTTTGAATTCGAAAATGTATAAATCACAAGTTTTTACAATCTTCTTCCTTTGGGGCAAAAAGCAACACTCGGGACCACAGCATTTTTGTCCTTAAAAAAGGTCACTCTGTTTACTGACAGAGCAGGAAAATAATATTTTTTTAAAAAGATTTAATGAGCAGAATTAATGTGAGACCACAAGACCATCAGATGAAGAGCAGATGTTCATTGTGCTGACTCCTGGAAGATGCAGTAGGTGGAAATTAGGACCACAAATAAATCTGTGAGAAAAGGTAAAACATGTTTTAGAAGCAAATAAATGATTGTTTACTATAAAAGAGGGCTGATATAGGAGATATAATGAATGGCAGTAGCTAAGAAGCTCACAGTGACTGTCATATTTTAGTCCTGCTCTTTCGGAATTAAGCTAAACCTTCTACTGTTCTATTGCAGATGCCTTCCCTTCTCGGCAAATTCTTGGTTCTTTTTTTCATCATTTTGGCTGTGAGCTTTGATTGCTCAGGGGCTCCCAGTGAACCTATGCATCCAGGAGATCAAGCATCCCCAGAGCAACTGGCCAAGTATTATGACGACTGGTGGCAGTATATAACATTCATCACTCGCCCCAGGTAGGTAAAAAGCTTGATTTTCATATCATGTAGCTTCTTTACCTAACAATGAAGACTCTTCACCCACAGTTACACACTACTTAAAGGTATTGACCTATTTTCCCATCAATAATGACACCAACCCATGTGCCACTATGTAAAAACCCATTCTGCAGTCTTAAGCTACAATAATATACAGTCTCTCACTGTATATCACTGTATTATGGCACCCCAGCAAATGATGGGTAAAAAATCATAGGAGAAAAACCAAAGAAACCTTCTGAGCTAGGACATAAGTTCAAAAGTAGAATTCACTGAATTCATTGAGTCTTTGCTCAATATATTGTTGAAAATTGGACTGAATCCAAATCTAAGTTTGCATATTAATATTTGACTGGAATATGGCATTAGTTGATTAAGGTCCAGTTGGACCGAGCACTAAGAATTTAGCCAAATCTATAAAAAAAAAATACTGTGTTGTGTCTGAATCTTACGTCAGATTTCAGATTAATTCTGGCATCCGACTGCTTGGTCTGATGATTGCCTTGTCGTGACAGACTTCAAGCGAGAATAATAAAAGTGTCCATTTGCCCATTCACCCTAAATTTGTAGGATGTTCATACATATTTATATTTTACTCTCCAGTTATTTACATTTACCATTTTTTTGTTGAGAGTTTATAAAAGGGGCCATCCTAAAATAGATTCCATTCAGTCTTTCCTTTAGAAGACGTCTAATTAACCACCATGTTGTTTCTAAAGTGAAGGGTATGCACTCCAGACACGGGTGAAGGTGGTTAAGAAATTGCTTTTTTCACAATAATCCTGATGCGTAATCTATGACTAAATGTTGAAAGACATGAAACGCGTCAGGATTATTGTGACTAAAGCTATTTCTTAACCACCTTCACCCATGTCTGAAGTGCATACCCATTGAGAAATTGTGCTTGTGACTGCTGGGTCTCCCTTTGCTACGAGTCTGGGGTGCTGCACCCGGACCACCAGATCAGTGGGGTGAGTGTCCATGAAAAACTGTGATTCATGTGATAATTTAATGAAGAAATAGTCGTGGAAAAATTTTCCCTGGGTGAAGGGTCCGGGGCACGGCACCTGGACCAACTCTGTGAAGGGGTGAGCGAATGCAAATTGATGTGCTGGGTGGCTTAGAGCAAGTTTTGGTATTATTGTATTTATCTGAAGTGAAGGATCAAGAAAAAAATATTATTTTATATATATACAGTATATGCCTGATAATATAATCCAATTTATACTCTTAAAGCCAAAATGGTTTATACCGATTGTATATTTACTCATAGACACTTATGAGTCTACTGTAAAGCTGTAAGATCACTTTAATGCAATAGCGAACAGATTCTTAATATTATAAAGCTTCTCTCTTCTCATCCCATTGGACATTCACAATCATCCACCGACTCTCCACTTCTTCATACTGGTCAATTCTACTAGTGCCTGCCAACTTCCAATGTTCTCTGGATATTTGAGGAGTTAAGAGTTGATAGGATAGTGACATATGGAGATCTGATTTATTAGGAGGATGTATAATGGTTCAGGGATTGGAAATTAAAAAAAAAAAAAACAGAGATATTAAATGGTTAATTATACAATGTGCATAGATTGATGCCATCTTAGCCATGTGTAAGTAAGGAAAATATCAGCATTTCTTCTATACTTGTAGATTTGGAAAAAGATGGGAGGAACCTGGGGTAGAAAGAAGCCACAGCTTCTAATAACTGATGGTGAGTAATGGCCCCTTTACTGTCTGTATGCCATGATGTTCTTCTGGGGATCATCATTTATTCACTGTCCATATATCATCCTGTATCATTCTATATTAATTCTGTTTTAAGTTTAGGTTTAGGTTTCTATCTGCTTGTTCAGTCTACAGTACACATAAATGTATTCTCACAGTTTTTCTCTGACACTTGGGTTTGCTCCTTTTTATATATACCTTTCTTTTCTGTTCATTTTTGCTTTTTTCTTATTTTTTTCTTTAGTCTTGAGACCAGAGACCCAGTAGGAGAATGATCTTCCTTGCTGTTAGGAGACTACAGTGGGACAGGTTGAGTGAAGACAGGAGACCCAAAACATCTCCCTAGATGGACCTCTTGTGTTTGAAATACATCCATCTTGTAGTGTTGTGTTAAGAAAATTGCTGTTTTCCTGGTGATCTGTGTAATAAAACCTAATAACAGACTATTGTTTGCTGTGTGTTTTATACAGGGTGCAGGGTAACTTAGTACATATGTGTAATTGTTAAAATAAAAGAAACAATAGCTTAGTATTCCATACATCTGAATTGGCCCTATTTTGGTCAGACAGTCCACTTATGGACCTCCAAACAATGCCTGTCCAAAATGATTGGGGTTAGTGGTCCTTGGTGTAAAAAGGCATGGTTTTTAGTTCACTGTACCTACATGGCAGTGTATTCAAATACTTGTAACATTCCTATCCTGGTGGGATGGCATTTTGGGGAGATTAGTCGCCCGCGAACAGGGAGATTTGTCACGGGTGACTAATCTCCCCGTGTGCTAGAGCCCTAAAAGTTGGACAGGGAGGGACAGGGTCAAATGAAGGAACTCAAAGAGCGGCTTGAAACAGAAAAGTCTAGAAGCCATTGCTCTAGATCAGTGCTGTCCAACTGGCAGCCCATTGTCTGGCTGCTGTGACTGCTTATCTTTGTGTAAACTTTAAATGGTATCAGTACTGAGATTACCTGGCCCCCTACATTGCTCACACCATAGATTCAGGCTGTAAGCCTCTGCATTGTTAACATTAGTGATGGGTGAAATAATTTGCCAGGCATGGACTTGCAGCGATTTTGTCTGCGAAAAAGGCGCAGAAATTCGGCACGGAAAAATTAGCTGTGCAGCGAAAAATTGTCGCCCCCATCAAAAAAAATTGTTGTGCGCATAAAAAATGACATGCGTCATACTCTGCCTGCCCTACCCTGCCTGTATGTACCATACTCTGCCTGCCCTATGCTGTCTGTGTGTGCCATACTTTGCCTGCCCTATGCTGGCTGTGTGTGCCATACTCTGCCTGCTCAATGCTGTCTGTGTGTGCCATACTATGCCTGCCCTATGCTGGCTGTGTGTGCCATACTCTGCCTGCTCAATGCTGTCTGTGTGTGCCATACTATGCCTGCCCTATGCTGGCTGTGTGTGCCATACTCTGCCTGCTCAATGCTGTATGTGTGTGCCATACTTTGCCTGCCCTACCCTGCCTGTATGTGCCATACTCTGCCTGCCCTATGCTGTCTGTGTGTGCCATACTTTGCCTGCCCTATGCTGCCTGTGTGTGCCATACTCTGCCTGCCCTATGCTGGCTGTGTGTGCCATACTCTGCCTGCTCTATGCTGTCTGTGTGTGCCATACTCTGCCTGCCCTATGCTGGCTGTGTGTGCCATACTCTGCCTGCTCTATGCTGTCTGTGTGTGCCATACTTTGCCTGTCCTATCCTGCCTGTGTGTGCCAAACTTTGCCTGCCCTACCCTGCCTGTATGTGCCATACTCTGCCTGCCCTATGCTGTCTGTGTGTGCCATACTTTGCCTGCCCTATGCTGCCTGTGTGTGCCATACTCTGCCTGCCCTATGCTGGCTGTGTGTGCCATACTCTGCCTGCCCTATGCTGGCTGTGTGTGCCATACTCTGCCTGCTCTATGCTGTCTGTGTGTGCCATACTTTGCCTGTCCTATCCTGCCTGTGTGTGCCATACTCTGCCTGCCCTGTGCTGGCTGTGTGTGCATACCCTGCCTTCTCTATGCTGGCTGTGTGCCATACTCTGCCTGCCCTATGCTGCCTGTATGTTCCATACTCTGCCTGCCCTATGCTGTCTGTGTGTGCTATACTTTGCCTGCCCTATGCAGCCTGTGTGTGCCATTCTCTGCCTGCCCTCCCCTGCCTGTATGTGCCAAACTCTGCCTGCCCTATATTGCCGGATTCTGCTTGCACCCTTAGTAGGACTGGACTATGATAAAAAATAGGAATTTTGTAGTCCACCATTTGGCGATCCTCCCACACTACCCTGCAGAATTTTATTCAGGGGCCCTCTGAGCCTTTCCCAGGTGTCTACCCACACACTAAGAGCCCACACCAAAAACACTAAATAAGGGTCTTACTTCTCCTAGGCCTGTGTCTGTTGGCCTAGTACTGATGCGTTGAATGTACTGACCAGACTAACCTCTCCAATGGAGACAAAGCTGCTTAGCTAGTAACTGACCTACTCTTGCTTTTTGCCCTCAAGACAAACACAGCACAAGTTGTCCTCACATTAGCTGGTCCCGTTAACACTATGCACAGTTACCCCAAAAGGACGACAAGGATTCGGATTCCAAACCCTCTGTCTAATCTCATGCCCCCTAGTTAATGGCTGCAGATCATATTCCTGAGGTATTACTATGGGATATCTCTGGCTAAAGCTTCTGTGTTCTATTTTCTCTACTAATCTCTTTACAAGCCTGACTTGGACAACTGCTACTTTTCCATCCTCTTTGCTGCTCATGTATAGTAAAAATATTTTATCTTTAATGATATCATTTTTATTTTCTTGGTTCCAAAGGCCAATGAAGCAGATGAGTGTCTTGGTGCCACTATATCTGGCCAGATTACCAGCGATGGAACATATATGGTTTCCCTGCTCTAATGTGGGCACATTTTCATCAGATCACCCATGCTGGCCTTTTTTATGCAATCTCCATTGCTAGACATTGGAGCATGGGGGCTTTTTGAGTAAACACGGCTGGCAAAATTCCCAAAATTGATGTGAGTGTGCATAACATGGTGTTGTTCATACAGGTTGCAGGAATCCCTGCATTATTATTCTTATGAACGCGCTTTTATAAAGTTATATTCCATAGCCCTGTAAAATAGAAGGGGGTACATACATGCAATACAACAGGTAAAGAGGAGCCTAGAGGAATATAGATTTCAATCTAAAAAAAAAATAATTAAGAGACTATTTATAGAAAAACAAAATATAGCAGACTAGGCATCTCTTGTAGGTTAAACCACACATGAAAAAACCTGCAGAAAAATCTGGCTGTATCACTACTTGTCTGTTGGGATTACCACTGGCTGTTGTACTGCAACTGCCAGCATCCCTTACAACCAGGGTTTTTTTTTACAAAGGCTTTTTTTTAATGGAAGCTTGGAGCTTGTAACTGTATTGTTGTCTCTTTTTGGGGACGCTAAGCCTCTTTTAACCTTTATTATTCCCAACCTATGCCTTACACTGCCTCTGAGATCCTTAGGCTGTCATCATATGCTGGTCATAAAGCAGAATAAGGTATTACATGCACATTTAAGCATTGTCACTGGGTAGTGCTCTAAAGAGGTAATCCTTTTTGGGAAACATTATATATAAAATCCAAATTCAGACTCAGAACAAAATCCCAGTGTGTTTAACCATTTCCCTTTTTATTAAACAGGAAGAGAAGACGTGGTGCAGTGAGGCGCTGCTCCCATACAGTGTCAGTGGTGTCCCTCACAGTACCCCCTACAAACACCCTTTCATGTTGGTGGGCCCTAGTGCTGGCGCTGCCCCTTTAAAAGCCAGCAGCATCTAAGCTGAGCCACAGCTGGGTGATAGAAGAGCTATCAGGACCTAGGCACCCCAGGCCCTTTATATCCTGCCATCCAGACTGAGAGGGGTAGGTGTTCACTGTAGGATGTATTCATACATATGTATGCAGTGTGCATAACCCTGGCTGTGCTTGTGCATAGGAGACACAGACACAAGATGTGCGTGCGTACTTATGTATGTGTGCCATTGTATAGATGTAAACAGGTGTGTTTCTATGTATTTCTCCTTTTACATGTACCTGTATATGTTACAAACACACCTTTCTATATACCTATACATCTGTACCTATTCATTTGCAAACATACACACACACTATACATGCAAACTGATGGACATATACATGACACATGAGTAGATGCACATTCTTGCTACATGTACCTCTTTTGTTCAAGTATTCCCTTCATACAGTACATACGCATACATGTATAAGTGTATATTGGGCAAGGGTGTTTGTCATGTATGAGTTCCAAATGTACTGTATGTACTGCCAGTGTGTCATTTCATTTATCTAGAAAATATACTATAATTTGTTAATGTTTGCAAATTTGGGATATGTCTCTAGCACAGTAGGCAGCCTTGGTTCTAGGGGGGAAGGCAGGGAGTGTGCTATTGATTGGGAGATATTTTGTACAAAAAATAGGAGTTGATCCTTCCCTGGCAATCTCTAACACTCATTAAGGGTTGCTACCTGCCAAATGCACTGCGTTCATACAAATGAGTCCAAGGTTGTGAGATAACTGAATACACTGAGAACTAGTTGGGCTTAAATTTGCCCCATGTGGGGCTGTTTGAGTATATTAAATACCAGGGCCTTTTTTAAATCTCTGTCCAGGCACCAGGCCAAGGCTGGGAATCTGTAGATTCTGGCAAATGCTGCTGTAAGATGCCATAGACCAGGGGTCCCCAACCTTTTATACATGTGAGCCACAATTAAATGGAAAATGTTTTGGGGAGCAACACAAGCATCATAATAGGCAGGTGGTTGTCACATAAGAACTATGATTGGCTATTTGGTAGCCCCTATGGGCATTACACGGGGTTTTATGCAACCAAAACTTGCTTCCAAGCCAGGAATTCAAAGATAAGCACCTGCTTTGAAGCCACGGGGAGCAACATCCAAGGGGTTGGAGAGCAACATGTTGCTCACGAGCCACAGGTTGGGGATCACTGGCATAGATCTACGCTATTTATCAGGCCTGCAGTGGGCTGTTTGGGCCTCTGAGTACTTATGAAAAGGCCTATTTTGAATCTTAGCCTGGACCTGCCAATACACTTGCCACCCCACCCCTTTAATACCATCAACATACTGAATTCACATCATGCATGCTTAGTTAGCAACCCATTAGGCTAATGTTAGACGGAGCATATTCCCGGCAAGCAGAAAAATGCTTGCAGAGAATACGCCCCTATGCTTCAAATTTCTCCTACCTGTGCCTACAACTGAAAGCATTAAATATGCTCGGGTGCAGGCACATGTAGCCGATATCCACCGTTAAGTCTCGCGTTTTTTTGGCAGATATCGGCTATATATGCCTGGACCCGAGCGTATTCTATGCTTTTCTGTGCAAGCACAAGTTTTACAGATGCTTGCCGAGAATATGCTACCTATGCTACGTGTGGCATTAGCCTTAGCCTGATGTTGTAGACATCACTTCAATGTGGCCCTGCAATATGAATAACATTTCATTGCAGGATATGGATTGTGTAATTGTTTGGTTTTAAAGGGGTGTTAAAAATACAAGGTCCTTTGCAATTTTTTTATTGGTTGCAGCTTACACTTGTTTTATAAGGGGCACTATTACACCTAAATTAGGACAGGACCATATTGAACTCTGTGCTTTATGACATGGTATAATATCTGTTTATGAAATAACTGATGCCTATTTTGCTGCAGTTCGTTCAACTCTCACAAAGACACTCCAGCCCATGTCAAAGCTGCAAAGTGACATTTTTGCCCCATGGTCATTTTAAAATGCAATGAAAAAGCTTCCTAGAGCGACCAATCGAATGTTTGCGTTCTAACAGCAGACCAGGAAATCCTATCTGCTGATTGGTTGCTCTGGGCTACTGGGCTGACTGTTATTATTACATTTATTCAGCAGGGAAATAATTAGATTACACTAAAGATACCATTGGAAGATACCCAGTCCATTACCTCAGAAGACTAGGGATCAGCAAAGTTCATCTGAAGCCGTTATACTTGCAACACTGTCAAAACACATAACATCAGAATCTCTAAGTAAAGTGCTAGAGGTCAAGAACTGTAACATCTCAGAATCTACAATAAATTGTATATAAAGTTTGCTCAAAGCTTACAAAATCCTTAACAAAACAGAGCAGTTGAAGTTAAGCAAAAAGGTGGAACACAAGGGTGATTGCAAGGCCTATCCATGATGTATTTAACACACAATTCACTTCTATTGCTTCTGATTTGTGTCTGGTTGGGTGGGGGTCTCTGATCCACCCTGCTCCATCCTAGTAATTCGTATTTCAGCAGTAGTCACTGCTCAAAGCAAGTACAGGGAGTTCAGGAACCAGTTAGTGATAGGAAAGACTAGAGGGCTACATCATAAAAGTGCAGAGTCTCTGATTGGGACAATTCACCTTAAAATGATATTATATTATGATGTAGACAGTGGTAGTCAAACATATGCGAATAGGCAAGGGAATTAATTTACAAGATGGTGACTGTCTTCTAACACTGTTTTATCTCTGCTTGCTGCAGGTACCTGCGGATCTTTAGGACCACTCAACATTTGTAATATTTTCTTGCTGGTACATCCTCTATACCATCTATTCTCTTATTATCCAGGAATCTCTTGGGTACCCAATGCCTGTCGCTCTGCCTTCCCACAACTCAGACCCTGGTAAGTACAGATACATCACAAATAATATAACATTATATTTTACTATGCAGGCCTCTCTCAAAGCTGCTTCCTTACTAGTCTTCCCTTCAGTTTTATGCTTCAACACACAGACAGTTCTCTATGACTTTTTAGATCTCACTACTTTTACTCAATAGTGCTCATGATTTTGCTTGCTGTTTTCTTACCCATCCTTAAATCTCCCAGAGCTCAGTCTCACTACTGCTCACAACTCTTTCTCACTGCACCTTACATTCCAACTCATCACTGTCACACTTTTATAGAGTTTGCAATTAATTGTCACAGCTCTAAATATTACTCACAACTCTGTCTCACCACCACTTGTACTCACCACTTCTCATTACTAATAACAATACAGCTATCACCAAGCTCCATCTGTTACTCACAACTCAACAGTCACCACCAATTAGTTTCTCTGTCATTATGACTAAAATTCCTTCTTGCTACTGCTCACAGCTCTCTTTACTACTTCTGGCTCTGCTTTACTCTCATTATTTTTCTAACTCATTACTCCTAACAGTTCTATCTCACTACCACACACAGTTATCTATAATACTTCATTCTCTGCTTCTTATTATTCTCTTTCATTACTACTCACTGATGTCTCTATTACTCCCATCTCTGCTTCACTCTTAATTAACCTTCTCTTTCATTACTACAAAAATTCATCCCTCACTACTGTGCACAGGTATCCATACTACCACCATTTCTGCTACTTATTCTTTTCTCCCATGACTACTCACAGTTCATTTTTACTACTGCTCATGTTTTTTGTGCAAGCACAGCTCTGCCTCACAACCACTTACTTTGCTCTTTCCCTCACAGTCGGCCCATACTTCTGCTAATAATTTCGTTAACAGTTTTCACAATATTCCCCCCTAGTTCTCCCAGTTTTTATGCTCCCAGTTTTCTTTCAGTTCTACTATCTGTTGTTTTTAAACCATTGCTACATATATATATATAAATAGTTACTAGTCACATCTTGAGTGAACTGAGCATTACAGTCACAACAGCAGCCAGACCTAACAAACATCTGCAACTCCAATCATTATTAAAGCAAAATGTGTCTTTTTAATTGTGAGTAAGTACAACTGTGCTTGTAGTGTGTGATTAATCAGCCATGTAAAACAGACTTAATCCGGGCCTTTTGACAGCACAGCATGCCCCATTTCTCCCTTTCTATGCTGGCTTTTATTCTATTACTTCAGCAACATCCCGTTTCATGGCTGCCCTTGCTTCTTGGCCATTATTTTCCAATTCTTCTCTCCTTTTTATTCATAGAATTTGCCCTATTGATCTTAATCACCCCTGTCCTTTTCTTTTCCTCTCATCTATTTGTTGTTACCACAAAGCTGTTGACTAACCCCATGTCATTAAGCTGGTAATATCTATCTGGCGAATATTTAAGACCTTATTTCATGTTATCATTTACAGTGAAGAATTAGGTTTAAAAAAAAAACACAGGACTGGATCTTTATCACCCTAATACCATTGGGTTAGCTGAAATCCCAGGCTCTCTGCATTTTCTCTCTTGCTCTAACTCTATACATTTTATATTAGACCCTGACTCTTTCTGATAGCTCCCCCCTCCCCCATTCAGAAAAATCAGGCGGAGCTTGGATGCAGGCTCACAATAATTAATCTGCTCTCGTTATCTGTGAATCTGTGAATTATGCATATGCGTGTTGCAGGCAAGCACCCAGCCATTAAAACTGCCTCACTGAATATTTATCATATGTAAAAATCAGCACAATTATATATGTATCTTTAAATGCATACACAGAGATATATCAACCTTTAGGTTTTTCACAATTAATTTTTGCTCTGTGTAGACCCCCCCCCCTTCAAAATATATATATATTATAAATAGATTATGTATAAGTCTCAAAGCTCAAGCAGTAGAGGGGGATAAAATTCCCAGCATCCCGGCTGGTACCCATACTGTGTAATCCAGGGTTACCATGGAAACTAGAGACTGATGCTCAGAGAACATGAGCCTTAAAAGGGCACTCACGAAGAGACGAGGATAAGCTGATGAGGAATAGGCAGATGGAAATGTAGGACCCCCCCTGCTTCAATCCAGGCCCCCTGGATATGGAAGCTTTTGGCTGCAACCAACCAGGGTAAAGCCTGGGGACTATCCTTTCTTTCATTGGTTAAAGCGCTATCTCATATTTAACCCCCTAGAGGTTTCTTTGAAAGGCTCTATAGGGATATTTTGATCCTGATCTTCCCTTTCTACCAGCCTCTGTTTGGGAATTGTGACTGTTTCTGTCTGTACCTCTCTGAGTGGTTATCCTGCTTCTTTCCTTCTACACTAATTATTCCTATCATCTGCCTGGGAATAACTGTGTGGGGATGGGGAGGGCGTGAGACAGAGAAAGGCAGGAGGCAGTGAAGGGGAAGGAAGAGCAGCCAGAAGGGAAAGCGAGTGAGAGACGAAAATGAACTGGTACTGATCACGCAGGAAAAGACTGGGATACAAGTGCACTCTAGGAAGCAGTGGCAGTACATTGGGGGACCCAGGGAGGGATTTATAGACTAGAGATACTGGTTTGACATGGCAAGTCCTGTAAGTGGGGTCTCTGTCGAGGGGGTTTCTTTGGATTCAGCAGAGGAGTCCGAAATACACAGAAAAGGTAACTTACTGTCAACCACCCTACCTCCGACCAATCCCCAAATATACTTTCTACTGAAAGTCATTACCCCTTCTGCCTCTTACCTACCTTACACAGTCCCAGTTCCTCCCAGTGTTAAATGTAAACTCAGACTAGCCTATCTCTTCTTCTACCCACCAACCCACCTGATATAGTAATGAGGTCACTGCATTTCTTTGTCCTTCCCTTATACTCCATGCATCCACAGTGCCTGCCCTCGATGCCCAGTCTACTTTTGCCTTTTTTTTATTATATATATGTTAAACTACCAGTATAACAAATACTGTCTTTTAGCCCTCACCTTTTAAATTGCTGTGACATGCTCCTTAGCTATATGATCCCTGTAGAGACAACAACAATCTTGTAGTCACAACACATACTGTATTAGACAGCACCTTCCAGCCAAATGAAGTTTATAATCCATTGTTGCTGCCCTTATACTCATTCAACATTTTGCAATCCTTTAAATATTTATCCATAATCTGTTGGTGAGGACCACCTCCACAGCTGAAGTGCACCCTCAGGAGACGCCAATAAATGTTTAGTTATCTCTGTTAATCCCACCACATCATCCTGAGCCAACCATTTCTGCACATCTGTGGAGCTAAAAATGGGTTTGACTGCACATTTGGAACTTATAAATGGTATCATGGCATCAGGCCGTGATATAGTAGTGCTGTTTTCTTCTCCATTGAAACAGCAGATTCTTTGCTTTGGGATGTATCCCAAGTATTCTGCTCCAGAGCGCACTATTCCAACCAGAATGAAGGGATGTTTAACTGTCTATTATTGTCGAGCTTCGTCTAAACCAAACAGCCTCATCTAAGCTTTATAAACCCAGCTACCCAATGTTGGCTAAGATATGTTTTTGAAGCACTTTTATTTAAAGTATTTTTAAAGTGCCTATGGTAAATTTAAAGACTGGATTACAATGGTGGTTGTGTTACTTTTAATAGATCAGCCTGAAAACTACTACTTACCAATTGTTCCTTCTGACTTAAACCCCTCATTCTGTTCTGTAGCAGGAGTACTAAACCATGTTTGTGCCCATCTTACAACTCTGAGGTACAGTTGATCCTGGAAACTGATATCTAAGATCTCTTAATTAACTTTGATGTTCTTGATATGTCACAGCCATGCAGCGGGTGCTTCACGGTCTCTCAGACCTCCCTGCCTCTTCGGATCTAGATCTAATTTTTCTCCAAGGAATCATGGAGAGTCCAAAGGTGAGCTAACTTGTGAAAAAAGAGGACATGGAATGTTTTGTTAATGGTTCTGAGACAAGGACATAAGTAGAGAAGGCGCAGTTGTGACCACAGTTCTTCCATTAATAAAGCTGAAAAAAAACTCTACACAACAAGAGGGTAATGTACAATAGGAAATCTAGGTATTTGAGCAAGGAATGAGGCCCGTTAGTCTTTTTTGTTTTACTATAGTTTTTTCTTTTGTAATTTCCCACACACTACCTAGGCTCATGAATGCATGGAGGAGATCCGTTTGGAAGCCGTGAGGGAAAATAATCTGCAGCTGGTACAGGAGATTCTACAAGACATGGCAGGAGTACGAGACCCAAGTGGTGTAGCAGCTGAGCTTCAGGGAATCCTTCAGGAACCACACTTTCAGGTATGCCAGTTTGCCAGCAAAGTGCTCATGTCTGAATGGACTAAAGGGGCATTAATGTAGGAGGTGGCATGTCCCTTGTCTTACTACACTTTTGTTTCTTAACTCGGTAAGCTTGTGTCTCTAATGGGGATGCATTCTTTTGTGGGAGTGGGGACTTGTTTCTCTTTCTGATGCTACCATGGTCAGGATTAGCCTACAGAAATCATTGTACGTACAAGTTCCATTGATAGTGTTGCATTGCACACACAATGCTAAGGGAGAATGTAGATGCAGGGCTGAAGGTAGTGTCTTAAGCCTAAACCATTCGTTTTATAATCTATTTCACTAATCTTCTACTCGATTTGCCAACTGTTTTTGGGTGTGGGGTGTAGCTTTAGGCTGATATCCCATGGAGAAATTTAGTCACATGCAATAGATGTCTGTTACCACAGATGACTAATTTCTCCAAAATGCCTTTCCAGCAGCAACAATTCAAATCACTGGTGGAAAGGCCTACGCATTGCTTCAGTTTTCGCATGACTTCAGAAGGCCTTTCAACCAGTTTGACTAAATATCTTCATGGGACATCAGCCTTAAATGTATTCACTTGATCCAAAAGCCTAGTCTGATGATGACCCTCTATTGGCCATGTATTGGTGCATTGAACCATGCCACTTTGCTCATGTAATCTATGCTAGGCACATGTACAGCCAATAAACATCATCACATTGATAAAGCCATGGAATCAATGTAAAATTGCCCTTAGGGTGTAGGTTGTTAGATAGTGAAGCTTGTGCCTTGTATCAGGGCAGCTGTTGGTACAACTATAGTGTCTAACAACACAGCAATTCCTACTTTCAATGTATCCTCTCTTGTGATAGATGATAGATAGATAGATAGATAGATAGATAGATAGACAGACAGATAGACACAATTTTAATTAAGCCTTTTTCCTCTCTGAGTCCTTTTAAATTTTATATCTCCCAAAAACGACTGCATAATAATAGAAAAATAGTTCTCCTGGTTAGTTAATTGTTGATTTTAGATTTTGGAGTCAAAATCCCTCTCTATCTGTTCTAGTCCCTCTTACAGACGCATGATTCTGTTGCTTCGAAGAATTATGAGACACCTCCTCCTAGCCCAATGCTGGACCCCACCCTAAGTAATCAGCCAGTGCCACCTGATGCAGTGCGCATGGTGGGAATAAGAAAGAGCGCCGGGGAGCACCTGGTGAGTTGGTATCCTCTCCTAAACTATAGCAGGCCCACCCCCCAACCTTTTTTTTTTTTAACCCATGGACAACATTTAAATATAAAAAAAAGTTTAGGCGCTACTTAAGCATGAAAAAAGTTCCTAGGGGATGCCCAATAAATGCTGTGATTGGTTATTTGGTAGCCCCATGTGAACTGGCAGACTAGAGGAGGTTCTGTTTGATACTATACATGGTGTCTATGCCTCCAAAACTTGCCCCCAAGCCAGGAATTCAGAAATAAGCACCTGCTTTGAGGCCACTGGGAGCAACTTGTCAATGGTGAGCAACATGTTGTTCTTGAGGCACTGGTTGGGGATAGCATAGTATGTTTGGAACCAGATTGGTAAAGTATTCCATAATTGTTTATTTTAATGAGGATTTTGATTTTTTCCACCATGGCTAAATCTTTAGTGGTAACAAACATGTCAGCCATCTAACAGAGCTTACCATATTAGTGTTATATGATCAAAACATTCTACTTAAACATTTTCAGTACCAAAAACATTCTCATAGGAGAGCCATGCACTATGCTTTGTGTCTCATGCAGGGTGTGACATTCCGTGTAGAGGGAGGAGAGCTTGTTATTGCCCGCATTCTGCACGGTGGGGTAATTGATCAACAGGGCCTCCTGCACGTAGGGGATGTGATCCGGGAAGTGAATGGGAGAGAAGTGGGCAGCGACCCACAGGCCTTGCAAGAGATGCTCCGAGAGGCCAGCGGCAGCGTGGTGCTGAAAATACTACCCAGCTATCAGGAGCAGCATCCTCTGCGGCAGGTATCTTGGTAGAATGGTTATTTTTCTCTGATGGTTATCCTTAAGCAGGAACCCAATGCTTTTCTGATTGCTGATTGGTTGCTATGGGCAACATCACTGGTGATATTTATCTCCAATCCTAGTAAACACGACCAATACACTTTTCTCTACCAAACATCAATTACTGATGATAGGATTTGCTATATTGGTGCATAACAATAACACTCACTAGTATAAATACTAGTAACCACCTTGGCTCCTCTCTTGGTGAAGGATCTGTCAGAAATACAAGAATTAGCTAGACAGATCTGGGAAAATCCAATTTATATGTAAAAACTATATTATTGAAAAGACAGTCATAATAAAAGGGTTTGATAATTCTTAGATTACAAAATGAAATATGGCTGTGTAAATATAGACTTTTCAATGGCAGTTGATTTGATAAACTGCACTTGAGAGCATTACCATTAAAAAAATAGATGCAATAACCCAATACAAAGGTACCACCAAGTTGGAACAGGTAGTAAAAACCTTTTTCAATTGCACTTACAAGCTCCGGATTGGGAATAGTTCCAATATTATAAAGGAAACTATTATATGAGAAGTGAGATCTATTTTTGGTATCTTTTTATTGGGCTATTTGTATTTACTTGATAAAGCTACTAAGCGCAGGAGATCTAATTACATCATGGATGGTCATCGAAACGTCTGTATTTATTCTTATATATACTTACACCCATATCTGTATTGTTATGCTTTTCTTTATGCTACTTGTATCTATAGGTAGGTATGTCATTTTCTCTATATCACTGTAATTCTTTACTTCCCTTCAAGTTTTTAATGAAACTATACACAAAATGTAGATAATACAGTACACAGAGGTTTTAACCAGTTTTATAACAATGAAAGCCCTATGTTAGCCTTATGTATGAAATGTATGACATTCCTTATAATACAATAAGTGTTACTCGTGAATTCTTTTTCAGGTGTTTGTTAAGTGTCACTTTAGTTATGATCCTTCCAGTGACAGTCTGATCCCATGTAAAGAGGCTGGCTTGCCTTTCAAAGCTGGGGACCTTCTACAGATTGTTAATCAAGAGGATCCCAACTGGTGGCAGGTAGGGGGTAATGGTTAAAGTGCCAGTTTTGTCCATGAGGTCTTGGTATTCTCCTGTGCAGTACAGTAACCCCCATATGTTATAAAAGGCACTATGTTTGACCTGGAGAAGTAACCCACAGCAACCAATAAGAGGTCTGCTTTTAAACAGGTGACCATTAAATTCTACCTGATTGGTTGCTATGAGTTACTGCTCCTGGGCAAACTTAGTGCATTTTATTACATAACCCCATAAGCATCTAACCAATTTGACTCCATCCCTCTGATTTTACCATCTCACCAGTCTTGCCTTTCACCACCCTTGTGTCTTGGCGATCACTCCAGTCTTAAGGGTATATTTATCATACTGTAAAAACTGGAGTACAACATTACTGGTGATGTTGCTCATAGCAGCCAATCAGATGCTTTGCTTTGGTTTTCTAACTGTTGAAATCTAATTGCTGATTGGTTGCCCTGGGCAACATCACCAGTAATGCTTCACTCTACATTTTACACAGCATGATAAATATACCCCTAAATTAGTGTCTTCAAGACCCTTGACTTTAACATCTCTCCAGTCTTCATATCCTCCAATGCTTTAACATTTTACCAATGTAGGTTTCCCCTAGTCCTATGTCTATAACATGTCAGCAGTCTTTATTTCCTACAGATCACCTTGCCTGCAGTCTACTATCTTTAACACCTCTCCAGTCTTGTGTTCTCCAAGCCATTTTTAGCATGACTCGTGCCCTTTGCCCTGTTTATGTAAACTACTGTCTAATTCAGGGGTCCTGTCGTTTTTTTGCTTAACTTTCTACTGATCCGCCAGGTCTATGTGCTATACCGGGGGATCTTGCAACCCTGTGTGACTTACATCTAACCGATTCTGTGTACCTTAGCAGCCAATGGTGTTAAACCCTTGCATATCTTGAAATCCTCTGAGGTTGCATGTTTAATGTCTTACCACCATCTGATAACTTTTAGAATCCACCAGCACAAGTCTATTGACCAGTTTTGGATCCTGTGTGGTTTATATCTCATTTGACCTAGAACTCCAAACCAGGTTTATTAATGTTTCCCCAATCAATGGATCATCCCAAAGTCCGGGGTTCATCCAGTTGCACTTATTCTATTTCTATCCCTAGCATTCCTCACTGTGTATCTAATATCATACCAGTCTTTAGATAATCCTTGGCTGACTAGCATCTCAATTCTCATGGAACCCTTTAACCAAAATGATCAAAATAGGAGTCTGGAGCTAAATACATAAAAACTCACCCATATTCTGTTCATTCCTATGGGATCTTGAGAAGTGTATTTATCAATTGGTGAACTTTTTCACCTATTTATGAAATGTTCATGGATTAACTGAGATGATAACAGGGCTTATTTACAACTGTAACTACAGTTGTGGTCCTTGAATGAAGAAGCCACTCATTAGAGGACTTGCATCTAAAGTTGCTCTTTGCACTTCCACATAGGAGGACTTTGCGCTATCCACTTGGCACAAATCCGTTCCTTCAGTTTTGAATTGTGTACCAGTCCACCTATTTATGATAAGTTCCCATAACGACTTGTGTGCAAAACGCCTAAAGAATCATACATTGTAAATCCTTCAGCAAAATTGTGTCTACTTAACGTTCAAAAGCAAGCATCATTTCTTATTATTCCACATGAAAAGGCACTAGTAATGTGTGGGCTGGCCGATACCTGAAGGACCTGCGGGTCAGGCATGTTTGGGACGACCTTGGCACCCCATTTGCGGGTCGTGGGTGGGTTTGAGTTGAGCTCTTCCACCTGCCCTCCTGCCCACTACCTTACACAGCTGGCTTGTGGTTTCCAGCAGTTGGATTTATAGGCGTGTGCCCACTGTGACATCATCGGGCGTGGATCTATAAAGAAAGGGTAGAAGCCGGGCCGGGTAGAGTTTGAGTTGGGAGCGGCTGATTAGAGTTGGATGCGGGCCAAGTATTTCTCAACCCGCACATCTCTATCAGGCACATCTTTTGTCACAGCCACATGGAATAACACTGCATTGTGGGTAAAAACGTGACAACTTTCAGCCAAAATTGCACTTGTGCTTGTAAATGATCCCTGATATCATAAATGTAATTCTATTGAACAACTCCTGATTCTCTGTCTCTTTTCTAATTGTTACTGTTCCCCAGGCCTGTCTGGTAAAAGGTGGCACTGCAGGTTTGATCCCCAGTCAACTACTGGAGGAGAAGAGGAAAGCATTTGTAAAACGGGATGGAGAGTTCACTCCTAACTCCAGTAAGTATTTTCTGGCCCATGATCTGCATGTCAATAAAAAAAGTAGTTTGTGGTGGGAGTGCAACATAGAGTAGACACTGCATTGTGTGAATTCAAAAGTCTCTGATTTCTTTTGTAAAATAGCTATATACTCCCCTTTTCAATATTATTTCAATGAATGGGGCTTATGCTGAACATTCTTTTTTTTTTTTTTAATTAGAAAATATATTTTTGTCTGGACACAATTAAAACAAATAAGCAGTCTACTAAGAAGCCTCTGTATAAACAAACCCCTCCCTGAACCCCTGCTGAAGCCTTTGAGATATGCCTGAGATAAAAAGCAGTGCATAATACAGAGGGTCTCTCAGTGGACTGCTGATTTGTTTTGATTGTGTTTGGAAGAACTAGAAGTGGAATGTAACTTTACTTTCAATTTCATATTTTGCTCTGCTTAGCTCAGAAACAATGGGTAAAACAATGGGCAAAAGGTATGTGTAAAACATGCTGTATTGATTGTACTAATGTTAAAAAAGGGGTTAAACTGCCCTTTCTATGCAAGGCAAACACAAAAGAATTTATGGATACTGTTTGAGCCTAAGCCACTATTATCCATCCATGAAGCGCTTCTGCACTATGGATTGATGGTGAACATTGTGCTCTTCTCCTTTGCCCACCATAGTTGTTGAGCTCAAGAGGCCAGTTCTGCCTATGGCAGGCTATCTGATTTACCTAGCCAAACTAGGCATAAGCTATTAGAACATTCCAGAGGACACCCCCATGTCTTCCACTTAGTGTGCCAAAGAGCACCAATACAGGCAGTGCTGTATTTATAGTGAGGATGAGCTCTTTGTGCTCCATCTTCTGTGCACCTTAATGGCAGAACCGCTAGAGTTACAAAAGCTTACATTTTTTTCTCTTGGCTATTTTGTGCCACGGTTTTTCATAGAGCTAGAAAACAGCTCATGGCTGTCAGCAGGTGCAGAGACTTGTAGTTTTATAAAAATTGAGGTTCATGGCTGAGCAGTGTTACCGTCACTGTCATCTGCAAACCAAATCCCAGTGGCTTAACTACTCTACACCAGGCCCCCCTCCAAAAAAATTTAAAATGGGCCCAGCGCAGAGTAGCAAACTTACCCAGCTCACTGCCCTGACACACCCTGTTATCTCCCTAATGCGTCCCCCCTGCCCCCCCCGCTCACTAGCTAATCCCTGATCCCCACCCTTTCACCTACCTTCGAGCATGCGTGGAGTGGGGATTTACTTGTAAAATGGAGGAAGCAGACCTGGACCCCCTGTCCCCTGCCCCCCCCACCATATCCGCAGGGTTACGCCACTGCCAACCCCCTTACTAGAGACTATATCCTTATAGCAACTAAAGATGCTGCAATGCTATTTTCCATTCCATATAGCACTGTGTGCAATCACTCATTACTGTACATATGTAGGCATCATGCAAATGTATCTGCGTTATCCCTGTGAATAACATAGCTCCAATGTTAACATCCAATGTCGTGTGCCTGTAGGTGCTTTATGTGGAAGTATTGGTGGAAAGAAAAAGAAGAGGATTATGTATGTAACAACAAAAAATGCAGGTAAGCTTGCAGTTCCCATCACTAACAAGACAGAAAAATAAAGAATTTAACTAAAAGTATGACTCTTTTTGCAGAGTTTGACCGTCATGAGCTACTGATATATGAGGAGGTTGCACGTATGCCCCCTTTCCGCAGAAAGACTCTCATCTTAATTGGTGCACAGGGTGTGGGGAGAAGGAGCTTGAAGAACAAACTGCTGACTTCTGACCCTTCAAGATATGGCACCACAATCCCATGTGAGTCCACCACCTATTCCTCAAGCCAGCCTGCATTCTAAGGGACTTGTCTAGAGCTGGAAATGCATGGATCAGCTAGGTCTGCTAGTTGGCTCTTTAGCCAACCTGAAGCAGGATCTCAGCAGTCTTTTGCAGTCATTTCATGGCCTGCCCCAGTGGATAATTGGAACAATATCCAACTGATCCTTAAATATCCACCAGCAAATATGTAATTACTTTACAGCACCCCATCCAATCTTCACCTGTCAAACAGTACATAGTTCAAATAGTAGCAATACTTGTTGCTCTAAAATCTTTGCAGGCCCAAATTAAGTGTATTCATTGCTGGCATAAGATTAATACACCTCATTTAAGGCTGCAGAGATCTGGGCACTTTGTATATACAGTATTTATGATGTTTTTAATGCTAATTTGACCCTTGAGAGAATAGTTCCATGGAAGTCCTAGGTCAACAAGTGGCTTGGGAGCAACATGTTTCTTACCATACCCTTTGATGTTGTTCCCAATGTCCACAAAGTAGTTGCCATTTTTAAGTCTCTGGCTTGAAGGCAAGTTTTGGAATCACAGAGACACAGTTTTACCCCCAGCAGAGCCTCCAACAGGCACATCACATGGGACTACCAAATAGCCAATCAGTCATTATTTGGCATCCCAAAAAATATTTTTCATGCTTGTGTGGCTCATTGACACTTTTGGTGTGTGGCTCACAAGTAAAAATGGTTGGGGATCCCTGTTTTACGGTGAGATAATCTTGTTGTTATCAAGAAGGTGCCTTTGTGTTGTCTGCTAATGCCCTTTGTATTGTATCCCCACAGATACATCTCGTAAGAGAAAAGAAGGTGAATGGGATGGCCAATCATATTCCTTTGTAACCCGGGCAGAGATGGAGCAGGACATCAAGGCTGGTCGATATTTGGAACATGGGGAGTATGAGGGGAACCTCTATGGCACTAAAATCAGTTCGATCCAGGAGGTTGTGGCATCAGGAAAAATGTGTGTTCTGGATGTCAACCCTCAGGTGTGTGAACATTGTAGCAAAGTTCCTAAAGTTAAAACAGATAACTTTGAAAACAAACATACCATGAATGAAAAATAGCAATGAAGAAACCATAAGTGTCTTCTGATACACCAGGTTGCATTATTAAGGGCTCTGGCACACGGGGAGATTAGTCGCCCGCGACAAATCTCCCTTGTCACGGGCGACTAATCTCCCCGAACTACCATCCCACCAGCGAAAATGTAAGTCGCCGGTGGCATGGCACACGTTGCGCAGGAACTAATCTCCCCGTGTGCCAGAGCCCTAAAGAGGCAGTATCTAGGATGACCAGATAACCAAATAGCCAATTTGTATTAGAATATTGTGCTCACCAAAAAGATCAGCAGAATTAGCATTGGCTAATCATGCCACTAAATCTTACAATTGTGGAAATACTGCAAGCTATTGTGGTACAAAATCTTCCTGTTACACTAGCATACACTACTCCTTAGCTAAACAGCTGGGCCAGAGACAGAGAGGGCCTACCTTATAGTCAGAGCCCTATGTACTTTGCGTTCTGCTAGGAGTAACAGGAGCAAAACCACTGACCCATTAATATCTGGACTTCTGTGAATAATCTGCATTTTTGTCCCTTAGGCAGTGAAAGTTCTGAGGACGGCAGAATTCGTACCCTATGTTGTATTTGTTGGGGCTCCTGACTTCCAGACCCTAAAATCCAACAATCTGTCAGCAGTGGAAGTTGGCATTACAAACAAGCAGCTGACGGTGAGTATAAGATCTCAAACACTTCTTGAGTGGAAAAATGCATCCATGTAATAACATCTCCCCCTAGAACCCTAATCATTTGTAGAAGCTTTTGAAGAACTTGGTAGGAAATTCCAAGGACTCTGAACTAGACCTAGTAACCCATACCAACCAGTCAAATCTTTGGTTTCAAACAGATGACTGTTAAATGCTGCCTGAAGATTGGTTGCTATGTGTTATTAAACCTTTATAATTTCCACATTCGTTGCCTTCATTGTTTCCTTTGACTGATTAATCAATTACAAACTCTTCTTGCTCCTTCTCTCTTCTTTTACAAACCCACAGGATGCTGAGCTTCTGCGCATTGTAGAAGAGAGTGAGCGTCTCCAGCAAGCTTACGGCCATTACTTTGACCTTACTTTGGTCAACTATGATCTGGATCAGACATTCCAGGAACTGCAGGTGGCATTGGAGAAACTCAACTCAGAGCCACAGTGGGTTCCAGTCAGCTGGGTCTATTGAACCTCAAAGTTCTCATATTCTCAGTTTAACATATTCAGAGTCACAGAAAGGGCATATATATTATATATTGTTCCTTTACCTACTGATTCACATTTGAACAAAGATTTTACATTTTGGTTTATTCTCCCTTCTCTAAGCTATAAAGAGACAAAGTTTTGACTGAAGCTGTAGAACTACAAATCCCAGGTAACGGAAAGGAGTATGGGATTTGTCATATATATCTATGTTTAATCATGACCACCTTCATATTCATATACATAGAAATGACAAATCCAAACAAGTAAGAGCTTGGCATCTCTTTGGATGGCAGGGAATCTGAAAAAAATCTGTTATTTTACCCATTAAAGCAATCAATACTGGCTCAAGAACATGCATTTACAGTGTTCATGGGGGTGGATTTGCTTTTCTGCTGCAGATGAAGGCAGATTTTTAATGCTTCCCCCTCACTTACCAACATTCAGACTAGGCAAGGAGGCAGGGCTTCATTTCCAGTTAAAGGTGAACCATTGCTAGCAGAAAAGTAAATGTCACTAGTGATGGGCAAAATGTTTCACCAGGCATGGATTCGCGGCGAATTTCCGCGCTTCACCATTGGCGGATTGTTTCGCGAAATGGATGAAAAAATTTGCCACGGAAAAATTTGCTGCACGTCCAAAAATTGTCGCCTGCGTCAAAATAATAGTCACGGGCATCAAAATAATAGCCACGGGCGACAAAATAATAACCGTGCGACAAAATAATAGCCGCGGGCGACAAAATAATAGCCGCGCGAGGAAAGAATAGCCGCTGGCAACAAAAGAATAGCCGTTGGCGACAAAATAATAGCCGTGCGACAAAATAATAGCCGCGTGAGGAAAGAATTGCCGCATGCGACAAAAGAATAGCCGCGGGCGACAAAATAATAGCTGCGCGACAAAATAATAGCTGCGAGAGGAAAGAATTGCCGCGGTCTACAATTTTTTTTGACGTGCAAATTTTCCTCCGTTTCGCGAATCTTTTGAAAGATTCGCAAATTTTTCGGCGAAGCGAAACGGGACAGATTCGCTCATCACTAAATGTCACCCAAATCAAGGTCCTCAATTTGCCTCATGGCAAAAACTCCTCTGAATCTGTACTACATCACAGAGGCAGATAGGTAATTTGTAATCATTTATTTCATGTATTGAACTAATGAACTAGTAGGAAATACACAAAGGACACAATTTTGCAACAAACCAAAATATTCTTGATGACCATAACTAAGACACCATGCACAAATGTAAATATTACTGTTTTTTCAAGGATGCAAGTTCTGTTGAATAACAGTATATATATATATATATATAGCCCTTGTGTTTAGCCTTATACTGTATAACCCAAAAGCTTCTAAGGTTGCTGGTTTATGGGCAGATATTAGCAGTTTATTGGATCATGTGCAGAAGCAGAATCTTCATGCTTCCAATCTATATCAACTGGGGCTGGCGGGAAATTTCCATTGGCCATAGATCACATTAGCCATGTGTGATGTGTGACTGGTGGTATTTCTCAGGGCAGAGGCAAAAAACATCAGACCAGCCATATTGGGCCCAGCCCATTGAATGAATGGACTTGTTGAGGGTGATCTTATAGAACATTGTATTTATAATTTGCTTAAAGCATAAAGCATACTTGGTTAATTTATTGTTTAGAGTGAAACACAATGTTGGAAGTGAAGTAATGTTTACATCCTAGATACAATTTGTTATGTATAATATGTGTACTGTGATATTAAACGAACACAGGTAAATAATGTGGATTCCGTTTAGATAAGGATGCTGCACACTGGAGAAATGTTAGAGTTATGTATGACTATATGGTTCTATATAGATACGAGGTAATATTTTGCCATGTATAGTAACCCATTACAATCAATCAGTAGTTAGCATTTACTCTATAGTATGGCCAAAAGTGTATTAATATAAAGGTGCAATTCCACACAAGGTTGGAATGCTTTACCTGTGAATAACCTTTCCATAGGTAGGGTTTGAGACAGTGAAGTGACCACCTGCCGTAGGACACGTGGTATATCAATAGAACGGGAGACACTGTAGCACACAAAACAAGTAAAGTTAGTGCTTAAAAGGTGTTTTAATGGTTCCATATGTAGATTTACACAAGACTTGTGTATGGAACCATTTAAGCAATAACTTCATGTGTTTGGTGTGCTACAGTGTCTCCTGTTCTATCAATATGAAGATGGCCCTTCCTTTGTTGCTATTAAAACCTTTACTCTTCTGGGAAGGTTCCCACCAGATATTGAAATATTGTTGGTGGAATTTGCTTCCATTTAGCTTCATCACAGCAACTAATGTTGGGTGCTAATGTGGGGGATTAGACCTAACTCAGCCAATTCATCCCTTGTGTTGGGTTGAGGTTAGGGGTCCCTGTAGGCCAGTCACAGTCCACTCCCATCTCAGCAAACCCATTGTTTATGGACCTGGCTTTCTGGACATGGGTATTATTGTGCTGGAAAAGGAATTAATATTTCCCCAAACTGTTTCCACAAGGTTGGGATCATTGCACCCCGTAGCCTTAAGATTTGCTTTCAGTGCAATGGAGGACCCTTTACAAAACCATAGAACACAGCCCTATACCATTATTCCTTCTCCAGCAAACTTTACTGTTGGCCTTATGCATTGAAACAGGTAGAGTTCTCCTGGCATCTGTCAAACCCAGACTTTTTTGTCAGACTATATTTGGTCCTTGAGCTGACATTCCTTCTGGAGACAGTTTGAAAGTCAACAGTAATTTTTCCAATGGAGGACATGGATTTTTTTTAGATTTAGGGGCAGTTTTATCAAAATGTGAGATTACAGCTCACCACAGAAAAATTCACCCACTTTCTATTCATTTATATAGAAGTTTTAGAAGTGTGTTTATCAAACTGTGAAGTCTAACTTTCACTCATTGCTTAATATGTTTCTAAAATCCCATAAGAATAAATAGGGAGTGGGTTAATTTTTAAGGGGTAAACTCTAATCTCATATTTTGATAAATCTGCCCCTTAATGTCCAAATACTTTAGACATTAGCAGGCCTTACATCTGTTACTATATAACCACCTTCAGTACACTAATTGATCAATTAAGTTTCTATTATCTGTATCTGTTCTATTATCTGTTTGTTTAGCCACTTTGAAAACCTCAAGGTATATTTTAGTCTATCAAATATCCCTGCCATTGATCTTAAGAACAATCTACCTGTGACCACATCTACAGTACTGACTATTAGCTGAATAAGAAAACTGAGTGTTCCAGTGTATTTGTGTGAATATTTTAGATTTTATATTTTTGACTGATATATTTAAAGAGATAAAGTATACTCAATTTATTTGTAGACAGTACTGTATTGTTTCTGTAGAAATGTGAGGTTTGTAGTGTGAATACTTTACTATAGGCTTTTGAGGCCTAAGGTCAGAAAACCCAGTTTGGTTTTCTATTCACAGCATAACACTGCCAGATATTTGTGATATATTATACATTGACCCGATAATTCCCAGAATGTAATTAGCATTTTCTCCTTGTAGCATTTTGTGTTGTAAATTTCAGATTTCAATAAAAAGTTATATATCTCTATATATGAAATGACAAAGTAAGGAAGACTGAACATTCTTTTCACTTTCATTGTGAGTGGGGTGGATCCCATGGGTGAATATCTTGTTGCGTGAATTCCATTCTTTCCAAGTTGGTTGGGTGATGCCATATTGGAAAAAATAGAGATACTTTCTTATGTATAAAACAATAGAATAGTATTATTTTAAAAGGGTTTCTCTAAAAATTTACCAGTTTGAGAATGGGTTAAATCAGGACTGTCCAACTAAAGACCCAAGGGCTGTATGTGGCCCTCCAAAAATTTTTTATGGCTTCCAATTCGCTTGAAGGCTCCATAGACTTTACTGTTTGACATCATCATTTTAATTTAATTCGGCCCTTGAACATGCTATATGAGAAATAATCATCCCCCACATGTAATAAGTTGGACAGCTATGACTAAAATGGTTTAGGGTGGCCTAAAAGACAAACTAAATCCAAATAAAAATTTTACTTGCTATTATGTATCGTTTGTTCCACTTACTGTAAGTCCCTATCCAGCATCTTGTTCAGGCACCCTACAGTTCTATTTGTTTTTAGAACCTTTTTAAAAAAAAAGGGTGGGTTTGAGATCCAAGCACACTCAATAGCACACAGCTCTGGTTTGGATCTGGGTGTGCTTACGAGAACAAAGTTTAGGATTCCAGAACATCATAAGAGGTTATCACATTTATAGCAAATGGTATAGAGATCTTTTTCCTTGGTAAAGGTGGGTCCGAGTGCTCATGGCCCAGACCTTCAGCTTAGGGAGCCATTTAGGAAATCATAAATTGGAAAAAATGCTGACAGGCATTCCAGTTTTCCACAAAAATGGGAATAAAAATGTTTTAAATCTTATTTAATCCATACATTAAAAAAAAAAAAAAAAGAAGCCTTACGCGTTTCGTACCTAAAGGGTACTTAAAGGAACAGTAACACCAAAAAATGAAAGTTTATAAAAGTAATTACAATATAATGTACTGTTGCCCTGCATTGCTACAACTGGTGTGTTTGCCTCAGAATGACTACTATAGTTTATATAAGTAAGCTGCTCTGTAGCCATGGGGGTAGCCATTCAAGTTGAAAAAAAGGAGAAAAGGCACAGGTTACTTAGCAGATAACAGACAAACCACCATTATATGGGGCTTATCTACTAGTTATCTGCTATGTAACCTGTGCCTTTTCTCCTTTTTTTCAACTTGAATGGCTGCCCCCATGGCTACACAGCAGCTTATTTATATAGTAGCTTTTCTGTAGCAAAAACACCAGTTTTTTTTGCAGAGCAACAGCACATTATATTTGAATTACTTTAAAACACTTTAATTTTTTGATGTTACTGTTCCTTTAATCATAGACCTATGATTAAGTACCCTTTAGGTACAAAACACGTAAGTCTGGATTAAATAAACTTTAGGATTCCAGACCCACTTAATCGAAACCCATGTTAAGTTCTGAGCTCACTGGCCTAAGGAGGAGTTGAGGTTCCATGCTTACTAAAAGGAATTCTGGCAAAGTTTACTTGATCAAAGTGTTGGTTCTGGGCTGACTTGAAGATGGAAGAATAAATTTGCTTTGGGGCTAAAGCTAGCCATATGTTACCAGATCCACTTGTTTGGTGAGGTTGCCTAATGAGAAGATCTTTCCTCAATATGATCAATATGATCATTTGTCCCTCAGACCAAACATTCAGATCAGATTGATGGGATACATGCCGTTGGGTGGAGGACCACATTAATGCATCAATATTCGGACAGATATG
This sequence comes from Xenopus tropicalis, assembly GCF_000004195.4. Lineage (NCBI taxonomy): Eukaryota > Metazoa > Chordata > Amphibia > Anura > Pipidae > Xenopus > Xenopus tropicalis. The sequence continues at coordinate 18,125,953 of NC_030686.2, forward strand.
AGTCAGGTAGGCCTGGGCCGATACGCTACCTACTCGGTCTGCAGCTTTTATCAGCCCATGTATGGCAACCTTTACTCTAATTTAGGTTCTGGGCTTGTTGTGAGGATAAGGCACTGATTTTGGCTCATTAAGTCCCAGGATTAAAAACAATGGCTTCAGTATTGGTTCAAAACTTATTTAACCTAACCCTACTTTGATGTATTGCCTGCCTAAAGCAATGCACTTATATTTTTAGAGTTAACATATAAGGACCAAGTGGAAGTGAAAAACATTTTGCATAGTATTAGTTAGTGCTTTTTCTTATATTTCAATAGCTTCCTATGTTGGAATGGTGTTGGATGGGGACACCCAAGAACCTGAAATCAAGAATGAATTTCCCACACCAAGGAGCACATTTACTAAAATCCGTTTTTTTTCTGGGCTTAAAACACAATAGGGCTGATTCACTCTAGTGCGTTTTAACGTGCGCTATTTATAGCGTGCGTTAAAAATTTTATCGCGTCTAAATTTTCGCATCTTAACGCACGATTCACTATAAGCATACTTGCACTAATTTACACGCGATACTGCATGCGTTATTTAACTCACGAAGACTATTTTCGTGCAGTATTTGACGGTACATGTGCTAAATAACGCTCGCGTATAGTCGCCACAAATAAATAGTAGCTTATAAATAGTGTATATAAGTTGTCACCGCATATAAATAGTGTATATAAATGGTAGCATATGAATGGTAGCATATAAATAGTAGCCACTAGTGATGAGCAAATGTGTTCTGGTTATCTTTGGTGATAAATTTGCAAATCTTTTGAAAGATCCACGAAACGGCAAAAATGTTCTGCGGCCAAAAAAATTGTTGCCCGCGACTATTATTTTTTGATGCCTGTGTCAATTTTTGGATGTGCGGTGAACTTTTGCGTGGCAAATTTTTTCATGTGTTTTGCCATTGGCGGATTGTTTTGCGAAACGCATGAAAAAATTTGCCGCACGTCCAAAAATTTGCTGCGAATCCATGCCTAGCGAAACATTTCATCACTTGTAGCCGCATATAAATAGTCGTGCGAATAAACGCACGCCATGTTAGCCATACACGCCAATACTTGCGGAAAATTACTGTATTAAAAATTACCATTTCACTGCAAACTGGCGGCTGCATCACTCTAGGGGAAACACATACTTCAATAAATAGCACTGCAAAGTCCATATTTTATTGCCAAAAGCTCATTAACTGTACTTTTCTATAATTATCGCCTGCCTGAAGTAGGTGTTAATTTTCGCATAGCCTAATGCGATATTTAGCGCGCCTAAGTGATTGTGAATCATGCGTTAGTATTCTTTTCTGTGCGCTAATTAACCCATGTGTTAAAACTACCGCATGCGGTCGTGCGAAAATTGACGCATGCGATATGGCAACTTAACGCACGCGATAATACTGTAGTGAATCGCTCACTAATTATCGCGTCTATTTTAATGCAAAAAAAGTGTGATAAAATTTATCGCACTTTAGTGAATCAGCCCTAATATGGTAAAAATTCGGAGTAACCATGATAATTTCTAAAATGTTTCGACAATGCTTTTATCATTTGTATGAAAATATCGCAATTGCGTTCCGAAAGTCGCAATATTTTGGTGCCGAAAAGTTAGTTATGCCCAGAAAACCTTTCTGGCTTTGATGTCTTCCATGTCTGGCTCTGGAAGCCTTCCACAGGACTCAATGGCACTAGGCAGATCAAACCTAGCGAAAAGATAGTCCCAAGGAACGTGTACCCAAAGTGTTGACGAATTCCAAAATGTTTGTATTCTTTTGCGCTACGTATGCTTTTTTGGTGGAAATTTAACAAAAAAACTTGTTTTTACAAAATACTCTATAAGTTAGAAAAAAGTTAAAAAAACGAAATTGTCTCAACATTGTTTAGTAAATGGGCCCCCAAGTGGTGCAAACAAACTTACATCAAACTCTCTGTCAAAATTTCCGCAATTTACAAAGCGTCTGAATTTGCGAATCAAGCAAAAGACAATGCAAAGAATTGACGGGGCAAATTCCACTGACCACTAATGAATTAAAAACTTAAGGTAAATTCCACTGCCCTCAATGAACTGACTAACTTATCAGCACATTAAATATTCATTTTAACTAATTGTATGAACTGCTTATTATAGTGTAATGTCAGCTATTTATATTTGGAGCTATTTTCCTACATGAAGTTTCCAGCAGGGGAAATGACAAGTTATTGGGTCCCACAGCAACATCATTGGGCCCCTAAGTAACGCAATTTATGTAAGTTATGCAAAAACTTACGATACTTTCAGAGAAACTTACATATAAACTCCACTGGCCCCCAATTAAAATATTGATTTATTAGTACATTATTTTTTTTTATTATTTTTCTTAACTACTACTGACTAGTTATTTGGTCCCACAGCAAGATCACTGGGCCCCTAAACGTATGCAGTTTACGTAACTTATGCAAAAACTCATGTAACTTCCATATCAATCAATCACGGCGCAGAGCAGGGGCAGGTAGGTGGGAATGGGTTAAACTTAAGGCAACCTCCACTGACCCTCAATGAAGTGGCTGTTAATTAGCACATTAATCAATAGAACTCTTTGTATGAACTGCTTATTTTAGAGTAACATCAGCTGTTTATAGTGCGCACACAAGGGGTGTGGCCAAAATATTGGTACTGCTTGCTTGTGTTCATGGGGGGCCCCATATAAATAACATGTACAGGGCCCCAATGTTTCTGATGGCAGCCCTGAATACACTACCAGGAATGAGCACTGATGCCAAATGGTTGCAGACATGCCTCCTGCATTTATTAAGGCCAGAAAAATAAAAATGGTGTTGTATCCAGCATTGCTTATCATACATAAATATGACCCACAAAAATGGGTGGGCATTTTGTGTTTTTTCCCACAGTAAGTTGCATCTAAAGTCACTTTTTAAGTGTATAGTTGCACGCTGTACAGTTGCATCTGTATAGTTGCGTGCAGAGACGATCAGTCCTCCCTGCCTTCCATTCAAATTAAGCGCCAGTTGCACCAGATGAAGGGTGCAAGAGTCGGAGCACAATGGAGTTCTATTTAATGGCCACATTGCGCGTGCAACAACACATAAAGGGACCGATTCACTAAACGTCGATATAACGAGCGCTATTTATAGCATGCGCTAAAAATTTTATCGCTTCTTATTTTTTGCGACAACGCACGATTCACTAAAAGGATACTTGCGTTAATTTAGACGCGATGTTGTTTGCATTATTTAAGTTGCGATGAGCGTTTTTCTTGCGTTATTTTCCGCACATGCGTTAATTCCCGCTGCGTGTGATATATTTCGCCGCTTGCTATATTAGCGCATGATTTAACGCACGTAACCATTATGTTCGTAAAACTACTTTTCTAAAAATGACCATTTCCCTGCAAACTGGCGGCTGCATCACTCTAGGGACAACACATACTTGAAAAAATCCCACTGTAAAGTCCATATTGTGTTGCCAAAAGCTCACCAACCACAATTTTCTTTAGGTACCGCCTGTCCCAAGTAGGTGTTAATTTTCGCATAGACTAATGCGATATTTAGCGCATTTAACGCTTTAGTACTATTTCTATGCGCTAATTAATGCAATGCATTACAATATATGCCTTGCGATGATGCGCTATTTAGCGCATGCGATATTTGTCTTAACGCATGCGAAAAGACTTGATGAATCGGTACTTATTTATCTCGTCAATTATAATGCAAAAAAGCATATGATAACGCTTATCGCACTTTAGTGAATCAGCCCCAAAGTCTGGGAAAAAACAGTGCATTGTGGTAAAAAAACATGGCGAAAAAACATGGTGATTGCATTCAAAAGTGCACTGTGCTCACTGTGTCAGGGTAAGTGTCAATGGGATGGCCTAGGGACTGGGAATCATTTGAATGGGCTAGGGAATAGAAATGATTGGAAATGGCCTAGGGACTGGGAATCAATGGGGTGGCTTAGGACTGGGAATTAGCCCCACCATGCGTAATTTGATTCCCACAGGCAACCAGCCCCAGGGAAAGCACTTTCTCTTCAAAACCTAGGGAAAATGTCTTTAAATGGCACTGTGGTTCTGCCTAATCCAATATGTTTCTCTGTTCTGGTACTAACAACCTCAAGGACATTGCTGGCTAGTTTGCCTTCTTTCTATGCCTTAGTGCCTTATACTGCATATGGACTGGAACTTGAAACCTTCCAAAAAAAAACCCCTGAAGGAGGTGGTTAAGGTGTATTTGGCATTAAAACATGAGACAGCTCTATCTGGAGGGCGAGATCAGTAGCAGTTATAGATATTGTTTGTTAAAGGATTACTCCATGGGAATTCCATTGAGGAGAAAGAACCTTTGTCCATTCGAACCCTGTGACAAGCGTCACTTGCTAATCTCTCTGCTTGCAGCTCCGTGTGCTGAGCTTGTGCTTGAGTCTGTGTTCTGGGAGTTCTAACACTCCCAAGTGTCCCGTGCGTGAGTTGTATGATAGTATTAAGTGATGCTGGTGCTTTGGGGGCTGCTATTGTTCCTACCAATATTGGGTCTGTATCTGTGGTTCTATCATGGATGGGGGTGTTTTTTCCGAGAGGATGCCATTCAGCCCACTCAGCCTTTGGTAACAGATAAAAGAGCAAGAGACAAGGTCCTGCGGCAAGGTAAGTTCTCCGTGCCAACTGGGTTTTGTGTATATGTATATGGAACCTATTCAAGCTTTATAATAATTTCTTTTTTTGGAATTAAAGAGTAATGGCAGACTGGGAATTCTGGATATTTTGATGCTTGGCAGACAGGCAACAAAAGAATAGAATTAGCCCCCCTATTCATTTTTATGGCTATGACCTGGAGCACAAATGAGCTTGTTACTGGGGCCAATTTCCCTTTAGTCATTAACAGGCAGCTTTGCATATTGCTGTACTGTTGATAAATCCATTGTTCATTAATCTGATCATTTTGGTTTTCTCTGCAGGCTTTTCTCAGGACAAGGTCCCTGCCAGTCTGGATGCACTGGTTATTGGCAGTGGGGTAGGAGGTTTGTCCGTGGCTGCTTTACTGGCAAAAGCTGGAAAAAAGGTCCTCGTTTTGGAGCAACATGAGCAGGCCGGAGGGAGCTGCCATACCTTCCAACAGCATGGATATGAATTTGATGTTGGTGAGGGCTGTGATTGCCAGAGACAATGATCAGAGGGGGTAAAATCAGTAGTGGGACCCCCACAGAATAGCACTTGCAGGAAAAGTAAAGAAAGTTCATTTGCCCAAACACATGAACCGTATCTGTCTAGGAAGTAAAAGGATAAGTGTGAATGTGTGTATTGTAAGGTACAGTGGCATCAGATTGACTGTCAGGGAATGCTAGGTACTATATAAGAATGTGTAGAATACTGGAGATTGGCTGTTCTCATGATATGAATAGTGGACCACCCATAGATTCCTCTAGTACTCCCACCACAAAGGGCAGTCATGGTACTAAAGGAGGGCCAAAATGGCCAAAATGTTATTTAATGGGAATTGCCCTTGCAGACACACATGCAGAGGTGACAGACGGACTTGAGCGTCTGTCCCCTCTCCAGAGCACATTGCATCAAATACCATTAGGAGAGGTCACAGACCATTTTGATCACCATTAATTTATGCTGGACAGCAGCAGTGGTCAACCTTCCCCACACTCCATAGGCCTAAAATTGGGGCAGTTCTATGTTTCTGCATAATACTCTTCTGATCCCTGACAATCTCTCATCCTGTTTCTTCCTCCCTGTGCATTTCACAATCTAATTCCCAGGTATTCACTATGTTGGACAAATGCATGAAAATGGCATGATGCGTATAATTATGGACCAGTTGACTGATGGGCAACTTCAGTGGAACCGATTGGCTGATGACTACGACTTTGTTATGGTTGGACCCAGGCAGTACCTAATAAGTGCAGGAAAAAGGGGATTTCCAGAGCGACTGAAGAAGCAGTTTCCTGGGGAAGAAGAAGCCATTGATAAGTTTGTGGCCATGATGAAAGTAAGAATCCATTTGCATTGACCAATATTCCAAGTGTGGAATCTAGAAGATATGTTTAGAATCTAGAAGACAATCCTATATACTGATGTTTTTAGTTACAACAATAAAAGAGAAAGTGTAAGAGAACTGGAGAAAAGGCAAATTTTTACATAAAAATGATAAAGGGAATGATATTTGTTGTGCCCATTTGTTTCCAATACAGAAGGTCGCCCGTCATGTGGCACTCTTAGGGGCTCTAAAGATTTTACCTCAATGGCTGTCACTGTTCCTCCTGCGCACTCGGATCCTTCACATGTTTTCCCCTATCTTCTGGTTTTCTGAGTCCAGCCACCAAGACGTATTAAATAAACTAACTAGCAACAAAGATTTACAGACTGTCTTCAGCTATGTGTTCTATGGTAAGTGAGCATGCTTGGGCACACAAGGGCAAAGTGCCCTTATATAGAGTGAAAGCAATGTAAGAAAATGTAATCTTCTCCTACTATAGGCCATTGGTGAGTTTTCAGCCATGCCAATGCGGGAGTCTCAGGGGTCCATCTACAACAGGGCAATGTCTCAGTTGAAGATTGTTTCAAATGTTGCCAACTGCTTTTCTCTTACCTAAAACAAAGGTGCCCAAATGCACTAAATCACCTCATGCTGCTCTCTATTTGCTGGCAAAGGGAATCACATGAAAGCATAAGCCCCTATCAAAATGGGTGTGACTGTGGGCATTTTGACGTGGTATTTTTAGGGAAAACTTGGCAGATTTCAAAGATGTAGGGGAAAAGGCTCCATGTTTCCCCATTGCCTCATTAAAGCTTAGTAACGGAAATAGCTAGCAGAACACATAAACTCAGTTTCTACGGAATAACCATGCCCAATAGCTAGTGCAACAAGAGGAGTTTCCATTCTATGGGGCTGACTGGCCTATTTTACTCAATTTGCCAGTAGATTCTGAGAATTGTAAGTCAAAAGCAACTAAAAGGCCATGGTTTTAACCAGAGTTTTTCTGTACTGCCAGGGGGTCTCCCTCTTTTCTAATTTTAATTTTCTTTTTTAATGTTGGCCCTGTTTGCATTGTACCTTTTTTAATCACTTATCACAGTAGCCAACAGTCTGGACATTCTGTAGCCCCTCTAGAGCCTACATTTATCCTGCACTTACAGGAGAACTCCTCTACTGATGTAAACAATATGGCAGCTCTCAATATTGTCCAAAAAAGAAGTATATTTCATTCTGGCCAGTTTTCTGATCCTTTGATTCTAACTTGATATTTGCTGTCAGTCCTACCTCTCCCCTGCAGTGTAACCTTTCTGCTATTCCATTAATTCCTTCTAATTGGTTTATTACTCTTCAGATTACAGATCTGATAAATCAATTAGCGCTTGTAAACAAAGCAATTTATTGTCTGCATTTCAAAGTACATGGGGCAGAGATGTCAAGCATAGGGAACAGAGGGAAAAAAACGGAAGACAGAAATGGGAACATCTACTATGTTACTATGTAAGAACTCACTCCATCGCAATGCCAAGGCCACATGAAACTCGTGCGATTTATCTGATTGAAAGAGGACAGTCTTTTTTATAACCTTGTGATATCTTCCTAGTCTCTTTTGTTACAGTTCAATTACAACAGTATTTTTTTCTGTCAGGTGTTCCACCCAATGATTCCAGCTTTATGATCAACTCTCTCCTTTTACATCACTACAAGAGAGGGGCATGGTACCCCCGAGGGGGCAGCAGTGAGATTCCCTTCCACATGATCAATGTCATTGAGCGTGCTGGGGGTAAAGTGCTAGTCAAAGCCCCTGTGACGCGTATCCTGCTGAGCAATGGCAGGGCTACAGGTGAGAACAATATAAGGCACATGAGTAGAGTTGGGCATAAAAGGCCAGGTTTGGTAGGACATTTTGGCTGTGTGGTGATATCTGTGGGGCCCAAGAGGTATAGAGGGCCCAGTGGAACTAAGACTGGTAGGGCACTCAGTTTGGCCAGTTAAAGATATGCTGCCCATGTTTGTCAGCTTAGGGGTATGTTTCCACAGACTATCCTGCAACCAGTGGTGAACTACCTATACAATAACCCTGCAGTCACAGGGGGGCCAGGACCACGGCATCTGCTGTACTACAGTACCTCCTCCATGGCCCCTCACCCACCTTTTTTTTTAAATAGCTACACGGCACGTTGGGCCCCATTAGAAGATTTTTTTTACAGGATGGCCCAGCGCAACTAAGTTACGCCATATGCAGCCATCTCTATGTATTACCAGGTGTACTATAACCATCTGTTCAACCCGTAGACCAATCAATAAGATACCTTAAAGGGCCTACCAGTGTATTACTACCTTAAGGGATGTACCACCAAACTGTGACTGTACTACACAGTAACCAGTCAATGATTGGTGAGTCAATTAGTGATCAACTACACCTGCCCAATGTACTCATAGGCAGATATTTACCTCAAATGAAAAGACTGTTGAGATGAGAACTAGCTTCTCATGATGGGTGTAGATCCAGTTGAATCAAATCCTTTCTTTCCTGCAGGGGTGGCTGTGAAGAAATCAGGGCAAGAGATTTGTGTTTCTGCACCCATCATTATATCAGATGCCGGGATCTTCAATACCTATGAAAGGCTCCTGCCCCCAGAGATTAAACAGAAACCAGGTATGGGAGAATAGGTTTCATAAGGGCAGTTTAGGACCATCATTAGTAAAGGTGTCAGGTGGTTTAGTCTTTAAACCACTTTGTCCTGTTTGATTGGTTATCCCCAACCTCTAGCACCCCATTCAGATGTTACCCATGACATTTTCATAGCAAATTCTCATCACCAAAGTCTTTGCTATTTGAGTAACAACCTAAGTTCATCCTGATGGTGCACACCAGTGTGACAGATAGTAATGCATGGTTGTGCAGCCTGTTGTCTGCAAGCTAGTATACTTTTGCAACAACCAATGAAAGTCATAGCATGGCATAACCCTGCAAACCTGTTTTTCCTTCCCTTATCTTTTGTGGCTCCCCAACACTGTAGCTAGACAGTTTAGTTAAGGACCTGATCTAGAATAATACTGCTTTGCACTTCTCTTGGCTATTCCCTAAGTCCTAAGATGTCCATAATGCCATTTTACATTTTTCCACTACTTTATTCTTCTCACTTCACATGCTCTTTATCTCGACAGAGGTTGCCTCCATTCTCTCCCGCCTACAGTATGGCATGGGTTGCTTTTTGGTTTTTGTTGGTCTTCGTGGGACAAGTGATGAGCTGGGCTTAAAATCAATCAACTACTGGATGTTCCAAGGTGCTGACCTCAACAGCCTGTAAGACAATTGCTTTTATTTACACCACACAAGACAGGATTCTGTATTGAGTAATGGTGTGCCTTGAAGTTACTTTGGACTCCAGAGCAAAATCTTTTTTATGGCACCCAGCAGCCACTGGGTCTACCGTATCTATGGTTATGTACCTGAAACTGATGGTTTGTAGAAGTGCAATATGTCAGTACTATCAGACTGTCTAAGGTCCCAAACTATTGTAGTATGGTTGGACTATTAGTAAGGCAGACTGGCAGAAGGCAAAGTGGGTAAATCTATGAAAAGCACATCTATTGCAATTATAGGGAACCCCTAATATGCTATTTGTATTGGATCTCAGTGTTCCAATTACATTTCCGATGGCAGTGCTGACTGTCAGCCAGGCAGTATAGTCTACCAATCTTTTACAGACATTGCCTTTTTCTGCAGGATGGACCAGTGCTCTTTGTCAACACTTGATGAATTTTGTGAGAATCTGCCACTGATGTTCATAACCTCCCCCTCTGCCAAGGACCCAACATATAATCTGCGGCACCCCGGTAAGTAGGTGCTTTTGTACATTCATAGTGGTGGATAAACTCTCACCAATCAGTTTCTTTAGATATTATTCCCTTATCCCATAGAGAACGCTATATGTTTTTTGTCCTATAGGGCGTTCCTGTATGACCCTCTTGACTATGGCTCCGTATCACTGGTTCTCAGAGTGGAAGGAACATCAGCCTCGACACCGTGGTGATGACTACTACAATATGAAAATGAAACTGGCACAGAAGATGCTAGAAAGAGCGCTAAAGGAAAATCCACAGCTTGAAGACAAGGTAAAATGCAGATGGGGGCTTTGAAGTAACTATCAGAGAACTCAAAATATCTCAATATAACTCAATAAATAGGGAATGTGTTCATATGCTGGGGATGCATTCTACATGTTTCAATTTTAATATTTGTCATATGTTGTACTGAGTAGTGCAGAACAGTGCTTTTGCTAGAAGGAGACCGTATTTAATCAGATTCTCCAATCTGCTTTATAATGAAAGCTTCCTAACCTGTAAGCCTGATAGATTAGCAGGAACCATTTGTGTTTGTCTTTTTATTAAAATAACTGGCAAACACTTTTTAATTCAAATTGATCATGTGTATACTGTATATATTTGCTTTTTTTTCTGTCCCAGTGGGTCACAACTTTTCCACAACCTTTGTCCTTTCATAACAGGTTGAATACATGGAAGCTGCAACTCCGCTAAGTAACGAGTATTACCTGAGAGCACCAAAAGGATCGATGTACAGTGCAGAACAGAACTGTAGTCGATACCAGAGTGACATTATCGTAAAGATGCGGACACAGACAGCGGTGCCAGGGCTTTACCTGACAGGTGAGGCTAGGGGGGCTGCTCTATAAAATAATGGCACAGATGGACCATAGAATATACAGAGTGCTGTTCTTTATCTTTAATATGTGATCTGGCACTGATTTCACTCTCTCCCTGCAGCCCCCATTACTGAACTGTGTCACTAAACACTACATTTCCTCACTCACTGGGGCTCATTTATAAACCCTGGGCAAATTTGCACCTGGGCAGTAACCCATAGCAACCAATTAGTGGTTACATTTTTCCAATTAGCTGCAGGTTGAACACTGAAGGCAATCATTTAATTGGTTGCCATGAGCTACTGTTCCAGGAGAAGCAAAATGTAAAGTTCTCACATAAGACTTACTTTGCCCACATATTGGGCCAGAGGTTACATAGTAACATAGTAACATAGTAAGTTAGGTTGAAAAAAGACATATGTCCATCACGTTCAACCATAATGCCTATATATAACCTGCCTAACTACTAGTTGATCCAGAGGAAGGCAAAAAACCCCATCTGAAGCCATCTGAAGGCTGAAGAAAAAAAAATTCCAACCCTAATGTCAATAGTGATTTTAAGATCGACCTTTAATTAAGTATAGGAAGGTGTATATCATTTTATATACAGTATGTAAATGCACTAATGGGTCTGTATAGGTATGTGTGTATATGGGCATTTGGAAGCACTGAACTCAATAGAGTTTATTTTAATCCAAATTCTCTATGTAACTATGACTATGTAACTCCAAGACAGGGGCAGAAGGAATTGTGTACCTGAGCAATGCAGGACAATAAATGATGGCTGTGTTAGGTACCAGTTAGCTTTTAATCGCATAGTGACACATTGCCACTAAATGTGGAAAGTGTCTCTGACCAATGCCGGACATGTCAGTCAACCCATGGCCAACAGGAAGACATAAGTAAAGGTTGCCCCCACCCCAGTACCCCAATATTCCCCCAACCTGACCCTGTCTCTAACACTTTTAAGTCCCTGGCAGACAGAGCAATATTTAAAACCCTTTAAGCCCTACATGTTCAGATTTTAGTCTTCTTCCGACACACATTCAGATATCATTCATACGTTTAAATGCAATGATCTGAAACTAAAATTTAGACTGAAATTGTAGGATAATACGAAAGTGACTTCCATTGTAGGTCCCCAAAGGGTATCACCTGATACACAATACATGCGCAGATTTCATCGTTACCTATAATGCAAACCTGTCTGATTGACTAAACGACCAATTGCCATGGTGCAAAAATTATTAGGACGATACTTCTGAGCCCACATTTGTTCCTGAAATCATAGGTTTAGTACAATTATATTGGTACGTGTATGGCCAGCTTTAGTTTGTTGGCTGAAGTATGGGACATCTAATGTAAACTCCAGTTATCTGATAAAGGATTAGAAAAAATAGTGCAATTTGTAATTAACAGACTGAGGAAAAATAATAATCAAATTCACATAAATTAAATAGATACAAACTACAGTATATATGGCCTTCAGTAGTTGAAGAAGAAATATTATGAAACAGAGTTAATAGTTGCCCAGTACACAGAGAGAGATCAGAAGGAATTCATTCCCTTTTATGCTTTTAATCCAGACTTTAAACCCTGTAATCAGATGTCTTGTCATGTGCTGATAAGAATAGAGTACAGAAAATATGCACTTATCACAGCAATATCTATAAAGTGAATAACCAACAGAACTGCAACCCTTAAGCTGGCCATACACGTGGCGATCTCACGATGTTTCGTACGACCGTCGGTCGCACGAAACATCGTCAGATCCGCCACACACCATTCAGGGCTGAATCGGCAGGTAAGGAGGTAGAAACAATAGGATTTCTACCTCCTTCTGCCGATTCAGCTCTGAAGGGAGAATTTTGGTCAGGCGCCTTCTATGGCGCCCGATCAAAATTTTCTAACTTGGCCGATCGGCGAGCCGACCGATTTCAGCAGCTTCCTGCGATATCGGTCGGCTCGCTGACATGCCATACACGCACCGATTATCGTACGAAACGAGGTTTCGTACGATAATATCGGTGCGTGTATGGCCACCTTTATACTTGATAACTAATTCTAGGAGATCAGTTGCCTGCCTGACAGCTATGCCAAAGCCAAGAGTAAATAGTAATTAGGATAGTTAAAGGGAAAATATATCAAATAACTTCAATTAGACGAAAACGGTCTACTGGGCACTTTTGCAAGTTTTTTGTAGATATTTTGAATTTTTTAACAAATGTAGAAACAAGATACCTCATAAGACACTACTGGCAACCTATGGACTTGTAGCAAAAGCAGCTTTGCATATTGACTGTTCTGCCCCACGTCATCTTTACAGCTATGCCAAAAGCTAGATAGAATGGGCCTTTTTCCTCTGGCACAACCCTTTAAGCAAGGTATCCCCAACCAGTGGCTCATGAGCAACATGTTGAACTTCTACCCCAGGGCCCCCCACACCCAGGTTCAGACTGGAGAGTTTGCTGGGACCCACAGGGGCTGAAACCTCAGGGCCCTACTCCTGCTTTCCGCCTCCACCCTGCTGCATATATTTTACCATCTGGGGAGTGGGGAAGCAGGGGAGAGGGGCAGCCTGGGCAGGGGAGAGGGGGCAACCTGGGCAGGGGAGCGGGGACGTGGTCCAGGCAGGAGAGCTGGGGAGCTGGGGTTGGCTGGGCAGGGGAACGGGCTTGGGTCCGGGGCCCATTGTGTTTTTTCCTGATGTCACGCCAGCCAGTCTGACCCTGCCCACACCCCCTATGGCTCAGTGGCCTCAAAGCAGGCATCTTGACATCCACATAAACTTTCTCATGCTTGTGTTGCTCCCCAACTCTTTTTGCATTTAAATGTGGCTCACAGGTAAAAAAGGTTAAGGGACCACTGCATTCAGCGGCTAAACTACGGAGGAAGCAGACCCTGTGGTCGCAGGGGACCCAGGAGTAATTTCAATATATATTAATAAGATGTGTCAGCTTACAAAAACACAATGTTTTGGGGCCCTAAATTGAATTTTCTGTGGGGCCCTGTACATCTAGTTATGCCAGTGCCTGCTCTAGAACCTTTATATGCAATTAACTAACTTTAACATATTGCTCTAGAAAACCCATGCCAGTGCAGAAGTACCTATTGTACCTCAAATCTTTTCCTTCCCTGTGCTTTTGTTTACATATCAAATGCTAAACTTCAGGGTAATTCTACATGTAGAACTACCATATTATCCCTCTTCCTATTATTTCATATAACCACTCTATATAACCACCACCTGCTAATTAGTTTTGGGTCATACATTGCAGGCTGTGGCAGAGATTATGATGGAAATACTATGTGCTGCCTTTTAGCAGACAGACAGACAGATGCCATTTTCTGCTGTATTTTGCTGCAAAATATTACTGACTTGTGTGGTTTACACAGGATGGTGGAAATCCCCTTTTATCCCAACTGTTTTTGTGTGCAACAGGGCAGGACGTGTTTAGCAGTGGCCTGGCGGGAGCAGTACATGGTGGGCTGCTCTGTGCCTGCGCGGTTCTCAACCGGATTCTGTATCTGGATTTAATCATCATGAAGAAGAGACTTAAAAGGCAAAGAATGAAGAAGAGAGATTGAGACGCACAAAAACCTATCCCAGGATGTGCTCACAGTGACAAATATACCCCCAGTAGCACATAGACAGTGGTGTGTATATGGAAAGTGTAACACAAGGGAGCTCCTGCACAGTACAAGTAACACACAGCAAACACTGTTTCACAAGTATATTTATTGTGTTGTAGTGTTGCTCGACAGTATTATACATTTATCCAGTTGAGTTACCAGAAGGCAGTACCCTGACTCATTTAAACTACATTTCCCAGCATCCCCTGACAGGAAAAGACCTGCTGGTGGTGCTATGTGTTAGTGCAGGAAATGCAGGTTTTGATTGTCTGCTGTGTAGGATATATGACTCTCCATGGGAGAGTTGGCTTGCTCAACCCCATTTCGTATTGAGTTGTTATACAGTGCACGCCACTGCATGTATTGTTTAATAAAAATTCAGATTGAATCTTATTTTGGTCTTTTTTTAATTTGGCAAGAAGCAACATGTTCAGGCCCGGATTTGTGGCAAATAGTGATGGGCGAAATAATTCGGCAGGCATAGATTCGCCTGTTTTTTCCTAATGTTTCGCTCTTATATCTCTTACTTCTTTTTATTAACTCAGTATCATTATATTAACACACGTAACCCTTCCTTTTAACAATTATTCCTCCTATTGCTCCATATAATTCCTCCCTTCAGTTCCTCCTATAGTTCCATATATAGTTTTCTTATCTGGCCATTGTCCATATACCTTCCCTTTAACTCTTTTTGTTTCCTATAACCCTCCCTTTAATTATTCTAACCCTGCCTATAACTAAAATTTCTCCAAGTAACCCACCCTATATCTCCTCCTATTTCTCCATATAACCCTCCCTATAACTCCTCCTATTGCTCCATATAAACCTCCCTATAACTCCTCCTATTGCTCCACATAACCTTCCCTATAACTCCTCCTATTGCTCCATATAAACCTTCCTATAACTCCTCCTATTGCTCCATATAACCGTCCCTATAACTCCTCCTATTGCTCCACATAACCTTCCCTATAACTCCTCCTATTGCTCCATATAAACCTCCCTATAACTCCTCCTATTGCTCCACATAACCTTCCCTATAACTCCTCCTATTGCTCCATATAAACCTTCCTATAACTCCTCCTATTGCTCCACATAACCTTCCCTATAATTCCTCATTTTGCTCCATATAACCCTCCCTATGAACCCTCCTATTGTTCCATATAACCCTCCCTGTAACTTCTCCTATTGCTCCATATACTCCTCCCTATAACTCCTCCTATTGCTCCATATAACCTTTCCTATAACTCCTCCTATTGCTCAATATAACCCTCCATATAACTTCTTCTATTGCTCCAAATAACCCTCCATATGAACCTTCCTATTGCTCCATATATCCCTCCCTATAACTCCTCTTATTGCTCCATATATCCCTCCCTATAACTCCTCTTATTGCTCCATATATCCCTCCCTATAACTACTCCTATTGCTCCATATACCCCTCCCTATAACTCCTCCTATTGCTCCATATAACCCTCCCTATAACTCCTCCTATTGCTCCATATAACCTTCCCTATAAACCCCTCTCTATAATTCTTCTTCTTGCTCCAAATACCGCCTACAGTTAACACTACCTTGTGTTCCATTAAGCGCCTCCATATGACACTTCCTATTACTCCATATGATTTCCATTTTTCATTCCTCTTCTTCCTGTGATTCCTCCAGAAGCTCGTTATGCCACTTCCATGAAGTGTTATTATGCTCCACTTCTGGTCTTTCCTAGCACTGCAGCTGATCTATCATTTGTTCATGACCTATTGTGTGGGCACCACTTTCAGCATAGTCTGGTGTCAGCTTTCTCCTTGCTGGAGGGCAGGTGTCCTTGGGTCCTGGATGACACTGTGGTAGGACGGGGGACTGGCATCACTGGGGGGGTAAAGGAAAGGTTTGGATGTTACCTAGCAGGAGAGAGACAAGAATATTCAGAAGTAAGAATTTCCAATCACATCTAGAAATTCCAGGACAAGAGTATGAATTAAGGGGCCCCAAGCAATGCTTCAAGAATGGAGCCCAACCCATAGAAGTTAAAGGACCAAAAGGTTAAAAAAAACACATTCAGAAAGTGAATCTATTTTGCAACCAGACCTCACACTAGCAACTCCCAGGATAACAAAAATATATCATAAGTATCCCCACTAAATAAACAGTATACTCTTCCTTTTAATTAGCTACAAGGTCTGTATGGCACATTTTTGCTGACTTCACCACATCCTTTAAATCAGTGTTTCTTAACCTTTTTTTCCTCAAGGGACTGAAATGGAGATAAACAAATTAGCTTTGTGACCCAATTGATTTAAAAGCAGTCACATACCTAATTATAATTGCTATTTTCTACTGTAGGAATATATTTCACGTTATTAAAAAGGGAATCATGAAGACCCACTGTAAACAAGATGGAAACTCATTTTTGGTTCCAGCCCAATGGTTACGAATCTCTGCTTTAAACCAAGTATGGCAAGGTTACTGGCAGGGATCTGTAGGACAACTATGCATGCATTAGAATGAGGCCGGGTCTGTAACTGCCAGAATGCTCCTGCCCTTTAAAGAAGGACTTTTTAGCTGTTTTTGCCATTAGTGGGCACCACTGATTTTGTAGCATAATAAAGATTAAGCAGGATGACCATAAACAGCCTAATAATATGCTGCTGACTTGACTTACTTTAGACCCAGTCAGCAACTTATTGGCCTATATATGGGGCAAAGACTACACTCCATCCAACTGCAGAGTAATGCTCTGAAGTACCCCACACTTACTTCACTATAAGGCGGTGGTGCCCACATATCTCTCATGGGTATTCCTCTTGGAGATGGAGACGGGGGTGCAGAACGAGACTGGGACTGGCATCCATTATTACAGATCCCGCAGAGACAGAGCACAGAGAACACTACCAGCATGCATATGAACAGGGGCCTGGTTAGAGGGAGCATGGACAAGGTTAGCATACAGACTGGTGGCAGAGGTCTGGGTGGTCAAGTGGGAGGGCTCATGTAGAGGACCATAAAGTTAGTTAAATCAAACATATCTAATTTCTTTTGTCAACAGTAAAATGCCATTCCATTGAATAAAATGTCAAGATTATGACCTTCCAGAAGCTGGAAACTACAACTCTCTGTATCTTTTCCCAGCTAAATGTCTTTAAAAGTTTTTGCAAACAGCTGTCTCCAGCATTATTATGGGTGCAGCAAAATCCCTTTCCTATTTGAATTAGGTGACCACATCATATGTTGAGCAGAACAAGTATATAGCATTACCCACCCATACCAACTGTAGTCCAGGTAGGTTTTAGACTCAGGTTCACAGCAATAGGTTCCTTCCAGGCATCTGCACAATACACATAGTTAAATGATCAGTGTTAAGGAAAGGTTATATGGCGTAATTGGTAAAATTGGAAGGAGGGGTTGTTTGGAGCAATAGAAGGTGTTATCGGGGCGTTCCTGCCATAAGACAAAGAAAGAACCCTGTATCAGGGTGGCAAAAAAGTCTCTCATGGTAATTTTAAGACTGAAATTCCAGTTATTACACTGGAAATCCAGCTTTTCTAGAGCAACAAGCAAAATTAGGTTCTATGCACTAGTGATATGTTCCCCCAGACCCCCCTCTGACGCTGGAAAGGTAAGCGTGGGGGGGGAGGGGGTTGAATGATGAAAACCGCCTCATGGTGGCACGCAGAGCAGGATCACCCCTGGAGTAATAGGAGATATAGGGAGGGTTTTATGGAGCAACAGGAGGAGTTATAGGGAGGGATATATGGAGCAATAGGAGGAGTTATAGGGAGGGTTATATGGAGCAATAGGAGGAGTTATAGGGAGGGTTATATGGAGCATTAGGAGGTGTTATAGGGAGGGGTATATGGAGCAATAGGAGGAGTTATAGGGAGGAGTATATGGAGCAATAGGAGGAGTTATAGGGAGGGTTATATGGAGCATTAGGAGGTGTTATAGGGAGGGGTATATGGAGCAATAGGAGGAGTTATAGGGAGGAGTATATGGAGCAATAGGAGGAGTTATAGGGAGAAGTATATGGAGCAATAGGAGGAGAAATAGGGAGGGAAATATAACTGTGTGGGAAGCAGCTGTTTCTGCATCATACTTATGCTTACTCTGTGACACTGCAGCGGGGTACCTGGAAGAGAAATAACCAACATCATGACTAAGTGACCCTATCATATCATTATATCACATTTTATCTTCCCATTTCTTGTTTTCTAAGGATTAAAATAATAATGTAAAATAGTTAATGAACACTGAAAATGCTACTTCAGTTCTGTGCAAATTGTTCCAGCCCCCTTCATAGTTACAGTATGTTTGGATAAGATCTCATATTCTATTGGAGTTTGTACTGACTTTGTTATTTTATAACTTTGAACTGTCCTGTTTACAGTACTATTACTTGTCACACTTCATGCACTAGAGAACACATGCCTTTGCCTATTTATCATGACATGTTTAGCCCAATGAATGACGCAAGATTAATGTGTTGTTCATCTCGTTATATATTTATTGTCAATTAGTATAACTTTAATTTGCTGCAGGGCTTATACCAGTCAGTGTAAGGGCTCTGGCACACGGGGGAGATTAGTCGCCCGCGACAAAACTCCCTGTTCGCGGGCGACTAATCCCCCGAGTTGCCTACCCCTGCCATCCCACCGGCGAACATGTAAGTCGCCGGCGGGATGGCACACGCGGCGGGGCGATTTCAGGAAATCGGCGAAAAAGACTCGCAAGTCTTTTTCGGCGATTTGAGCGAAATCGTGCCGCCGCGTCTGCCATCCCGCCGGCGGGGTCCTCTAAATTCAGGGTCATTCAGAAGCAAATGTTGTTAGGACATCACACAACTAACATGGTGCACAAAGTTAAGTCCACAGTCTTTGAACGGGTTCTAGATTCCAGTGCACATAAGGCATGGGTCACGGGTCATCTCATAGGAAAACATTTTGGTTTGCTACCCTTAAATAAGCCCAGGTAGGCCTCTAGCATGTGGTGCACCATTGAATAACAAGTGATACTCTTTATATGGAGGGACAACAGGGTTTGCCATCTGAAACAAAGGTCTAGATAAAGTTTATTCTGATTTTATTAGTATGATATATTATAATGGTTGCAGGAAAAATAATAATTGTAAGGTATATGGCCACCTTTAGGCCAAATGAAATGTTTTTGGGTATTAAAAATAGCTGCAACTGTTTGGGTTGGCGTTTTACAAAGTATGACTTGTGACCAAGGTGGGAAACTATTTCTAGTGGCCAACAACTGATACTACCCCACATAGACCATTCAGTCTACATAAAATTGTTACCTAATTTATGATATATACACGCCCAGTGGTATGGGAGTATTTATATTGATATGCGATTGTGGCCATTTGTATCTTGATAAAGGCTCTAGGCCAAAGCCCAAACATTGATCGGATGGCAATGTGAAAATAAAGATTGGATTTTTTATGTAAAAGACCTTGGTGTGCGCCTTTGATATGCTTCATACTATGTAATATTTCCCTGGCAGCACCCGGGCACCTAAAAACTTGATGGAGAGTTTGGAGTGCGGATCGCTATGTGGCTTTATATATATATATAAATATATATGGCCTATGCCAAATAAAATGTTTTTGGGTATTGAGAATAACTTCAACCTGTTTGCTTTGCCGTTTTACAAAGTATGACTATATACGATGCCTATGACTAAATACACAATAAACTTATATTGATCCTTTTCCTTATAGTTCCATCTGTGTAAAGCCTAGGGTTTGGAGTAAGAGCTTTGACCGCTGCTACGAGGTTGGACATTCAAAATGATACATTTGTTTTTTAGTCGGAAGCTGTTGCTGTGTATCGTTCTACAGAATTCAATACTGCCTAATAAAATTCAAACTTTGTTATGAAAATCCATATGGTGCCAGAAGATCAATGCTATAAAATATTCTTATGCAATGACTCTGACAGTAATTGCCTTTATGTAATATAAAGCTGCCAGACACAAACCCTGTAGGGACCCTGTTGGCTTATTCCATTTGCAGAGAATACGGCCTGTGACATAACAAACTTGTGTGTGAGAAGCATGGGGTTACTTGGCCGATAACTACAAATACCCTATGATAGCTTTATAATTCTGAAAAATCCCAGTATTTACATTAGTGTTGTGTTTGTGGCAGGTGCGTATGTCATGCAGTTACCATAGTATCAACTACTAAGGGCTTAATTAACACTCTATAAATGGTGTCATCATGTCATGTTGGTGCTGCCTGCAGATCCTTCTTTTTTCCCAAGTGTAAAGGCAGAATCAGGCCTGACCAATGGGTATAAATGCTATTTTGGTGCTCTATAATTTACTGTTGGTACAACTCCTGACAGACATAGAAAGAGAATAATAAAGACTTGTGGGGGGATTTTCTAACCAGTACGCCAGGCAACCAAATTGGACTAAAGTCCAGTTAGGGCCTCTCAGCGCAGCGGCTGTAGGTGGGAAAAGTGGGGGAGAGCAGATAAAGCAGAGAGAAATAGCAACAGTCATGTTTTGTTCCACTGCTGCCCAACCTGTGAACCTTCTGCCTGTGTCCAAAGCAAATATTTGCCATATTTATCTATGATGCTGTATACTAAAGGAAATCCCGCACCGGTAAAATACAACTCCCAAATATTAGCAGTGAAAGAAATGGAGAGACACAGTTTGCCACTATACTACAAAAGCAAATTAATGGATAAGGCAGGGCCCACACAATAAATATATGTGTGATATATTGTGCAAGTGCCTAAGGGCTGCCACTTCTTACCGCTTTGATGACGTGTATAAGGCAAGTGGAGAGGAGCCTGAGATAGACTTTCTTGAACTGAGAGCAGTTAGCCATGTGTCAGCTTTCAGCTTTCTTCCTCTCCCACCTGCTCTTGCTCTTCACTTACTGCCAGCCTTACTCCTTCTCCTCTTCCTCCCAGTAACTTTCTCTTTCTGCTGCTGTCACCATACGTCCCCTTCCAAGCCTTTCTTTTCCTCACATTCTTCCCATTTCCGCCCCCTTCTCTCCACCCCTTTCATTCCTCCCTTTGCCTCAGGTCTCCACCCTCGTTCTCTGCCTGACCTTCTCCCAATCTCAGACTGTCACCGCCTTATTGTCTTTGTTTGTCTGGGTTTCACCTTGCCTCGCTCTTTGTGCAACCTCCCCTTTCCCTCCCATTGTCTCTCCTGATAATTATTATACAGAGTCTCTCCTTCTCTCTGCATCTTTTCCCTGAACTGGCTGTGGGTTATTTAGAATATTCAGTTTGCAACTTTACTAAGGATGTCTGTGAAGGTTCTCATTAATCTAGGTCATGGTATATCTGAAGGAATAAGTTAAGTCAAATGGACTTGATGTGTTTCATGTTATTGGTTTTTCTCAATATCTATTGTCTGTCACATGCAATGCTGTTTTGGCACCTCTCTCTGGATGGCTTTATAACCCCTTATAGCTCCAATCATGCTAATACAATCAATACCTTCCCTTCATAAGATCCCTGTCCCCATGCTGTATATGATACATGCATTATGCTGATTGGAGCAACATTCCAGGGTATTTAATTCCAGGAAGATCTTTGTACATGCCATTCTGAATTGAGAAAGCCAGTCAAATGACTGGCAAAACATCTTCAAGAAAAAACACAGCAAGTATAGTTGATTTGACTTATTATTACAGATTTCTAAGGATGTTTTCATGCCTACAGCATGGGACCGTGGCCCCAAAACAAATAATGGTTTTACTCTGCCCAAAAACTGGCCCTTGTCCTTCCAAATTGTATACAAAATCTGACATCAGGCCCAAAAGACCCAACTCCTTCCCTTGATTGCACTGCCATTAGTGCATTTTGCTTTAGATTTGTTTTTTTGTGGGCCCTCCAGGAATCATCAGAATATTGCTCTCTTCTCCCTCCTATATTCCATTTTATTCTATGCCTGACCATTTTCTGCTCCTTTTTATCTAATTTTACTTTCCCGCCCACTTATCTTCCCCTTTTCTGGTTTCATTTCTCTCTTTTTCATATCTTCAGCATCACTTGCCCTAGCTTTCAGTTTTCTAGTGTCCAACCATTTTATGTTCTCATGTTATGAAGGTGTAGAGGCCACTGTGTTTATTGCCTAAACCAGTTGTCAGTTCCAGTAGTGTAAACACTAATAAGGTGGCCATACACATGAGATCTGTCACTGCAGATCTTTCACTGATTGATTTGACCATTTGGTCCTTGGCCCAAATCATGTTGATGGGATACAGGTTGTGTGGAATGCATCCGATGTCTCCTGTCACAAGTATTCCAATGACTTCATGGTTATAGGCCATTCTATTTGCTTGGGTCTTAGAATGTTTATACAGAACATGGAATGTTGTCTCCTGGCACAGGTATTCCTAGTGACTTCATGGTTATAGGCTATTCTATTTGCTTGGTATTAGAATGTTTAAACAGAATAAGGAAAGCATCCAATGTCTTCTATTACTAGTATTCCAATGACTTCATGGTTAAAAGCAATTCTATTTGCTTGGATCTTAGAATGTTTATACAGAACAAGGAATGCATCCAATGTCTCCTGTCACATGTATTCGTAGTGCAAGGTTAAAAAGGTAATCAGCTTGAAAAAGGAACTAAATTGTTCTGAAAGCTTGCTATAATTATCTTAGCCAATAAAAGTATCACCTTTATACCACTTTTGTTATTTTTTATTTCCAGGGTTACCCTGTAAACAGTTAAGAAAGTCACAAATAGTTTCAGAAATACCAATACTATTTAGGACACTGTGCTGATATAATTTGCTGGCACTACATAAATAAATGATGATGATGTTGATGATCTCTTTTACTAGAGAGATACATTTTTGAACTATTGTACTGAGGCAGTGAGACACTTTAAGCCTTTCCTATAGATGGACAGAGAGACACAGTTATGCTAAAACAAGGATGGTGATTGGATGCCATGGGATCAGCACCATGTAGGAAGAAATGGTTAAATGGCAACATTTTGTATTTGAATATGTTCCCTCACATCCTCATGAGCTATTATTTAATACTCTATATTAATGTAAATCTCAAATAAGACTGTGTGGTTGATATTCTGAGTGAATCTGAATGGTTCTAGTCAGGGGGCCTGTTGACTTACTTACTGTGGGTGAGAATCATACAGCATATCCCTAGTGAAGAATCATATGGGAAGACGAGTACACATGAACCTGACATTTCAAACACAATTACAACATTGTGTACATTGAATACGACAGAGTGTATCAAGGCACTGATGCGCTTCTTATCCTGACAAGGATTTTTAAGCCTACATAATCAACATCAGCCAGATATCAGTTGACTAGACCTGTCCGAGGGCCCTATACATGGGCCGATAAACTGCTGACTCAAACCTTCAGTATCTTTCATTGGCATGTGTATGGCCACCTATAGTTATCATATCAGGGTCAAACAATGCTTAGTATGGTGCAACTTAATAGTTATTTGGGTAAGAAAGGGCCTACAATAGCTCAGAGCTTTATCATCTTATTGCAGTTTCTGCTCATTATGCTTCAAGTCTATGGGTCACCAACTCTTTCTGACCCATAATATCCCATTTTTTGGGTACTTCTCATTATTTTAATTATCTTAATTATCATTGTTTATTGAAATAATATATATTATATTGTATATGCTTTATCCCAGTGTCATTCTACCAAGTGATATTCTGTAATGTACTATTTGAGCTGGGTAGACCCTGATGGAATAAAGCAGACCCAACATCAGTAAAGTCTGGGCTGCTACTGTATATGCCATTTAGCCTGCAAGCTAACTGCAGAGCTTTATAAAGAGTCAATTACAGCTGTACTGTACTGTGAAGTAGTATCTGTTACTGCAACAGTTACCGCTGCATGTATGAATACGAAACCCTCTGTTTTTGTGCTTTTTGTCTACACATGGGCCAGCTCTTTATATGAAGAAGCTTTACATAGCCACTTGATGGCAGCATTTTACCATACATTACATTTCAATGATCATTTATCAAGTTAACATTTTTATGTATATGGAAGGTTACTCACTGAGTGGGATCTGTGCCCTTGTACTACATGACAACCAATGACAAGAGTGCTGGTGTATTTTTGGATATCGAGTTGCTAGATACAACATTCCATACCTGTAACATATATGAGTTTGTCATCTATATTTTTGGGTGATGTTCAAGTGCAGTAATTGATTTGCTGCTTATATACAAATTTATATTTGAATAAATCCACAGAGACCAGGAACTGTAGTGATCATAAATTACATTACATTACATTAACATTTATTTATAAAGCGCCAACATATTCCGCAGCGCTGTACAATAAGTGGGTTTCATACATTGGACATACAGAGTAACATATAAAGCAACCAATAACCGATACAAGGGGTGAAGAGGGCCCTGCCCAAAAGAGCTTACAATCTACAAGATTAACCCGTTTATTGCTGCTGCCACCAATAGTACTGGAATTATGTTGGTTTGAAAAAAACTGTTCTTCGTCTTCAGCTTATTCTTTCCCTTCTTAATCTTCTTTTTCTTGTTCTTCTTCCAGCGCCCCCCGTTTTCTAAACGCTACTCCTCCTACAGTTTTAGGGGTACAACACCCAGACTCTCCACACTTCTTCGCCCTATAGCGGAGCAGGTTGCTTGTGCTTTTCTAAGGGAACCCCCCAAACTTGAATAACATAATAGCGACATTTGTTGGATGACCCAAAGTGGGAGGAGACAACAACAGCAAATCTAATTTCACCAATTGACTTCAATGGGGAATTTTAAACTGCTGCCACTCTTACAGCTTTGAGGCTACACTCCCCAAACTTGAATCAAATAGTCATGGGGTCACCCTGAATGAAAATATGATGATTGTTGGATGCCCAAAAGTGTGTGGAGCTACTAACAGCCAATCATATTTCACCAATTGAATTTCATTGGTTTATACCATTTATGCCAGGGTTCCCAAAATTTTCACAGTTTGTCACTGGGGGACTAAGGTTAAAGGTTAGGGAAAGTGGGTGGGGCCAAAAGCCAATCTATTTCCACCCATTACATTTCATTGGTCTATATTTAAACTGATGCTATTACTCAGGTATTAATTCCAGGGTTGTTAAACTTTGCAAAGTCACTGGTTAATTGTGGTTCAAAGTTAGAAAAAGTGGGCGGGGTCACTGACAGCCAATCACATTTTACCAATTTACTTTCAATGGTGAAATGTAAAATGCTGCCAGTCCCACAATTTTTACACCCAAACTTTAGTCCCCAAATTGTTGGTCACTTTGAGACTGCAGTTTAAAAATGGGAAAAGTGGGTTGTACCACTAACAGCCATTAAATTTAAAATGCTGTCATTCTCACACTATTTTTGCCGGGGTGCCCAAACTTTGCAGTTTGTCACTGGGTGACTTCAACTGAAGGCTAGAAAAAGGGGGCACACCCACCAACCACCAATCACAATTCACCTATTGACTTTTATTGGTTTAAATCTAAACTGCTGCTGTTCTTTAACTATTAATCCTAAGGTCCCAAACTTTGCAGAGTTAGTCACTGGGTAACTGCAATTCCTGGTTAGAAAAAGTGGATGGAGCCACCAACCACCAATCAGATGTCACTCATTGACTTTCAGTGGGGAAATTTAAATTCCTGCCATTCAGAGACTATTAAAACCAGGGTCCCCAAACTTTGCACAGTGGTTTTTACTATATAACTGTGGCCCTAGGTTAGAAACATTTGGTGGAACAACAAATCAGATTTCATTCAGTGACTTCACATTTTTCAAACCAACATGAAGTTTGTTCTCAAACTTCCCTTTGTAGTTTTAAGTTATTCTTTCTACAACTGAATGACAGAAATAGTCTTACTGAGTAATTAATGTGATTTGATGACCTGAAATTTAGATAAAAAAAAACTGTGATCAGATGCCACTTAGTGATTCATCCACTGATTTATGACAACTATTCTTCAGGTTGGGGTAGATACTACTTGTTTAGGTTTAATGGAACACTATTAGGTTAAACAACATGGCAGACTGTGGGCTCACACATGATCTGACAACAGTTATAACAATAGGCTGGCATGCCTTCACCCAAGGCCAGGGCATACTTTGATGTAATAACCCACCCATGGAAGGTCTCTGATTTGCAATCACAACTGCCTAGGCTGAAAGGTTTATTTGCTGAGAGAATTCAAACTTTAGAATGATTTAGTACACATACAGCCTGCCAGCCAGGAGGGACTTTACACATGAGCAAGACTTGTTTGATCACTGAACAGCTGGCTGTAAAATATTGGGACTGGGTAACTGGTCTGTTACTTTGATAATGGGTGAGGGACACCAAAATAGAGTTTCTTCAGTGCTGAAAAGAGCTGAAAGAGCCCTCTTTACTGCCCCAGAGATTATCTATTTAATTTGTCACAAGCTTTCCCTCTATTTCTCTCCTCTCTAGTTCTGTCCGTGCCTCACTCTCCACCTTCCTGTCCAGCTCACAGGGGTGAAGATTCCTCCCCTTCCCTTTATAGGAACTTCTCCCCCCCACAGAAATTCCCAGGCACTACACTAAATAGCAGAGAAATGCTGCTCCAAATCAAAGTGGTATGTCTCACCGTGGAAACATCAAACTTATGCCTGCATATACTGCACAGATAGGGTGCAGAAACCACATTGTAAAATGGAATACAGGGCTTACTCTCCTGCCATTAGAGATGAAGCGAACTGTTCACCGGCGAACTAATTCGCGCGAACATCGGGTGTTCGCAAGTCTGCAAATTCGCGAACTTTTCGTGATGTTCGCAATTTGGGTTCGCCGGCACCGAAAAAATCGCAAAACTTACGATAACGGTACGAATTCTCCGAAAAAATCGCAAAACTTACGATAACGGTACGAAAAAGTCGCAAAACTTACGATAACGTTACGAATGATCCGAAAAAGTCGCAAAACTTACGATAACGGTATGAATGATCCGAAAAAGTCGCAAAACTTACGATAACGTTACGAAAGCTCCGAAAAAGTCGCAAAACTTACGATAACGTTACGAAAGCTCCGAAAAAGTCGCAAAACTTACGATAACGTTACGAAAGCTCCGAAAAAGTCGCAAAACTTACGATAACTTTACGAAAGCGCCGGAAAATACGAAAAAGTCGCAAAATTACCGATCATTTCGAAAAACGGCGTGTGTCAATTTTTCAGAGGTTTTTGCCCTTGATCCCCCTCCTGCATGCCACTGTCCAGGTCGTGGCACCCTTTAAACAACTTTAAAATCAGTTTTCTGGGCAGAAATGGCTTTTCTATTTTTTAAAGTTCGCCTTCCCATTGAAGTCTATGGGGTTCGCAAAGTTCGCGAATATTCGCAATTTTCGGCGGAAGTTCGCGAACAGGTTCGCGAACTTTTTTTTTGAGGTTCGCTACATCCCTACCTGCCATTTATCAAATGGGGTAAAGGATCTGATATTTATGTAGTGCTGACATGCAAAGACGTTATCCATCATTCATATCAGCCCTGCCTCCGTGGATCTTACAATATCCACATACACAATATGGCCTATTTTATCAGGAACCAGTTGACCTGCCTGTATGTAATGGGCGTGAGGAAACCAGAGTACCCAGTGCAAACCCAAGTGGTCATGAATACTGTAAAGGGCCCGACAGGCACAATGACAATTCATGACAGACAATTGTGGCCCCCAGGCATTAAAGGACAGACCAAGTGGTGGCCCCAAGAGCCAAGCATTTCATGACGAACATGAGAAATTCCTGTGGGCCCCATCCCCAGTGGGGAATGCCGGCAAACTGTATGAATCTGTATCCCCAGAACCCCAGACTATGGAACTTGGGTGATTTTTACTGAGTCTGTAAGTGCAATATATTTTTTATTGGAGCATAAATAAAATGTTTTTACACTATTTGGGCACCCTTCCATACTTCTGTTTGTTACAGGGAGAGGCCTGGAATTTTTGGAAATTTATATGCTTCCAATTAAGTTGAGGGGTCTGTAAGTACCCACCCGACTATCAGTTTGAGTTTGTCCTGCTGTGTCCAGGCCCGGATATATACTTGGCATACCTCCCAACATTTGAAAAATGAAAAGAGGGACAAAAAGATTTGGTGCGCGCAGCGCATCCATTTTTTTTCAAAAAAGACTCCTTTTATATAGTTGAAATGGCAGGATCAGACACAAAATGTGCTATACCCTCATACTGTACTACCTAAGGAAAACAATACAGCAACTCCTACATATAAAATACAAATATAGAGGGAAGGCAGTCAGTTATGAGTTATAACTATCTAACTACCCCCATACACAGTGCCCCCAATGGCCCAATAGATAGTACTCCCCATACACAGTACCCCCAATAGCCTAAAAGACAGTACCCCCCACACACAGTGCCCCCATACACAATGCCCCCCATAGAAAGTGCCCCAATTGTCCCCATACACAGTGCCCCCAATTGCCCCCATAGAAAGTGCCCCATAGACAGTAACCCCCATAGAAAGTGCCCCCGTAGTCAGTAACCCTCCATAGAAAGTGCCCCCATAGACAGTACCCCCCATACACAGTACCCCCATACGCAGTGCCCCCAACTGACCCCATAGACAGTACCCCCCCACAGAAAGTGCCCCCAATTGCCCCCATAGACAGTACACCCCATACACAGTGCCCCCAATTGGGACAGTACACCCCATACACAGTGCCCCCAATTGGGACAGTCCCCCCCATACACAGTGCCCCCAATTGGGACAGTCCCCCCCATACACAGTGCCCCCAATTGAGACAGTCCCCCCCATACACAGTGCCCCCAATTGAGACAGTGCCCCCCCCCATACACAGTGCCCCCAATTGAGACAGTGCCCCCCATACACAGTGCCCCCAATTGAGACATTCCCCCCTTATACAGTGCCCCCAATTGAGACAGTGCTCTCCCATACACAGTCCCCCCCAATTGAGACAGTGCCCCCAATAGAGACAGTCCCCCCATACACAGTGCCCCCAATAGAGACAGTCCCCCCATACACAGTGCCCCAAATAGAGACAGTCCCCCCAATTGAGACAGTGCCCCCCCATACACAGTGCCCCCAATAGAGACAGTCCCCCCATACACAGTGCCCCCAATTGAGACAGTCCCCCCCATACACAGTGCCCCCAATTGAGACAGTCCCCCCCATACACAGTGCCCCCCCATACACAGTGCCCCCCATACACAGTGTCCATTAATTGGCTGATGTGACCTAGCATGTATGTGTGCCTTGGCTTATTTGGGTGCACCGTGAATCCTATGATCCCAGGAGGCATCCCTTAATTCTTAAAATAGCAATTTTCTATTTAGGAGTACCCAATGGCACATACTACTAAAAAAATATATTTATATGAAAATGGTTTATTTAGAAGCATGGTCTTATGGTTTCATATGAGCTGTTTTATGCAATATATTTTTATAAAGACCTACATTGTTTGGGGGTATAGTTTTCCTTTAAGTGCAGCTAGAAAAATGAAAGCAGAGATTTCATAGGTTGCTAGAAGTTAATTATCTGAGTGAGAAACTGAAAAGTTATTAGATCAGCATATACAATGACTTTTAAGCTACATGAACACAAGCACAGTAATGCAATCCAGCTGTAGGAAGGAGGGGGGTTTATTCGGCTCACTTCCAGCACTGGTTTACATTATTGCACGAACCAAAAAACAATGCCTCCCCCCTCACCCTCAATAACAATAATGACTTTATGAGGCTTATTTCACCCTAATGAGGCACATCAAGAAAATCATTCACATAAATGACTCTGTTCCTGGTAGTTAAGTTCTGAAATAACATTTCTATTTGTATATAATATGTAAATATCGGTAATGAGGCTTAACCAAATAGTAAATTCCTTAGCTGGTAACTGATTTTTAACTGTAGAGCCTGAGCTTTGGCAAGGAAATAATGGAAAGTTCACGTGTGTACGTTTATAACACAGTCTGCTTCAGAGGTCTTCACTGTGTCCTATAAAGAAAATGCTAGAGTATTGGAATTTTAAATACTCATTAGGATTTAACTGGACTGGAAATTCCGTTCCCATCTTTACCGACTGCCATAAGGCAGGTGATAAGTGCAGGGCTCCGTTGCAGTCTTTCAACTGGCAGACCAGGGCCAGCAAATGCCAGAGGGGCTGCTGTTAGGCTAATGTCAGACGAGGCGTCTGCCATATATTTTCGCCAAGCGGAAAAGCGCTTGCCGAAAATACTGCCATCCGTCTCCTACCTGTGCCTGCACTGGAATGAATGAGATACGCTCCGGTGCAGGCACATGTAGACATTCTCTCGCGTTTTTATGCATATTTTGGCTACAAGTGCCTACACCGGAGCATATCTCATTCATCTATGTGGCTCCCCTCACTCACTGCTCATGAATATACAGTGCTAACAAAAACAGTAGCACTGTATTCACACAGCAGCACTGTATTCACACAGCAGCACTGTATTCACACAGCAGTACTGTATTCACGCAGCAGCACTGTAGAGCAAAATGGAGCAGAAGAACCCTGTGTGTATGAAAATGTTTCTCAAAGGTTACAGCTGGTTTTGTTATTCATTCCCAAGTTGCAGGAAAGTGTATGATTATGAGCAGATATATATATATATGGTATATTATATTGGTAACTAGGGGTTTCCGAGGACCCCAGCAAAAACATTTAAGTTTGTGATACCCTTCTGGCAAACTTTAAGACTTATGGCACATGTCTGATGCATAATGATGCATACTTTGTGCATCCAACTCTCAAAGGTACAGGTATAGGACCCATTATCCAGAATGCTCGGGACCAAGGGTATTCCGGATAAGGGGTCTTTCCGTAATTTGGATCTCCATACCTTAAGTCTACTAAAAAATTAATAAAACGTTAATTAAACCCAAAAGGATTGTTTTGCATCCAATAAGGATTATTTATATCTTAGTTGGGATCAATTACAAGGTACTGTTTTATTATTACAGAGAAAAAGGAAATCAGTTTTAAAATTCTGAAATATTTGATTAATATGGAGTCTATGGGAGTTAGGCTTTCCGTAATTCGGAGCTTTCTGGATAATGGGTTTCCGGAAAAGGGATCCCATACCTGTATAAGGTATGCAAACAGGAGCTTTTTGTCCACTGGTACTCAGAGGCAAACAAAGCACCCCATGTGCCACCTGGCAGACACATTGGTCAACTTGGGCACATCCTGGCTATGCTCTCATTGGCCCCCTTGCAAATGATCCACATCTCACATGTTATGCTAGCCATATTGGCCTTCTTCCAGACCTAATAGCCCATGTATGGGGCTAAAACAAAGGCCTGCTTGATTGATATATGGAAAGGGATCAGTCACATATCTGTCACTTCTGACCTGGGTTGCAATATGCAGTTGACAAGTAAATTTCTTGATGAGTCTGCGTGTACTCCTATTATGATTTAGTCCTTTTGGCACTTTACCTTTGTTGCCACTGAATTAGATCTACAATCAACTTTTTCTATTCATGCAGGGTTGGCATGAGGTAAAGTTGGACTGCTGTATATATCACTGTCAAATCAGGGGGCCGATATTGATGAGAAAAGGGCAGCACATAAGATGGGAAACTGTAGGCAGCATTTAAAGAGCAATACTATGGCTGTTCCTATGGTGGCACTATATAGCAAACAGATGTATTTTACACATTAGACACATATTTCCAATTGAGCCCATACCACGTATTATTTGCCTATTGTTGCAGTTATTTGCCCCGAAAGCACCATGAACAAGACAATTATCAATATATAGCCCATAACAGTTTTTGTTTTAATACATTATTGTTTACAGTGAAGGTGCCAGTGTTCCAAAATCAGAAACATAACTTGATACATTTCTTCTATGAACAGAAATAAATGTCAATGTATAGAAGGATTGCTTCTTTAAAAAGTTATGTGAAGTTTTCAGCATGCGATAGCTCTGTAAAAATAAAAATACACAAACTCGTCTTAAAATGTTTTCCATGTGTTCAGTATTATACAAAATGGCCCCATTTCCAATTACACAGGATAATTGAGATTTGCCCGTGGAGGAAATTTGAAAGGGCAATAATGTTTCAATATAACTAATTCTCTTTCAGATGTCTGTCTACATAAACCCACATGGAGCACCAAAAGGTCTGCTGAAATGAGGATACCTAATGCCCCAACCCCACCAAGGCAGCCTTATATTCTTGCCAATAAATTATGAAAAAGTAAAAATTTTTGCATTTTTTCAAATCCTTTATCTCTAACTATCAATAATTTCCCTATTTGATTTATGTTCCAAGGAAAGTAAGTGGCCAGCTGCACAAAAGAATTTCAGCAGATCAGATCAGTTATTTAGGTGGCCATACACTATAAGATCCATTTGTTTGGTGAGGTCGGCTAATGAGCAGATCTTTCCCTGATACGCTCACCTTGGGTCGGTGATATTGCGCTAATGCGATTGGCCCTACAATGAAGGCGATAGCAGCAGTCGGAGCAAGGACCACATTTGCGGTTGTCAGGAAAATTTAGCCTGCCCAATCATCACCTGGCCAATTTTCACCCAGATACTGGTTTGGGAGGCCTGTCTGAGGGCCTCTTACATGGGCATATAAGCTGCCAAATCGATTTGAAGGACTTTAATCAGCAGCTTAAATCTGCCCATGTATGGCCACCTTCAGTGCCCCTTCTTACACCCATCTAGCAGTGCTGTCCAATTATTTAGTGTGGGTCAAATATTATAGAGCTATAATGTCAAATAGGGATGAGCGAATTTTTTCGGCAGGTATGGCTCCACTGAAAGTTGTGTGCAGCAACAAAAAATTTGTGTGCGACAATTTTTTTGCTGCACATCATTTTTCACAAATTTTTCTGAGAAGTGAAACAGGACAGATTCGCTCAACACAAAAGGTCAAACAAAAGGCCTATGAAAATCTTGTCCATGTTGGAAGCTATAAGAGTTAAGGTGGCCATACATGGTAAGATTTGTTTGTTATTTACCATGGCGACCACCCCAGAGGCCCCCACTGCACACCCATTCCCCTCCCCCAAACCCACCCAACCCAATTTTCTCCCAGATGATTCCTATTGGATCAAGGATTGAATCAGCCCATTGATACAGTCCTCACTCTGAAGGATCATATTCCGATTGTTGTAATCCTAGGGCCAAATGATCGGAGTAACTCAATTTAGCCCTACTTGGATGGGCATATTAAGGGAAAAATATGTTCGTTTGGCAACCTCACCAAATGAGTGGCTCTTATAGAGTATGGCCAGCTTAACTATGTCAGGCTTGAACCATAATGATATTTATTCTGTTCTGGCATTGAAACATTTCTTGTGGGAAACATTAAATTATTGGTGTGTCCAATACAATAATATACTATTTTGTATAATATTTCGGTTTTCTTTCACATTTTTTTTTGCACCGGTTTCTCCTACTAGAGATATCCAATTTTGAATGTCTTTCTAATTCTGTTAATGAATTACTGCTAAATTCTTTCTCATTTAAAGCGAGGGTTCAGTCTAGGTCTATGGCTCAGATTTTAGCAGAAAGCTCCGGCCACAGTGATCAGAGATCTTGCCTGAAACTCATTGTTTGTTCCATGATTTAGAGGCCTAAAAGCAAGAAAATATATTGGCACTGGGTATACCAATGTTAGCCACCCCCACCCCAGTGAATTCAGTCATTTATAAATACTGGGCAAATTTGCACCTGGACAGGAACCCATGGCAACCAATCAGATGTTTGCTTTCATTGTTCTACATGCAGTTGGTTAAAAAAATGCCAACCACTGATTGGTTGCTATAGGTTACTTCCCAGGTGCAAATTTGCTGAGTGTTTATAAATGAACCCCACTAAGCTGGTTTGTTTAGCAGGGCTGTACCATCACCTTACCTTGCTTTTCTAGTTGTCCCTTGGTTAAGAGCCATGTCACATGAGGCACATATTGGCACACCCAGTGAATTTGGCTTTCCTTTTACTTTAAGCCCTCTAAATGCTGCAACAAAGTAAACAATGATTTTCAGATAAGATCTGTTAGATTGCTAAAGTCTGAGCCTAGACCAGGACAGAAATGATACTGTAGAGCAGGGATTCCCAACCTTTTATACCCGTGAGCCACATTCAAATGGAAAAAGTGTTGGGGAGCAACACAAGTATGAAAAAGGTTCCTTGGGGTGCCAATAAGAGCTATAATTGGTTACTTAATAGCCCCTATATGGACTGGCAGCCTACAGAAGGTTCTGTTTGGCATTATACTTGGTTTTTATGCAACCAAAACTTGCCTCCTAACCAGAAATTTAAAAGTAAGCACCTGCTTTGAGGCCAAGGGGAGCAACATCCAAGGGGTTGGGGAGCAACATGTTGCTCACGAGCCACTGGTTGGGGAACACTGCTTTAGAACAAAGACACAAAGAGCTACATAGTATCAGCTCCTTGTCACGGCTACTAAATGCCGGAAAATACCCTGCCATAGACAATACTGAGAATTGCCTCTGCTAAAATACACATAGAGATAATTATCAGTAAATGATCAGTCTATTTTTGTAGACACGACAAGTAGCTGCTACTAGTAGCTCTGTGTGTCTTCACCCTTACACCCTGTGTCTGATTGCGTTTCCTATTGAACTATAAAATGACTATAACATGTTAATATCCCCCCCCCCCCAAATATACTTTATTAAACACAGATTGCTTTTAGACTCAACCTTTAAATGCAATATCCTCTTAAGGCTTGATGATGTTCATATTACTTAATATCTTTGAATGTTACTTTTAAAATATATAGCTTCCAGGCCTTGCCAAAACTAATGTATTGGGAAGGTCTGAAAGCTGTTCAAACAAACACTGTACATGTGTTTGGATGCAAAAAGACTGGATTGTTGTCAGAACATTACATGAAATGTTGTAGAAATATTTGTATTTTAAATGTGTGCTTGGGTATTTGTGGTTATTTTGTCCCTTGTCTTTATTTAATATGCTATAGGGAATATACACCAAAATTGAGGAAGATGATTAATGACTAAAATTCTAGTGACCCTGAGGCAGTAAGAATGTCATGTTGAAACAATAAGAGAAGGCGAAGAAAAATACTGAGGTAGACGACAAACAGAGGGACAGCCACTTAGTCTGGCCACTCATGAAACACCAGGTACTGAAATTCTGAATGCTACCCACTCCCTTATACAGCTTATCTCATAAACGTACAGGTATGCTGGATGCCAGTCATTATGTCACTCTTATGTCATTAGAGTGTAGACATATATAATATCATTTAAAGACAAACACCTTAGGTATAGCAAACATGCCTCAGACATTCCTTTATGGTAAAACCAGAGCCGCTCTTGCCAGGAGGCAAGATCAGCCCATCACCTGGGGTGGCAAAAAGCAGCCTTTGGCTGCTGATATTCAGTTTTTGTACTAAGCACAATTCAGCAGGAACAGGCCCCTAAGTTTGCTCATAGCCTGTACAGGAAGATACCAGAAAACTATGGCAGCATAGGTATCCCCCTGTACTAAGCACAATTCAGCAGGAACAGCCCCCTGAGTTTGCTCATAGCCTGTACAGAGAGATACCATAAAACAATGGCAGCATAGGTATTCCCCTGTACTAAGCACAATTCTTCAGGAACAGACCCCTAAGTTTGCTCATAGCCTGTACAGAGAGATACCATAAAACAATGGCATAGGTCTTGCTCGGCACCCTAAAATCACAATGACCATAAAACTATTTTAAATGTTGCCCTAACTTCATCTCCCACTAGAGGGCAGTAAATACTGATTTTGGGACCAACACTGAATTCAAAAGGTAATTTCCTAAAAATACAAAATGGATTAGAGTTAGTTATATTGTTGTAGGTGCCATTGTTTTCCTCCTGTAGGCAATTCTACGTGGCTTCGGAAAGCAGAAACGTGCATAGCCCTTTCCACTGGTGATTATTATTGTTGGCAGTGTATAGCAGAGATCTATCGCGGACAATTAAATCACTGTGTTGGACATTAGCCTAAGGGGCACATTTACTAAGACACGAATCTGAACCGAATTGGAAAAATTCCGATTTGAAAACGAACATTTTGCGACTTTTTCGTATTTTTTGCGATTTTTTCGGTGTCTTTACGACTTTTCGGAAATTGTTGCGACTTTTTCGTTACCAATACGATTTGCGCGAAAGTTGCGCAAGTTGCGCAAAATCTGGCGATTTTTTCGTAGCGTTAAAACTTGCGTGAAAAGTTGCACCTTTTTCGTAGCATTAAAACTTAAAAGGTGCGACGTTTCGCACAAGTTTTAACGCTACGAAAAAAATCGCAAATTTTTGCGCAAGTTTTAACGCTACGAAAAATCGCCAGATTTTGCGCAACTTTCGTAATGGCTACGAAAAACTCGCGTTTTTTCGCACAAATCGTATTAGTAACGAAAAAGTCACAACATTTTTCCGAAAAAATCGCGAAATACCGATCATTACGAAAAAAACGCAATCGGACGCATTCGGCCTGTTCGTGGGTTAGTAAATGTGCCCCTAAGTGTTGCCGGCTAATATTTTACTGGCCTAACTGGTCAAACACAAGCCAAGGCTGGGGCCGGTATAGGGTTGCCACCTCTCCTGCATGAGAACTCTGGGCAGGGACGCGTGACATGATGATGTGATCTGCGATTGCCCAATCTTCGAGAATCCTGCACGGTTTACCAGGACAGGTGGCAACCCTAGGCCGGTATTACAAATTTACCAGCAATGTAGTTTGTCAGTTAATTTGCCCACCCACCTAAGCCTCGACCTTGCCCATTCCTACTTTTTCCCTTCTCCTGTTCTTCCTTTGATCCTGCACCTTTTGACATCATCTGCCCTATCATCACACCCCATTTACGTCATGACCCTCCCCTTTTTGTCACCACCCCATGCCAGCCAGTAAAAGCAATTTTAAATGGTGGCAACCCTGTCTATATGCATGATTCTGGGGGTCTATTTCCTTGGCCCCAAGCAGTTACAGGGTCGGAGTGAAAAACTGGTCAGCAATGCTGAAAAATGGGAATGTTAGGGTGTATGCAGAGCAAAGATTATCCAGGAGCTACAATCTAAGAGGTAGGCAGGCAGAAGAGGCATGTGCCTGGTGCCCACCACACTGTTACGCCCTAGGCACAGGTCTCTTCTGCATACCCCTAGTCTGGCCCCGGCATTATTCTCAAATGGGACATTCAGTCCCAATTACATTTAAGTACGATGCCAACAGCAACATTAGCACATTTTCTAATCATTTTTCAGTTTATTTTTGATTTCCATTCTGGAATTCAAATTGCATTGTGGTTGCTAGGCATACTAGCCCAAGCAACCAGACATTTAGTTACAAATAAGAGCAACAGGGGGAAACACTAGAAACAAACATTAAAAAAGTCTTGTTTGCTTTCTGGTTGATGGGACCCTTAGCAACCAGATGTTGGTTTTCTGTGTCACTTTAGAGATAGAGGCAAAATAGAAAGAATTCCAAAACCACAGAAATAAAGAAATAAGGCCAATTGCAAAATTGCTTAAATTACTTTCATCTGCAGCATATTAAATTAAAAAGGGAAAGTAAATCCAGACATCTTCACTAAATTCAGATTTTACCTCCAATGATGAGGAACGCGAAAGGGAGACAGCCTTGGCCCAAACTTGGCATTTTTAACTTAATGGGAACAGTTTCAGATCTTCGGAGGAAAACACACAGACCATCTGATTGTTTGTAGCCATGATGGCTATTCATTTGTTAGAATTTAAAGGCGCAGGTATGGAGATATATACGGAGGTTTTTCTCTTGGCATAGATCTAGTGGCTTTACCTCCTTGGCCCTGACTTCAACCCCAGTAAGGGCTGACAGATAGATTGATATTGTGAGATTATTTTCTATTTGATTTTTTTTTTTTTTAAATGTTTCGTGTTTTTAATGCTTTTCTTTTTAAACCAGGTATTTGGCATTATGCTTATGTTCCCTATGTAATCAGATTGTTGGCCCAACAGTAGTACAAGTTTGTGGAAGTTTTGCCATTGTACAAACTTATCTAAAACAATTCAGAGCCTGATCTGCTGCCATCATGGTTTTAAACAATCACATAGTATGTGTGTATTTCCTCCGAAGATCCAAAATTGTTCCAATTAAGTTAAAAAAATGCCATCTTTGAAGGTAAAATCTGAATATAGAATAGAAAATCCACTGCCTGGTTGCTAAGGAAGTGGAGCCCTAGCATAATGATAGCAGCTTAGTGTTCAAACCCGAGACATAGGGGGAGATTTACTAATCCACGAATGGTCCGAAGGCGTCCGAATGCATTTTTTCATAATGATCGGTATTTTTGCGACTTTTTCGTTGCCGTCGCGACTTTTTCGTATGTCCCGCGATTTTTTCGTCACCGTCGCGACTTTTTCATATTTTCCGTGACTTTTTCGTCGCCGTTGCGAAAAAATCGGATTGGTTTTTCCGCCATTTACTATCGCTTAATACGAAGAAATCGCGACGGCGATGAAATAGTCACGCAAAATACAAAAAAGTCGCGACAAATACGAAAAATCGAGACGGCGGCGAAAAAGTCGCAAAAGTTTCCTTTCCAATACAATTTTTTTCCCTTTTGGGATTCGGATTCGTGGATTAGTAAATCTGCCCCATAGTGAACACAATGTTGGAGGACAGTGCCCAGTAGATATTGTTGGTGGAATTTGCTTCATGTTGCAAAAGTCAAAAAGTCAAAATTGCGTACATTATATATAAATTACAGCAATTTATGTAACCTCCGCAAAACTGCCTAGAAACTTACATAACCTGTGTATCAAGCTAAAGATAATGCAGAGAAGCTTGACAGGGGCTGGCAGGGGCAAACTCCACTGACCTCCAATTAATTGAAAAACGTAAGGTAAATGTCTCTGCCCCGCCCCTTATGCAAAACATACATTACTTTCAAAGAAACTTACGTATAAACTCAACTGACCCCCAATTAAAAGACTGACTTAGTAGCACTTTCATTATTTTTACTGTTTTTATGAACTACTTCTGACTAGTTACTGGGCCCCACAGCAAGATCATCGGGCCCCTAAATGTATGCAGTTTACGTAACTTGTGCAAAAATGTACGTAACTTTAATATAACGCAATGACAGTGCAGAGCAGGGGCAGGTAGGTGGGAAGGGGTTAAACTTAGGACAAACTCCACTGACCCCCAATGAACTGACCGTTAATTAGCACATTATACAATGGAACTCTTTATATGAACAGTTTATTATAAAGTAACATCAGCTGTTTATATTGTACAAATAAGGGGTGTGGCCAAATATTGGTACTGCTGGCTCGTTTCATGGGGGGCCCTACATAAATAACATGTACAGAGTCCCAAAATTTCTGTTGATCATTGCTGGAACAGAAAAGTGCCCTCCCCAAACTAGTACAATTTCACTTGCTTACACTGGAATTGGGAGCTATAGCCCAAACAATGAAAATTAGCCCCAGACCTTTATTCCCTCTTCCACATGTTTTTTAAGCCAGTTCAGCACATTCAGGCAAATACTGTGAAATCCTGGATATCCAGACTTGGTTGTGACACTTCCACATGGTGAATGGTGATTCATTGCTCCAAGGAAAGCATTTGAACTTCTCCACAGACCCACCATGGTAACATCTTTACGTCACTCTAACCAGCCCTTGGCACTGATGCCACCCATAAAAATAACCCTGCTCCCACCAAATAGTTCTGCTAACTTTGCATTCACCATCTGCTGTACTAGAATCCAGAGAATCCTATAACACCTAAAAGCCAAAGGTTTAAGTAGCATTCTTTTCAGTACAGCCGTTATTTAGAGGAGCTGTGCTGACTCCAGATTGTCAGAGGATGCTGGGAGTTAGACTTCAACGACAGCTTGAGAGATGAAGGTTGGATTAGAAATAGTGAGGCCCTACACAGGGTATTTTGCTGTTGGCCCTGCCAAGAACAGCTGTAATTGCTTTGTGCAGTGTATGATTCAATTGGGATATAAACAGTTAAATGTTGATGCCACCTTATTGGCTAACAGCACTTTACTCCTCACTGTGCCTGTACTTGTGCAGCGCCTCTAAGCTAACGGGTAAATCCACCTCAGTTGATGGAATCGAGCTATCCAAATAAAGACATTGTCTAATGCATTTCCAGTGCCCTGTGTTCGGCCAGGACTGCTGCCTGTAGTCTGTCAGTGGCAATACCAGAGCAATCCTCGTAAAGAGGGCTGTGAAACGTGGGTGACTAATCTCCCCGAAATGCTATCCCACCAGCTAGAATGTAAATCACCAGTGGGATGGCATACGCGGCGCCGCAATTTGCCGAAGTCGCTGAAGTTTCCTCTCAAGGCTGCAGTGTCTGGTCCCAGAACCCTGCCTTTTACTTAGGACATCAAAGTCCTTACCTATATAGGGGCACCTCAGGGGACTCAAAGTATGGTCCTGCTGGATTGCAGTTGGTCCATCTAGATTGGATATTTTATCTTCAAATGCCCGTTTTGGGCACATGATTGGACACCAGCACTGGTGCCTTGGAATGAGGCCCTATCTAACTCGTATTTACATATTTCTCATTTCAGATCATCAGTCCCACTATATTTCAGTCAGAAGATGCACATGTTTCTTAGCCAAAATCTGACCCATGTGCACAGTGACAGGTTGTTACCATTCCACACATGGGAGTAATAGGCACATTGACCATTAGCCATTTGGGGTCATAAATAATGATGCTCAGGTCTAAGATTGCCACCTGGCCAGTAATGCCCAAATCCCCTCACGCAGCTCCCCCTGTATCCCACAGACACCTGCCCTACTCACCAAATCCCCTCCCTATTTGACCCTTGGTGGAGAGATGCCTCCTTTGTATCATGGACCTTTGCATGATGGCTCTGGCCTTTTACATCATGATCCCAACTTCACAAAACCTTGCCCCTAACCCAGGGATCTTCAACCTTTTTTACCCATGAGCCACACTCAAATGTGAAAAGAGTTGGGGAGCAACACAGGCATGAAAAATTTTCACAAGCGTGCCACAAGTTTGGTAACTTCTATGTGGACTGTCAGCCTACAGGAGGCTCTGTTTGGCAGTACAACTGGTTTTTATGCAACCAAAACTTGCTTTCAAACCAGGAATTTAAAAATAAGATCCAGCTTTGAGGCCACTGGGAGCAACATCCAAGGAATTAGTAAGCAACATGTTGCTCATACACCACTGGTTGGGGATCACTGCCCTAACCTATACTTATAGTTACATAGTTACATAGTTACATAGGGTTGAAAAAAGACCATTGTCCATCAAGTTCAACCCATCCGAGTAAACCCAGCACACAACCTATACTAACCAATCTATACACTCACATACATAAACTATATATATACAACCAGTAATACTAACTGTAGATATTAGTATCACAATAGCCTTGGATATTCTGCTTGTTCAAAAACTCATCCAGGCCCCTCTTAAAGGCATTAACAGAGTCTGCCATTACCACATCACTAGGAAGGGCATTCCACAGCCTCACTGCCCTCACCGTGAAAAACCACCTACGCTGCTTCAAATGGAAGCTCTGTTCCTCTAATCTATAGGGGTGACCTCTGGTGCGCTGATTGTTTTTATGGGAAAAAAGAACATCCCCCAACTGCCTATAATCCCCTCTAATGTACTTGTACAGAGTAATCATGTCCCCTCGCAAGCGCCTCTTTTCCAGAGAAAACAACCCCAACCTCGACAGTCTAACCTCATAGCTTAAATCTTCCATCCCCTTTACCAGTTTAGTTGCACGTCTCTGCACTCTCTCCAGCTCATTAATATCCTTCTTAAGGACTGGAGCCCAAAACTGCACCGCATACTCAAGGTGAGGCCTTACCAGGGACCTATAAAGCGGCAAAAATATGTTCTCATCCCTTGAGTCAATGCCCTTTTTTATACAAGACAGCACTTTATTTGCTGTAGTAGCCACAGAATGACACTGCCTGGAATTGGACAACTTGTGATCTACAAAAACCCCTAGATCCTTCTCCATTATGGAAACCCCCAACACACTACCATTCAGTAGATAGTTTGCGTTTATATTATTCCTACCAAAGTGCATAACTTTGCACTTGTCAACATTGAACCTCATTTTCCAGTTTGCTGCCCAGTTTTCCAATTTTGTCAAATCGCTCTGCAAAGCAGCAGCATCCTGCATGGAACTTATAGTTTTGCCCAATTTAGTGTCATCAGCAAAAATAGAAACAGTACTGTCTATGCCCACCTCCAGGTCATTAATAAACAAGTTAAAAAGCAAAGGACCAAGGACTGACCCCTGCGGTACTCCACTAACCACACTGGCCCAATTAGAAAATGTTCCATTTACCACCACTCTTTGTACTCTATCCTTCAGCCAGTTTTCTATCCAATTACAAATATTATGTTCTAGGCCAATATTCCTCAATTTGATCATTAACCTTTTGTGAGGTACTGTATCAAACGCTTTAGCAAAATCTAAGTAGATGACATCAACTGCCATTCCAGCATCAAGGTTCCTGCTCACCTCCTCATAAAAGGCGACTAAATTAGTCTGGCAAGATCTGTTACGCATAAAACCATGCTGGCACAAACTAATAGTATTGTGAACTGCAATGTATTCATCTATCCTATCCCTTATTACCCCTTCCAGAAGCTTTCCTACTACTGATGTCAGACTAACAGGCCTATAGTTTTCAGGCTGAGAACGAGATCCCTTTTTAAATAATGGCACCACATTAGCAATCCGCCAGTCTCTCGGCACCATGCCAAACCTCAACGAATCCTGAAAAATTATGTGAAGAGGCTTGGCAATCACAGCGCTCAGCTCATTTAATACCCTTAGTACACCTGCACCCACTTAAATCCTTATACCTCTACTTTTTCCTAGACCTGAACCCAAAGTTGGTCTCACACTGTGGTACGGGCCCTGACCCTGATTTTACCAATTGTCTTGCACATGGCTGGTAATAATTAGGCTTCATGCCAATGTTATTAATAGGGCCAATATCAGACTGGCCCACCAGGATACCAGGAAAACTCCCGGTGGGCCCAGGTGTAAGTGGGCCCTCCTGCTCCTGACCATTTGGCCTGTTTCATGGTCATTCCCTATTTCTGAATGGGAAGGAAGAGTAGAAATAGATGGAAGGATGCTAGCATGTAAATAAAAGAGACTAGGAGAATAAAGAGGTTGGGTGAGGAAAGGAGGAAAAATAGTTTGGAAAGCGGGCTTAGGGTCTAAGGTTTTCAGGTGGGCCCCTGGGTCCCCAGTCCAACACTGAATAGGGCAGAAAAATATAGGAGGCACAGCTTTTTTTCCAGAAAAGGTGGAAACCCTACTCACCAAAATTACGGGGTAGCCAGAAAAAAAACCTGGCTATAGGTGGCAGGTCTAGC
Source organism: Xenopus tropicalis (assembly GCF_000004195.4). Taxonomy (NCBI): domain Eukaryota; kingdom Metazoa; phylum Chordata; class Amphibia; order Anura; family Pipidae; genus Xenopus; species Xenopus tropicalis. Next base: position 18,169,619 of record NC_030686.2, read on the forward strand.
AATGCCAGCAGCTGCACCAAACACTTGTACAATCCCAGCATTTCCTGAATAAACTACAGTGTAGTTGCAGAACTGCATCCTTGTATTTGTATACTAGTCATACAGTGACATGGAACATTTAATGCAGCAAATGGAAGCTCGACACAGTGCCATCTGCTGGTTAATACCAGCTATGGGGAATTCAAGACTTCAGTAATTTCAAATATGTTGAGTGGTTCAACCGCACGGAAACAATAAACTCAGCCGATTCTATCTGACCACCAGCAATGTGGCACAGTCGCCCTATACCTACAAAGAGTTTGTATGTTTTCTCCATGTTTGCGTAGGTCTCCACCCACACCCCAAATACATACAGTCAGGTTAAAATAACACACAGAAAATGAATTGACTCCTGATAAAACTGACCCTAGAGCGTGTATGTTGTGTGAACGTGATAGGGACCTCAGATTGTGCTACAGATTGTAAGCTCCCCTTTTTTTGAATGATGTGAAGTCTCTCGAAAGCCCTGCGGTAAACCAGTCAGAGCTATATAAAGAAAAGATAATTATTATAATATAGTTTTCCTTTGATGGGTGGAGCCAGTGACAAGGCAGCAAGGGACCCCTACAGACAAACTAGCTGGCAATTTCTCTGTATCAACATATGTAGAGCTGCCACTTAGTGGAAGATCAAAGAGGATCAGCAGCACCCATGTCTGTTGGTTTAAAGCTGTGGAGCCCATCCAGCTGGTTCTGGGGCTACAACGCCAACCATTCATCAGAAGTGTCTGAGGATGATGGGTATGCTAGTTCAACAACAAGTAGTTTCTGGTTCCGTTCCCTGCTTCCCTTAGTGAATAAAACCAGGCAATGTATCTGACATACTTGTATTTCTGTGTTTTCCACCTTCATTATTTTCCTTGCAGAGTCCCATTAAATCCCATTCTGTGATTTTACATTACTTCATTCCCACATTCCATCCTATGGGCTCTTTGACCTTCTGTCACCTTGACATTAAAGATCAGTTCTTTCATGACAGAACTCAATTTAGGGCTCATTCAGACTAGATGTACAAGTAGCAACTTGAGGTATTAGCAGTTTTACACAGACTGTCATTGAAGGTGAGAGTGTCACCTACCCTATCTATGTACTTCCTGTATAGTCAGTTAACCCTAGGGTTGCTCTCTTTTTCTCTCTCCTCTCCCAGAGAGAGATATTGAGCCAAAAGCCTGGTATTATCAGTCTAAAATGGCTGATATCTCAAAAACCACTAAAAATAAAAAAAAATATGTATCTGAGTGATAAGAGAAGCATGCGGAGTAAGTTTATATTTATTCATCTTTTGCATTTGGATCCCCTTTAACAACATTTATGCTGGCGTCAATAAAGTCAACATTATTGAAAAATACATTTTTTTTTAATCTGATATTATTAATGCAAATTCAGTTAATAACTCCAAAAACCTATCTACCTATGTGGGGTTGTAAAGTAGTTCCTACAAGTCAGAGGCAGACTATTTTATATGTATATATATATGCAAAAAATAAATGCCACACTCACAGGACTTAGTAAGGAAAAAAATTGGCTTGTTTATTACAAACATCCATCTAACGTTTCGGCTGCTGCTTCCAGTTTTTTTCCTTACTAAGTCCTGTGAGTGCGGCATTTATTTTTTGCATGCTTGATACTAATTTCCAATACTGCACCCAGGCTAGCTTACACTATATTAGACGTAAGTGCCTGTTGCTCTGGACTTGTATACTGTATATATATATGTGGTTTTTCCCTGAAGAGGAACACATTTAGTGTTCAAAATGTTAGATTAATAAAGATTTTTTGTTCTTTTTTAAAGTCCCTGTGTGTGCGGCACTCTGTTCTTCATTTATATATATATATACAGTATATATATATATATATACCCTGTTTCCCCGAAAAAAGGACATCCTCCGAAAGTAAGGCACCCATCTCGGAAAATAAGGCATCCCCCTAGGGCTGGGCGATAAATCTCGCCCAAACGATGGAATAAATGTGTACTGTATTCTTCTTCATGGAAAAATAAGACATCCCCTGAAAATAATATTATTATTATTATATTTTGGAGCTTAAAAAAATATAAGACAGTGTCTTATTTTCTGGGAAACACGGTATATATATATACAGTGTATATATTTTTTTTTTGTTTGCCGTTTAATGTTTATGCATCTTTTTACAGTGTTGCCACCTTTCAGGCTTCCTCCTACTAGCCAGGGCAAGGGGTGGGTCTATGACATCAGGGGTGTAGAAATCATGTAAATGGAGGCACGGCATGTAGTCAGCAGGCTGTATTCAATGGGAAGTAGTTTAAAGGGTGGGCTAGTAAGGGAGCTCGGAGACGGGATAGGAGGCAGGCAGGGTAACAACCCTATTTGGTATCAGTTATTAGCGTGTCTATACATTTTATCTTGATTTGACTGAATTCCAAATCTTCCACGAAGCATTTAACGAAATTCCAGATCCGCTAGTGCTGCTGATTCTGCTAATTTGCGTATTAAAGTCTGACCTCCTCCTACCTCTTCAGGATTTTTACTTCATATGATTATAAAGTTATCAATGCCTTTCTGCTATGCCCAAATGATTCATCCATATCCAGCAAAAGGTGTATGGATTCATTTCAGATTTGATATATCCCTAACGGTACTGGCCACTAGTGATGAGCGAATTTGTTCTGTTTCACTTTGCCAAAAAATTCAAGAATCTTTCAAAAGATCCGCGAAACAGCGAAAAATTTGCGAAACGGCGAAAATGTCGTGCAGCAAAAAAATTGTCGCCCGCGGCTTTTATTTTGTCGCACGGCTATTCTTTTGTCGCCCGCGGCTATTATTTTGTTGCACGGCTATTCTTTTGTCGCCCGTGGCTATTATTTTGTCGCGCAGCTATTATTTCGTCGCCCACAGCTATTATTTTGTCGCCAGCGGCTATTATTTTGTCGCACGGCTATTATTTCGTCGCCTGCGGCTATTAATTTTTGGACGTGTGGCAAATGTTTCCGTGGCAAATTTTTTCATCTGTTTCGCGAAACAATCCGCCAATGATGAAACGCGGAAATTCGCCGCGAATCCATGCCTGGCGAAACATTTCGCCCATCACTACTGGCCACCTATGCTTCCAGAAGTAGCCCACTTTTGCCTTTTAGGTAACTCTGGCTACTGCGCAGGATGTATGTTTTCTCACTGGTGATTTACAGCAATGCCATTGGGAAGGAAACTCACATATTGACTCCTGGTATAGCACAGCTTTACCATGGGCAACAAAATGACACGTGTGCCAGTACCCAAAGAGAATCTTAGGTGTCCCACTGAATAAGTCAAAACTACAAAGAGGCAAACTATAAGTACACTGTAACCACCATATGGGGGTGGGTGGGTATGGTGGCTTGGCAACTAGTAACCTGAAGGTAAATTTATGTGCATACATAAAAATCTGTCCTCCTTTGTTTCTCAGTCCACATAGGCTCCCTGTTGCCTACCCACTGCCCCCTACCTCTCTACACTTGCTCCTTCTCTTTGCCACTCCCTCTTTCTTGTGGCCCCCCACCTGCACCCAAGGAATGTGTCTGCTGCCTACCCTTGCTCCCATCCCTGGCACTTCCACCGCTAAGATTTCTGGTGCAGAGTATATGGCTATGGGGTACAAGGGAGCCCAGTAGTTTATGCCTGCTATTGCCAGGCAGTAAGTGAAGTACTCTCCTGCCTATATGCAAGCTAGGGGGTTATCCAAGTGGGGCACCCACACCATCTATGAATACAGTGCCACTGAATGCAGGAGGCAGAACTGTCTTAAGAGCAAAATGCATTCCACTGTTGCAGTGTCAAAGAGATGCTCCTATTGGGCTGTGGGGCAGTGTGCAAAGGGCAAAATGCACGGCCCAGTTTTTTGCACTTTTTCATGCTACCCCAATTAAATAAATAAGGTCTTCTTTGTGAGTTTGTGAATAGGTTTTCGTTTGGATGTGCTGCAGCATAACTGCAGACTGCCACTCCCTGTAACTGCTGCACCCGCAACTGCAGGTCCAATTAAGCCTTTTAAGAATGACCAAAACCTATCCGTGATTTGTAGCTTTATCATTAAGGTGATGACGTGAATAAACCCCCAGCTCCTTCTGTCCTGCCATAAATGTGAAGCCCCCCCTGCCCCATGGTTGCCAGGTAGCACCTCATTAACTCTTCCCCTGCCAAAGTCTTACACAGCTTTCCCTTTGAGCCCTGTTCAAGCAGAAAGTTATGTTTCCATCTGCTCCACATGTGAGCAACTTCACAGCCCGGTGCTGATGTGGCAGACACAACGCATTTGGGACCCACTCCAGACCTCTCTCTCTTCCCCCTCCCTGTCTGCATTGTCTCCCTACATCCTCTGGCTCACTCTCCCTTTCTCCCCACTGCCCCCCTCTCTCCCTCTCTTGCTGGGAGTGGCAGGCTATGGACTCCTACACACTTTGCAAGTTTGGGGGGGGGGGGGGGGGCACAGCTGAGGAGACAGCACAGGAAAGTAGACAAAGGAAAGAGAGACGTTGGATATTTTAGGTCTACAGGGTTAGGTTAGCAGTCTCCCAAATGCTTGTGAACTACATTTCCCAGCATCCTCAGCAACCCATTGCTTTAGGCTTTTATTGATGTAGCAGGGAAGGTTTTTTTTCACAAAGTACAATTCGAGTAAGTAAGATTTATTTTATTAAATTGTAATGAAAAGATCACACTCACTCCAGTTTTGTGACCAAAGCATTTTTGTTCTATTATTTGGTGGTTGGGGCCCAGGGTACTTTCTTAAAGATGGCTGCTCTGCTATGTTGTATCCAATTAGCCAAATATCCTATGCACCTACTGAGTAAACATATACTGTACAAGTGATAGTATGTATGTGCCTACTCCAGGGCCAGTGTGGGAAAAGAGACAACCCTTTGTCCTTGTTTAAAACCCAGCAAAGGTGGCAACTCTATGTAGGGGGTGCTAGTATCTCTTCTGCCTACTGGTCAGAGTGATTTTCATAATATATCCACACCAACCAGGGTCTCAAGCTTAGCTGTTTTGAATCACTGGCTGCCCGCCTATTGGCACCCTTCCTCTGTGTTTTAACCTTTACTTCTTCTCTAACTGTGTGAAATGTAGTTGTGATTGTCAAGGAGAGTTTCAGAAATGTATAGAGGGACAAATAACCAGTAACCGTGGTCCCATGTGCCATTTTGAGCCAGTTATGTGCGTCAAACCATAAAGGTTTTAGTGTTTTCTATGGCACAAGCCAGATGTGCTATGAGTTGGTTGCAGAGAGTGTCACTATTAGGAACAATGCAGTGTATTTTCAGCTTGATACAAGGATTGCATGTCCCAGTATTTGTAGCACAAAAAAAGGTTTCCCTTTTATTTAAAAAAGCCATCTTTTGAAATGGCTCTATTTTGGGCAATGGGTATATGGTTTCACTATTGCAGGGGTTAAAGGAGGCCTGTGGCGCACGAGGCACTAAACCAGCTAACACGTTGTTTCCTCTAAGGGATCTCTCTCTCTCTGTGGCTCTGATCACAGGATATTCCCCATGTTGGAACTGGGCCAGGATAAACCATGAGAGAATCTCTACAGACTCCCTCTGTCTGCTTACACTTTTCCCCTTTGCTCCTTGTACATTCTCTCTTTGCAACTCTTCTTGGCTCTGGGCTCTACAGGTGTAGCTGAACTGCATCTTCCATCACCCTCCACTTAGCCACTGTTTTTAACTTTACGGTCAGGTTTAGGTGGATTAGGTGTGCCAATAACCCCAAGGGGGAGAGAACCAATGTTGAGAGTGTGCAAACAGCAAAGCATCAATAATGCACATCTGCTGTAATGCTACCTTCAACCAGCAGATGGTGATAATAATTTTTCTATTTGCCCTATTTGTCCTTCACAGGCTGTTACACAGCAGATATATATAGCTAATTTGTGAGTTTTGGGGGCAAAAAAATCATAGCTTTTTTGACGTAATCATGTTTTTTTTTTTTTATGGCAGAGTCTTGAAAAAATTTGCCAATGGCAAATGTGGAATTTTACTGCAAATTCATGCCTGGTGAAAAAATTTCCTCACCACTAAACACCATGCATGTATGATGTAAATATGATGGTTACCAACGATGGTTACCAATGACCTTGTCTAATTACTATCTATCCCATGTTTTTATTTGTGATTTCCCATTGGACAATTGCTAAACCATATGATCCAGATCACTATCTGCTGCTCCCTTTGGGTCCCATGAGTGTTTTAAAGTTAATAAAGGTTACCTCTCCCAGTTAACTTAAAAAAAACAAATCAATATCTAATCCATCAGCAGTTGTTAAACTACACCTCCCAGAATCCCAGAATCCTCTGACAATCATCACATAATAATTTTACAAATGGCCAGCCCCTCTAGTCAGTGGGGAGGGGTTTCCAGCCCTAAATCTGTCCCTAACATGTAGGAACTGAGTGATTGGCTCCCTCTATTAAGCAATGGGATTCGTGTTAGAATACATAACAATAAAGGAAAGAGATGCTGTGAGTGCTGGGGGCTCAGGAATGTAGTGGGCCCAGAGGGTATTTTGCTTTACTGTCAAACGTGTTCTAAACATTTCTGGAATAAACATAGGACTGAGGTTTCTATTGTGCTGCATCAGAATTGCATCCAGACATCGATTAAAGGACGTCAGGCCATGTCCTTCTCCAAAAAAGATGCCCCGTTGATCCCATGGCCCCCGCAAAATGACATCATCTATTTACTGGGGCCCAAGGTGAAAGCAGTAAATAGCTGCAAGGAAAACAGAGATGCTTGTTGGGAGGAAAGGGGGCACTGGTCTATTACACTGCCGCCGCCACCCTTCCCCGGAACTAAGTTCAACCTCTTTTTCTGCTGCTGTATAAACCTTTACACTGAGATTCCCCTGTGTGCTGTATCTTTATATCCATAGGCCTCTTCCTCTCTCTACGCCTACACAATTAGCCTGATCTGTGAAATCACTTTCCTTCATGCGCTCTCACTTTTCCTTGTACTCTCTTTATTGCTTGCTCTCTAGGAAGCACATTCATGAAAAGGTTCTTACAACTACTTGCACCCTACATGCTGGAAACGTTAGTCTCTTCCTACTGTCCTTAGGCCAGATGTGGCCCTCCAAAGGATATTTGGAGGCTCCATAGTCTTCATTGTATGACATCATCATTTTAAATGAATAGGGCCCTAAGACATGCTATAAGAAAGTGGTTCTCAACCTTCCTAATGCCGTGACCCTTTAATACAGTTCCTCATGTTGTGGTGACCCCCCACCATAAAATTATTCCAAAGACCATTGGAAATATGTGTTTTACGATGGTCTTAGGCGACCCCTGTGAAAGGGTCGTTCGACCCCCAAAGGGGTCCCGACCCACAGGTTGAAAACTGCTGCTATAAGAGAAATTATTGGCCCACTACATGTAATAAATTGAACAGCGCTGCAGCACTATCTCATATGGCTGTTAAGGTGACCATACATGGACAAATTTAAAGGGATTATATCATGATTTTTATGGTGTAATTTTTATATCTAAATTTTATTTAATTAAATTTTATTCTTGAACCAACAAATGCATTTTTAGCTGTAATATTGATGTGTAGGCACCTTCTCAGTGTATTGTGTCTGAGCTTTCAGAACGAGCCAGCGCTACACATAAGGGCGAAGACACACAGGGCGATTAGTCGCCACAAATTCCACGACTTTATGGAAAAAATTTGTCACGCGACGAATAAGGTCGCACAAATTTGGTCACATGAATTGTCACAGCAATGCTTATAATCCTCCATGGTTAAAAGTCCCTGTGTGTCTTCGCCCTTAGAACTGCTTTCAGGTAACCTATTGTTTCTCCTACTCCCATGTAGCTGGAGTCCCAAGCTGAACTTGGATTTCTTACTATTAAGTACTATTCTGATTCCTACTGGGAGCTGCTATCTTGCTCCCTTTCCATTGTTCTGCTGATCGGCTGCTGGGAGGGGGGGATATCACTCCAACTTGCAGCACAGCATTAGGGCTCTGGCACACGGGGAGATTAGTCGCCCGCGACAAATCTCCCTGTTCGCGGGCGACTAATCTCCCCGAGTTGCCTTCACCTGCCATCCCACCGGCGACAATGTAAGTCGCCGGTGGGATGGCACACGCGGCGGCGCGATTTTGCACAAATCGGCGAAAAAGCCTCGCGTGTGCCATCCCACCGGCGACTTACATTGTCGCCGGTGGGATGGCAGGTGAAGGCAACTCGGGGAGATTAGTTGCCCGCGAACAGGGAGTTTTGTCGCGGGCGACTAATCTCCCCGTGTGCCAGAGCCCTTAAAGTGTGACAGAAGTTTATCAGAACACAAGTCACAAGCTGTAGCACCCTGGAAAGTGAAGAATATGGCTAGCCCCATGTGAAATTTCAAAATGAAATATAAAAAAATCTGTTAGCGCTTTTAAAAAATGGATTTCATGAAGGATTCTGCTGGAGAAGCTCTATTGACTGTTTCGTTTTGAAAAAAACAAGTTTTCCCATGACAGTGTTCCTTTAAAGGATATGTCAACCCAAAAATATTTTTTGCCTAATAAAAGAAAACATTATTCTAAGCAACTTTCAAATATGAATTTATGAAACATTTTTAGTGCTTTAAAAGTTATGTGTAAATGTAGTGCAATTAAAAACAGCATTTGCTTAACTCCTGGTTATGACATTTTAAACAATGTTGCAAAGGTCAGTCTCCTCCAGCAAGACAGGTCTGTCAATCTGCTGCCTTGTGTTCCAGTGTTTCAAGTCAGAGCCACCAAAGCAAGGAATAGAAAAGGACAGACATCACTGCTTTTAAAAGCAATTATATAAACAAATAACTTTAAACCATTACAATTTTGTAATTAATGTATATAGCTTAGAATTATGTTTTATTTTATTAGGCAAAAAGCTATTTTCTGGGTTGACATGTCCTTTAGGCCAATGCAACATGGGCGTATTCTTGGCAAGCCTAAAAACGCTTGCTGGAATACACCCCGCTACTGTAAATTTAGCCTAACTTCTGCCTGCACCCGAATGAATGGAATATGCTCAGGTGCAGGCACATGTAGCCATTATACCCCAAAAAACACAAGACTTTATATTTTCAGCAGATATCAGCTACATGTGCCTGCACCCAAGCGTATTCCATTCATTCGGGTGCAGGCACAGCATATGGTGCTATTTATGGCAAGCAAAAATATACCCCATACGCTAAGTGTGGCATTAGCCCTAAGCTGATACCTTCAGATCAACAGTACTCTTTCTTCCCCATTCAAAATAAGATATACTGTATTGTATAGTTCTTCCAGATGAAACACAGTGTCTGCCATTTCTGCTTGATACTTCTCTTAAAAATTTGGAAGCCTGGAGCACTTGCAGTACCACTTCTCACCAATAGGTCCAGATTTGTGGGAAGGCCCAGGCCTAGGGCAGCTAGATTTTAGGGGCAGCATGCCACCCAACTGCATTTGTTAATTCCAGGAGCACTGGCAAAATAGGCAAGCATGATATTTGTTTAACTCTCCTGTGTGTCAATTCCTCAGTGCTCTAGGGCCAGATGATGAGGAGCATGAGCCACGAGGGGCAGTGGGGCAGCGGTGGGGAGGAAATGAGGAGAGGAGCTACTACACATCCACGGGGGTGGGGCATGAGGTAAGGTGGCCTAGGGGCGTCCAAACTATAAATCTGGGGCTTCCCACCAGCATTACCAAGTGCCACAAGCTCTATTTCTTGCTATGTTCCCTACACCAATGGTCTCCTCTGAAAGAGAATTCTCCCCGACCCAACCCTCTATGCTCACTGTGTGTCTTCTTGCATTCCTAGAAAATCTCTTGCAGCGCATATTTACATGTGCAGGAGAATTACTTTCAATGCAATATCTATATACATATGTTTCAAGCCAGCCTTCTTATTTTACCCAGCAACCCCATTGGGCTCTATTTAGCTGTCTTAAGAATTGGTAGGGCCGAGGGTAATTAGCAAAACATACAAAGCCACACATACATAACTGCAAAGCAAGTGTATCCAATTTATTAAAATCGTTAGTGCAGAAGCATTTTTACAGGAGGATGTATCATTTCTGGATATAAATCGGCATCACTAAAATACTAATGTGAGAGATAAATCGACTGTGAAAGAAATGGGGCACTGACAAGCTTGCTGAAATAAATGGCACTTTAGATAATAATGAGCCCAGACAGGGTCAGAGTGGGCTGGTAAGACACCAGGAAAAAACCTGGTGGGCCAAAGCCCTCGTGGGCCCTGCCTACCTAGACCTCCCCACTTGCCTTCCCTTGATCACGGCAAAAGTAAGCATAAGGTGTACATGTGTGGGGGGAGGGGCTGGAAGTGGAGGAAGGGGCAGGTGGCGGGGGCCCTAGAGGGGGCCCTGGGGTAGCAGCCTTACACACTTCAGTCTGACCCTGAACCCAGAGCAGAGCTAACCTCCAAAAGACTACAGGGGGCATTGAGCCCATTTTATGTACTTTGCACCTTCTTGTGTTGAATAATTGTTGCAGTTCTCTGTGCCGGAGGCCACATTAAAGGAGAAGGAAATTCATTTTAGCATTTTACTACCGATAGATTTGCCACATTAGTGTCACCTAGAACAATATATTTATTCTGCAGAAACTATTAACATACCAGAGTAAACAGCTTTCTCCCTTTGCTTAAGATAGCAGCTGCCATTTTAGGTAGCTTCCTGCCTGAAGCTCTATCCTTATAGCTGAGATCACACATTCCTAAGGGAGGGAGTTCTTAGCATTCTAGTGGGAGCATGAGAGGGGAGAGAACTGCACAGACTCTGGCAGAATTAAGGCTGTTTCTGAGAGAGGAAGTCAGACTCTGGAACATCATGTTTACAAAAAAAGAGACAAGAAATCCTGTGTTTCTTTTGATAGATGACTCAGTGCAGTGTTTCTGTGAGTGCTTATGGCTGTATTTACATAGACCTTTCTGATAAAGCTTACTGAGTTTTTACCTTCTCTTCTCCTTTAATTAATAAAATGCTGTGTGTTCAGGTGTCCCCCTCCCAGAGCCATTTATATATAGGCACCCGAGGGCCTGTGCCTAGGGTGGCAGCTTTTGGGAGGCAGGCTTGGTGCCTAAAAAAAAACAGGGGGTTTTACCAAAGTGATGTCACATGGTGCCTAGCGTGGTACCAGACCAAATTACAGCCCTGCCCCTTCCCATCCTCAACCCATCCCTGAATGAAGCGCAAGGACACAGACCGCAACTGGACCTTGTCCTTATTGCCTGCCCTATGGACAGGGCAACCCCTTAAACTGCAGTCTGCAACTTGCACCAGATTTTTTAATACATAGCCATATGGTATCCAATGTAAAATATCATATGTACTATTAACAACAGGCTTTTTTCTTCTTTTCATGGGCCTGCTCTGAGGCTGGGGACCCAGAACCAATACTCCTTTTGTCCTACTCAAAAATAGTGATGAGCGAATCTGTCCCATTTTGCTTTGCCGAAAAATTCGCAAATTTTCAAAAGATTTGTGAAACGCGAAAATTTTGCACGTCAAAAAAAATTGTCACCCACGACTATTTTTTGTCACCCACACCTATTTTTTTGTGGCCCACAGCTATTTTTTTGTCGCCCACGGCTATTTTTTTCTTGCAAGGCTATTCTTTGGTCACCCGCTGCTATTTTTTTGTCGCGCAGCTATTCTTTTGTTGCCCGCGGCTATTTTTTTGTTGCGCGGCTATCCTTTTGTCACCCGTGGCTATTCTTTTGTCGCGGGCGACAATTTTTTGAACGCTTGGCGAATTTTTCCGTGTCAAATTTTTTCATCCGTTTCGCGAAACAATCCGCCTATGGTGAAACGCGGAAATTTGCCGCAAATCCATGCCTGGAGAAACATTTCACCCATCACTACTCAAAAACACATAATACGTGAGACTGGCATTTTAGTGTTACCCAATTTCTTACTCCAGTCTTACTGCGCCCCAACTTTGTGAATAATCCCTCCCCAAATAAAATAGCCGGTGGCAGAAGCAGGAGCAGCAGCGCTTGCATCTTGCCCCTAATAATATAATAGAATTCATATTTACTCAGCCCCCACCACACACCTGGGTCCCGTCTCACTGTTTGTGGAATGTGAGGCTTATGCTATCCTGCAGCAAAGGAGCGTCTAGGTATGGGGGGGAGGGAGTTCAGCTAATGGTAGGGCAGCAATGGGTGGTTCTACAGATGTTGGAGTTGGAGTCAGCGTGGAATCTGGATTCATTCCAAAACCAAGGAAACTGTGAGGCTGCTGCATCATTCAATAAAAATGTTGGAAGTTACCTCCTACTGATAGGGTCATTAACAATTGCCAGTACCATAGTTGTGGCTGCAGGCATCTCTTCATATGTTGGTTATTGGCCAGTGGCAACCATGCCAGATAACTCTTCACCCCTTTAAACCAATATAAACTAATGAATTAATTGGGGAGGACTACTAGGAAATGTGGTAAAATGTGCCAATTCAATTATCAGTGGCAACAAGTTAGCCTTGATTAAACTTGGACAAGTCAGGAAATAAACACAAACATCTGGAACATGGGATATTCTACTGGTGCAATTTAGCACCTTTGTTAGTAAATGAGTGCCATTATTACCCATCTAATGAACATTTTATTTAGATTTCTGTGCAGCCATGCATAATACCTCTAGCTTCCTCATTAGCCCATAACTAGTTGTATGCAACCATAGAGATCTGGGTTGGTTATAAGCATGTGCAACTAGCAGGTCCCTGGAATGTGTGAGTTGTAGTCTAACATCTTTTCTATCCCTGGCAGAACATGATACGTGTACCAGGTAATATTTATATAGTTACACAACTTGTTATTTTTTCAGGAAACTTAAGGTGGTCATACATGGGACGATTTTAGCTGCCAGTATCAGTCCTTTAGACCTAGTCGGCAGTTTATCTGCCCGTGTATGGGCGCCAACGGCCGGCCTACCCGACCAATACATGACCTGAAATTGGCCAGATCTTGATTGGGAGGGTTTGATTGATTGATCAGGGAATGCATTGGCACGCTGATGCAGCCCCCAAACCCATGGCGCCTATGGCCCCTAGGGCCAAATGATTGAATAATAAGTAGGTGCATGGTCTCCTTTAGACGTGATATTTCCCCAATGGAGAAAAGTCTGGTGCAGGGTTATAAGGTAACTCTGGCTTCCAAATGAAAATTTGTTAAAGAGCCCCACAAAACACAGAAGCCCCTAAATAAATACCTTTTTTATATGCTACAATTCAGCTGCAAAACTTGAAATCCTGGCAGGGGAGGAGGGACTAAAACACTGATGTTACCAATTGTAACAACTTCTCCACATCTTACAGACATTCATTGACTACATAACCCACAATGCATTGCATTGTGATTTTCAGATGTACAGGGAATTGTGGGATTCAAAGAAGTCAGCTACAGGGGGCCAGGCTTAGGTAACTGTTCAAAACCATATTATTACATCAAAAATCATGAAAAGGCTGCATATTCTTTAATTGATCTATATTGCAAAGTTGCTTAAAATGATGTTCAAAAAGCTGTTGTATTTGTGTGGAGTTCCCCTTTACCGTGGGAATCCCTGAGAGCTGACTAAGCAAACCATAGCCTTACTACATTGGAATGCCCTACTCACCTCCATGCCATTACTAATATACAGAAAGCCTTCTCATAGAAACACTAGTTATCATTGTAAACAATTACTTATTTTGTGTTTCCCTTAATAGAAGAAAGAGGATCTATGTGTTGAAACAGGTATAAAACACATTACACATATCCAAGAGCTGTTTTTATGGCTCCTAAATAGTATCTTCCAAGTGCCATCTGTTCTCACTGAATGTTGAGATTTGTGGTTCAACAATAGCTGGAGCCTGCAGACTGGAGAACCACAGTTTGGAAAACAATTATATAAAAATGATAGTTGCCATCCTGCCCTACTATAATTGCTGTAGTCTTGCTCCTGACAACTACTGCCGTATGGGAACCCATCATGCTCAAGGCTCAGAGTGGTTGCTCTTCTTTTGACCCCCTTAAAACAGGTCTAACTGTGTCTCCTGGACCAAGCCCAGACTGATAATATGTGGATTCTGGCAAATGCCAGATGGGCTGCTGTAAGAGGCCATGGAAAGTCTATTTATTGGACTGTTTGGGCCTCTGTGTACCTAAAATGCCAGGGCCTATTTTGAATCACATTCCAGGCCTTTCTAAGACCCCCAACCAGTGGCTAGTGAGCAACATGTTGCTCTCAGTTTCCCCAAACCATGTAGTTTTCTTTGAATTCCTGACTTGGTGTCAAGTTTTGGTTGAATAAAAACAAGAATTACTACCACATACAGGAGGTAAGATGACAGTGTGCATAGGGGCTACCTAATAGCCAAACTTAGCCCTTATGTGGCACCTCCATGAACTTATATGGTGCTTGTGTTGCTTTCCAAGTCTTTTTACATTTGGTTGTGGCTCACAAGTAAGAAAGGTTAGGGGACCCCTGCCTAAGGGGATAACCCAGGCTATAAATCCTAAGGGGATAACCCAGGCTATAAACCCCTGCCTAAGGAGATAACCCAGGCTATAAATATAGAAAAATCACGCTATCAGTCATAATTCCAAATACATCTAAGAAGGAATATAAGTGTGTGCCCCTCAAATCTCCCCTTAAGTGACCTTAAGGCTGTCCTTCCAGGAGTAAGCAGGCATTCAACCAATGGTCCGGCTACCCCTTCCCCCAGATATTGCTCTGAGCATCTGAGCCCCCTCTAGAGGCGCTAGTCCCACAGTTTGCCAACTGTTGCTCTATGGCATAAGAAGGCCAAACTTTCTGACCTTAACCTGCTGCTTTTGTCACCCTGGAACAAAATGGCTTCCAGTGTCAGAATGCAGGAAAAGTGGAATGAAGTAATCTAAACAGACTGGGGCTATGAAACAAGAGATGGAATTAATTGGCTTTCCCAGAATGCATGACTCACTCTCCTAGTTAAACAGGAGGCCTGGCTTATCCCAAATGCAGCACAGACTCCCTGTACTGTACATGTGGCCATGGCTGGTTTCCATATTTTACATTTATACATATAATCAAGTCCATATGACTTCCAGATCAATTGTATTAGGCTCTGAGTCTGTCATGGATGAAAGGAGTCAGCAAATTTAAGGGAAACTTGTGTGCAGGCTCTGCACCCCCTCTGCTGGAGTGCGCTCCCTGGCCAGCATATGGCTATTATTTTTTTATATTTATCCTTTTTGCTATTTATACAAAAAGCGCCACACAGGCTTATTCAGGCACAACCTCTTAAGTTTTAGGAGATGTAAGCCTTTTATAGCATTTGTGGTTAATAACTGTGAATAGAATTTACATTGCTGGCATATAAATACCATTGTGCCACTGCTGTTGATTCAGTGATTCCAGGTTTCCCTTTGATATCTGCCATCCTGTGAGTTTCCTGGCAACATGTAGCATGGCAAAGGATCTGATATGTACTCTTTTCCCTCATCTTTGGTTTGATTACAGTGTAATAATGGAAGGCCAAGACAGTATTATAAACTCCCTTTGCTAGCAAGATGGCTAACGCAGCACTGATAGAAGTGGCCTAACTATAGCGACACCAGAGTAAAGGTGAAAAGTGGTTCTCATGTAAGTCTATGGGAGGCAGAATATATATATTTGTGTTGGGGAGGCCTTTGAGGTTATGCCCCTGACTGATATAATTTCTATATGAGATTCTACTTCCACATGTAAAAGTTTAGGCCAATCTGCTCTGCTCTCCTATAATACCACCCTCCACCAAGCTAAACAAACCTACTTCACTGCACTCATTAACTCCCACTCTAAAAAACCTGAACAACTCTTCTCTATCTTTAACTCTCTGCTGTCCCCTCCTCCACTCCCTCCATGTGCTCCAGTCACTGCTCAAGCTATTGCAGAGCACTTTACAAATAAAATTGACACCATCCGAAGTGACATTGCACAACTTAATCCCCATAACCATTCACCTCCCTCCCTACATGCTACCCAGTCTCTTCTTGGCTCCTTCTCCCCAGTGACTGAAGAGGAAGTCTCAAAACTTTTGGCTTCCTCTCACCTTACTACCTGCCCGCTTGATCCCATATCTACCAAACGTCTACGCAATGCCAACCCCAGTCTTATCAAAGCCTTAACTCATCTATTCAGTCTTTCCCTCTCTACTGGAATCTTTCCCTCCCAACTGAAACATGCACTTGTAACCCCTATTCTGAAAAAACCCTCCCTTGACCCCTCCAATCTTAGTAACCTCCGACCTATCTCCCTGCTCCCATTCATCTCCAAACTACTCGAGCGCCTAGTTTACAACCGACTGACGCTATTCCTCTCTGACAATAACCTCCTGGATCCCTTACAATCTGGTTTTAGACAACAACACTCCACTGCTCTAACCCAACTAACAAATTACTTCCTATCAGCTAAAGCCAAAAAACACTACTCGCTATACTAATACTTCTCAATCTCTTGGCTGCTTTTGACACTGTGGATCACCCTCTTCTCCTCCAGTCTCTCCGCCTTATCCTGGTTTTCATCCTATCTCTCAGATAGATCCTTCAGTGTCTCTTACAATGGAGCATCGTCTTCTCCCTTGCCTCTTTCTGTCGGGGTTCCTCAAGGCTCTGTCTTGGGCCCCCTACTATTTTCTCTCTATACCTCCTCACTTGGCAAATTAATCAATTCTTTTGGCTTTAGTACCACCTCTATGCTGATGATACTCAGATCTGATGCTGATGATACTCTTTCCTCTCCTAATCTCAACCCAGAGCTTCTAACTCGTGTCTCTTCCTGCTTGTCCGCTATCTCCACTTGGATGTCCCAACGTTACCTTAAATTAAACCTCTCCAAGACTGAATTGGTTCTCTTTCCCCCATCCAACGCCCACATTGTTCCCGAGGTATCTATACAGGTTAACAATTCTACCATCACCCCATCTTCCCAGGCCCGGTGCCTTGGGGTTATTTTTGATTCTGCCCTGTCCTTCACTCAAGATGCTGCTAAAATTCTTATTCACTCTCTTATAATATCTTGCCTGGACTACTGTAACTCCCTATTAATTGGCCTTCCCCTCCAAAGACAGTCTTCTCTTCAGTCCATAATGAATACTGCTGCAAGGCTCATACACCTCTCCAACCGCTCCTCCTCTGCCATGCCACTCTGCTAATCTCTGCACTGGCTTCCCCTACCATCCAGGATAAAATTCAAACTAATGACTCTCACATTCAAAGCAGTTCATAACTCTGCCCCACCCTACATCTCTGAACTTATCTCTAGGTACCATCCAACCCGCTTGTTACGCTCCTCTACTGACGTGCTCCTCAACTCCTCTCTCATTCCCTCCTCACACACTCGCATTCAAGACTTTGCAAGGGCTGCCCCCCTTCTCTGGAATTTGCTCCCACAAACTGTCAGACTTTCTACCAATCTCTCTGCCTTCAAGAGATCTCTAAAAACACATTTATTTAATTTAGAGAAGCTTACCCTAATCTATTTTAACATACCCTCAGTGTGCCGCTCAAAGCAATACCCTGTGCCACACCTCTCACAACTCTGGTCATGCCCATTCCCACACCTTGTGTCTCAACCCTTTCTCCTTGTAGATTGTAAGCTCTTTTGGGCAGGGCCCTCTTCACCTCTTGTATCGGTTATTGATTGCTTTATATGTTACTTTGTATGTCCTATGTATGAAACCCACTTATTGTACAGCACTTCGGAATATGTTGGCGTTTATAAATAAATGTTGATAATAATAATTTAATGTGTTATTAATTTCCATGGTAGACTTTACTTAAAGGGATGCTGTCATGATTTTTATGGTGTACTTTCTATTTCTAATTTACACTGTTTACATAGCAAATAATTTACTCTACCATTTAAAATGTTATTCTTGAACCAACAAATGTATTTTTTGTAGCTCTGTAATATTGGTGTGTAGGCGCCATCTCAGTGCATTGTGCCTGAGTCTGAGCTTTCAGAAGGAGCCAGCAATACACACTAGAACTGCTTTCAGGTAACCTATTGTTTTTCCTACTCCCATGTATCTGGAGTCCCAAGCCGGACTTGGATTTCTTACTAATGAGTGCTGCTGGGAGGGGAGTGATATCACTCAAACTTGCAGAGCAGCAGTAAAGTGTGACCGAAGTTTATCAGAGCACAGGTCACGTGACTGAGGCTCCCTGGGAAATGAAGAATATGGCTAGCCTCATGTGAAAAAACATGTTTTTCCATTACAGTATTCTTTTAAGAAGTATTCCAATGTAGCAACCTTGGTATATATGAGAGGAGCCAGTGTAACAGGGGATACTCTGTAGTAGTACTAAAGGCTTAGCTGTAACAAAGGATTTGATACTTAAATGTTTAAGCAAAGTTAATGTGATTATTTAAACGTGTAAACCCTTTTGAGGTGGAATACTTCACTTTAAGGGGATATTTCAGGGTATTTCTCCACAATGTAGTTGTAGTAGGTTCCTATTTAATGAATGCAGGAGTGCAAGTAGTGTATATAGCCATATACTGCAACTTTTTTTAATCACATTTACTAGTTCATGGAAAGTAGAAAGATTTATGGCTATTTACTGCGTTTCTGCAGTCTGGAGGAGGGCTTTGTCTTTGGCCTTCCAAACTCTCTGGCCAATAGACTATACTTTCCAAAAACCCAGAGATTTTGTTAGGAGTCCAAGGAAAATATTTAAGGGGGAGACTGGATAAGGAACAGTGTAGTTAGAAGAGGTACAGGATAATAAGAAGTTTTTTGGTTTTACATGGGTTTTGGTAGTTGTACTCCCAAAAGAATTAGTACTTTGCAGTTTTATGGGGACAGAAATTATCAGAGTTCCCCATGTTGGTAATTTTGAACGTAAATTTAAATACAATCCAATACAATGACAAAGCTAGAACACAATGGCGACCGAGCAGGCCAGAGTTTGGAGGACCAGGTCCTCTGAAGGGAATCAATCACTTTAGTGTGTGGTGTATGGCTGCCTTTCCTATCCATGAGTCTCTTTAGATTCATAGATGTTCAATAAATATTATTAGTATTGACATCTGTGAATTTAACAGAACTTCCTTACAAAGTTTAGAAAGCCCCACACTGACGGTCCTATCCCCAGTAAAAACACTGCCCCACACTGTACACTTCACATAGATAAATTATATTATCATATGTGAGTGTCAACACCTGTATAACTCAGTCTGCAGCCTTGTGCCTTTATATGATCACAGAACCCCTCAGTGACTTCTAATATCCTTATCATTTACAGAAGGGGGTACATTATCCCTTATAATACATGAGTTATATTAAAGGAACAGTAACACCAAAAAATGAAAGTGTATAAAAATAATTATGATATTATGTACTGGTGCCCTGCACTGGTACAGCTGGTGTGTTTGCCTCAGAAAGACTACTATGATTTATATAAATACTCTGATGTGTAGTATGGGGGCAGCCATTCAAAGGAGAAAAGGCACAGGCACATAGCAGATAACAGATAAAGCCCCATTATCTTCTACAGAGCTTATCTGTTATCTGCTATGTAACCTGTGCCTTTTCTCCTTTTTTCCAGGCTGAATGGCTGCCCCCATGGCTACACAGCAGCTTATTTATATAAGCTATAGTACTGTTACTTTAGCAAATACACAACTTTACCTGTGCAGGGTAACAGAACATTATATTTTAAATACTTTAATACACTTTCATTTTTGGCGTTATTGTTCCTTTAAGAGTTTCCTGTATAACTCAGCCTGCAGCCTTGTGCCTTTATATGGTCACCTATGGACTTCTAATACTATTACAATTTACAGTAGGTGGTATATCATAATGCTTTAGATACACAAAATCATAGTCAGAGTCCCTGATCTACATAACTCATCCTACAGTCTTGTAACTTAATGGTTATGTAAAACCTCAGCTATTGTGAATATCCTTATAATACAATCTTTTTTTGCACTTGGCACATTGCGTGTTGCATTATAAATGACCCCTTATGTCTTTATATGGCCATGGACTTCTAATAGCCTTATACTTTACAAAACAAGATATATATATCTGTGTGTGTATGTGTGTATATATATTTACACACCATAAAGATACAAAAAGACAGGCAATGTTTCAGAGCCACGTGCTCTTTTGTCAAGCCATACAAAACAGCTGGTTTTCCAATTCCATTTTAAAGCAGGAACTGCTCCCACTCTGCCCCATCTAGCTAAACCCTAAAGAGCCAACCTGATATATGCAACAATAGGAATCTAATGTAACAGGCCACATTAAGGCCCTAAGTTCTTATGTTATAACACACTTTATCAGTGTTATTGATACATTATACAATAAAATCATACAGAGAGGATATTCGCTTCAACAGGAAGTAAACAGAGTAAGACAGACAGATGTGAGTCTATTTTAATTCAATCCATACCTTTGGTCTATTTTAATTCAATCCATACCTTTGGTATAGGTTTATATGTTTATATATCATAAAAAATTATATATATCCCTGTCTCCAATGCAAACAATGTTTACACATTATGACACCTTATTTCATTTACCCACATTCAGGAAGGAAATACAGTACATGCTACAAGGGAATTACATTTGTTTATTATATGTGGGTGAAACCACACAGCCCATTAAAGACAGAATAAATCAATATAAATAAAATATTCAGACAGGTGACCAAAAACTCCCGGTGCCTGCCCATTCTATTGTGTGCCTCAGATTTTTGGTAATTGAAGTTTTGCTACCTCTAAAGGTGGCCATACACTGAGAGATCCGCTTGTTCGGCAAGACTGCCAAACAGGTGGATCTTTCCCTGATATTGTCACCCTGAGATGGGAAATATTGGGTTGATGCCAAACAATCAGATCATAATTGCTGCTATGCAGGCCGAAAGATTGAGGACCACATTAATGCACAGATATGGTCCTCCCTCCAATCAACATCTGGATGATTTTCTGACAGATATTGGTTGGGTAGGCCTGCTGGAGGCGTCATACACAGACAGATAAGCTGCCATCTTGGTCCATAAACAGCTTTTATCAGCCCATGTATGGCAACCTTTAGATGTGGAGGTAACAGACTTTACAGACTCTACAAAAAA
Source organism: Xenopus tropicalis (assembly GCF_000004195.4). Taxonomy (NCBI): domain Eukaryota; kingdom Metazoa; phylum Chordata; class Amphibia; order Anura; family Pipidae; genus Xenopus; species Xenopus tropicalis. The sequence goes on from NC_030686.2 coordinate 18,190,725, forward strand.
CAGATATGTTCGGGATACATACACCTTGCAAACTTAAGGGCATGTATCATGAATATGACCGTATTTATTTATATGAATTGTACCTCTAATGTACTTAGCTGTACCTAAAATTTGGTGTTATTGTATAATGTAAGTGTATTATATCATAAGACCTTAGGGCCTTAGTGTGGCCTTGTAAATTGAATTCCCTTTGTTGATATTTCAGTTTTGCTCTCTAGGGGTTAACAGTTAGATGGGATTAGGGGTTTTATATATGTATATATATATATATATATATATATATATATATGCAATGAGAGAGAGATGCACCACAGGGGAGCACAAGCTAAAACGCCCAAGTGTATGAGCCCTTACACCTTGAATTGTTTCATTTATTGTTACATTGTTTACAATATTGCTCAGCCATTTTTTGGTTGTTTCAAAGAGAAATACCACACAAATGCAGAGATGAATGTGTAGAAGAGAGCAGAGTATATTAATGTGCTCACACAGTGTTACAAAGTCCAAGTATTTCACAAGGAATTCCATAGCAACCATAAGTGTTTTTAAAATTCTCCATTGCTAACATTCCCTTATCATGCCAGGCCTACACTGAGGCAGATTGGCTGGGGCTGTTGTTATGGTTACTTAGCACAGGCTCACCTTTTGCTAGTTACAGGCTGGACTGTTCCATTTCCCTAGAATTTGCAGGGGAGTTTTGCAGCCCTTTCATTACTCATCTCATAGTTATGCCAATGTTCTTCATTCCTACCTTTCCTTGACTTCAGACTAGACATGTACCTCTCTCTTGCCTCTCCTTTGCCTGTGTTCATGCAGGATCTCCCTTATCTAAATTTCTCTCATTCTTCCCTTTTTCAGATTCCTAGTCCTCCATCCCCCCCCCCCCCCCAGCCGTTTCTTCACATTTTAGTTTTCTGCTATTTGTCTGACTTAAATTTTCCACAGTCCCTGCCAAAGCAGCTTCCCTTACCGCTAATGTTCAGCCATACGTTAGGATTAGACCTCTGTGCTAACCCTAAATGCTCATGTATGCATCCTGCTGGTCTCAGTTGGTATAACAACAGGCCTCAGAAAACAAAGAGACCCCCAGAGAGCAAGCCCCAGGCTAATTGCTGTGGTCCTAATTCTTTGGAGACAAATAGAAAAAGCAATGTTGAACTGGCCCACCAGGATACCAGGAAAACCCCAGTCAGTGGGCCATCCTGCTCTTAACCCACCCCATGTGATGACACTGTTTGCCCTCCCAAACTCGAAGCCGAGTATTGCAAAGAAAAATGGTGGCAATGCATATGGAATGGGTATTGCAGCTAGGAGTAAAAGGAATCCAAAATTATTTCTCAAAGATATAAATAGTAAATAATAAAAATTAAGCTCAGTTGGTTGATAAAAGTAGAGAAAAGTAGAAATTCTGAACTGTTATCTTTTGTCTGTCTACACAACTGAGGAACTGGCTAATAAGGGCTTTCTATTTAATATGCCCAATTCTAATAATACAACTACTGATGTACTCAGGAGGAAATTTAAAAGAGACTTGAGACTTATGCATAACAGATCTTGACAAACAAATGTAATTGCCTTTTATGAGGAGGTGAGCAGGAATCTCGACTCTGGTATGGCAGTGGATGTCATCTACTTAGACTTTGCTACCACACACAAATTTAATGGTTAAAGTAAGGAATAAAGGCCTTGAACATAATATTTGTACTTGGAATACTTTCTTGTACTTTCTAATTGTACTAGCTTTGTTAGTGGAGTATTGCAGGAGTCTGTCCTTGGTCCTTTACTTTTTAACTTGTTTATTATTGACCTGGAAGTGGGTATTGAAAGTACTGTTTCTACTCTTTTTGACTACTACTACTTTGTGCAAAAGTATACGTTCCATGCAGGATGCTGCCAGTATGCTGAGTGATTTGACAAAATTGGAAAACTGGGCAGCAAACTGGAAAATGAGGTTCAATGTTGATAAGTTCAAAGTTATGTATCTTGGTAAAAATAATATAAATGTGAGTTAGACGCTAACACAAAATGGCATTGTGTTGGGGTTATGCTTAAGAAGGATCTGGGGATTTTTGTGGACTATGTAACTCTAGACAGTGTCATTTTGTTGCTACTAAAGCAAATAAAGTGCTGTCTTGTATAAATGCACAAGGACATTTGCACAATAGTTTTAGAGTACAGGATGCCTTGAGGAGGTGTTACTAGCAAGATACCGTTAGAGGGGTCACACCTACATGCACAACTGACTTGAGTTCGGTGAGATATGCACTACTGCCGCCATTGACCCTGAACTTTTAAAGTGACAATGTTCACACACAAATGCAGTAAGACTTATCTTACAAGATGATTGAAAGTTATGGTTGAAAAAATAATTATCTGTGTCCGAAATTTGCACATTTCCCCGAGAGCTACTTTGCTGACTGATCCCTAGTAATTCTTGGAGTAAGAGGCAGATGTGCTCAGAGTTGTACCATTACCAGTTTTCCCCCTACTCAGGCAAACTGCAGAAAGCTTCCAATGGGGTTGGTTTATATGCCCTCCTATGAAACAGGGCTGGAAGTCTGCAAGCCTGATGTGCTTATGGAGAGGCTTCACTCACATCTTTGTATGACATCAGGATTTTATTGGAATTTGGTGCCAACATGTGGGATAGTGCATAATCCACCCATTGCAGGGATAAAGCAGGACAACACTGCTCTAGAGCAGCTATTAACTAGCTGGGAATTATAGTAGCTAAAGCTCCTATATGATGGCTGTGTGTATTTTTTTGCCCTCAACTGCTATGTAACTATGTAAAACTATGTATGTAATATATAATTAGTAGGATGTCCTTGCTTTCTTTCCAGTTAGCTGCTTACCAACTGATGATTGTGGTCTGGACTCATGGAGCCATGATTTCCAGTTTGGGCAGGTGCCATTATAGGCTATTTCTGAAAGATCACTCAGCTAAAGCACAGCGTGCCTATCCAGAGCATGAAAGATTAGGAGTCAAAGAGGTGCACTGCAGATTCCATACTAGGTTAGAATATACAATGGGTGTTATATTATTTGCACTTTCTTTTCGTCTCCTTGAAAGATTCAAATTAGAAACTACTTTCCCTTTCCCCTACGCTGTGTGTGTGTTTAACTTGTTATGTAGCAGCACTCACTGTATATATTTTCACACAGCGCAGCCCTAGCGATGTGTACACACACCCTTAGGCACACACACTGTGCAGGATGTATTGATATCAGCGGGAATTTCTCTTTGATACATACAGTCCAGCTGTGCCTTTGCCTGGTGTACAATTGCCTTTTGCACAGCATACCCTCACTATTAACTCTATCCTGAATTCTTCCTCTGGAGAACAAGTCCTAACAAAGAGCATATGTACGAAGGCTGCTTTCAGATAGACACGCACTAACATGTTAGCAACTGATCACAACCACTTGTGTGTCCCATGCAATATGTACTTATAATTGCATCCATGCAGTGTTATGGACTCTATACAGACCAGTTATATGGTTCTTCTCTGCTTTTAATAAGGGAACTCCTATATTCAGAAGGTATTGCCCTGATAAAGTCTACCAAGCATTCCACAGTTTCAGTGATTATTTGCCCAAATAGTGTTTTAGCATTGGCTGTTCGTACTTCAGATCCTAATTTCTTCATATTCATTTTTTTTAGGAGAATATAGTCAATCAAAACAAAAGTTCATAAATAGAACATATTATAGAAGCTGGTGCAATACCTCTCAGGCAATTATTATTTAAAATCAAGTTATTGAGTAATAGCCTAGCCTATGATGGCAATGTCAGGATCCAGGTGAATGCCTTGAAATCATACTTTCATATACCATAACCATTTGGCTAACAGTATGCGGATACCCATTTTAATGACTGAAAATAACTATCTAGGCCACATCCATCATTGGCAGCCCAGATGACACTATATTACACAATAACAATATTGGGAATTCCATGCTTCCTTCAATATGGCAACAGCAGGGTCACACTCGAGCATTGGGGCCCATTGAGGCTACTAACCAGGGCCCTCCTCCAAACATCCCTCCACACGGCGTCCCTTTAACTTCCTGGGAAGTGGGGGAGAGGATGTAGCCCAGGTAGGTAAGCAGGCTTGGGCCAAGTCTGACCCTGAGCAACAGTTTGGGGTGTGCTAAATGGTAATGGAAAATTCCTACTGGCCTGCACCGACCTCAACCCAAATGAACTCAAATTAGGGGCCTTGGCTTGGCTTGCAGTTACCATTCCATGAGGCTCAACAGGTGTTGAAAGCCAGGCCAAGTCACCCAGCATAAATGCCCACTCTCCATTTCATATGAATGGAAGTAAATCCCACCAACAATGTCCCAACATTTTGTGGAAAACTAAAAAATAGCTCCCCCCACCAGCCATGTTGTATAGTATGCATGCACATACTGTAAGGAGCGAGTCTCCCCATTTGCTTATTATACACATAATGAACAAGTTATGGTACTCATTCATTATGTGCATGCATGTTCCCCAACATGGTTACCCACACCAGGAGCTCCCTCCTAGTGCAGGCGGTCTAGTGCTGACAGGGGCAATTTTCTAAAAAAGAAACTATTGTTTCCCCAACCAGACTGTGGGTTCTAATAGATCCTGCACCTGTGGGGGGGAAAACAATTTCAGGGTGACAGCTAGGTGCCCTTTAGGGCCGTGGCAGACGGGGAGATTGCTTGTTGTGGGCAACTAATCTCCCCAAAATGCCATCCCACCGGCTAGAATGTAAATCGCCGGTGGGATGGCATACGCAGTGCCGAAATCGCTGTGCCGCATATTCCATCCCACCGCAATTTACATTCTAGCTGGTAGGATGGCATTTCGGGGAGATTAGTCGCCCGCAACAAGGGATATTTGTTGCGGGTGACTAATCTCCCCGTCTGTCACAGCCCTTAAAGTGATACTGACACAGAAAAACTACTTTTCAAAATATTAATGTACCTAAGAAGTTACCTATACATTGACTGTTTTGCCAACCTGACTGTCCCTTACCAACCTATCTGTTTTAGCTTCTAATGCTAATGGACTCCTGCTGCATAAATATGAAGAAAATGTAAGGTTAGGTAAACCATTTATTGGCTAAGCAAGTAAAAATTGCTTTTGGATAACCCAGGCCCCTTCACCAGGCAAAATACAAATGAAAACTTGAAATGCACATCATATATTAGATCATTGAAAAAGGTTCATGGGCAATAAATTAGGAAGTTACAGATAGATAAAGATAACTTGTAGAGATAATAAAAGTAATTAGGGTGGGTTGTAAATATTCCAGGGGTCTGGATTCAGTTAGGTCACATAGTGTGACATAGACCAAGGCAGAATAGGGTGGGGTTAACAAGAGAGTGCACAAGTATGAATTGGACAAGAAAAAAGTGAGGATACCAGATAAGGGTCCATTGATGGGATAACGAATGGGTTCAGATCTTATCCACTTCACAAGTCCATATCAGACTGTAATAAATTAACTACAAATGGGAATTGTGACCTGTAAAGACAAGATAATATTTTGGTCCAGATAATGATAAGCCCCCCAGGGTAAACACTTTAACTTCACTCTGCCAAGGAAGCAAATACTAGTACTATTAGCACCTTGTTGTGAGGTGAAGCCAACTGAAGGAAAATATCTTTTAGGGCTCTGGCACACGGGGAGTTTTCGCCCGTGGCAAAACTCTCTGTTCGCGGGCGACTAATCTCCCCGAGTTGCCTACCCCTGCCATCCCACCGGCGAACATGTAAGTAATCGCCCCGCCGCGTCTGCCATCCCGCAGATCTCTCAGTTAAATTCATATCTGGACATAAAACTCCTGTCTTTGTGTAGGGCACATTCTAGAGTGTTGAAATGTCTCATCAGTTTGAATTCCCACTCCTTAAAGGGTAAGTAAAAAATCTATTATTATTTTAAATGCTTTATTAGAAAATACCTTGTAAAATCGTTGCATCCGGTCATCTTAAATACGGCGATACGGCGATCCAGAAGATGCAGAATCCACTATGTGACGATTAACATCTCCTCCTAGCCCGACTCCTTCCTATACAGAAGGAAGGCTAGGATAGATCGTCGCATAGTGGATTCTGCATCTTCTGGATTGCCGTATCGCTGTATTTGAAAAGACCGGATGCAACGTTTTTACAAGGTATTTTCTAATAAAGCATTTAAAATAATTAATGCTGGGAAGGGTAGGGCAATTATTGGAGCAGAATAGAATAGAATAGATTTTTTACTTAAAAATGTTAGTGTTACTTTTCCTTTAAGCAGGCCATTCTCGCACCAATAGTATCGTAAGAAACCTTGTTTAGTAATATATTTGGCACGTGTATGGTGGATCGGTGAACCGACCAATATCGCACAAAGCTTTGGATATCAGTTGTCTTGACGATTGGGCTGGTTACAAGATTTTGTTCGGGCGCTATTAAAGGTGCCCGAGCAAAATCTGCTATTGTTTCTAACTCCATATCTGATGATTCAGCTCTAAATGTCAATGGAGAGAACAAACTATCTTTCCTGCAACCAGTGGTCATTATTGGTACATGTATGGCCACCTTTACTCTCTTGTTGTGTCCTAAAGTTACCCTTTAATATTGTGACCCGAAGATCTTTGAAGCTGGTGTTTGTCCGGTTTCTCCCGCATAGAGTCCTGTAGTGGGGCATTTCAAGCACATTATTAGCTATACCACGTTGTCTGATATACAAGTAAATGAACCTTTTAATTGGCGTTCCTGTTGGTGGTGTGGTATTGTTACCCGGTCTACTTTGTGTATGTGTGCACAGGTTTCACACATTTTTTGCGGGCAGGGAGATGTGCCATTTTCTGCAGGGCCTTGTAGAGAGCTACACACAATCAATTCTTTTAAATTGCAGGGCTGCCTGTATGCTAGGAGTGGAGGTTCTGAAAATATATTTTGCAGACTCTTGTCCTTAAGGAATATTGGCTGCAGTTTCATTATGCTTTTGCGTGGGGACTCCAGATGGGCAGTGCTGGATTTGCATTCACCGAGCCCCCCGCACCCCCACCAACCATCGAGCACATGCGCAGACACATACCCTATTACCTCACATACAGAACACTGGGGAGAGGATACACTGAAGATTTTTGCTCTGTATGGGAGCGACTTTTACTTGCGGCTGGGCGGCATGCGGTCCCTAAATTGATGCCGCCCTAGGCCTGGGCCTTTGTAGCCTCGCCACAAATCTGGGGGTTATAGGTAACAATAAGGGGGCTAAGGTTATTGTTGTCTGTCTGTTTGTATTTAAGAACGTTTTCCCTAGGTATGGCAACTGCTCTCTTTATTTGCCTGACTTTCATGCAAGGGCTATATCCTTGTTGGATGAAGTATCTCCTGAGTTCAGACAGTCATGTATCCCATCAGAGGGGTTGCTTGGCTGTAAATTATGGATTTCCTTATATGTTTGGGGTGGGGGCAGCCATTTCTGAGGAATGTGCACCTGTCTGTGGATTTTGCCAGGGTATTGGTTTTTATATGAATTGTGGTGTCTAGGAAATTGATTTCTGTTGGAGTAATTCAGTTTTAAATGTTATGGTGGGGTGGAAGGAGCTGTAGTTCCTATGGAAGGATAGGAGGTCCTCTTCACTTGCTCTCCAGATTTTTAAGATATCATCAATACTGTCATGTGTGTGTATGTACAATATGCAGAGGGAGCACTGGAAACAACAGCTCCTCAATGCAGTTCTTAATTCTGGGGCTCTTTGTGCCTACGGCCTTTCCTTTGCACCTTGCACATCATACATAAAAGTGGACATGCAAGTGCCTTTGTGCAAAGCATGTTAATAAACCTAGTTTTCTGCATTTTTCTCAGAACTTACAGAGGGCTCTTTGCCTGAATATATTTACTTTGTTATTCTTATAGCATGCACTGTTATTCATAAACAGAAACACCAACTATCCATAAACAGGAACACACGTATGCACAGTAACACAAAGAGCTGGCTGCCTCTCCATTAGCATTCCTTTAGCTTAACTCATCTGGAGCTGCCATAAAAGGACATACAGACCCAGGCCCGCAGTATACTAGAATTCCTTGGTTTAACCCTGTACACATGTCTGCACACATTTAAAGCTATGTACATAGACTCAGATGGATACTATATGTGCTCTGTACATGAGCATACACATATGTAAAGTTGTCATTGTCATTCACAGAGCTGGTAACATATACAGAATGAGGGTTTGTAGGGTAACTGTAACAGTTACTGAACACATTAAATTCAACTTTCTGGTCCTATGTGGGTGCACATGTGTACTGCATGCAAATAGACATCTGTTTTCTTGTGTTATTACCATGCAGAGGGCTTCCTACATCCTGTTGAAGGTGCACCTTCAGTGGTGTCTATTGCGGAAAAAAAAACCCCAGGAGGTTTTTAGTTATGCCCATGCTTTGTCCTGTCCACACCCCACTACAGCTAGACCATGACCATGCTTCAGGCATACACTGTTACACCCTGACCATGGGATATACCCCTAGGAGACTCTAAAAAAGAGGGATTCCCTTGTTTTACAAATCATCCCCTGTGGAATGAGACAGGGTCTGGGCTACTGTATCCTTTGACTTACAGAATGCTTGCCTTAAGTTGGCAACACATGGGGCAATTTTCATGATAACACTTTGGGTATTATACAGTTTGCCCACCATTTTCAAGGCCTTAATCACTCAATTGCAGTAAAGGGTTGTTCAAATTAATTTTTAGTATGATGTAGAGAGTGCTATTCTGAGACAATTTGCATTTGGCCTTCATTTGGTATTATTTGTGTTTGGAATTTCAGCTGCTATCTAATTGCTAGGGTCTAATTTAACCTAACAGCCAGGCAGTGTTTAGAGAGGCAGGAATATTTGGAGGGCCCAAATAAAAAGATATGTTGTAAAAAGTAGCAATAACAATGCAAATGTAGCCTCACTTAGCAATACATTGTGGCTGCTAGGGTCAGTGACCCCCATTTGAAAGCTGGAAAGAGTCAGAAGAGGAAGGCAATAATCCAAAAACTATAAATACTTTAAAAATGAAGACCAATTGAAAACTTGCTAAACATAGGCCAGAGATATGTAGCCACACTCTACTAATCAAACATAATGGCAGTGGTTCTACAATAAGAGGTCATGCCACAATCAAGAGACCTATCATGAAGTAAAAACACATGAGTTGTAAACACTGGTTCCAGGTGAGGAGTCGTTTGTCTGTAATATTTGGTTGGTTCTGGTCCAAACTAAATTAATTGCGTAAAATGTATCTCTTAATTTAATTGCAGATTATTTATAGAGATGCTTTTAGAAGAAATCCCTGCCCATGCTATTGACAGTTGCTCATTAGTTTGAGGTTAATGCAAGCTATTACAATTCTGACACCAGAAAGTTAAACATTGAGCACTCATTAGGTCTTCAAAGCTAAGCTAAGGGAAAACTAAACACCATAATCGTGTCACCAATACCATGAATGTAAACATGTACAGTCAGGTTAGGATGTGATCTTCCATTTCACCCACAGTAAAATACACTTTACTATTGTATGTGTGTGTTTCCCAGGGTGCCACAACCATATAACCTGTGCTCTGATAAACTTCAGTTACAATTTACTGCTGAGCTGCAAGTTGGAGTTATATTACCACCCTCCCAGCAGCCGATCAGCATAATAATGGGAAGGAAGCAAGATAGCAGCTCCCAGTAGATATCAGAATAGCACTCAACAGTAAGAAATCCAAGTCCGGCTTGTGACTCCTCCAGTTACATGGGAGTAGGAGAAACAATAGGTTACCTGAAAGCAGTTCTAATATATGGCGCTGGCTCCTTCTGAAAGCTCAGACTCAGGCACAATGCACTGATATGGCGCCTACACACCAATATTACAACAACAAAAAAATGCATTTGTTGGTTTAAGAATAAAATCTTAAATGGTAGAGTGAATGATTTGCTATGTAAACAGTGTAATTTAGAAATAAAAAGTATACCATAAAATCATGACAGTATTCCTTTCCTTTATGTCCTATATTACAAAACAATAAAATACCAGTCAGATGACAACCCTGCTGACCAAGTCCCTTGTCGAAGTAGGCTGACCAAAAATCACCCACTTTGTTGCAGTTGTATTGGATTATCATTCGGAATGATTGCTTGGGGTTCTATAACCAGATAAATCGGCAACTGGCTTGGTTTAAAAAAATATGACCAGATTTCCTTATGTATGACTTGTTTTAAACATCATAATTGAATAAAAAAAACATAGCAGCATGCATGGTGAGGACTGTACTACACATATAGCCCTGCCATTGTTGTGGGTAATAAAAAACATTTTTCCTCTGTGCTACTTACACTTAATTTTGACTAAACACTCCAATCTTATCTGATGTAGACAGCTGGAAGGTGCTACTGCGGGGGTATCATTACAGGATTCTCCAGAGGTGTCTGGCTGCACAGGTAAAAGCAAATTGTAATTTGTTTCACTTTTAGCCAATGGCCTTCATTAATTCCTCAGTCTTTTTGACTTTTGAGTCAGCTTCCTAGGAGTGGCAATCAGGGTGTCAGGGACATAAAGGTGAGAAAAGACACTCTCTTATTATTATTAGCATTATTATTATTAAAGGGATAGTTCACTATTAAATTACCTTTTAGTATGATGTAGCAATCTTCAATTGGTCTTAATTTTTTTATCATTTGCATTTTTTTAAATTTGATTAGCTTTTTGTTCAGCAGTTCTTCAGTTTGGAATTTCAGGAGCTATCTGTAATACTGATACATGAAATTTCAGTGAGTGCCGGACTGGCCCACCAGGATACCATGAAAACATCCGGTGGACCCAGCTGTAAGTGGGCCCTCCTGCTTCTGACTATTTGGCCTGCTTCCTGGTCATTCCCTATTTCTGAACGGAAACAAAGAGGAGAAATAGATGAAAGGATAGATGCTAGCATGTAAATTAAACGAGACTAGAAGAATAAAGAGGTTGGGTGAGGAAAGGAGGAAAAATAGTTGGGAGAGTGGGCCTATGCGCTAAGGATTTCTGGTGGGCCCCTGGGGTCCCAGTCCGACACTGATTTCAATGTATGTACTCAGGCCATAAAAAGAATAGGCCAGATTCAGCCAGAAGAATCTAGTTACGCTTATATATACTCAGTATAATAATTTAATAAATTAAGTGTTGCCATTGATTATGCTACACAGGGAAACCTATTTTATCTGTATATTGGTGGTTATTCATAGAAAGGGAAGCTACCATACTTATTCATATATATGTTTATCCATTGAACGTACTAAAAGCTATTGAGAGTGAGTACAGTGATTGCACTGTTTTTAAAATCTATGACTTGGTATAATCCTATTATTAAGCAAAGGCAAGGTTCAGGAATGTATTAGCTCCACCCATTATACAAAATATTCCAATAGCCAGATCTCAGCACAAGTCTATTGAGATGTGACACGGCCTGGGTATAGCCAAACCCTTTCTCATGCAATCTCTTTTTGGTCACTTTCCCTCTTCACCTGTTCCTTTTTGATCTACGTTTTGGTATCTACCCCTCCTTACCCGCTTCTTCCATGATCTCCCCTTGTACGTTATCATAGTTCCAGGTCATATCTGGCTCAGTAATGGGGAAAAAAGGAACTCCACCCAAACAAAACTTAAGCTTTTTGAAAAGTAAACATAATTTTATGCAACTTTGCTATATAGATCAATTAAAAAATATGCAGCCTTTTCATGATTTTTAATGCAATAATATGGTCTGGAACAGCTACCTAAGCCTGGCTCCCTGTTCTCTTGCTGATCTGGCTGACTCAAATAAAATGTAGCAGTAGTCAACTGTTCTCAGCCTGCCTTCAGCCTGCGTCCTCCAAATCCTGCAACCCCTGCACACGTGATGTCAACAGGGAAAGGTACATCACAGTGCAATGCATTGTGGGTTATATAGTTCCTGTGTGCTGCCTGTAAGCTGTGGAAAATATTTATACAATTTGTAATATCACTGTTTTAGTCCCTCCTCCCCTGCCAGGATTTCATATGATGCAAAAAGAGACAAAACTGTTTTGCAGCTAGATTTTTGCATATTTGTGCATAGTTTTGAACATACAGATAACAGGCATATTCTATGTTGTGTGGAGTTTTTAAACAAATTTTGGTGGGGAAGCCAGAGTTCCCCTTTAAAAAAACACAAAGAAGAATAGTGGGTATCAGAAGAGATGATCAGATTACAAGAAAGGAACCCCATCTTAGATTGTAAGCTCTACAGGGCAGGGACCTCCTTCCTACTGTGTCTCATACCACATAGCACTTATATATATATATATATCTATATATATATATATATATATATATATATATATATATATATATATATTTATTGTATTTATTTATTATATCACTTGTCCTCCCTGTGTGTAATTTTGTATTCTGTGAGATTGTACAGCGCTGCGTACCCTTGTGGCGCTTTATAAATAAAGTTATACATACATATATACATACATCCACTTTCACTAGATATAGATAATGCCACATAGCATAGGTTTTTAAAAAGGACACAAGAGGAAGCATATAATTAAAACATTAATGCAATTCTATCACAAAAGTCATCTAAAAAGTGAGCTTCCCCTTTAGGGAGAGGCACTAACACATGGGCTCCTGTACTTATTGTGTGATACAGTGTGCCTATGGCATTGGTGCAAACTATAGACACCATTGTACCTTAGAGATTCTACTTTATAGCGCTGTATTATAGTGAAAAAGTATTTGTAGCTGTCAGTGCAATTTTAAAATTTCCAGCCATGAATGATGGTTTTTTTTATAAGCGCCTAATGACATAATTAGCTAATTTCCCATTAGCTCCTTCATATTTCCTCTCCACAATGGGGACTATTTACATTTCTTAAATCACTGATATTTTACTGCAATGTGGTGCTTACTCTTAAAGGAAATTGTTGAATACTCTCACTATGGGGCCGAAAAAACGAGTGATATTTATAGCATGCGTTAAAAATATTATCACTTCTTATAGTTTGCGAATTAATGATCGATTCACTAAAAGGACACTTGTCTGAATAAAGAAGCAATGTTAATGTCGTTATTTATCTGGTTATGACATATTTTTAAGCAATATTTTAAACCATGTAATATATTTATGCGCTATTTCGTAGCACGCAATATTAGCGCACACTAAACTCTCAAAACTAGCCTTATGAAAATGACCATTTCCCTGAAAACTCTAGGATGCATCACTCTAGGGCCATCACATACTTGATCCTCTTCTTCACAAGTCAACAAAGATCCAACTGCAAACTCCATCTTGTCTTGCCAAACGCTCACGAACCGCAATGTTTTTTAAATACCGCCTACCCCAAGTAGGTGTTAATATTAGCACAGATTACTGCGATGTTTCGCGCATTTAACGCTTCATATGTGTTTGTGAATCATGCGTTAGTATTATTTCTATTCGATAATTACCACAATGCGATGGAAAAAATGCGTTTTTTGGCGCATGCGATATGAGTAGTAACGCATGTGAAATGACTTTGATGAATCGGTACTTAATTATCGCACACTTTTTAATGCAAAAAGCTATTCGTTAAGCGTTACATACCTTTAGTGAATAGGGCCCTATAGCTTATCATTGGTTCAACAGCATGTAATAGAGAATCCTGAAGAGAAAGTTATTTATAAGTGTTCTTTTGCATTTCCTTTGCATCCTATGTACATTAAATATATACATGTACAATACATAAACCTCTTGTATAAATGTATAGCATGAAAGTGTTCTGAATCCTGCAAGAGTATTAAGCTGCAGCATTAGCTCAGCCCAGCAGGTCAGGTATGGGCTAAAGGGAATATATGAAATATGCACAGGTGGGGTTCCAAGGTACAAGTCCAAACACAGCATGTGCCTATGGGAGGAACAATGATGGATGTCTGACATGTGCATGCGTTAGCTGGGCTGTAGCCCACAGCAGAGTAGGCTTCTCTATGTAGCTGTTAGAAGCAGAAGGAGAGAGAAAAGGATGTAATTAGATAAAGAGAAGTAATATGCCTCAGAGGAGAGTGGTTTAAAATATATTACACATACAGAAGAAGAACAAAAATGAAAAAGGAAACTTTCTTGTGAAAAGAATAAAAACTAAAAGGTCATCTCTGCTAAGTTCAATTGTTACCAGCCATTCCATCCAGCTTCAACTGATTTTTGTTTTTTTAAATTTATTACAAGTACGGTCAATGGGCGTTTTTTCCTCGCTCCAAGTGGATTAAAGTCAATAGGTGTTTTTTCTCACGTTTTTTCTCACTCCAAATGCATTAGTCAATGGGAATTTTCCTCACCCCAAATAAACAAGGCATTGGGTGTTTTTCCTTACTCCAAATGTACTGAAGTGAATGGGCATTTTTCTTGTGTTTTTCAGCATTTTTTTTTCACAGTTTTGCCACAGTTTTGTGAAAAAAATCACAAATGGCAAAATGCGGAATTGCCTCAAATGCATGCCTGGCGTTCTGGAAATATGGGTTATGTGGGAACTAGCAGGTCCAAAATGACCGACCCTATGGCCACGCAACCCGGGGACACGCTCCCTATCGGCTCAGTTTTTCTGCAAGACAAAGCCCTATTATGACCACTAAAAACAAGGCCACATAACAACAACTATGACCATATAAATAGTCCCCAGGACATGGGAACCCGAACTACACAACCTTCCACCCACATATCTACAGCATATCCAATGAGACTATGCCATCTATTGATGCTACCCCTTCTTATTGCAATTACTCATATTCTATGTTTATGTATATTATACATTTTCTTTCTTCTTTGCTTCCTTAATAAAAAATGTAAGTTTAAAAAAAAATCCATGCTATACCTCCATCTCATCGCTATACCTCCAAAGAATCAGATTTTAACTGGATATGAAAGGAAGAACTATCATCTACTGCCTAATACCCACAAGCCTGAAACTCAGCTCACACTTTGGATCTTCTACTGCTACACAAACTGTTGCAGATAATCTTATTATACTTTACTAAAGTTCTTTTAATGGATATGAGAATAGACTCAAACACATGATAATATTTCAGGCCATCGTCAGTCTTTGCAGTTGAACCCCCAAATAAAATGTTTTTTACATGATTGACAGACTCCATAACAAATACAATAAAAGACACAAAAGAAAATCAAGGTAACATTTGGAATGAGTTGGACCTCAATGAGCAAATGCACTAAAGGTCTGCAAGCAGTAGCATTGAACACTGATAGAGAGCAAACAAAGAGTGGGTGATTATTATATCTGTGTGGGCTTTTCATTTCAGGCCACATGCTCATGAACACCACTATGAAATAAGCGCATGCTAAAAATTGCCCTTGACGCAACAATGTGGCCATGGTAACATTAGCTATTAGAGGTTATCATAAAGACTATAGCTGCCAAGAAAATGAAAATTACAATGACAGTAGTCATAAAAAAGTGTCACTGGGACAGCTGTCATGGAAACAGTTAATATAACTCTATGATGACGGGTTATCTTACTTTGTAAACTACAGTAATGGTTTGGTATGAGGAAAATGACATTTACCTTAGTAACAATTACCATGAACACAATAGTGACAGTTATCATAAAACAATTAGCATTAACCTTGGTGACAATTGCTCAGGAATAACTGAAATCTTTTATTATTTTTATTAGTATTATTATTACTGTTGTTGTAATTATTATTTTCCTTATTTATACAGTGCCAACATATTCTGCAGTACTTTGCACAGATTATACATCATCCACATCAGTCACTGCCCATTTGGAGCTTGCTGTCTAAGGCCCCTATCATATTCACACACACTAGGGTCAGTTTTATCAAGGACTAATTAACCTACCTGTATACTTTGTGGGAGGAAACCAGAAGTCCCAGAGGAAACCCACACAGGCACAGGTTATTTGCTATAGAAAAGGTGTCACAGGGACAGTTAACTTTATGATGACCATGATTCATTTTATCCTTCCTTACACATCAGGACATTAATTAATTGGATGAGGATAGAGATGTAAGTACAAGACAAGTAGAGATGTAAGTACAAAGACACCTCTACAAACTGTATGCTACACACATCCATAGCCACATAAACAGTGTATCCCCATAGGTCAGTATCTCAGGTTTAGGTGATATAGATATGGAAACTCCTTCAAGAACAGGCTAAAGACTTGAAGGAAAAAGTTATAGCAGGTGGGTACCCTGAAAAGTGGTTAAAATTCTTGAGAGAAGAATGTGGTGACATCTTACAGGAAAGTACTTGGGAAGACTTCCAGCCTTTCTGAGTATCTCATTAAGGAAATCTGAGAGTAAGAGGCTTTATTAATACCTCAATAAAATACAAACAGTCTTATTTCCTATAGTGTGGTCATTCAAATGTTGAACTTCAAGTGTCATTTATGCTGCAGTGTGTAGTTTTCCCAAGGTGTATGTAAGAATTAGTGATGAGCGAATCTGTTCCGTTTCGCTTCGCCGAAAAATTCGCGAATCTTTGAAAAGATCCGCGAAACGGCGAAAAATTCGCGAAACGGCGAAAATGTCGTGCGACAAAAAAAATTGTCGCCCGCGGCTATTATTTTGTCGCGCGGCTATTGTTTCGTCTCCCGCGGCTATTGTTTTGTCGCGCGGCTATTGTTTCGTCGCGCGCGGCTCTTGTTTCGTCGCCCGCGGCTCTTGTTTCGTCGCCCGCGGCTCTTGTTTCGTCGCCCGCGGCTATTGTTTTGCCGCGCGGCTCTTGTTTCGTCGTCCGCGGCTATTATTTTGTCGCGCGGCTCTTGTTTCGTCGCCCGGGGCTCTTGTTTCGTCGCCCGCGGCTATTGTTTTGTCGCGTGGCTATTATTTCGTCGCCCGCAGCTATTATTTTGTCGCACGGCTATTGTTTCGTCGCGTGCGGCTCTTGTTTCGCCGCGCGGCTCTTGTTTCGTCACCCGCGGCTATTATTTTGTCGCGCACTATTGTTTCGTCGCCCGCGGCTATTATTTTGTCGCCCGCGACTATTCTTTTTTGACGCCGGCGACAATTTTTGGACATGCGGCGAATTTTTCCGCGGCGAAATTTTTCATCCGTTTCGCGAAACAATCCGCCAATGGCGAAACGCGGAAATTCGCCGCGAATACATGCCTGGCGAAACTTTTCGCCCATCACTAGTAAGAATTCCTTTCCTTAACTCTGATGGTTTCTCTGCATTATTTACTCAGCAATTCCTTACATTAACTCTCATGGATTCTCTGCTTTACTTGATCAACAATTCTTTACCTTTTTATTTATTGATGGATTCCTTACTCTGTTGCTTTCTCTGCACCACTTACTTAACAATCCCTAACACTAACTCTGATGGTTTACTCAGCTCCACTTACACAAGGATTCCTTACCCTATTTCTGATGTTTTCTCTGCTTCACTTAATGAATTGGTTTCTCTGGAAACTTCCATGCACAATTTTCAAAAAAATCTTGCTGTTCTTACCCTTAAAATTTGACCTGCAAATAAAATTAAATCTGACCATAGAGTGTCAGTATACCATTTTACAAAAAGAGTGCACTGAACATCAAAACAAATCACCAGTCCACTGAAAAGCTCCTTATTTTGGCCTGATGTAAGGCCAAGCTGAGGGAAGGCAAGAGTTTGTTTAAACAGGTTTGTTTTACCATTATTGTAAGAAAAGGAAGTTGAATGTGAATGTACTTTCAATTTCAGAATGTGAACCATTTGGTGCAAAAAAAACCATTT
The DNA here is from genome assembly GCF_000004195.4 of Xenopus tropicalis. Classification (NCBI taxonomy): domain Eukaryota; kingdom Metazoa; phylum Chordata; class Amphibia; order Anura; family Pipidae; genus Xenopus; species Xenopus tropicalis. The sequence goes on from NC_030686.2 coordinate 18,208,462, forward strand.
CTCCTAATTATAAAATAATAAATTAATAAATTATTATTAAGCATAAAATGGATTATCCAGCTTTCGATATCTAAACTGCAGCCCTGGCCCATAAAGGGAGAATACAAAAATAAAAAAATATACATACATACATACAGACATCTCAGATTATTCTCTATGCATTTAAAAGGGGTACATATGGCAACAAGACATAGGGGGCCGATTCGCTAAAGGTCAATAGCGCTTATCGCATGCTTTTTTTCTTTAAAAAGCATGCGATAATTAAGTCCTGATTCATCAAAGTCATTTCGCATTAAGATGCATTAAGATTACCTTGCATTGCGTTAATTAGCGAATAGAAATAATACTAACGCATGTTTCACAAACACATATGAAGCATTAAACACGTTAAATATCGCATTAGTCTGTGTGAATATTAACACCTACTTGGGGCAGGCGGTACTTAAAGAAAATTGTCGTTTGTGAGCTTTTGGCAACACAATAAGGACTTTACAGTGGGATTTTTTCACGTATGTGTTGGCCCTAGAGTGATGCAGCCTCCAGTTTTCAGGGAAATGGTAGTTTTCAGAAGAGTAGTTTTCCGAAGGTTACGTGCGTAATATTGTGCGCTAATATAGCACGCAGCAAAATATATCGCGCACAGCGGGAAATAACGCAAGAAAAACGCTCATCGCGAGTTAAATAACGCAAAGAACATTGCATCTTAATTATGACGCCTGTCCTTTTAGTGAATCGAGCGCTAAGTCGCAAAAAATAAGAAGCGATAAAATTTTCAATGCATGCTATAAATAGCGCTCGTTTTAGTGAATCGACCCCATAGTGAGATCAATGCTCGAGAGTATGTCTAAATATTCACCCAGTTCAACTAAACTGGCCTAATAATACATTTCCATCACAGATTCCATATGCTTCCCTAGCTTGGATTGCTTTATTTGTAAACAAGACCTGTTTGATACATAAGATGCTTCCAGCATAACATGTACAATGTTGTAAATGTTTTAACAAAATCATGTAATAACAAATAAGAAGCAGATTTTTGCAAATGTTTTATAGGTGTTCTAAGCATATGGGACTGAAACCTTGCTCTGTTTATTAAGTCATGGCGTCTGCTGGTGTCCTGCAGCTTAATCTGGAACAGATTGGTAGGAAAGTTATGTTTTATGGCACAGCTTTTGCACGGATAGTAACAGGCAAAGCCAAATCTATCATTTTCAACCTGAAAGAACCAGAAGTCCTTAATGGAGAGGCATCATTTTTGATAGAAGGGCATGGTGAAATGTGGAAAAAAATGGTGCACAGCATCCTGTATTTTGCAGTTTGCCCCTATGGTATTTCCTGTCTGCACAACATACACAAACAAAAGTGGACCACAAAAGGTTTTTGCTGGGTTTTATATGAGGTGCCAGCAGCCCTTTGCATTTATGTGTGTATAAATATGTATATATGTATTTATTAATGTAACACCACAAATGTATACAGCTCTTTACAATGCATACACAAAATATGGATAAAATAGTTAAATCTTATTAGTACAGAGCTGCAGTTGGGTCACACTTTATGGCTGAGATTCTAGCTTTTACATAGTTACATAGTTACATAGGGTTGAAAAAAGACCAGAGCCCATCAAGTTCAACCCATCCAAGTAAACCCAGCACACACAACCTATACTTACCAATCTATACACTCACATACATACACTATATATACAACCACTAATACTAACTGTAGATATTAATATCACAATAGCCTTGGACATTCTGATTGTTCAAGAACTCATCCAGGCTTTTCTAAGACAGCAGTCCCAGTTCAAATCTAAAGCCCATAACAGCAGGCATGTTGACACATTGTAAATCTCCCTGTATGTAACCCTAAAATAAAGTTTTAACTAATGAAGAAAAATACAAAAAACATTAATTACATGTTTCACGTTTTAAATGCTATTTGCAAATGAACGTGTTATCTGCCTGTCCTAGTCCTGCCTTCTTGGTCTAGAAGCCAAGAGATTCACAGATTAGAAAGGGAGAGCAGAGCAGAAAGGGACAGAAAAACACTGCTTTCAATTTCAGTCGCATTTAACAAAGTGACACATTTGAAATGGAAACATAGAAAACCACTGAACATTTTTCATTTATGTATAAATATACTTTCATTTATATTTATATTTTTGGGTTTTAATCCCCTTCTAACATTGTCTTGTAAAACAGAATTTTGGAAGATTACAGGAGTCATTTACTATGCCGTCGGAGTCAAGTGCTAAAGCATTAAGAGGCCCAAATGTGCAACCCTTAGTGCTCATTCTAAAGTACTTGCATCCGAAGTCTAACTGTGTTCTGTACCTTGGGTCTGAAAGGAAATCTGGTAATATATACACAGCACAGTTCTGGCAGGTGCAATGCAGCCCTGCCCTATAGCAGGTGGTAAGAACAGGGCTCCATTGCAGCCTATGCCTGTCTGTGCTCCCTAAGTTGAGAGCCTGAATAAAGTGCAAGTTAGTGGATGGGTAGGGGACAGAAGGAGGGACACCTGCATCCCCTCATGGCCCTCATGGATATAGTGCTGCTGAAAGCATACAGTGCTGTATTCATGGGGGTAACACAGGTCTCTGCACTCCAGTTTGTAGCACAGGGATGAGCAGATATTCGGAGAAGTGCAGGGAAGAAAAATATGGATTCGCACCTGGTTTTTCCAATTCACACCTTGCCCTGCACTTGCCAAATTACCCATTATGTCTTATTTATGTAAAAGGAGGTTTCTAAATGTGAAAGATATTATTGTTTTTATTGTATCTTTTGTTTTATTGTATCTTTGTGGAGTAAGTGAAAGGTCTGTGATTATTGCTTTGCTAGTGAGATGGAATCCTCTCTATCCTCTGTGTTTTAGGAAAGAAGACTTGGGACAAGCTGGAACCTGAAAAAAAGCCTTCAGGCCATCAGGGAGCTGTCCTCGTGGCTCTGTGAGTGCATTGAGGGAAAGGGGGAGGTGAACACTAAAACTGGGCAAATATTAAGCATTTTTGTACTCCTTGGCCCGAGGTTGGATAGCAGAGAATTTCCAGTAGCTTAAAAGAGCACCACAGCTTTTTATTCCTTTCTTTGCCAAGGTGGCCGGACCTCCCCCCTTCATATAGGGAGTGTATGAGAAGTTCATATCTCAAGGCTGTTTCCAGTGTAGCTAATGAGTTTTCTATAAAGTTCCCAAATTAAGGGATCTACTAGGAAACTTAAATAAACACTATGATTAGCACCCGCTTCTCTGTGAATTGGATAATGTTTTGGTGTTAGTTATGTTAAGCTTTTGCAATACCCTCTCCGTGCTACAATTCAGCCAATGAAATTATTCTTGGCCCCCCAAAATGGACTTCTATCTGGATAGATAGCTTCTAGGTATTAAGGTAGGCTTACAATTTACAGTCTCTTTTTTTATTTTTCTATTTCCCAAGCATCAAATCTATGAGCAGCATGGAACAAAGCTGCTGGCTATAAAAAGAAATGTAAACCAAAAAAGCTTGAAAATGCAGTTCTAAGCAAATGTCCAAAACACATCCATTACTGATTTTTAACCCTTTTAATGTTTTTGTAAGTGTAATTGCAATTGCAAGCAGTATTTATTCATCCCTTTCTGTTTGGAAACCATTCAGTAGCCACAACAATGCTGTCTGTTTTCAACAATGCATTACATGCTTCTTAACTGGACTGTATATCAGCTAGTTTCTGCTACATAGTTTCAAGGCTCAGAACCATCTGAGCATGTTTCCCAACCCTCTGTAGGTGCTTTTTAAACCCCCTCTTCCCACCTAGGGGTGAGCACTTATGCACCTCAGGAACCACTCCTCTGTAGGTACTTCGTGTGTCTCTTTTTCCCCTGAAACCCAAATGTCAAATGTGACCCTTGCCTGAACAAATTGCCTATGTAAATACCAGTTGCTATGTAAAATAGGCATTTTGAAAAAGTATATAGATTAAACATATGGTGTATGTTTCTTTGTCAGCTGTGTGGCAGCCATTTTGTTTGTTACATTCTGAGCAGTTGTTGATAGAAGTTCAGAAATACAGAGCAACTGCTGAAAAGTAGCACAGGCAGTTCCACATATAATAAAGTCTGTAAATGTTTTGATAAGAATAATATGGGAGTGACTGGTGTTTTAGGGAATCTTTAGATCTGTTCACAATTCAGGGTCCTTTTATGAGGAGCTGAGTGGAAAAGATGTGCTGGCAGCCTCTCGGCGCTCTCATGTGTTTGGTGCACAAATGTTTATAGAGTGAATTAAAATAGGCTCTGGATTGCTCTCACCTGGGATGCCTAGTCAGGGACAAAGGCGGAGGGACTGATGATTTATGAGTACCCAGAATTGCTTCCTCAGACTCCATTAAAACCCCAGAAGCAAGATGTGAGGAATCATCTGGACTGAATTTACCAAATCACAGAACACGGCGGCAGTTTTTCTTTATCTCCCAGCCATTCTCTCAGTGATATTTTGATTTTTTTTTCCACAAATAACACCAAAAATATTCAGTCAAAATGAAAGCCAGCCACTGTTCCAGCAACATGGAGGGAATAAGTTGGGACCCACCGGCCCACCTGCCACCCACACCCATGCTAGTTGTGTGGGGGTCCAAGGGCCTGCTCCCCACTAAGTGAACACATTTTGGTGAAAACAGCTGGGAAGATATCCTATTAAAATTTCAGACAGAATTTCCATAGAAAGACAGAATGTATGTATAACTTTATTTATAAAGCGCTACTTATGTACACAGCGCTGTACGGTAGAGTACATTAATATAAACAGGGGTATTAAAATAGATAAATACGAAGTATTACAATAAGCACAAATAAATACAAGATACAGTTGCAATAAGTTAAGAGTCAAGAGGATTGAGGTCCCTGCCCCATAGAGCTTACAATCTATATGGGAGGGTAACTTACAGACACAAATAGGCAAATATAAGTGCTGTAGGTCACAGTGGGTGACATTACAATATAAGTGCTAGTTCCCTGGTCAGGTGCTGGGCGAGTGCTCCAAAAGGTAGTCTTTTAGTTTGGTTTTAAAAAGACTGGGGGAGGATTCTCTCCGGAGGAAATCAGGGAGGGAATTCCAAATGTAAGGGGCAGCAAGGCAGAAAGGTTTAAGGTGGGAAACAGCAGTTGTAGGGGGGGCGCAACTAAACGATTGCTCTGCGAGGAACGAAGGAGTCGCCCAGGAACATACGGAGACACAAGGGAAGAGATGTAGTGAGAAGCAGAGGAATGGAGGGCTTTGATGGTTAAGAGAAGGAGTTTGTAAAATATTCTTTGTTTAATAGGAGCCACGATAAGGACTTTAGCAGGGGAAGGGCCTAAACTCTCCTGGATGAGAGGAGGAGAATTCTGGCAGCAGTATTTAATATAGACTGTAGGGGGGAAAGATGGGAGTTAGGGAGGCTGGTTAGTAGCAGGTTACAGTAGTCAGGTCGGGATAGGATTAGAGCATGCATGAGCAGCCTAGCTGTTGCAGTAGAGAGAAAGGGACGGATTTTGGCAAAATTGCGCAGGAAAAAGTGACAGGTTTCGACAGTGGTGTTAATATGGTCAGAGAAGGAGAGACAGGAGTCAAAGATCACCACCAAACAACGCGCCAAATCGACCGGGTTGATGAGGGTGCCATCAATAGAGATAGAGAAAGGGGGGGTAGGATCAGGCTTAGGCAGAAAGATCATCAGTTTTTGTTAGGTTCAGTTTGAGGTGGGGTTGGTCAGAGAGAAAGCTGTGAAAATATGTAACATAACATTATTATATATTTTTGGATATACATGTAGCATCATATAAATAGCAATATACATACATACATGCCAAGTGCAAGGCAAATGTGGTTTATGTCTAAAAACACTATATTTTATTGGAAATAAATACACTATTTTACAACTCCTCAGATTCTACACTGCAATGTAGCACAGATCATGACTGAGGGCAACATACACCAACACCTACATTTAAATAAACCCTTGGACAGAAACACTCCATAAATTGTTGTGTTTACACACAAAAAAGTCCCTCCACAATAACAATTTTGACTTGATTTGTACCAGCCATATTTGCCCTAGCTCATTCAAGCTAAAGAGTTCTCCACTTTAATGCAGCAGGTTGGAGGTATTTTTATACACCAGCAAATCATTTTGTGTGCTTTTCCTTTTCTTCTTGTGCTCAAAACACATGTAGAGACAATTATCAGTAAATGATCAGCATTGTCTACTTTTGTAGCAGTGACAAGTAGCTGCTACTAGTAGCTCCATATGTTTTCACCCCCTGGCACACGGGGAGATTAGTCGCCCGCGACAAATCTCTCTGTTCGCGGGCAACTAATCTCCCCGGATTGTCATCCCACATTGCCACCGGCGACTTACATGTTCAGTGGTGGGATAGTAGTTCGGGGAGATTAGTCGCCCGTGACAAGGGAGATTTGTCGCAGGCGACTAATCTCCCCATGTGCCAGAGCCCTAAAGGTACATGGCTATCCCTTAGATAGTTATAAGAAAGGATGAAGACACACAGAGCTACTTAGTAGTAGCTACTTGTCATGGCTACTAAATGCCAGAAAATGCTATGCCATAGAAAATACTGAGAATTGCCTCTGCTAAAACACACATAGATACAATTATCAGTAAATGATCAGCATTGTCTATTTTAGTAGTGATAAAAAGTAACTGCTACGAGTAGCTCTGTGTGTCTTCACCCAAAGGGTTGCTTGACTTGGCTGTATGGCTTGTACAGTTAGAGGACACAGTGCACTAGAAGTGAAGACTTCAGGCAGAGTACCAGTAATTTATATAGCATTGTGCTGGGAAGAAATCTTCTACTTCAGCACTATACACTTCTATTGGCTTGGCAAAGCAGTTAAAGAATGCACACTGGGGCTCACTTATAAACACTGTGCAAATTTGCAACTGGGCAGTAACCCGTGGCAACCAATCAAATGTTTGATTTTATTGTTCAACCTGCAGCTGGCTGAAAAAAATCCAATAGATTGCTATAGGTTATACTGCCCATGGGCAACTTTGCCCAGTGTTTATTAATGCATCAATGCATCTATAGCTATCTATAGCTGCACCCATATTATTTGCCCTCCATTTAATTGACATTTTGGAGGTAGATAGGAATTTCCTTCTTCACGGAAAAACTGTATGCAGTCTCAAACTGAACTAGGAAATATTTGAGCAATTGAAGGTTAAACTTGATGAGTGGATATAGTTTTTCAATCTCAGTTACTACGTTACAACAACTGTACCCATGCCCAGAGGCATTTCTTCTGTTTGAACTGAGGCGCCCTCTACTCCATCTTTTGGAAAGCTATTGAATGAACATAACACTCTTTTAGAAGCTTAAATCTACTTTTGCTATCTCTGGAGACTGTATATTGCATATACATTACTGTATATCCTAAAGCTTCATTTTCTTTCCTTGAGCATTACGCACCTCCTCGGCTTCATCCCTCCCCTCCTGCCAACATATCACAGCTGTAATCTATAAAGCAGGACTCTGTAGCCAGAATTCCTATGATGTGGAATCTAGGTCCTCCCCCCCCCTCCCCGCTCTCCCTGCTGGCGGCTGGAGCAGTGACATAGAAATTATTACTTCTCCATATGTAGAAGGGGTCAGACAGACTCATGGCCAAACACAAGAAAGCAATGTGTTACGTTTGGGCAGCAGGGCTGTACAATCACTTGCACTTTTATAAGTAAGGGATGTGTATCCTGCTGTGCTGGGGAGATTGGGAGCCTAACGAATGTGGTGTATACAGCATACTCTGTACAAGACCAGCACTTGCAGAATCCATGTGCTGTTTATTTTTGGGCTTCCCAGGATTTTGATGGAAGAAGGAATAAAAAAAATGTAACAGGAGTAAAATGACTGATAAGGCCTATGCACTAAAGTGTACATAGAATAGGCAAATAATTCACCTGAAAAAAATCACAATATTTTTACCCGGGGAGTAAGTGCATGGTCTCAAAGTTCCTTTATTCTATGTGCATTTGGATGCAAAATTTGCAAATTCACCTACATATTCACATGTGCAACCTGCAGATCATCCTCTTAAATCCTCTTTGCTTCATTGGTAAGCTGTTTATGAAAAATGTAATAAAAGGAGTACATTTTGCTGCAGGTCTAGTAACAATAACACTCCAATCAGATGTTTGCCCAGAAAATAGAATATAGGTGGCTATTGGTTACAAGACCTGCTTCAAATGTTGCAACTTTTGTCACATTACCACTGATTGTGATAATCAGGTGTATAACAAAGTGGGCAAATTCCCCCCAGTAGAATCACACAATGCTTGCAAAATTATGGCACATCCCACAGCAGGGTTGACGCCCTCTGTAAAAAAATCTAAATACCAATAGTGAGACTAACAGACAAAATGCCAGGAATGAATAGTTACACTCACAAACCAAAGTTTGTGCTAACTTTAGAGCTAACTTTCCTTTGCTTATGCTACTCTACTGAACTTCTCAGACATTGGAATGCCCAGTAGCAGAGGTCCACCTTGCAGTAGGTGAAGGTAGAGAGTTGTTGTTCACAAAGCTTGAGGGCCACCAGCCACTGGTTGGCGTTTCCCTTTCTAACAATGAGATGAATAAGTGAGTTAGATCCTAGGAAGGAGTTAAATTTTCTCTATCCAAACTTAGTCATTCTCAGTTCCACACTCAGTCTTGTACACCCCCATCTCTAAGTGTCTGCTCCTCCCAGCACCTTCTTTTTTTCTCTTATCTATTAGATTTGTGTGGCCAAATCTTTAACCCTCCTATAACAAAATGTTGCTTCCTGAATCTTCTGCATAGCACTTTCAACTCTTCTATGGTTTTTCTTTCTTTTGCCATTTGCTTTCTTGGCCTGATCTATTCTTCCCCTGTGCTACTTTCTGCCTTTCTCTTTCCCTGTTTTTGTCTCTTTCCATTCTCCTCCCTCATCCCCCTTTCCCCCTCCTCATTCCCTTCTGTCTATAACTCATTTCTCCCTTAATGTTTCTCCCCCTTCTCTCTCCTCTCCTGAAGGATCTGGAAAGTCAGACACAGTGGAAAATGTGATGTTAAACCCTTAGTATTTAAGTACTTCTACAGCCTTGCTGGAGCACTGTCTTCCTCCTATAGCGGGACTATCTGACCAGGAGCACATGGCAGAGTCTTCTGGAAGTGGGGGGAGGTTGGTTGTACTGGGGTTTTCTTGTGGTTGAAGTACAACCTCCAGCACGATCCATCACATTAACTTGAATTTGTTACTAAATTGAACAGCTGGTACACCCCAGGATGGTCATACCTGCTGTATAAGAATATGAAGAGATGATATCAAATACACGAGCATAAAATAATAGAGCGCCAGGCTATAGACCCTGTCCAAAAGGGCATCAAAAACTGTGGCTCTAAAAGCATCCAAATCTATGAAAAATCAAAAAGAGTAATTGAACCTTGATTTTCTGGCTTTTGGATGCAGGATAGCTGAGGATCCTGGGAATAATAATTTAGTTAACAAGAGCTTAACTTTTGCTTGCTTGTGTAGTCTATATATTGCTGATGGTTGCTCTTGAAGGTATTAGAAATAAATTCTATATGGGCAGTGTCGGACCGGGTTGTCTTGGGTCTACAAGGCTGCCACCTCACCCCAGTAGTGAACTCCTCCACCTGCCGATAGCCTGCAACACTTCCCCCCTGCGCACACTTTGTGTTTCTTTTACTTGCGGACATGATAGGGGGCGGATCGCCTATTTTCCTGGCAGGGAGTGGGCCTAGGTTGTCGGGACAAGGGTTTTTTCTCAGTCTCCCATCAGCCCAATCTGACCCTGTATATGGGCAAAAGTATCCAGACACGTTTATAGCCAAAAGTAGCCGAACACTTTTCCTAATGGTGTCCTCAAACTGTCTCCAAAAGCAGTGTTAGCAACAAAGACTATTTTGGGCATATGGAGGTTTCGTGGGTGGTCAGAGGAAACCAAAGTAACCAAACATCTCTGTGTGCAATGCCAAGTGTGGGCTGGCGTGGTGTACAGGTCACTGGCATTGGACTCCAATGGAAATGCTTTTTTGCAGACTGGTAGATGGCATTTCAGCATCTGGCAGAATGTCTAGGTTTGACACATGCCGGGAGAACACTTGGAAAATGGGGACACTATTCTTGAGGGGGACCCAGGTGCATCACCCTTAGCCTTCAGCTGAGGAAGCAGACAGTCTGAATACAAATAAAAGTGGCAGGCCCACCAAAAAAAAAGAAGCCTGACCTATGGGATATTTGGCCAACGGTAAAGTTTGGAGGAGGAAGGATAATGATCTGAGACTGTTTTGCATGGTTTGTTCAAAATGAAACTTTAAGGCAATAGGGTAAATGACATAACTAATGTAACCATACTTACTACTTTGTAGCAACAATTTGGGGATCACACTTTCCTGTTTCAGCACAATAATGCCGCCATTCACAACTCAAGGTCTATATGGAACAGGGGTCCCCAATCTTTTATACCTGTGGGTAACATTCAAATGGAAAAAGAGTTGGGGAACAACACAAGCATGAGAAAAGTTCTGGGTGTGCCAAACAAGAGCTATGATTGGCTATTTGGTAGCCCCTGTGTGAATTGGCAGCCTTCAGGAGGTTCTGTTTGGCAGTACACCTGCTTTTCATGCAGCCAAAACTTGCCTCCAGCCAGTAATTCAAAAATAAGCACCTACTTTGAGGCCACTGGGAGCAACATCGAATGGGTTGGTGAGCAACATGTTGCTCACGAGCCACTGGTTGGGGATTACTGACATAGAATAAGGGTTGCCGATTTTGGAGTGAAAGAACTTGACTGTCCTGCACATAGCCCTGTCCTCAACAAAATCCGCACCCCTGTGGAACCTCGATTGTGAGCATGAATTGGAACCTCGATTGTGAGCATGTCCTGATCCCCAACATTAGTGCTCAACCTTACTTATGCTCTTGTGGATAAATGGCCCAACTCCCACCAGGAATGTTCCAACATCTAGTGGAAACTAAAGTCTTCCATAAGTATGTTATATTAGCAATGTGAGGATCAACTTCATATTAATACCCTCTGAAATTTTCATATTTGCATTATGCATAAAACTTGTGGGTCGAGGTCCTAGAAATAAAATTTTTCCTCAAAAGAGAATAGAACCATCTACAAATCAGGGCCGCTGCTCCCTATAAGCAGAGTACTCAGTCTGCATAGGGCACCAACTCCCAGGGGCACTGTGTGTGGGGCCCCTATAGTAGGTGTTTTTTTTTCATTTTATTTTTACTTCCGTAATATTTGGGGGAGGGGGCACAAAAGTAAATTTCTGCTTAGGGCACCCATTTGGCCAGCAGTGGCCCTGCTACAAATAGCTAATTTACTAACACATACCCCGAAGTGCATCAGTGCATTTGCATTGCATTTGCATACTAACTGCTCATTGGACCCTACCAAAAACTGCACTGGTGCACCAATGTTAGTAACTAAAATACATAAAAAAAAAAAATAATACATAGTTCCCACTATGGAAGTCATTTTTCTTTAGAAACTTTGGAGAAGGAAAATATTGTGGTGGAAACTCAATCAGTAATTTATGTCCTGGGAGGCAGGATACAAAGCGCAAATAACAGCCACAATCCACCATTTTCTTTTGTCTTTTGCACCCTGCGTTCAAGCCTACTTGAATTGCAGCACATATGTGTAATCTGTTTCAGAGTACAGAGACCTGTGGCCATTGTCATGAATACAGCACTGCCAGCATTCAGCAGAGATGAATTTATGAATGATGGTTGGGGGGGCATGCAGACATTTCCCCCTCCCATTACAGTCCACCAAATTAGGCTTTTGATTGTTTTGGAGACACAAATGGTCATTTATGACCTGGAAAGCAGGATGCAAAGTACAAAATACAGTGCAAAAAAAAAACAACATTTTTTATGCTTGTGTGGTTTACCAACACTTTTTTACATCTGAGTGTGGCTCGTGAGTAAAAAAGGTTGGGGATCCCTGGTCTATGGAAATGAACATGTTTTTGCCTTATTGTTGAACCTTATCATTTGTTTCATCACCAAGACTTTTGCCATTTCCTGTTTTAGAACACCAAAGTTGCAAGCAACATACCCAGCAGTGTAGGACTCAATTGGTTCATTCTTACCATTGTTTTTGTTACTAATAACATTACCACCCTAGAAGAGGTGTGTTGTATTTCCTACATCCCCTCTACATTCTGAGTTTTGTCATTATAACCTGCTTTTGTCATCATGAATAGAAAAAAGCAATTAAAGTTTCTAGTTGGAATACTACTTGTGTCATTGCCCTGAAGGCATAACTGTTCTTACAACTGGCTCTGGTTGGACACCTAGCTTTGAAGATCATTGAGATCATTTGAAGAACATTGAGATCATTGTGTATTCCTAGCTTCCAGATCTGCTCATGTGTCCACTGTTTGATTCTGTAATGTCTCAATGTGATTTCCAAGCCATTAGCAAAAATTGCTTCAGAAATTCCTTTTTAGAGTACATTTTCCAGATTGATTTTCCTGCATTTGCATCCTTAAATGAAACCTAATGTAAAATCTAAATGTATTCATTAGTTTAAATTGTTTCATAAGGCTGCTCTATTTGGAAAGAAATGCAACACCAGATAGGCAAAGATGGTGCTTGTCTCCAAATGAGGGGGAAAAGTTGAGCCAGGCACACAGAGTAGTGTTCATTTCGTATGCTGGAGGGGATGCCTTAAGATCTTCTAGTGAGCATTCTAAAGGGCTGACATTTGGGGGTAGTCCACAATCTACTTACATGATAACAGCAGTAGAGTCATCTGTAATTACGTGAGAGCCCAGGGAAAATTATACTTCCTGGGGAAGCATTATTTATAAAAAAAAAAAAATAGAGCCTGACTTCCCCCCCCAGGGATAAATTGCTGCCATTGTAAATACTACCCAACTGTAACTATAAATACATAACTTGTTTCTATGCCCTCACCAACGCTAAACAGATAGAATGTAATTTTGGGGAGCATTATGTAACTTTCCATCAATCCTTTTTGTCTAAAACAGCGCTGTCCAACATCTGTGGTACCAAGGGCCGGAATTTCTCTAGAATACATAGTGGAGGGGCGATAATGGAAGCCAGTTTTGATCACGCCCCTTTTTAAAAACTGCACCCACTTCAAACCACACCCACAATAGCTATTAAGACCATACCCACATTAATGGTGGCACACACAGACAGCATAGGGCAGGCAGAGTATGGGACATACAGGCAGTGTAGGACAGGCAGAGTATGGCACACACAGACAGGTGTAGGGTCTGTCTGGTGCAGGGGGTGAACAATGCAGAGATTTAAAGATGTGAACAGTACAGGAGATTTCATGTTTAAACAATACAGGTCGATTACAGTCTGAATCTGAGGTGTGAACCATGCAGGGGGCCAGTTAATCTCAGTACTGATACCATTTAAAGCTTGCGCAAAGGTAAGGCATCAAAGCAGCCAGGCAGGTGGGGGGCCACACAGAGGGGGGTCGAGGGCCACAAGTTGGAAAGCACTGGTCTTAAAATATTATTATTATTATTATCAAGCCTTATTACATGTGATGTCCTGAGCAGTGGCCCTTGTTTCCAAATCCCTAAAAAAGTCTCTAACATTACCTATCAACTTTTGTCTGGGATGCAAGTGTGTTGTGTAACTAGAAATTACTGGCTCCCCTTAATAGGGCCCCTCAACATATGACGCATTTGATCATATGAAAGGGTACATCAGCCAAAAACACCTTTGTGTCCTTTACACTCATGGGGCCACATGTTTCTGATTGGCCTACTCTTCTATAGCTTGGGTGGGTGCAGATTGGATATCCCTAACCTGTAATATAAGGGTATGATGAAGCACACTGGCTAACAGTGCAAAATACAGACCTACACAGGCAGATTAATACAGATATATACACAGAATACAAGAACACACACTGCTCACTAAGTTCTCTCTGATGCATACTGAGCATAAGAGGGTGTGCAAATGGTTATTGTAAAGAGTAATTTCCCATATCCCTTGAGTATCTCAAATAAGCAATGGCCTCGTTCTCTCCTCTATGTAAATAAACAGGGTAGAGCACATCTGTATTTGGTTAGCGCAACATCTGGCAGAGAGCAGCGCAGGTGCTGCATGCCAAGTGGGGCTCAATTACTCCTCAGAGGTAAGGTAGACATTTGGCAGCACTTATCCCAATACCTGCTGACTAGTGGGACATAGATTAGTCTATTGTATTAAAGAGGCATTAGACCCACTAAGTATGGCTTTAGAAATAAACAATTGTTTTGTAAAAAGGTGAACTTGAACACCCAAATGCTTGAGAGATGCTTTAATATTGCAGGGCAGCATATCAGAAAGTACCCCAAATCTTACCCTCAGGATGAGCTCAATGTCCATTTCTTTGAGAGGTCTAAATTAAGTAACCTCGGCTTGAGAGTTATCGTTTATTATTATTATCCCTCTTTTATTGTGCTATAAGATTATGCAGCTCTTAAAAGAAAATCATTCACACCAGTCTCAGCCCATGGGGAGCTTATAGTCAAAAATCACTACCGCACACACACATCCAGTGAACTTTTATATATACTCTCGATTTGGAACTAGAATTTTCTAAACTTAAAACACAGGCATTTACACTTGCTTTCCTGTTAGGAAGACAAGATTTTTTCAGTGTAATTTGAACTTTCCTGTAGGTAGAAAAGACCATAAATATAAAGTGTGGGAGTGGGTGGTTTTCATCGTGTCTATTTATATGTACAGTTAGGGGCTGATTTACTAATCCACGAATCCGAATGGGAAAAATTCGGATTGGAAACGAACATTTTGCGACTTTTTCGTATTTTTTGTGATTTTTTTTGTCGCCGTTACGACTATTTCGTAAATTGATGCGGCTTTTTCATAGCCGTTACGATTTGCTCGTATATTGTCGCGACTTTTTCGTATTGAGTGCTCGTAAGCGGCAGGCAAACCTTTCAGACTTTGCATGATTTTGGAAGCCTCCCATAGGGCTCAATGGCACTCTGCAACTCCAACCTGGCCCAAGGAAAGTCACCATACTGAAGCTTGAATGAATCCGAAACTTTCGTACTCGGCACAACAGCTACGAAAAATTCGCGACAATTCGCGCAAGTCGTAACGCTATGAAAAAGTCGCGACAATTTACGAAAAAAACGCAAAATACCGATCATTATGAAAAAAACGCATTCGGACGGTTTTCGGACGTTCGTGGATTAGTAAATGTGCCCCTTAGTGTTAAATGCATAGTAATCAGGAAAGTAATAAGTAGAGTAAACAGATCTAGCTACTGCTAGGAAGTATAGAGGGATTGTGGTATCCTTACTAACACAGTTTTAGTATCTTTGGAAAAGAAGAGTTGTTCTCCAAGGTTACATAGTTCAGCCCTTCTAAATGACCCCAGTGTACACACACTTATACTGACCTATCTATACACTCACATATGTAAACTATATATACCAATTATCTATAATATTTTAGTATTACAATCTAAAGGTGTGGAAAAGGTGGAAAAAGAACCCCTGCTGTCTGTCTATAATGCCCTCTAATGTACTTTCAGTCTACCCTCATAGTGAAAAACAAATCCTCCATCCCCTTTACTAGTTGCACATCTCTGCACTCTCTCCGGCTCATTAATATCCTTCTTAAGGAATTCTGTTGTGATTTTAATGGTGTACTTTTTATTTCTAAATTACACTGTTTACATAGCAAATAATTCACTCTACCATTTAAAATGTTATTCTTGAACCAACAACAACAAATGTATTTTTTTAATTGTAATATTGGTGTGTAGCCTCCATCTCCTCCTATTCTGCTATCTACTGGGAGCTGCTATCTTGCTCCCTTCCCATTTTTCTGCTGATCGGCTGCTGTGAGGGGGGGATATCGCTCCAACTCACAGCTCAGCAGTAAAGTGTGACTGAAGTTTATCAGAGCACAGGTCATATGGCTTTAGCACCCTGGGAAATGAAGAATATGACTAGTCACATGTAAAAATTCAAAATATAAATATAAAAAGATCTATTTTTTTTTTTTTTTTAAATGGATTTTGATGCAGGATTCTGCTGGAGAAGCTCTATTAACTTATATGTTTAAAAAAAAAACATGTTTTCCCATGACAGTATTCCTTTAAAGACCTTTAAGGCGAGGCCTCACCAGAGAACTATAAAAAGAAAAAATTATGTTTTAATCCCTTGAGTTAATGCCCTTTTGGGGCATAGAAACAAAAAATATAGATCCACCACTGCTCATTGTGAACCTTTGACTTTCCATGGCCCTCCAGAAGCCTCTTCTGACTCTGTTGCTATCACCTTGCCAGGCCACCAGCTTATCCATCTAGCTCTGGTAAAGGAAATTATTACATATTTATACTGGGCATTCAATGATTTTTTAAAATTATCAACTACTTTCTTTTGAATGTAGGGGTCTTCTGTCTAGTTTAATTTTGGAGGCTTTACAGTAAAATACATGAAAGTTCTAATGGGACATGGTATTAGTGATATGATATTTAAAGAGAACTAGAGCAATGCTTTTCATACTGTGGGTTGGCCCCCCTAAGGTGGCCCACAGCAGTGGCTAGGGGCCCAAGGCCGAAGGGCATTTTTATAAGAAGATTTGAAAAGTTTGCTTCTTGGCCTTCTCAGATACTCCTGGTAGCCCAGTGTGAGCTAATTAGGCTGAAATGGGCAGTGAACTTGTATATCCATGGCAATATGAGTAAAAATTTGTTTCTATATCATCAACATCAAAGCAAATGTTAAAGCTCAAAGGTTGGCTTGAATGGAAAAAGTCTGAAATCCACTGACCTAAAGGACAAGATATTAACTTGATCAGCCCCAACTAACCCACTGCCAGGGCTGTGACCAGAAGGCATTTCTCTTGCCTTGTAAAAATGCAATATTTGGGACCCTCTGATAATCACCAAACATTCTGTTTTTTTGTGGGTCTTGAAATGAAATAATCCCTGTGCTCCTCTGAAGGATGCCATGATCACTGCACAAAAAGCAGTAATTGCTAATGGTTATATAAAAGATGAGACCTATGTTTAAATGGGCAGTAAGAGAGGTATAGGAGTAATGGGCTTTGTGTTAGGGTTTCTGTTGAGACACAAAGTTGAGACTAACAGACCCCTTAGAGCTGCATCCTGCCCCTAACTGTAATTTCATTGTTGAGCATTATGATAAGTCCCTTTACAATTTTTCTGCCACAGGATCTTCTCTGTAGACTAATCCCAGCTCGGCTCTTTAGCCTTCTAGAAATAGTTCCTATAATGAGCACTGGTTTTTAGAATGAATGGCAAGGCTGGTCCGGTAACCCAGAATAGCCTGGGTGTGGTCAGGTTGTGGCTTATGATTTTACTGTGTGCCGAGAATGTGTTTCTGGAAAAGAAAACAACAGGGTGAATGGTGAAAGCAGTGGATTTCTATGCATGTATATCCACGTCCATGTGTGTGGGAGGCATTGTGTCCATGTGTCCTTGCTCATTTGTGTCCCCCTGTCTCTTTGTGCATATGTGTTTGTACAAAAGCGGTCCAGTCATGAAGCAGAAATTCTTCACCTATTGATTAAAATAAGCGAAATAACTGGTTTAAAATACATTTTTGTGGTTGTGAAGTCAGTGACAATGTGAGAACCTACATAAATGTATAAAAGTAAGACTTTTGGAAGTTTAATGGCTTCTGCTGTCTAAGGGCCCACAAATCCATTGTCCAAAAGGTCCAAAAAACATTTTAACAAATGTGCCAAAAACCCACCAGACTACAGATCAGAACACTCATTCCCCTTATTGCCATTGGGTATTATAAAGTGGCTTATTAAAAGTACGGATGAATGAAACAATGCATTGCACCTTGCTAAAAAAAATCACAAAGCCACAAAATTTCCCGAAATGCAGTGGAGTCAAATGAAAGGCAACATTACATTTAGCTTGGGGTGTTTTTATCTGTGCAATAACAGATACATCTCCCCACGAGAAGCTCCTTTCCACTGTGCTACAACTCCTTCATAGAAAAAAAGCTCCCACGTTGCCAAATTCTTCCAAACATGGCGCCGAAAATTCTTCTTAGAAAGACAGGGGAGGGAGGGGAGAGCTCTTATCCCACTGATTGATGTGGAAGGCAAAAGTAGGTATCCTTGCACTGGGCAAGAGTCACCAAGTAGGAGAACACTTCTGCTAAAACCAGTGAAAAGAGGCAAATATTAGCTGGTGATCTGAGCTTGTAGAAAGGATCTAACCAGAGTTATTTTCAACTAACTGAACTGTTAATTAGGTTGTGAATGGGAAAAACAAATGATGCACCCATAAATAGAGGAGGGTAGCCAGTAAATTATAAAAATATGTGGGGCAATATAAGAATCTATAGGGAAGGTAATATGGAGAATTATAATACGTATATATGAAACAAAAGGAGGAGTTATAGGGAGGGTTATATGGAACAGTAGGAGGAGTTATAGGGAGGGTTATATGGAACAGTAGGAGGTGGTATAGGGAGGGTTATATGGAACAGTAGGAGGAGTTATAGGGAGGGTTATATGGAACAGTAGGAGGTGGTATAGGGAGGGTTATATGGAACAGTAGGAGGTGGTATAGGGAGGGTTATATGGAACAGTAGGAGGTGGTATAGGGAGGGTTATATGGAACAGTAGGAGGAGTTATAGGGAGGGTTATATGGAACAGTAGGAGGTGTTATAGGGAGGGTTATATAGAACAGTAGGAGGAGTTATAGGGAGGGTTATATAGAGCAGTAGAAGGTGTTATAGGGAGGGTTATATGGAGCAGTAGGGGGAGTTATAGGGAGGGTTATATGGAGCAATAGAAGGAGTTTGTGGGAGGGTTATATGGAGCAATAGGAGCAGTTATAGGTAAGGTTATATGGAGAAATGAAAGGGGTTGTTGGGAGGGTTATATGAAGAAATGGGAGGGTTATATGAAGCAAGAATAAAAGTTATATATGGAGGGTAATATGGAGCAATAGGAGGAGTAATAGGGGGGTTATATGGAGCAAGAGGAGGAGTTATAGGGAGGGTTATATGGAGCAATAGGAGGAGTTATAGGGAGGGTTATATGGAGCAAGAGGAGGAGTTATAGGTAAGGTTATATGGAGAAATGGGAGGGGTTGTGGGAGGGTTATATGGAGAAATGGGAGGGTTATATGAAGCAAGAAGAGGAGTTATAGGGAGGGTTATATGGAGCAATAGAAGGAGTTTTTGGGAGGACTTTATGGAGCAGTAGGAGGAGTTATAGGTAAGGTTATATGGAGAAATGGGAGGGGTTGTTGGGAGGGTTATATGGAGCAATAGGAGGAGTTATAGGGAGGGTTATATGGAGCAATAGGAGGAGTAAGAGGGAGGGTTATATGGAGCAATAGGAGGAGTTATAGGGAGGGTTATATGGAGCAATAGGAGGAGTAAGAGGGAGGGTTATATGGAGCAATAGGAGGAGTTATAGGGAGGATGATATGGAGCAATAGGAGGAGTAAGAGGGAGGGTTATATGGAGCAATAGGAGGAGTTATAGGGAGGGTTATATGGAGCAATAGGAGGAGTAAGAGGGAGGGTTATATGGAGCAATAGGAGGAGTTATAGGGAGAGTTATATGGAGCAATAGGAGGAGTAAGAGGGAGGGTTATATGGAGCAATAGGAGGAGTTATAGGGAGGGTTATATGGAGCAATAGGAGGAGTAAGAGGGAGGGTTATATGGAGCAATAGGAGGAGTTATAGGGAGGGTTTTATGGAGCAATAGGAGGAGTTATAGGGAGGGTTATATGGAGCAATAGGAGGAGTTATAGGGAGGGTTATATGGAGCAAGAGGAGGAGTTATAGGGAGGGTTATATTGAGCAAGAGGAAGAGTTATAGGGAGGGTTATATGATACAAAAGAAGGAGTTATAGGGTGGAATATATGGAGCAATATGAGGAGGTTTAGGTAGGAATATATGGAATAATAGGAGAAATTATAGTGATGGTTATTTGGAACATTCAGGGAAATAAAGAGGTAAAGGAGAATTATAAGGAGGATCATGGAAACTGTCATTAACGAGCTGGTCTAAGTTTGTAATCCAGTTTTACATTAATTCATATTAATTTTTCATACAGAACATACAAGAATTTGCCATATTTTTTCAATGACTATTGCTCTGTTATATACAGAACTCCAGTCATAAAGTTCAACAGGGCTGTTGTTTGTGTTGTGTTTACAGTAAGAAATAGGGACAGTCACATAACCACCAAGAAAACACTTTACTGTGGTTCTGAAAATTGGTTATAACCTTTCCCCGTGGCACTAATTTTTTTTTTTTTTTTTTTGCCTTAGCATTCTGCACTGTTTCTGTGCACTAGCATTCCTTTTATTATTTTGTTGGCAGTGTTCCTTTAAGTAAGGGCTGGGGCTTGTGCAACAGGTGAGTGTCTGAGTTAAACAGCCAGGGGCTCTTTCCTCCCTGCAAGGGGAAAGCTGCAGACAGGACCCAGCAGTGAATGGGTTTACCGTGTTGCCTGGGGAGAATTCCTTAGTGATGTCAATTGCTCCTGTTATTTTCTGCAGTGCTGCCTCTCCTGTGACATAGCACAGTGCCTGAAATGCTCTTGTCCTGCACTCTCTATATTTGCCCACGTTACATATCTAAGAACAGAACCTGATTAGAGATAAAACAACCTGTTGGTCAGTGTAGGCTAACCTACCCTCTAAGCTTTCATTGACACCTTTGCCTAGATTTTTACTTAATTCTTCCCCGGTAGCCATTTCCACATCACCTGGGGGGCTGAACCATGCATCCACCACCTCCACCAACAGCCAGCAGTTTGTGTTATTGCTCATAAATCTCCAGCCTTCCTGTATGTTTAAGTGTCTAAGAGATATGCATTCCTCCCAATACTGTTGAAATTCTTTGAATGTTTGGTGCTTATTATGTATCACCATTTTATTCTCTTGTTTTCTGAGTATATATTGCACCTCTCACTCTTTAATTGTTTAACATGGGGTTAATTACTTTCATCCTAAATATTCTAAGCTGGTTCTCATCTTCTATGCAGTTTTTTTGCTAAATATTAGGGATGCACCAAAGGATTTGATTTTGGCCAAGATTCGGCATTTTTAGCAGGATTCAGATTCAGATTCAGATTCAAGCCAACCTTGTTTCGTACGATATTCGGTGCGTGTATGGCAAGTCGGCGAGTCGACCGATATCGCAGGAGGCTCCTGATATCCATCGACTCGCCGATAGGCCAGGTTAAAAGATTTTGATCGGGAGCCATAGAAGGCGCCTGAGCAAAATCTGCCGTCAGGGCTGAATTGGCAGAAGGAGGTAGAAATCCTATTGTTTCTACCTCCTTATCTGCCGTTTCAGCCCTGAAGGTTAGTGGAGGGTTGGAACGATCTTTCGTGCGACCGATGGCCACCAGATAAGGGGTCTTTCTGTAATTTGACCCACCATACCTTAAGTTTACTAAAATGTAATATGAATGAAATGTAAATATGAAACAAGCCCAATAGGATTGTTTTGCCACCAGTATGGATTTGTGCAGCTTGGTTGCCATCAAGAACAGGTATGGGATCCGTTATTCGGAAAACTGTTATCCAGAAAGTTCCAAACTATGGAAAGGCAATCTCCTGTAGACTCCGTTATAAGCAAATAATCCTAATTTTAAAAATTAAATGTTTGTGCCGCCCTAGGCCCGGGCCTTTGTGGCCTCTCCACAAATCCGGGCCTGGTTGTTTTATTTGCCTTGCTCAGCATTCTAAGGGCTCCGAATCCTGCAGCGATGGAAACAGTGGGCTTGAGATGGCATGGGCTTAATCAGGCCCAAGGCAGCCTGAGGTACAAACATATTACTGGGGGATAAGGAAAGCCTATAGCAGCAATTATGCATGTACCCACATAATGTACCCACATACTGGCTGATTAGCAGACATATTAACAATCAGCAACAGTAACAAGTTGCTTGTGGGAACAGATCAGACAGGTATGGACAGACAGATTGCAGCATATACATACAGCCATTAAAGAGGCAAATGGTTTGATTCACCAAAAAGGACATATATGAGTACTGACATAATAGAGTACTAGACATTAATTCACACAGGGCCAAATATCACAATATCCAGTGTAGTTCCTTGTGACAGATGTACTGGCAACAATAGAAGTTGCCGGTGGAAAACCCATCGCTTTAGTAATATGAAGTCACGCAAAGTTTCCTCCTGCAGGCAACTTTGCGTGACTTCGGAAAACAAAGCAATGCGAAGGGCTTTCCACCGGCGACCTCGCTTGTGATAGCAGAGATCTATAGTGGCGGGTAACTCGCTCTGTAGTTTCTTACTCTTAGACATACTGGTGTGCACAGTACACAGATGCACTGATGCAACAACCAGGTGCACCACTATACACAGTCAGGCACGCCAGTGCACTCATCACTAATCAGTGCACTCTGACACACACACAGCAAATCTTTTATTTGTTTATACTCAAATATTATTGTAATGACATCACTGATATCTCTCGTGGTTGCACAACTGCACAATGACAGCTGATGAGGGGACTGAGGGGGTCGCAGTCTCTAGGGCAGAAAGTGCAGTTCTGCTCTATGCACTAAAGCAAAGATGATTTTATGATTAATTAAATACAAAATGCAGCTATTAAAGTTACCAGGGATGGCTATTTGCTCCCTGGTATAGTGTGGCTTATGAAAAGTTCTCACCTTAACTCATGGTAAAATAACCCTGACTGCAAGATAGATACAGATTCATACATAGACAGGTAGAAGATGGAGGGATAGATAGATAGATATTCAAAAATAGATGATACAAAAAGAGACAAAAAGATGACTGATAGAGGTAGAGACAGATATAGATAAGAGATAGAGATAGGTATATAGATATATTAATACATAGATATAAAATAAAAAGATAGATAGACATACATTAAAAGGTAGATAGATGATATATAGATATATGATAGATAGATAGATAGATAGATAGATAGATAGATAGATAGATAGATAGATGATAGATAGAGGATATTAATTGAAAGATAGATAGAGTGAAAGAGATAGAACGAAGAAAGAAAGATGATAGATAGATAGATAGATAGATAGATAGGGGATATTAACTCAAGGATAGATAGTAACAGATAGAAGAAAAAGAAAGAAAGAAAGAAAGAAAGAAAGAAAGAAAGAAAGAAAGAAAGAAAGAAAGAAAGAAAGAAAGAAAGAAAGAAAGAAAGAAAAAAAATGGTAGATAGATAGATAGATAGATAGAAAGATAGATAGTGGATATAAATTCAAACATAGAGAAAAAGAGATAAATAGATAGATATAGATAGATAATAGAATGATAGATAGAAAGATAGATAGATATAGAGAGATAATAGAATGATAGATAGATAGTTAGAGAACAGAGACATTTAAAAGCTTTTCCCTGCTCTTCCCCACACAGGCTGTTCCGAGTGCTGAGGTGGCAACGTCTGTTTTCTGCTTCTACATATAGAAAAAAAATGCATTCTTTTCTTTTCTGTCATGCTTCAAAAATTAAAGACACATCTCTGGGTTGGACAGCTTCCAGGCTTGAAAAAAGTCCCAGGAAAATGATGGTGCAACGTGGATATGTGTGTGGGGCTGGACCCAGCTCTGGATGGGATTCTCTGGGCAGTACTGTGCTTCTAATAACACTTTGTACAATCTCATAAACCCAAATGGGAGCCCCCATCCCCCCGTCCAACGTGTCAGAGACACAGGAGCTGTCACACATATGCCTAGCAAGCTTCTATCTATCTATCTATCTATCTATCTATCTATCATTTATCTCTTTATTTCTCTATATTTCTTTGTCTCTTTATATCTCTATATTATTTCTAATATATAAATATATAGTACCTCTCTCTATGTTCTCTATATTACCTTTTATAACTTATTTCTTTCTTTTTTTTTTCTTTCTTTTTATTTTCTTAAATACCAACACTTGCAGGATTTTGATTAATCTAATTTGTCACTTTTTTAAGTCAAACTGAATCCGAACCCCAAATAGCAGGTGGATATAATGCACTCTATAGCATTATAGAAGGCGACACTTTGAATGCATTTGTTGGGTGGATTTAGCTCAAATATGAATAAACAAATTAGGGTTTGGATTCAGTTTGGTATTCATCAATCATTTGGTGTTTGGAAGAACCCCAAAATATTGGATTCAGCTTGTCCCTCCTATCTCTGTTATACAGAGTGCAAGTGCAATATTTGTGGCAACCTATATATCAGATCTATCTATCTATCTATCTATCTATCATCTATCTATCTATCTATCATCTATCTATCAACTATTCATCAATCATTTGGTGTTTGGAAGAACCCCAAAATATTGGATTCAGCATGTCCCTCCTATCTATCTATCTATCTATCTATCATCTATCTATCTATTGATCTATCTAACTGTTCATCTATCTATCTATCTTTCATCTATCTATCTATCTATCATCTATCTATCTATCTATCGATCTATCTAACTGTTCATCTATCTATCTATCTATCTATCATCTATCTATCATCTATCTACTATTCATCAATCATTTGGTGTTTGGAAGAACCCCAAAATATTGGATTCAGCGTGTCCCTCCTATCTATCTATCTATCTATCTATCTATCATCTATCTATCTATTGATCTATCTAACTGTTCATCTATCTATCTATCTTTCATCTATCTATCTATCTATCTATCTATCATCTATCTATCTATCGATCTATCTAACTGTTCATCTATCTATCTATCTATCATCTATCTATCTATCTATCTATCTATCTATCTATCATCTATCTATCATCTATCTATCTACTATTCATCAATCATTTGGTGTTTGGAAGAACCCCAAAATATTGGATTCAGCGTGTCCCTCCTATCTATCTATCTATCTATCTATCTATCTATCATCTATCTATCGATCTATCTAACTGTTCATCTATCTTTCTATCATCTATCTATCTATCGATCTATCTAACTGTTCATCTATCTATCTCCATAACATTACGTGATAAGGCAGTGGGTAGGTTCTCTCTGTACCTGGGTTCCTTTTTATTATTATCTTAATTTACATCTCAGTGCACCCCATTGGTTCCAGTGACTGCTCCGTATCCCCACTCACACCAAACTGTGTTGCCTAAATATATTTGTCTGTGTGACTTTATAAAGACCAGGGGGCAGGTGGGTCGAGCAAGTACCAAACTATTCTTTATATTTGTTAGAAACACTCCCTGCACATTTGTTATCTAATGTCAATAACTTCATGGCCCTGGGCTCCCCAAAGAAAAATGTTTCTGCTCTGTGCATGGAGCCAGGAGCCCAACTGGAGTTCTAGCCAGCCTAGTGGCCATCAGCAGGCCCCCAACCTCAGTTATGAGGTCCCATTCGCCACCCACTGTCACAGCAAAAGAGAAGACTGATTTTGGTGTTTGGGGAGGTTAAATAATAACATTTTCAACAAGGATTTCTTTGTAGTATGTGCCATTTCCATATATAATACCAACAAGAACAAACGCAGCACCAGATCCATGTATCATATACTCCAGCGCATGGCATGCACTGAATCGGCATTATAAGTGGCAATTTAATGTATTTTATCTCAGGTAATACACATGGAAGGATAAATAGAGTGCCTATGCCATGTAAAAATGCATGGGGGGCAACCCCAAATCATGTGACTTTCCTGCCTTTCATACAACAGGTGATACTCCCCAACAGGCAAGAAAAGCAGCAGCATTTTGAAGAACATCTAGCACCCCTATATAATGAAATTCACAATGTTTGCCCAGGAGCAGGAATCCATAGCAACCAATAAGATATTCGCTTTTAAACAGGTGCCCATTAACTGCTGCCTGCTGATTGGTTGCTATGGGTTCCTGGCCCTCGCAAACGTATTGCTTTTTATTAAACCATAGGGGTCATTAGATGGTGCAAGCATTGTGATAAAAGCGATTTAGTTATATCCATTATCCTCTTTACCTAAGAAATGGGTACAGGACCATTGTTTTTTTTTTTTTGTGTGTGTATTTCCAAGCACCTCTTTATGTACAGGAGTGCACATATGGAAATGCGTATAAATATATATTTGAACTTGTTGGTTGCCTTACCTGCAGGCTACTAACGCATGTTTCTATTTGCTGTACAGAGATAGGGAGCTGCCACCTCACCAGTTTGAAGTGAAATGCATGTAACTTTATTGTAGGACATAACTAATTGCAAATTCACTTTGAAGCAGCCACACAGCATGTGGGTTTTATATGGGCCTGGTCTTGCAATGATGGCATGCAAAAAGCTTTGCATCTTTTCAACCTGTTGCCTAAGGAGATTGTGTCCTTGGTCTCGTAACCCAAAAGTGAACTCATTGGAACTTTAATTGAAACCTCTGTGCTATTAGGGTATATTTGAGAACAAGACATATTCCATCAGAAGAGATCATTCCCAGTAATCCATATCTAGCCATTTAAGTCTGTTGTCTGGTTTGGGGTTGCCACCTCACCCCTTTAAGGGCAGACACAACTAAACACCACAAGTTAAATGGCTATTTAGAAATGAATTTAGATCCATACTGCATGGCAGCTCGGACATCAGAGTGGTCTGCAGCATGAGTCTTAACAATACTGTGGCTTTCCTATGGTTTAAACATATGAAAAGGGAAACCTGCTCCTAACTTGACCTTCACCTGATTACAATAGATTGTATGTTTCATAGAACATGTACATTTTAATGCTAAACTATACACACAAAAATCTGTTGCACTTTTTTTTTTTAGTTAAATACCTTTGCCTTTATTTTTCTATATATATATATATATATATATATATATATATATATATATATATATAGCGAACCCAGGGTGGCACTCTGCTTCAGCTTTTATATATTATATATATATAATAAAGTAGCTGTACAGAAATGACCTATACATATTATGGACATTAATTCTATATCATTGTCCCTATTTAAATACAGTTCAGGAGCCACCGTGCGAAGGCTGCTAAACATATATTTCCTCGTATAATTGCTGTGTGCAGAAGTCAAATGACATATTTCATATATCATTCGGATCCTCCAACGTGGCTTTTAAAACAGAAACAAATATGGATTTTTGCCAAAGCAGAGAGAGAGAAAAAATGGAATGAT
Source organism: Xenopus tropicalis (assembly GCF_000004195.4). Taxonomy (NCBI): domain Eukaryota; kingdom Metazoa; phylum Chordata; class Amphibia; order Anura; family Pipidae; genus Xenopus; species Xenopus tropicalis. The sequence continues at coordinate 18,235,614 of NC_030686.2, forward strand.
TTCTGAAAGTGTGTGCTGCTATATTTGAATTTACATTTCGATTTGTATTTATTTGATATACTTTGAAATAACTGAATGTTGTTTTAATAAATGTATAAAAGAAATATATATAGAACACAAAAATGCATTGTTTTATTTCCTAAAAAGCAGCACATTTTAAAAGGAAAGCTATTTTACTTTGTCACAGAAAACTGCAATATAATATATATTCTTTGAATATATTCAGAATTTTCATTCAGACTTCATGAATGCAGTTGAATGTATTTCAATTGTTTCACTGCATTATATATTGCATTATATATTGTTGTATTACAAATGTTGCTAATGAATATGAATTTCATTGTTATAATTATTTGGATATTAAAATGAAAATTTCTACAGGTTTTTTTTCCACTGAAAATGCCCTGAAAATAAAAATACCTTAGGAAGCAGAAGGGGATATTTTTCTTCTCTAGAAACCAAGAAAGGAGTCACTTTAACTGAATGGAAATACATAAATGAAAACTTTTGAGCTGTGGTTATATCTAACTCTATGCACACACACCAGAGGGGGAAACTCTAGAAAAATTTCTGTGTCTTTGGGAAGTTTTATGACAATGAGGAATGTCTTCTTCGCTCATGGGCTGCACAAAGTGATCTGAGAGAGCTGAGAACTCTTCTGTACAGGGAGGGGCTGGCTTTGTTTAAGGCACTTTTTTTTTTTCTCCTCCGCTGAGGCTCTGAGTTTTAGAATTGGTTGAAGGGCTGGACCAGTGTTGTTCCAGCCTAAAAAAAAAAAAAAGAGAGAGAGAGAGAGAAAAAAAAAAGATCTAAGGACCCCACCTCTCTGGAGTTGTGGATGGATATAAAAGGGGATCCCATCCAGCTGGGACACAGTAGGAAGTTTCTGCTGGGGTCTGCACTGGGAGATATACCACTAAACCTACCCCTGTATGACTAGGAACTGAGAAGAAACCAGAAAGGACCACAGAGAGTCTACATGTCTATTTAGACATGTTCAGCTTTGTGGATACACGGACCCTGCTACTTATAGCAGCAACAATCCTAGTAGCAAGATGTCAAGGAGAAGATGACGGTATGTAGAACCTATTCTATTGTCACCTAAGCCCAATTCTATTTGCACAACTCAGCTTAGCCCTACCTGGGTGACATGGCCAGCTCTTCTAAATTGGCCTAATGCTTAAGGCATAGACTGGGTCTTCTATAAAGCATGTGCTAGCAAAAGCAAATGTTCTTGATGGCTTTGGGACTAGGATGGCTCCAAGCACCTGTATAGACTGATTGTTGATGATAAATATTAGGGTTAAGCATCAGTGTTGCATTAGTTGTATATGCAGTTCGTGTGGATTAATTAGGATGGTTAGTACTGCAGAATGTTATCCTATAGGCTTGGGTGAGGATAAGGATAATGTTCGAAGGGGATGTTGAGAAAGAGGGATGAGATGCATAACCCCCTCCCCCAAAACAGCCCCACTTCCCATCATGTATCATTTATATCTGGCTGTCTTCCCTAAACCCCATTATCTCATTGTTGTATTGGGAAACTCTGGTTACAGTGGGTGCAGCAACATAGCCGTTCATGTGGATTTCATTACAATCTGCTAAAGCCATCAGGTGGGGGTGGCTAGGGGGAGGGTGTTGGATAATAAAATACTAAGTGGTGATTCATAGGGGAAATGTTTCAGAACTTCCAGATACAAAAAAAATGTCTAGACATAACTTGTGAACTCCAAGCTTTGGGATGCTAACTTAACATATTGGTCCATTTGAGCTCTACATCACTGCCACCTGGTGGCAACTAATGGACATGCAGTTATGTTGCAAAGCTCACAAGCTCTAACTAAAGCTATTAGGTTAAGCAATTATAGTTAATTAATTAGTTACAATTTATTTTACATTACAGTAGAAAATCTAAACGGTTTATAGGAAAATGCTTTTTTTCCAACTGTGTTTTGTCCTAACTGTATTCCATAAGCCTGCTGTCTCCATCTTGTGGCACATTGTGATATAGCAGTAAAGTGTATGGGTGTGGCTAATAGTACCTATTGTCTTTTAGTTATTTTAATGGCTTAATATGGCAGAACTGTGCAATTAAAGTAACACTTTCAATCAAACATCTATAGAATATTTTTTATAAAAAGGATTCCTAAAAAAAATATTTTTTTCATAAGCGAATGTAAAAGTTTTTTTCCCAGCAACCCAAGTATTTAAGAATTCTGTTTCTTATTTCTTTCCTCCTTTTTGTTGCCATTGCTAAAGGCTATATTTGTGGCTGGTGGCACAATCAAGAGATGTTCTTTGAATGAAGAATCTTTCTACCTTAGCATTCCACTAGTACCTGGGCAAGTTTCATCTTGAACACCTCCAGGAGCAGAGACCCTCCTCTTCCCTCCACCATCTCCTCCTCCTCCCCAGCACTGCACCACCAGCTTTCACTCCCACCTAGAACATTTTCACCTTCTCAAATTCCTTTTCCTCCTCTACCCTGCCCTCCACATCCCTTCTGCTTTCCCCTTTTGTCCCTCTTGAAGAAACATTTATGATGAACATTCACTTGGAATAGACGCTGGCCTGGAAACCCTTGCACATTAAGTTCCAAAATATTTTGCTTTTTTTTTGTTCTTCTCCCCTCCCTCTTTAAGGATTTTGGCAGCTTTTTCCCTTGTCACTGATGGGAACCAGATGATCTCCCTCTCCCCTCTGCTTTTTTTTTTTCTTTTAAACCAGATGTTGATCGAAACTGGAAAAAGCAGCTGTGGATGTTCTTTAAGCAATTAACCCTTTTGTAGTTTTTTCAAACAATGAATGTATCAGCTAAACAAACAGAGATCATATAATAATTCCAGCTAGGAATCCACAGACCTCTACATTAATGCAAATCTTATATGGACATAGTCATTTGTTTTATATGTGTTCAGGCCTTAAAATGCTCTTAAGTCACCTTCATTTCTCACACTAATTAATACATTGTCAAAGGTACTGATTACATATTTTATTGCTCCAGTTCCGCCGCTGACTCTCTTTTGTTATTTTTCTGCCCAGTTCAAGATTACGACTGCGTTCAACATGGTATCAGGTATAACAACAAAGATGTATGGAAACCCGAGGAGTGCCAGATCTGCGTGTGCGACAATGGAAACATCCTTTGCGACGAAGTGATCTGTGAAGATGCAGACTGCCCCGACCCTAAAATGGTACAGGGCGAATGCTGTCCCATGTGCATTGGCAATGGTAAGGAGAGACATGGATCATTAAATTGGGTTGTTGAGGGGATACTGTGCAGAGTAGGCACCCCTCCGACTGATCACACCATCATAGGTCACTATGGTAGCAATTCCTTTTATATACATAAATGTACTAGCAATGTCCGTTGCTTTATTATGATATCATTAACATAACAGAGATGGGAACCTATAGTAAAAATAACATGTTTCACCTATTAGGCTGCTCCCTTGTTTGCTGCAGTAACAAAAGTAAACTATTGTTCAGGCATCATTAACACATTTCTGTTTATCAATTTAGATGCTCAGTTTTCCGAAGTCACTGGAGTAGAGGTGAGGAGCGTATGAAGAAATATTCCTTTAAGGTGGTAGATATGAGGGGTTTTGCCAGTATCCTCATCTCTTACATTAACCTTGCTTTCTTGCCTTTTCACAGGGCCCCAAGGGAGATATTGGTCCCAGGGGAGACAGAGTAAGTGATCTAGTTTGGGCTTCTACACATATGTGCTTCATTGTACTGTGTAGCTAAAGGTGTTCTTGAGATTGTAATGTCATCTGCACCATAATAATGTATTTTGAAGACTTGCTGATCTTTAGTTGTGGCCCAGAAACCTTGAATTTCTGTTAAAATGATGCTTTGGGTATATAACATTTTCAGTACCACCAAATGTAGAATCTACAATGTCTATATAAAAAAGAATATAGTCCTATCACTGGATTCTAATGCTGCCATCCACTCTCTTTGATATGATAAATGCCATGTGTTTGTTAACTTGCCAATGCATGCCATAGGTGAATTGCCTAAAAGTTTGCTGCATCTGTATATGACTGAAAAAATAGAATATTCTGTTATTTGCAAATGGGTCAGCTTTACTTAAGACACGTGTTTTCCTAATGATAATTTAAGCAAGTAGTTAAGAGTTGTCTAACATATGGCTCTTCCACAACCAAAACCCAAGTATCTATAAGACAGCACTGGCTTTTAGAGATGGTGGAAGTTGCAGTTCAACCTCAGGTTGAGGGTAGCAAGTTTGGCACAGACTAGTGATAAATAAAGAAAGGATCAAGTAGGGTGCTTCTGGGCCTTCATGTTTTACTGTTGAAAGGAGCTTTGGACATTGGCCTATTGTCTTATGTTCTGCTTCCTGAAATGTTTTGGTTACCAGCTAACAGTTAATCAAATTAATGTGTGCTATGCATGGATTTATTTTAATGGTTTTCAAAGAAAAATCTTCAAAAAACTTCTTTCTTAAAAGTATGTTTTCTCTACAGGGACCTGCTGGCCCACCTGGCAGAGATGGCATTCCCGGACAGCCTGGAATTCCTGGACCTCCAGGCCCTCCTGGCCCACCTGGCCTTGGCGGAGTACGTGTTCCTTTGGAGTTTATTATCATATAATAATTCTAGTGTAACAAGGCCATGACTGTGAAAACATGCATGAAATCAAATTGCAATGTTCATTCCTTCTCTCTTTCTTTGCAGAACTTTGCTCCTCAAATGTCTTATGGTTATGATGAGAAATCTGCTGGTGTTTCAATGCCTGGTCCCATGGTGAGTTTAAATATTTGCCCATTCACATAGCTAATCCCACCCAGGCCATACGGAACTATAAAAACCTAGACATGAAGCCCAGGTACTAATGCATGAAGACTAACAGGCTGCAGCACATTTAGTTACAAAGAACAAGTGGTGGATAAGTTGAATAGTCAAATAGTTGTAAAACGATGCTGTTGATTTAATGGTTGTATGAAACTCATGAGGTGGTGGAGAAGAAAGTTTATTTTATTAAGTCTCCAAACCAATAAGTTATGAACATATTCTGATACCACATCTCCTCTGTAGCTCATTTCAACTTAGATATGATATATTTATGATGAAACATAAACTAGTATCTCCATGCTTGACACTCTGAAGAGGTCTTCAAGTCCCTTTTTGTGGCTCCCTTAGTTCATAATAAGACTGCACATACGATACAGTTGCCACGATCTGCAATATTCAAAACACCAAATGAGAATGCGCCAAAAACCAGATTGGTTCCCATTCTCAGCTGCTTTGAGCCTACCTTTGGGGGCTAAGGCCACAGTTTTGGAAACTCTTTATCCTTTTTATCCTCTTTGTCATTCATGGAATCTGTAAGGTTTTTAATTTACTCAAACAGTAAAGATGGCAGATATAAATCCTTTTGTACTATTAAGTTGTTGTCTTCAGGAAGGAACAGATCATTTTATATAATTAGGGGTTACAGTTTCTTTGGTTATAACCCCAAAGCAAAGTCAGAAGACAAGCAAAGTAATTGTAGTTCACATGGAGGCAGCTGGTTACGCCTATGTAACAGTTGCAAAAACTACAATGTAAAAGGTTTTGATATCAGTTATCATTAGTGTTACTTACACTAATGGGTCTCTTTTCTTCTAGGGCCCAATGGGTCCCCGCGGTCCTCCTGGCCCATCTGGATCACCTGTAAGTACCCTTATTAAGATATTACTCTTTTTTAATTGGCTTACTATACTAAAGGACATGTAGAATGAACTGATCATGTAACCTTTTATCTTCCAGGGACCCCAAGGTTTCCAAGGACCCCCTGGTGAACCTGGTGAACCCGGTTCTTCTGTAAGTATTTTCTTTTTTTACTTGTCTCTTGGGGGCCTGTTTCACTTTTCCTTTACATTGTAGGGTGTTTGTAAGTATATGTTACATAGAAAATGCAAATGCCAAAAGTAGCCTAATATACAAATTGTACTTAGCACTCCCAACATTGCAGCCAAAGCACTAACTGGCTTATTTCAACAAATAATTTCAGTATCATCATCCAATACTTCTGTTGGCTTAAATATTTTTCCTAAAAGAGTACATTTTGAATTCTAAGGGATGACCCTATATTCATTATTATTCCTATTTATTATAGTTAAATGGATATAATATGACATTTTTTTTGCCAGTATAAATCTCTGAACCAGTTCTCTATATCAGTACAATACACTGTGAGGGTAGTAGCTGACAATGACTTACTAAAGAATGTATTTTTTTATAGGGTGCAATGGGACCCCGTGGCCCAGCAGGACCTCCAGGAAAGAACGGTGAAGATGTAAGCATGCAACAGAATTAATGATACCATATTTATACACCACATAAGATTATCCACATACCAGATTTCTTTTGTAGACCAATGTATGTTGTAACTAAATGCTACCATTTTGCAATAGCCCTCAGAAAGTTAGTGCAGATACCTTCCATGGGCACTTGTGTTAGCACTGCTAGTATGTACACGTAAGACGACTGCACATAAAAACAAACTACTGCATAAATAAATAATATTCTTTTGGAAGCTATTCATCCCCAGCCAATATTGTCACAAAACAAATCCCATGAGATCAAAACAGATGCTAAGTAAATTTCCCTGTCAACCTTTTCCTAGAGATAAGATACCAGACAGTTACAAATATTAAAAAAAAAAACACCTCTGCCTGGGCCATTTTTCATGGTTTTGTAAAGGTGAGGCTGACAATGTATTGCCCACTGCCACCCAATGCCAAAACAAGTCGAGTCCTGGCAAATATTGAAACAGTTCAGCCTTTAAAGAGTAATATAGACTACAACCAAGTCCAACAAAAAATGTAATTTCAAGCATACCGGCCAACAGTACTGGAACCCTGAAATAAGTTGGTCACTTGTTCACAAACAATGGTTCCTTAAAAAATTACTTAAGATGCCCCTACGCACCTTCAGCTTAAGGTCACAGATAGAAACAAGATCAACTTTTCATAATCAGTTAATACCTATTATTGCTGTATATTCTTAATCCTTATAATCTTATATATATATATATATAATAGCAATTTTAGGTAGAACAGGGATATGTGAGCATATGTCCTTTACACAGTGCTGGTATTGAATTTTAATACATTTCGCAAACCTGAAAACAATGGTAATTTATATTTCCCATCTCATTTCAATAAAAGGGTGAAGCTGGCAAACCAGGCCGCCCCGGTGAGCGTGGACCCCCAGGACCCCAGGTAAGAAAGCAGAACAGTTTATTCTGACATTCATTATTCATTTTGCTATTATCTATGTCCAAGGACCAAGGACTTTTCACAGTGTTCCAGATAGCTCCCAAAATAAAGTTATTATAATCATTACCACAGCTAATAACTAAATGCACATAATTATTGTAGCACAGAGAGCCAAAGAGCTAACAATTTGAGGTTGCTACCCTAAGCATACAGAGATAGAGAAGCACACAAGATGGTCCAAACTACAAGATGCTGGTTGATTTGGTAGCTGATATGGCATCTGAACTTAGGCCTCCCTGAGTCACCCTACAGATTTAGAGCTACTGTGCTCTACTGTGCTCTACTGTGCTCAAGCTCTTATAGAAGTCACTGCCTGTATTTTTATAGCCCCTGCCTGCTGTGATTTCTCAATGTGTTTAAGGAGCTTGTGTTCACTTAGGGTGAAGACACACAGAGCTACTAGTAGCAGCTACTTGTCACGGCTGCTAAATACCAGAAAATACCCTGCCATAGACAATACTGGGAATTGCCTATGTGCTAAAACACATGTAGAGACAATTATCAGTAATTATCAGCATTGTCTATTCTTGTAGCTGTGTCAAGTAGCTGCTACTAGTAGCTCCATGTGCCTTCACCCTTATGCATCCTCCACACATTCAATGTGTGCATAATGCACTCCCTATCTTAATCATTTAAACAGCATTTACAGTGAAAGTGACTGGTACGCTCACATACTAACGCAGGTTGAATTTGCCCAGTTAAGTTGCTCATACTAACCAATCAGCATTCAAGATCTACTAGCAGTAGACTGATAAAAGCTAATTGTTGGTATGGGCACTGTACTGGTGCAAATTTACCCCTTGGTATTAAATGGGACCACCTTTTTTTTATATGTTTGAGCAATTGATCATCATTGTAGAGATCTGTTATGTTTTTTGCACATCATTGAATGTTCCTAACATTTCAGTATTATTTTGCTTTTTTTTCAGGGTGCCCGTGGTCTTCCAGGAACAGCTGGTCTTCCAGGCATGAAGGGCCACAGAGTGAGTGGCATGCAGCATGACTTTCACTGGTATTGAACCTCTGATTACAAAGCATCAATGTCTCATTGCTATTCCTCTCCATCTGCTCTCCCCCAGGGCTTCAACGGTCTTGATGGTGCAAAGGGTGACTCTGGTCCTGCTGGTCCTAAGGTATGTATTTTATAGAGAAGTACTTTAGCTATGATGCCCAATCACTTAATATCCTAAACCTTTTGCTCATAATTTGTCTCTGTCTTTGATAGGGTGAGCCTGGTTCCCCTGGTGAGAATGGCGCTCCTGGGCAAGTGGTAAGTACACAACACTCTTCCTTTTGCTTCCTCCAAGTTTACTAAGCATTTATAAAGCATTTTAACTATGTACAGACTGTATAAAATATTGGCTAAATCTGTATTGTATAAGGTAGAGTAACAAACGTAGGCCCACCAAATTAAAGCTACCTTCTTCATAAGGAGCTGATATCTAAGAAAACACTTATACACACCTTGCTTAAGTGTAGTGCATTGACATAACAGAAAAGGAGATGCAAGCTTTAGGTTCAGAGTTAAGTTGATAAAAAATGTAAATATGTACATAATCAAGAATAAGAGGACACTAATGTATAAAGCAGATGTCCTCTGCACAGTAAAGATGTAAATATATAGATTATAAGGTGCATGGATGGTATAGATAACAGCATACTTGAATGTTACAGAGCCCTGTAAGTATAAAGTGCATACAGTCTAACATGCATGACTAAAAGCCCCATATTCATGAACTGACACAAAAAACAACATACAGCCCAGCCCGCATGCTGCACCACCCTATATGCATAAATATTATAATAAAGAACATAAATGAATGGTGAAAGCGGGTCAAAAAGGTGTAAAAGCTAGGCCAAACAAAACAGACACAGCACTGCAACTGAATATTTAATTTATATTTATAAGTCCTCAAAGTTTACTGTTACTCAGTATTCAAACCTCCTTTTTTAGGGTCCTCGTGGTCTCCCTGGTGAGAGAGGTCGTCCTGGTCCATCTGGCCCTGCTGTGAGTACACTTCCTAAAAGACCTTTTAAGCAATTTTGAGTGACCTTCGGAGAAGCAAGCCTGCTATGTACCCTACAAATACTGATTGACTCTTCTCCTTTTAGGGTGCACGTGGTAACGATGGTGCTCCTGGTGGTGCTGGCCCCAATGTAAGTATAAAAGATCCACAATTGCACACAGAAAGGGACATTTTGAGCTCGTGCCACAATAGCAAGTTACTGGGCCTCTCAGCTACATATTCTAAAGGCTCTCCACCCATGACCAAAAACCTTTGGAGGATGGATTTGTTTACAGATACATATGAGTCAGGTTCCCCACAATGCCCCTAATACGGCTCCTTTTAGCAATTACTATTGTTATACTAATGTCTTCAATTGTCTGCTGAGTTAATCAGGTTAACCTAGATGGTTCTTCATCATGATCATGAAGTGTAGAACAGGTGCAAAACACATAATAAGATTTTGTTTACACATTTCTCCTTTTTTTTCCTCATCTAGGGTCCCACTGGCCCAGCTGGACCCCCTGGCTTTCCAGGAGGTGTTGGTCCCAAGGTAAGATTTTATAAATTTATATTTAAAAAATTGGTGCTTCCCACAAAAGCAAGTAAAACTGGGTGCTAGCCGAGGTTAGTGTTTTATATCGCTCCCCTGGATATCAGGGAAGCTACTACTGTCTGTCGTATTGTAGATAATGATTTCCCATACAGTTAGGGATCTAGCACATGCTATACAAGGGAAAGATTGTTCAACCACAGGGTTTCTTCATTCTGGCAAAACCCAGATAAAGTGATCGAAGATTTGGGTATAGAATTAATTGATATGAAATATTGTGTTGACTGTTGTAGCGAGGCATTTTATATTCATGCCAATCATGGAGACCTAATCTGAACAGCATGGACACCCATTTTAGTGCCCCATCCCAAAAAAGAATTTATGTTGATTACTGGGAAATTTGTACCCTTACTCATTGTTAAAAGGCCTTATTATCTTTGTACTTACAATAGGATACACAATGGCTACCTCTAAACTCACTTTTATTCACTCCAACAGGGTGATGCTGGTCCCCAAGGGTCTCGTGGTCCTGATGGTCCCCAAGGTGGTCGTGGTGAACCTGGTGCCCCTGGTCAAGCTGGTGCTGCTGGTCCTTCTGTAAGTTTAAAAGCCTGTCATTCTCACCTGTGCCACTTAAACCATTATCTGGGCAATACCACTAAATGATGTTTTTTTTTCACAACAGGGAAACCCTGGTAGTGATGGTCAAGCTGGTGCTAAGGGTGCCACTGTAAGTATTCCACATTGTTTGATGTTGTACTTCTTTGTTTCCCTATAATAACACCATTTTATTTGTGTAATGGTAGTTTTGACTTTTTGACACTAGATGTCCTCATTATAGTCTATAATCCTGAATGCCTCTTGCCACCACTGATAACTTGATTCACTTTACCACCAACAGGGCGCTCCTGGTATTGCTGGTGCTCCTGGCTTCCCAGGTGCTCGTGGTGCTCCTGGACCTCAAGGCCCTGGAGGTGCTCCTGGCCCCAAGGGTAACAATGTAAGTATCCATGGATGTGATCTGTAAATTATTTGTGTAAATTCTACCTCAACAGAATTACTAACATACAGTTCTTATGGGGATCCTAAAGGTGGCCTTCAGTGTATCATCTGATGCATCTAGCACTTTATCTTAATAAGAAACTCATGATGCTTATTTTGATACACACAATCATCCAGACACAGTGGGTACCTGTCCTTTTCTTTATCTTTGTTTTTTAAAAAGCTATATCTTAGTTTTACAAATACTAATCCAAAATATATTTTTACCTGGATAATCCAAAAAAGATAGCCTGACTGCCACATATAAACCTTATAAATCTGCACATAGTTTGCCCTAAAATATGCTGTCTTAAAGTCAAATCGACAAACAGGAATTGGCACAGTAATAAAAACTTTGACTTGTGTGATTTAGAGGGTAGGACTGGCCTGCCAGAGCACCAGATGGTGGCCCAATGCCCTTGTGGGCACCAACAAGTGCAATTGCCAACAGCTCTTTCTTATTTCTATAACAGGCCTATATAACACCAATAACATTTAACAGTGTCTACATCTAGTTTATGGGCCCTGGAGGTCAGGTATTATAGTAGGCCCTGGGAGGCCCAGTCCAACACTGCTGCTTCAAAATCACTCACTTACCTGCTAAGCCCTTTCTTCTGTTGTATGAACACTGGAAATTAAAGCACACTATAAGGGATTTACATTTACTAGAGAATCGATAGATAACCCTAAAGATGGTGGAACCCATTTATAAGAATTGCCTAAATATAATATATAATTTGTTCCTTTCTAGGGTGAACCTGGTGCTCAAGGAAACAAGGGTGAGCCTGGTGCCAAGGGAGAATCTGTAAGTAAAATTCTATATACTCTCAGAATCAATTCTAAACAAATTATGAAAGACCAGCATTGTCACTTACCCACCTGTTATCCCACAGGGCCCAGCTGGTGTTCAAGGCCCCCCAGGACCTTCTGGTGAAGAAGGAAAGAGAGGATCCCGTGGTGAGCCTGGACCTGCTGGACCTCCCGGACCTGCTGGTGAACGTGTAAGTATCTCAAACTAGCATTTCAAGCATAAGTCCCTCAAAAGGCATTTCCAGAACCAAATCATGACCAAAGCACAAATACACAGGCTGGCAGGCTCAAATTTAATGAAGGTCTTCTATGTTTAAAAAATAATATTGCCACCTTAATGTCTTCTTAATATTGTCCACATTTGTCTACCTTTTTCCTCCAACTAGTTCTGAGTTTCTTTTTTCCTATTTCTTTTATAGATGTACCTAGCACATATGTATACTATAAGTGTCTGTGGTCATTTTAATGAAACCCAGACCTGAAAAGTATTGGTAGTCTTGTCAGAATAATATCTTTTTTATCCATATGGTAAGGTTCTGACTAATTGCAAAACTAAATGTGAAAGCAATAGAAAAACCTGAAAAGCATAAACGAGTGTGACTATAAAATTGTTACTATAAATAAATATAATAATATTAAAGTGGCTGTAAAAAAGTAATATTATAGGCAGTATACAAATATTGCCATAAATCTACAATCAAGGCCTTAGTCCATTGTACTTCACCTTCAACATGGAGCACCACATAAAAATAAAATCCGCATTTATGCTAGGACTGTAGGGACCTTATTCTATGCCCAGATGCAGCCTATGGCCCTGGTTATAAGATCTTCTATAAAAGACACTTGTTATTCTTTTCCCATCATTTCCATACCCTGTCCCATCTTCTCTATTGCTCCTATTAATTTTACAATATTTTGCTTATTTTTGTACAGGGTGCCCCTGGCAGCCGTGGTTTCCCTGGATCTGATGGTGCCTCTGGACCTAAGGTGAGACTGATATCAATATATTTTCAATTCATTTGACATGACGTTAACATGTAACTAAATGACATCATAGATGGTGCCTCATTCAGCAGGGCCAGAATAGCAAAAATATAAATGACATCGCTGACTCTACTTCACTCAGCAGGTGTAGAGTATCCTATAGGTAAATTATATCACTGACCATTACTTAATTAGCAGGGCTTCTATATAAATGACATCACAATTTCTGCCTCACCCAGTATGATTAGAGAACTATATGACATCACAGATCATCTCTCTCCATAAGGATAGCAATACAAATTAGTACCATCACAGACTATGTCTCACTCATCAGGGACAGAGTTATAAAAGAGCAATTAAAAAGCCACAGCCCCCAATATGTCAGGACAATCACTTGACCTGGGTCATCATCAGTGATGTTAATGCATAGGTCTCATTCCCTGTAAGGCCCACTTTATGGGACATATTGTCACCTGTAATGGAGTTTTATGCTTTTACCACAATAGTGTGGACTTAATGGCAGATTCTAGTACATTATGAATTTTTATGTATTGTATAAATACATATTGGCTTAATATATAGCGAGAACCAGTGGGGTCATTGAGTTTTCGTAACCTTTCTGCCTTACTTAATACACTGATTGTCTTTTATCAGGGTGGTCCTGGTGAACGTGGTCCCGTTGGCCCTGCTGGTGCTAAAGGATCTCCTGGTGAATCTGGACGCCCTGGTGAACCTGGTCTTCCCGGTGCTAAGGTGAGAAGGATCTCCAAAACCATATAGCTGATCTTGTATATAAAATAATCTTGCTATTCTATAGTTCACCTGTGAGGTTTGGTATGATGAGTTCTTTCTTTTTGTCCTTCCATGTAGGGTCTGACTGGTAGCCCTGGCAGCCCTGGTCCTGATGGCAAAACTGGACCTGCTGTAAGTTGCCATTAATTTCCATCATAAATGTTATCATTTACATGTTTAACATATTAGTGGTTCTGAATTATTATCTTTCACCACCCAGGGTGCCCCTGGTCAAGATGGCCGTCCTGGACCTCCTGGACCACCAGGTGCTAGAGGCCAGTCTGGAGTAATGGGATTCCCTGGACCTAAAGGAGCTGCTGTAAGTATTTATTTGTACACAAATTTGCTACATGACTTAAAAACTCTAGCATTAAAGTTAATTTATCCTAGTAAAGAAATCAAGTAAAATGTGGTTGTGCTCTTGGTATATTTCAGAATAAAACTTGACTTTTCTCTCCCTGCAGGGTGAACCTGGAAAGTCTGGTGAGAGAGGTGTTGCTGGTCCTCCTGGTGCTGTTGTAAGTACCCAAATATATGGCCTATGCATGTCAAATGTTACCCAAATTATCTGGGCCTAAAGAGCAGACTTTGATCCTGCATTGGTATGTGCCCAGTCAGAATAGGAAAGAAGGAGGTTTTAAAAGGAAGTCTATATGGTAAGACTCGCAAGAAGGCCCAATCAAAGACTTAGTTAAAAGACAGTGTTATTATATAAAACTTTGCTTTGCTAACAAATGTTTTAGAACCCAAGAGAAATATTATCGCCAGAACCTTTCCTGAGCATGACTTCTTATTTTTCAAGAAGAGCTTAAGAAGTTGGGTTTCTGAACAGATTTCCTTAGTGAATTAGTCCTAGATAGCCTGATAAGCTGTTATCAAAAAGCTGGTCCAATGTGGCCAACATATAATCTCCACTTTCATGGTCCATATCTACTATGCATATACAAAACAATGTAGCATTTACCCATTTGATTAGCTTTACCCAGAGTTTATCCCATGCCATAGTTTGTAAGGAAACAATTAATGATTTCCCCTCTTAATAATTCTTATTTTCTCATTTACCAGGGTCTTCCTGGCAAAGATGGTGATGCTGGAGCTCAAGGTCCCCCTGGCCCTGCTGTAAGTAAATTTATAGAGATGTTTATTGTTGTCTTTTCTCTGTTAGGTGTTTAGGTGTTGGCCACTTTTGGTTTATACATTAGCAAATGCCAATGAAACATCTTTATGCTTTATTGCAGGGTCCTTCTGGTGAGAGAGGTGAACAAGGTCCTGCTGGTGGTCCTGGCTTCCAAGTGAGTACATGTCCACTTAAGCCATGGAAAAATCTGCCACTTGTATACAATGTATCAGCCGGCACTACTGATGCGTGAGTATATTACTTAATATGTTTTCTAAATCAAATTGTTCTTTTATAGGGTCTTCCTGGTCCCCCAGGTCCTGCTGGAGAGAGTGGCAAACCTGGTGAACAGGTGAGAGAGTCAAATGAAGAAGATACATTTTGGGTTGGGTCCCTGACCTGCATTTTAAATGTAACTCTAAACCCAAGACCCAAGTGATTTTGTCTGTTTGTTGAATTGACACAATTTTTCTCTTTTCAGGGTGTTCCTGGAGATGTTGGTCCTTCTGGTCCTGCTGGTGCAAGAGTAAGCAACAGCTTCCATTAACTTTATTGGCTTCCTCTATTACATGCCTTATAAAAAATTACATAGCCAGGTAGAGTCTTGATATTTAGAGTAGTATTATGACCAGGTTGATAACTTAATTGTTAGGATAGTATCATAGCAAAGGAAGAGTCTTAACTCAAATGGTAAAATCATCAAAGGTTATAGAATTTTCTTCAGAAAAATGTATCAGCTCTAGCATTTTCATGGGAAATATACATAGATACTTGTTATCATTTGGGGATGTTTAGTCTACATGAGCAATTAATATTTATTCTTTAGTATAAGTAGATATACAGATATAATCTATAGAAATGCAGCAGAAGTATTTAGAAGCCCAACACTTTCAGATAGATTGAGTCTATCTTTTCATGGCGTATCGTTTGCTGCTATTTTGTTATTTTCACTGTGGTCTTATCTATCTCTTTATTTCATAGGGTGAAAGAGGTTTCCCTGGTGAACGTGGTGCTCAAGGTCCCCCTGGCCCTCAGGGACCACGTGGTTCTAATGGTGCTCCTGGCAATGATGGTGCTAAGGTGGGTTCTTTTTTTAATTGATGACCATTAGAAGGGAGTTGAATTTAAAAAAAAATATGAAATTGATATCTTATTGAAGTACCCCTCTCCTTCAGATCAGGAAGAGGTATTAGAAAATATTAAGCACATACAGAGAGGCTTATTACTTTGCAATGTTAATTAGTAATTAGTGAATCAAAGGATGCACAAATTAGTTCCATTAAATATATTTAAATATGCCCCACAGAACACTGATTTATTTTTCATTATTCTGTAAAGAGGTACTTATCAGCAAATGAGTCTCATAAAGGATAAATAACACAGTGACAGTATCCCCTTAATCAATATGGAAAACATTAGGGAATACACAGGATATCATAATGGTCTATGGACCACTGAACCATCATAGGAGTTTTAGGAATGCACAAAAAAGATTAACTGACTTAAGAGTTTGGAGTTTTGAGTTTGTACCCAAAAAAGCAAACATTAGGTTCTTCAATACCTGTATATCCTGTGGCAAATTGGTACCCTGACATACCTTGGCTGATAAAAGATAAAAGTGATACCATGAGGCTTTTGATACCATGACTTTCTGAAGCTTCAACTATACTTATTGTTTACAATCTTTCCTCCATTATTAGGGTGAAGCTGGTGCTTCTGGTGCCCCTGGTGGCCAAGGACCTCCCGGTCTTCAGGGAATGCCCGGTGAACGCGGTGCTGGTGGTCTTCCTGGTGCAAAGGGTGACAGAGTGAGTGTTATCATTTTAGTCACTATTCATACATAAAATAATAATGTTTAATAATGTTTAAACCTCCCTTGTGTTTCTTCAAGGTGTACTTTTCTGTTTTATCATGTAAGAGCATCCCACTGATCCCATCCCCACTCCATATCATTTTTAACAGGGTGACCAAGGAGTTAAAGGCAGTGATGGTGCACCTGGCAAAGATGGTGTCAGAGGTCTGACTGGTCCAATTGGTCCACCTGGTCCAGGTGGTGCTCCTGGTGACAAGGTAAGAAGGCAGACAATATGCTCCTGATATTTCTCACTTCCTTTCACTTATCATGAACCAACAGAAAGATATGTCTCATTGTAAGGGTTGTAGTGAGGCCAGGGAACATTAAATAATCAAAAGCAGATATAAAATGTTCGCTTTTGATATCATTTAAATGTATGTTTTGTTATTGCCATACAATAAGGAAACAGAGCCTTTCTTTACTGGAATGGAATGGAGAAGCTGGCTTAGATATGAGGTTCTATGCTTGATCCACAGCTACAGTCCCTAGGGCTCATTTGCAACTGGGGTGGTAACTAGATGTTACAGGGCCCCACATCAAATTCAATGTAGGGGCCCCCAAAATACTAGAAAGTTTACTTTATAATGATATATTGAAATAGCTCATTAATAGCACCTCACTGTGCCCTCTACTACACTCCTGCCCGCCCCCCCCCCCCCCGTACCCAGATACACCTCTTTGCACTTAGCACATAATATAGCACAAATAAATTCACCTGTTTATATATGGTTGTGGCCACATGTCTGCACCCAATTTGAATCCCACACAAAGCATAGAACATAGCTTGCACCTGATCAAGGTGTTGTTATTTTGTACCAATTTGCACTTTTTTGTCCCTGTCTCCACATCTGGGATGAGAAGTCGGTCAGATATCCCCATTTCCATTCTTTCTTTCTTTGTACTTTAAAAAACAGAGCATTTTACAGCACAGACATTTAAGCTTCTGCTGTAAATTAGAAACTAGGCCTCTAATGCTGCCTGTAATTCCCCCTTACAAGCACATGGTCTAGAGCAGCCAAAACAGGGGAAACAGAAATGTCTCTTATATAAACACTATTTTAAAATGCAAACCCAAGTTTCCCTTATTGTATGTATGTATGTATTATTGTAAATGAAGCAAATATTTATTTTAACATTTCAAGTTTTTCTTTTGCACTTAAGCCTTAAAGCTTTTGATTTCGACTTTAACCAGCCTGTTGTATGGCTAAACATTTTCAGAAAGTTTCAGCTTCATGGAAAAAAATGCACAGTTTTACTAATTCCCAAGAATCTAAAAAACATAATCAGCAATCACATAGGAATGTTCTATCCCTCTTTAGCTACTGCAACCTCAGATTTTCTTACCGCAGAAATCAGGCCAAGATTTTTTACTTACTTACATTTTTGCTCCTTTCAGGGTGAAGCTGGTCCTGCTGGTCCTGCTGGCCCAACTGGTGCCCGTGGTGCTCCTGTAAGTATACTTTTGTATTACAACTATTACATTTTCTGTCATTCTTTACCTGATGAGTAATACAAGTTTCCTTTTTTTATTTCCTATAGGGTGAGCGTGGAGAGTCTGGCCCCCCTGGCCCTGCTGGATTTGCTGGTCCCCCTGTGAGTATACTTCTCCAGTCCATTTTGATTTGAACAAAATATTTTAGGTTACCCACCACTCCACTGGCATCCTATTTTTTACACCAGTCCTGCCCACATTTATTCATGTCATTCAGAGGTCAGTGGAGCTTTGGAGTAGTCTGGGAGTCATAAAAATCTTCTTGAAGCACACACCTGATCTACGCTAGTGGTTATTAAGCTACCTTCCAAATGTATATTACTCTAGAACCCATATATGAGCATTTCATGACCTACTGCCCCAAAATCCTATAACATTATAGCAGTGTATCATTATAATTAAAAAAGGAAATCATAATAATAAAAATGTTTAAAAATTGGTAAATTGTGTGCCTCAGTCTAAACACAAACCACTTTTGTTTGATTATTTATTTTTTTATGTTGGTCATTTTTTTATAACTGCACAATTCGTATAGAAAATCCCAGTCAGGATATACATTTTGGAAACATTGTGGTATTAAAACTAAGGATAGTCTAAAGCATTTGCATAGTACAGGTCACTGAAGACTTCTTCCTCTATACATATAGGGTGCTGATGGACAACCTGGAGCTAAGGGAGAACAAGGAGATGCTGGTGCTAAGGGTGATGCTGGTCCTCCAGGCCCTGCTGGCCCCACTGGTGCTCCTGGACCTGCTGTGAGTAACCATGTTGACTATTTACCCTTTTTTCTCTGTTTCATATTTCATAATAATGAAGCTAAGCACCTACTTTGTTTTGTAGGGTGCTCTTGGAGCTACTGGACCCAAAGGTGCTCGTGGTGCTCCTGGACCCCCAGTAAGTATACATTCCCTTCATCAGTTTTTGAACATTTTTGGGTTATTGGAATAGATGGGTGGTAAATGCATAAATATAGGGTGGTGATGTTTTGGGGTTGCACCAATCTGTCTGACAAAGTTGAAGCCCCAAAATAGCTTATACCAAAATAGCAAATGTACATCTGACCTCTTTTTATTAAAGAAAGTTGTGGCTAATGAATGTACCTATTTACAGGGTGCAACTGGTTTCCCTGGTGCTACTGGAAGAGTTGGACCTCCAGGCCCTGCTGTAAGTAAATGGTTTAGGTTTGCTTGCCAAATTATTAATTTGGAATGTTATTCATAATGTCTTCTAAAGGGAAACCCAAGTTATTGAAAGGGTTTCTCTTCTATTAAGTACCTTTAAGGTATGACTGCTTGTATCTAAGAAAGAAACCCTACTAAAAATCAGTATATATTTCAATTTTTAGACTTCATTGTGCCCCAAGAAAGTGGCCCAAATGGGAACTTCAGCCTTGACCCTTAAAGCATTATTTCTTGGCATGTTTACATTGTAGGAGATGCCATATTGTTGTACAGGTGACTAGAGTAGTCTAGTTGACTCACTTAAAAAATAGCACCCACCTTGAATTAGCTACTGAATAAAATATTTTTCATCAGCAGACATATAGTAGCATCATCACCTAAGTTAAAACGAAATGTATATCTGTAATTTCTGATTTGGGGGTTTATTATAGTGCAATGTCATCTTTGAGTTCCTTCATTAAATACCTTATAAGCATCATTATTGCCATCTGCCTCTTACACACTATCAAGTTCTTACAATGAACACATAGAAGTTTGTGCGGCTATTTTTCATGTCCAACAACATATTTTCTTAGGGCAATTCTGGACCTCCTGGCCCATCTGGCCCTGCTGGAAAGGAAGGAGCAAAGGGACCTCGTGGTGAGACTGGCCCAGCTGGCCGTCCTGGTGAACCTGGTGCTGCTGGACCCTCAGGACCTCCTGGAGAAAAAGGCTCCCCTGGTAGTGATGGCCCTGCTGTAAGTATCACCTTCTAAACATATATAGGTGTCAAAATATGTTTCCTGTACAACAAGATTCTTTTTTTCATTTGTATCCCGTTGGATTAAAATATCATATCTTATAAGATGGACTAAAAACTTCTAACAAAGATCTTAACAGTTGGTTTTGTCTAATGCAGGGTGCCCCTGGTATTCCTGGACCTCAAGGTGTTGCTGGATCTCGCGGTACTGTTGGTCTTCCAGGAATGAGAGGAGAAAGAGGCTTCTCTGGTCTTCCCGGACCAGTTGTACGTATACCCTTTTTCTTATGAATAGGACATATACTGAACATATATTTAGCCTGTTTTTTTTAATTAACAAAAATCTATGTATTTTAATTCTTAAGCTAAACAGGGCAAACAAAGAAACTGAAACTAGATTCAGTTTCCAGTTTCCTAGTTCTTACAAACAATTGTGGGAGAAGCAGACAGTAGTTAATGTGTTGGGACACATTTAAGCCCCCTGCATAATTAACTTCTGCTTATCTGTAAAGTAAGACAGACACAACAACGTTTGGAAGACAGGGGGTTGTTTATACAGATCATATTATCTCTGTTTAAGCAAATTGAGATGTCTAGTAAGAGGAAATGGAATGTAGAATATAGAAACACAACAGTATTCAATTATGAACAAAGGATAAGTAGAACACATTTTAGCAAAATTTAAATTTATCTTAACCAACTTATATAGTTGGTTATACAGACCTAGGCCCACATTTGGCCTACAGAATTGGCCTACATTACATTCATCATTATATAACATTCATCACAAAATGGTTTACACACAGAATGAGTTACCCTTGGGGAGAAACGTTTAATGTGCCAAAGGCCTTAGGGTTGGATAATGCACAAGGAAACCTAGCCAACTTTCTGCAGAACAGTGGTTGTGTAGTGTGAGTGTATGGCACATTAAGATACATTTAGATTAAATATATTGTTGGAATGGATGATACTTTATTCGCTTATGTTGGTTATGTTGATAGTTATGATTTCACTATCCCACAGAAAGCAGAAAGATATTTATGAAGATAATTCTCACCCAACTTTAGATTGTATTACTTTATACTTTTTCTCATTATCTATCTTCTACAATTTTAGGGTGAACCTGGCAAGCAAGGTCCCTCTGGCCCCAGTGGTGAACGTGGTCCACCTGGTCCTTCTGGCCCTCCAGGCTTAGCTGGACCTCCTGGTGAAGCTGGTCGTGAGGTAAGCAACTTGGGAAATCCTTGTAAATTTATGCCCACGGGAATATTTTTGGCTTCGATGTGGGGGACAATTGCAATTATAAGTGGTAATATATTTTCTTCTGGAAAAGGCTATGAGTTTAGGGGGTTGCATAAGTGCGCTGGGGCAATAAAACCTGTGGCTCTCCTACTCCAGTTGATTTAAAACTCATAACTACCCACCCATGTTGGCAGCTGTAGGAGCAGCAGGAGAGCAATAGAGTGTGGCAATGCAGATGGTAGACTTTCTATGTGTTGTGAAGACCAGTATGATCTCTAATGTAAAACTGGTTATTTCAATGCCTTTATGACACTGAATATGTAGTGCTTATAATTTCCAAATGGTGAGAAACCTGAAAGACTACTGCGTATAATGTAAATACAATTATCAAAAATATCAGTTAGTAACACTAACTTCTGTGTTTAGGGTGCTCCTGGCAGTGAAGGTGCTCCTGGTCGTGATGGTGCTGCTGGACCCAAGGTAAGTCCCATAAAGTTATTTCACGTTATTCTTTTTTTTATTCGTTATTGTTCTCTCATGCCAATTTCCTCTCCTATAGGGTGATCGTGGTGAGGGTGGACCTGCTGGTCCACCTGGTGCTCCCGGTGCCCCTGGTGCTCCTGGCCCAGTTGGTCCTGCTGGAAAGAGTGGAGATCGTGGTGAGACTGTAAGTGTGCTGTTTACATTGTTGCTGAACCTATAGGCAGAGATCTACTATTTGTAGTGTGTATATCCTATAATATGAGGGAAGTTATCTGATAGCTGAATCAGTGGGTTTTTTCTATACCTCCTCAACCACTTGTCATTAGTTATTTTGGCTTCATTAACACACACTTCCAATATGGGAATCAGTGAACCACCTGACTATGAAGCAGAATTAGCTCCAATAATTTAACTGCTTCACTGTTAATGCCTTATAACATTATAACTGATCTTCAATGTTGGAAATATATATTGAAGAGTCCCAGTGGAAGACAATAATTTGTCTTTCTCCCCAGTCCAGCAAAATGGTATTTATTGCCCTACCATTGGCCTCAGAGGACTCCCTATATCTTCTGGATATAATCCAACTCCTAATTAGTTGTCACGTCTGAGCTACTGTTTTTGTAGTATTAAATAAGTTAACCTTGAAAGTTTAAACTTTAATGATGCCCAGCTTTACCCTTCTTAGTAGCTCTTGATGACTTTGGTTATTTTGCCTGCAACGTTATGTTAGCTATATAAGGACGGCTGCATTGTTTATAGGGAACTCTGCCTTACTAAAGCAGAATGGCACCATATACATTTATGAACATGCAGCAGATAACCTGCAGTGAGTCTTCTGTTGTTATATTTAGCCACATACACAATACCTTGCTAAAGATTAACTAATTTTTAAAGGTTGAAAATGTAGAATATGAGAATATTTCATAACAAGTCTCTCTCTATCAATATTTTAGGGTCCTGCTGGCCCTGCTGGTCCCGCTGGTGTTGCTGGTGCTCGTGGTCCCGCTGTAAGTATTACTCTTTCTTTGTTTATAAAGGAATAACATATACCTCTTAGTTGTATATATTAATCATATATTTCTCCATTAGGGTCCTCAAGGCCCACGTGGTGACAAGGGTGAAGCTGGAGAACAAGGTGAGAGAGGTATGAAGGGACACAGAGGATTCAACGGACCTGCTGGACCACCTGGCCCCCCTGTGAGTATTCTCCACTTAGAAACTAGTAGAGAACCATTCATTCTTAGAACCTCTTAATTTGCTTTTACTTAACTTGGTTTTGGTTACTGTATCACCCCATGGATATTTATCTTTGTTTTCCAAACTTAATTACCCTTTCATTATATAGTGTTTCCTTTTTGAGCAGTGCTATCCCTCTATCATAACCTATGCCATCTGTCTCTTTCTCTAAACTGGTAGTAAACTCTTTGTTTGTTGCAGGGCTCCTCTGGTGAACAAGGTCCATCTGGTGCTTCTGGTCCTGCTGGTCCAAGAGTAAGTTACTTTTTATTTTCTTGTTAATCTATAGATCAGAAGTCATGTGTGATTTATGAGAGGAAACATTTACAAATAAATCAGTTAGTAAGTTACTAGTAAGATCGAAAAAGGAGGACTGTGTCCCAGTAAGTAACCCCTATATGATGACTATTTCATGACTATTGATACTTTTCATAAAAATGCCTGAGGCAGAGGTACTAAGTATATTGAAGGAGAGGGCATTAGGCACTGCAAGCTGACTGGGCTTACATGTAAGTGGGGTACAAATATGTATACTTGTGGCCCTACAGCTGTCAATGAACTATTACTACAAAAATCATCCAACATCTCTTCCTGATGCAAATACTGATCAGCTGTTACTAAAGGGCCCCACTAAAACCACCTTTAACTGATTTACAGTTATAGGTACCTTTAGGTACAGTAAACAGGCAATTTATCAGATTAGTAATTAGCTGATGGAATTTTTGGTCACTTCACTATATCAATACAAAACTCATTTAGGTATCTAACATTTTATCTGTCAATGTTCCAGACTTAGGAGGCACTAATGTTAGTGCAAACAGCATGTTTGTGTGCCATTATCTAATCATATTTTATGAATTGTAATTTTTAGGGTCCCCCTGGATCTTCTGGTAATCCTGGTAAAGATGGCGCTAATGGTCTGCCTGGTCCTATTGGTCCTCCTGGTCCACGTGGTCGTACTGGTGATGTTGGTCCTGCTGTAAGTTTATTTTTTATGTATTCTTGATTCTTATTATTATTATATTGCATCCCATGACAGTATAACCCAATGATTAGTCAGTACTGTCTATTTAATGATATGAGTGTTAGACTAGAGGTTTTCCAACATTTTGGGTTCTAAACCCCTACTTTATCTCACATTACTTCTCTGCCCCCTTAGCTCCACACTTGGAGACTGTGTTTTAGACATTTTCCCTCAATTCTTGCAAAATCAAATTTATTCTCCCTTTCTCTTATGTTAAGTTGTAGATTACCATTAATTTTCCTTTTCCATACATGGACAAATGTAATATGAATTTTAATCATTACACATTTTAGGGTCCCCCTGGACCTCCTGGACCTCCTGGTCCTCCTGGCGCATCAGGTGGTGGATTCGACTTCAGCTTCATGCCTCAGCCACCTCAGGAGAAATCCCACGATGGCCGCTTCTACCGCGCTGATGATGCCAACGTAATGCGTGACCGTGACCACGAAGTTGACAGCACTCTCAAGAGCCTGAGCAAACAGATTGAAAACATCCAAAGCCCAGAGGGTACCAGAAAGAACCCAGCCCGTACCTGCCGTGACCTAAAGATGTGCCATTCTGACTGGAAGAGCGGTAAGTGGTAAAAACAACTGAAAAATTCATGTGTATCCACATATTTTCTTGCTTTTTTGCCTTTCAAAGTCTCCTCATAATTTCTATATAGTCTTGCTTTAGCTTAGTGAACCAAACCAAAATATTTCCTCCAGTTTTCTTAATGTGGCATTTTGGTCATTTTGTCATCAGGTGAATACTGGATTGATCCCAACCAAGGCTGCATCCTTGATGCCATTAAGGTCTATTGTAACATGGAGACTGGAGAGACCTGCGTATACCCAACCCAGAACAGCATTGCACAGAAGAACTGGTACACTAGCAAGAACCCACGTGAGAAGAAGCATGTCTGGTTCGGCGAGGCAATGAGTGATGGATTCCAGGTAAGGATTGCGAAAAGTTTAAATATTTTCAATTAATGAACTGATACCGCAAGACAACACCTCTAGATAAGGTTACACTGGATACTGATAAGCTTCCTTTTGTTGAAGCAGTATACTTCTTGCTTTGGTACATGGTAGCACATGAACCACATGAAGCCTAACTAAGGATGGTGTCAAAATGTAATAGTCAAAATAATTGTTTCAATATCATCTTACAATATTAGTTAAATAGTAAGGAGGCTTGAAATTATCATAAATGCTCTACTAAATCGATAAGCTTAGACATAAAAATGGAATGCTCTGAGATTACTGTGATGACTGACTTGGATTTTTATCATCTCAGTTCGAATATGGCAGTGAAGGATCTGACCCAGCTGATGTTGCCATCCAACTTACCTTCCTGCGCCTTATGGCCACTGAAGCCTCTCAGAACATCACTTACCATTGCAAGAACAGCGTTGCTTACATGGACCAAGCTACAGGCAACCTGAAGAAGGCCCTGCTCCTGCAAGGCTCCAATGAAATCGAGATCAGAGCAGAGGGCAACAGCCGATTCACATACAGTGTTGTAGAGGATGGTTGCACGGTATGTGACTCTTGATTTTGCTCGCTATTTAGTATCGTGGAGAAGTGGTCTTTAGGGTTAGTGGATAATAGTTATTGGAATAATATTCTAATTTATAAAATGTTGTGAACTGTAAGTTGAATAAGAGATTGATGTGAATCAAAAAAAAAAAGGCAGCAATTTTAAAATAATAATAGGTAATATATTAAAGAACCTATTGAATTTACTGTACAGGTTCTGTGCACTGAAGTATTGGATTAGCCAAAGGGGAACTCTGCACAACCTCTTAATCAAAGTTCTGTTTTCCTTCCACAGCAACACACAGGAGAATGGGGCAAGACAGTAATTGATTACAAGACAACAAAGACATCACGCCTGCCCATTACCGATGTGGCACCCATGGATATCGGAGCCCCAGATCAGGAATTCGGAATTGACATCGGACCAGTCTGCTTCGTGTAAAACAAAACACACAACACAAATACCAGGACAAGAGATTATCTCATGTGGACTTGAAATTGTTGTTCCTCTCATCTCTAAAACTTTTCTTGTTTCCGTAAGCATTACACGAAAAAGCGAACCGATAGTCATGCTTTGAAGAACATCTCTCAAAGGACAGACCACGCCCATGTGTGTGTGTGTGTATGTGTTTGTGTTCACGGGAGGGAGAGTTCCACCAATCTGATCAGCCACACCCCTTGCATACATGAATTGGCCTTCCTAGGACCTTGAAGACAGAATGGGACAAGCCCAAAAAGAAGAATGGGATATACTTAAACATACTGTTCCTGGATTTGAAATGACTAGAATGTGGGATCAATGACCCCAGCCAGGTTCCCCAGAGAAGAAGAGGAGTAAACCAAAACATTTCATGTAATGCACCTTTATTTTTTTTGTTTTCATTTGTTCAGGTGGCAAAAAAATAAATACGAAAAAAAAAATCAAATTGAAGGTGTGTGCAGAGTATTTTGGAATCATCAAAGAGTTGGGTTTGCCCTCTGGGTGTGAGTGTTAGATCTCACTTACTTTTCCATCATCTTTGAAGGCCATTTTCTTCTGAGCTGGTCTTTATCCATTTTATTCTGGAGTCTCCCCAGCTCATTGAATAACAGGTTTCTCCAGTATGAAAAGGGTAAAGTTTCAATTGCTTTCTCTGTTGTGCAGTGTAGAAAATTAATTATTTTATTTTCCTGAGGCTACCTCACTGTCTTGTCCCCTTCCATTGGTGCTAACGTCTCACTGCTTCTACATATAAACTTCAAAGCTATAAGAATTGGTGCTAAACTCAACACTAGAAGGGATCTCCTTGCCATGTATATGTCCCAGTGTGACACTTGAGAATTTAAAGGTGCTACTATTTAAAATCGCTCCCTTTCATTCCATTTCTCTCAACTCTAATCCCCCACCCCCTTTCCCGTGAACATACGTTACAAGGTCTTGTCTGTGTTGGTAGCATTTCCATTTCTTGTTTTGCTTCTTTCTCTCTTCATTTGTCCATACTTTCTTTGCCCCTTTCTCTTCATTCCCTCCTTCTCTTTTGTTTCCTGTCTCTATTCTTCAACTTCATCCGACCCAAAAGTTGACAGCGATACCATGGGGTTTGAACTGAAACCGAGGATCTGTACCTGTTTTGTAATTGTATAATAATTTGAGATGTTTTTAATTATTTTGATTGCTGAAATAAAGCATGTGACATGGTCCAAAACAGTCAATGTGGTCGGTGGTCCTTCTCTAGAGTTGACATAGTGCAAAGCGTTATCCTGAAATTTATCACCAAAATTTACAGGTCTAAAAAAATTGTTCAAGTAAAAAAAAACAAAAACATCAAAAAATAAATGGTTCTCCTATACATTCAAAAAATGATCTTTTATCTGTATTTCTTAAGCAAGTTCGAAATATGTTCAAGGTGAAAACACTGTGGTGTGTCTATATGGGACTTTACAGTACTTGTGGAAATAAGATGGGTAATGTAAAACTAGAAGAAACAACTTAAAACAATCCAGGGTGGGCCAACAGAGAGTTCTATTTAACTGCGACTGATGGTCTGCCACCCCCCTCCATCCCAGGGGTGAAGCAATTAGGGCGATAGGCACATTGGCTGTTGGCCAGACCAGAAGTGTGAAAGGACCAGTGGTGTCCAACTAATCTGCAATTTGTGCAAATGCACATGAACTGACCTGGTAGCAGAGATAAACATATTCAGAGTGGCGGAACACACATTCAGCCCTTCTTCTGGGAGTTGTGTAATAATGGCTGAAGGGACACAGGTTGGCAGGGATCTATATAAAGTGTTGCCTTCTCCATCTTGCCCTGCTGTCTCCATTGTGCCATACTGTACTTCCAGTGTCAATCTCTTTCTACCTACAACTACTGGTCTGTGGGCAGCCTTCCCTATGTTTACCCCTATAAAGACAACTTTGGAAAAAAGGCAAAGGGCAATTGTATTCTGGTGATACAAAGAAGAGCTTTGCAGAGTTGGTCAGTTTTTGAAATTCTGGTCCACGAACCAAGACAATGGCATCCACTGTAGGGAGAATAATGAATACTAACCCATCTTTAGAAAGTAATTTCAATTGCACTGGCAGCAATAGGGCCCTGTCGGGTCCCAGCAAATTTGCTGTTTCAATATAGGTGTCCAAAACATAAAAATCACATGGTTTATGGAAATAAAGGTCCCGGAAAAGACCATCAATATCTTCAAACATTAGGAGGGGGTTGAGGTTACAATGAACAGGATGGTTAAAATTCAGCCAACAAATCTCTGGCTAAAAATGTGCAATCCGCCTCACTATGTCCACAGCATATATAATATCCAGGTCACTCTTTTTCAGAAAGAGACAGCATGCACGGAATCCTGCTGCAAACCCAGGTTCATTTATTCTGATGGGAACCGAAATAATCTTAACTTGGTCAAAGTATTTTATAAAGCTGGACCTAGAGTACCATTCTCCAGCTGCTCCGTACCCTCCTTCTCTCGTATTTTCCCTCCACTGCCAGACTGGGACAGATTACAGAATGTATTCATTAGGCTGCAATATTGGGTCAATTTACAACTAAAGTCACTACCAAATGGGGTTGAATGTGCTGACAACTCTCCGCTTAAAAAAACATTGTAGCCTGGAATGTTTAGAGAAGAGATGGCATGGGTTAAGCCTGTGACCTATGAACTTCCCCATACAGAGAGAACAATGTGGGCTCTGTGTTTGCAGTCTCTAGATCAGAAGAGAGGGTATAGAGGAGACCCTTAGATTAGCAGTCATAATACA
The DNA here is from genome assembly GCF_000004195.4 of Xenopus tropicalis. Lineage (NCBI taxonomy): Eukaryota > Metazoa > Chordata > Amphibia > Anura > Pipidae > Xenopus > Xenopus tropicalis. Next base: position 18,264,229 of record NC_030686.2, read on the forward strand.
TACAATGTCAATACACAAACACCCATGCACTCAGATACACGTTATAATGGGGGCATTGTGGCCTGGACTCCACCCCTTCTGATGACATCAAAAGAAGGTGAAAAAATGCTCAGATTGAGCACATCTGAGAAGCCAGTGCCAGTATGGGAGTGTGAGGAGAGAAGCAGGAAAGGTTCCCTCTGTACAGAAACAGTAACCAAGAGGAACCGCTGCAATGGAAAAGTAAGCAAGATTTAGCTGGGTAAAGGACATAGGGTCCATCACATCCCACAACACCAACTCAAGATGGAATACAAAGGCTGAAAGGAACCACTCCCCATACCTAGTAGCCTGCCCACGAAGAGTCAAAGGGCCCTGTCTTGAGGAACAACCACACAGGACACTCTGAGGCTGGTGAATGCAGAAAGGCCCCCACAGGGCTTCATACTGGGACAAGCACCATAGCAGCCAGGCAACCACACTCCCGCTTCCACTGAATAGAAGGCATCTACCCAAAATACACCATAAAGGGAAAGGTAATCGCAGGACCCACTCCACTGAAGCAATGTGCCTACCCACAATGCACAATAAAAGGAAAAGGAAATCCCAGGACTCCTTACACAGGAGCAAGGCACCTACCCACAATACATGACAGAGGGAAAGGTAGTTCCAGGCTACCAACAGAAGGCTTTACATTGGAGTCTAATCCTCCCTAATCAGGCAAAGGTTCTGGCAGCATTCATTTCCCAGAGCAAGACTCCTACCTCAGGGCAATACACAGGGAAAAGTGCTTACAAAATTCACTGCATAGAGCCAAGTACCTACAGCACAGAGCACAAGGGGTCTCATGGAACCCACCCACATTGCACAGAACAGACAAAGGCACTTACTACACCATGGAGCAAGTTTGTGGGTTTATTAAATGCAAACAGTACAAGGCAGAGAGTGGCCAAAGGCATCCATACCATGTGAACGTTGATAGGGGCCAGAAGAGTGCAACATAGATCACACAGCATATGTTGTCACATGATTTTGCTGGCCAGCAAATGGTGGCTAAACTATTTACTCTACCCTGGATTCATGGCATTTTCTATTGGATGGCTATTTGATGTTATTTCTTCATACAACATTTCCCAACTGATGGAGATAAGATCACACCCCTACTCTGCTTTAGGAAGCGCCAATGAGCACTTCTCTTACAGACAATATCCCACAATGCTTTGCCTTGGCACAGTATTGTTGTAATCGGCAATTCCAGTGGATTATACTACCTACAGTACTAAAGGGGGGTGGGGTGAAGAATTGGAGTTCACATTTGCTGGAAGCTCTGGAGAATATTTTGGTTATTTTCCAAACTTAATGGAATTGGAAAGAAAATTGGTATGTCAATGGAAAAAAAAATGTTGCCTGCATTTTGCCTGGGTTGTTTTAGGAAAGGGTTACAGGTAAGTATTATGTCTTTGGACTGAAATAGGGAAAGAGATCAACAGCTGCATTATGAGCACTGGGCAGAGCCATGTAAAGGTGAGCCCAGGTATCATCTGCTGTCTTCATGCCTACAGTGCATGGATATGTTTTATGTGCATTGGGTGCTTGGGTCTGTAAAAGTGAGCCTGTTGGGGTGTTAGTGTAGCAACATAGCTGTGCCAATAGCAGTGCCCTGTACCTAAAACCATCTGTTAGCTAGTTACCTCCAACGTGTCTCATTTGGGACAGTCAGTGTATCAGTGAGTTTGTATTTGTAGGAGTGAGTGTATATCGGTGAATGTATTAGTGAGTGTATCAGTAAGTGTATTAGTGAGTGTACCAGTAAGTGTATTAGTGAGTGTATCAGTCAATGTATAGTGTATCAGTGAATGTATTATTGAGTGTATCAGTAAGTGTATTAGTGAGTGTATCAGTGAGTGTATTAGTGAGTGTATCAGTCAATGTATAGTGTATCAGTGAATGTATTATTGAGTGTATCAGTAAGTGTATTAGTGAGTGTATCAGTGAGTGTATTAGTGAGTGTATCAGTGAATGTATAGTATATCATTGAATTTATTAGTGTATCAGTAAAGCTGTGTATCTATGTGTGTGTAAGTGTATTAATGAGTGTATCAGTACAGTATGTGTATTAGTGAGTGAGTGTATCTGTGAGTTTATCCGTATATCAGTGTATCTGTGAGTGTGTTAGTGTATAAGTGAGTGTATTAGTGAATGTGTCAGTACATATTTGTATCTGTGAGTGTGTAAGTGTATAATTGAGTGTATTGGTGAGTGTATCAATGAGTGTATCAATGAGTGTATCTGTGAGTGTATGTGTGAGTGTATGTGTGAGTGTGTAAGTGCACTAGTGAGTGTGTCAGTGTATCTGTGAGCGTATCTGTGTGTGTAAGAGTGTATCATTGTATCTGTGAGTGTGTAATTGTATAAGTGTATTAGTAAGTGTATCTGTGAGTGTGTGTATTATTAGGTGTATCAGTGAGTGTACTATCAATGTATCTATGAGTGTATCAGTGCGTGTGTGTGTGTCAGTTTATCTGTGAGTGTGTTAGTGTATTAGTGAGTGTATCAGTGTATCTGTGAGCATATCAGTGAGTGTGTAAGAGTGTATCATTGTTTTTGTGAGTGTATCTGTGAGTGTGTGTATTATTAAGTGTATCAGTGAGTGTCCTATCAATGTATCTATGAGGGTATCAGTGAGTGTGTGAATGTATCAGTGTATCTGTGAGTGTGTAATTGTATAAGTGTATTAGTAAGTGTATCTGTGAGTGTGTGTATTATTAAGTGTATCAGTGAGTGTACTATCAATGTATCTATGAGTGTATCAGTGCGTGTGTGTGTGCGTGTGTCAGTTTATCTGTGAGTGTGTTAGTGTATTAGTGAGTGTATCAGTGTATCTGTGAGCATATCAGTGAGTGTGTAAGAGTGTATCATTGTTTTTGTGAGTGTATCTGTGAGTGTGTGTATTATTAAGTGTATCAGTGAGTGTCCTATCAATGTATCTATGAGGGTATCAGTGAGTGTGTGAATGTATCAGTGTATCTGTGAGTGTGTTAGTGTAAGTGTGAGTGTATTAGTGAGTGTATCTGTGAGTGTGTGTATTATTAAGTGTATCAGTGAGTGTACTATCAATGTATCTATGAGTGTATCAGTGAGTGTGTGAATGTATCAGTGAGTGTGTTAGTGTATTAGAGAGTGTATCAGTGAGTGTATCAGTGAGTGTATCTGTGAGCCTATCAGTGAGTGTGTAAAAGTGTATTATTGTATCTGTGAGTGTAAGTGTATTAGTTAGTATTTCAGTAAAGGTATCAGTGTGACAGTGTATTGGTGAGTGTATCAGTGTGACAGTGTATCAGTGAGTGTATCAGTGTGACAGTGCATCTGTGAGTGTATCAGTATATCTATGTATCTGTGAGTGTGTAAGTGTATTATTGAGTGTATCAGTAAGTGTTTGTGTATCTGTGAGTGTATCAGTGTATCTGTGAGTGTATTAATGAGTGTGTGAGTGTATCATTGTGTTTGTGAGTGTATCAGTGTATCTTTGAGTGTATAAGTGAGTGTGTGAGTGTATCAGAGAGTGTGTGAGTCTATCATTGTATCTGTGAGTGCGTGAGTGTATCAGTGAGTGTAGCAGTGTATCAGTGAGTGTGTGAGTGTACCATTGTATCTATGAGAGTGTAAGTGTATTAGTGAGTATTTTAGTGAGTGTATTAGTGTAATAATGTAGTTACATAATTGTGTGTGTGTTTATCATTGTATCTGTGAGTGTATCAGTGAGTGTATTAATGAGTGTACCATTGTATCTGTGAGTGCGTAAGTGTATCAGTGAGTATTTCAGTGAGTGTATTAGTGTGTGAGTGTATCAGTGAGTATGTGAGTGTATCAGTGTATCTGTGAGTGTATTAGTGAGTTTATCTTTGTATCTGTGAGTGTGTAAGTGAGTGTATGAATGTGACAGTGTATCAGTAAATGTAAGTGTATCAGTGATTGTATTAGTGAGTATATCATTGTATCTGTGAGTGTGTAAGTGTATTAGTGAGTATTTCAGTGAGTGTATCAATGTGACAGTGTATCAGTGAGTGTATCAGTGTAACAATGTATCAGTGAGTGTATCAGTGTGACAGTGTATCAGTGAGTGTATCAGTGTGACAGTGTATCAGTGATTGTATCAGTGTGACAGTGTATCAGTGAGTGTATCAGTGTGACAGTGTATCAGTGAATGTATCAGTGAATGTGCTTGTGTTCCAATGCATCTACATGTCTACTTCTTTATATTTATCTAAATAATATTAAATATTACATACTTCCTATATACAGTATATATGTGTGTGTGTGTGTGTATAGATATATGCATGTATGGGTGATACTGTACATATTTAGCAGCACCAACATATTAGTGAGATAATTATGAAGAGTTTGAAATGCTCTGTGTCTACAGAGAGGCAAAAGGGGCACTTTGTTGGGTACCTATGGAAGTTTTTTTTTTTTTACGGCAGCAAAGGAACTAGTATGGCAGAACGCAGAACATATAAATCCATGCCCATAGGCTTTCATGTCTAATATCAGCATGCTCATAAAGAAAATTGTCACTTTACCTTTAAAATGTTTATTTGCACGCTGGAGCTGCTGTTGCCTTTGGCTGGGAAAAGATGAAGAGAATAGGGGGTTTCTGACCCAGGGCTCGGTGTGGCTGGATTCAGGATATGATCTTACAGCCACACTATGTAGCCTTTCGATTTCTCACACAGCAAATAAAATAGGCTTTTTGTGTATAAAACAGAGTGTGTATTGTGCCGGGGAGAGTAGGCCCTTATATAAACAGGAAAGGAGAGAAAAGAACAGGACTGACATGGAGGTGGGGGCCTGTGGGGGATATAGAGCCTAAGTGAATGAGAACCAACTGTTGTGCAGGGATTAACCATCTATGGCTTAGTAGATACTACAAATCCCAGAATCCTCAGCTGGGCATTCTCAGGGATGTTTAGACTATGACCCTCCACTGATACTGAACTATATCCAGTAACATCTGAACCTGATCAGTTGGATGCTGGTAGTTATAATTCAGTAACAGTTGGGGGTTTTAGGCTAATGCCACACGAGGAGTAGGGCGGATATTTTCAGCAAGCGGAAAAGCGCTTGCTGAAAATTCCGCCCTACACCTAAGCCTCGTGTGGCATAAGGGAAACAGACCATCAAAACATCTCAATTCCCGATGTTTAAGGAGGCCTTATATTTATTTTTTTGTGGGGCCACTGAGTAATTAAAAGTGTTGGGAACAAAATCTGATCCCTGAAATACATCTTGGGGTCAGGTCTAAAATGTTAAAGACTCAGTAACATCAGAACCATAACAGCTTTGCATTATTATAAGAATTTATAATATTTTTATTTTTTGGGAATGGACATTATAAACATTGCTTGTTTCTCTTTTTATCTTTATACTAAACATGTTTATGTTAATAGACATATTTTAACCCAAAATGCCACTAGTTGGCGTCTGCAGTGAAAATGAACAACTTTTCATTTGTGCTATTGGAATATGCCATTGCTATCAGGCCTGGATTTGTGTAGCGAGTTTATGGGAGTTTAAATGCCTGCGCTTGCATCGGCCCAGCGCGGGGGGGCAGAGGTTTGTTTGCGCATGGGGGGGGGGGCGTGAATGGGGGACGGCCTAGGGGCGCCCGGATTTGAAATCCGGCACTGATTGCTGTAAAGGCTCCAGGCAAGACTGAATCCAGTAGGCCAGTGACCCCCAACCAGTGGCTCGGGGGCAACATGTTACTCACCAACCCCTTGGATGCTGCTCTCAGTGCCCCCAAACCAAGTAGTTATTTTTGAATTCCTGACTTGGGGGCAAGTTTTGGTTGAATAAAAACTAGATTTCCTACCAAATAAAGCCCCCTGTAAGCTGATAGTGTGCATAGAGGTTACCAAATAGCCAATCACAGCCCTTATTTGGCACCCACACAAACTTTTATGATGCTTGTGTTGCTCCCCAAGTCTTTTTACATTTGACTGTGGCTCTCGAGTAATAAAGGTTGGGGACCCCTGCACCTGGAGCTTTCCAGATAAGGGATCTTTCTGTAATTTGGATTTCCATACCTTAAGTCTATTTTAAAGGTCTAATTTTAAATATTAATTAAACCCAGCAGTATTGTTTTGCTTCCAATAAAGATTAATTATATCTTAGTTGGAATCAAGTACAAGATACTATTTTATTATAACAAAGAAATAGGAAACCTTTCTTGAAAATGTCAATTATTATATTTAAATGATTTGGTGTGCAGGCAATGCTGTGTGTAAGAAGAACTACGTAATATTCTGTTGAAGGAAGCATTGCCTGTGGGTCTGCTTACTTACCAGAACCATCACAGCCAATCTGCAGGGCTGTTCCACCTACATTAGGACAACTGGAACATATGCTTACTGGTTCTTCCAGATGGATACATCCACAGATTAAATGTGTTTAGTACGATTTTCTGTGCATGTATGGTGGCTTGCATATCCTGCCCGGAATCCATGCACTATGGATACTGGTCAGTTCAAGGATAGGGCAATTTTGTGCTTTATATGAACAATTGAAACAGTAGAAAGGTGGCCCCACATTAACTCTAGGGTCAAATGATCAAAATGACGGGTATAGGAGCCATCGGACTGAGGACCACATCAAACCTGACAGATATCGATTGGGAAGGCTCTTCAGGGGTCCCTATACAGATACACATATAGATAAGCTACCAAAACGGTCTCAAGGACTTCAGTTGGCAGCTTAAATCTGCCCATGTATGGCCACCTTAAGGGTAGAAACCTTTCATGTTTGGGTTTAATACTATATATCTCTCTTATAGCTCCTGTAAAGTGTTGGATTCTTTTCATATTGATGACAAACTCACTAACACAACAACATATTCCTTAGAGAATGAGGTAATAACAAAAACTCTCTCCTTTATTCAAGATAATAATATAGAGCCAAGGGGTTTGGGGGGGAAACCACAGTAAGTGATGAATGAAAGATGCTGTGGGAGAGACAAGAGGGTTGTGAGATGCTGAAGGGGATTGGTGTCTGACTGAGTCATGTTGGGGAGAGAGGTGGTGGAACTAGATGGTTGAGTTGGGGTACTAAAGCAGAATACTTGTGAGAAGTGGAAGGGGATTGGAGTCTGACTGGTGTTATATTGAGGAGAGAGGTGGGAAAAAAGAAAGTCTGAGAGAAGAAGGCAAGTAACACAAAGGTTCCCCTTTAATTCACCAATAATAAAACAAAAAGAAGATTCTACTATTGCTCAGTACTGATCCAGGTGAGTCCTCCTATCCCAGTACATGCTTTGCCCCAGCCAATCAGTGGAAGAATCAGTAAGACTCACTGCTGAGATAGGATAAGGGGAACATGAGCGCTATCCTCTGAGAGCTGCATGGGGGGCGCTCTTTGTCCAGTGCGCACATTAAACATGGGCAGAGTAGAAAGAGGCCTGGGAACATCCCTGTTGGAGGCCATGTGGCGCAGCTCTTCTGTGTTGGAGAAGACTGTCTGATGGTGAACAAGCTGGATGCTGCAAGTACAAGAGAAAGCAAATCACTAACTATTGTCTGTTCTTTACTTGCTGAAGGGTACCCGGCCCTTCCTTGTTACTCTCTTTTGTATCTGCTAGTAAATCCCCTTCACTCATAGAATCAAGGGCATACAAAAACAGCATACACAGTAGATGCCAGGGAGCCCAGGAGTATAGAATGCATAGTGTTCATATGTGTACAAAGCACATAACTGTAATTAGACTGTAAGCAGGGATTCTTCTTCTTGTGTATATTTCTGTAATGCACTCTATATGTATTTATATTCTGATGTCTTCCATGTTGCAATCTTATGTTTATTGTGTGGAATTGTTGTACACTTAGGGGCACATTTACTTACTCACGAACGGGCCGAATGCGTCCGATTGCGTTTTTTTCGTAATGATCGGTATTTGGCGATTTTTCGGAAAATTGTCGCGACTTTTTCGTTGCCATTCCGAATGTTGCGCAAAATCTGGCGATTTTTTCGTAGCGTTACTACTTGCGTGAAAAGTCACGACTTTTTCGTAGCCTTCGCGCCGAGTACGAAAGATTCGGATTCATTCAAGCTTCAGTATGGTGACTTTTCTTGGGCCGGGTTGGAGTGCCATTGATTCCAATGGGAGGCTTCCAAAATCATGCTAAGTCTGAAAGTTTCGCCCGCCGCTTACGAGCGCTCAATACGAAAAAGTCGCGACAAGATACGAGCGCATCGTAATGGCTTCGAAAAAGTCGCGTTTTTTCGCGCAAATCGTATTGGTAACGAAAAAGTCGCGACAATTTCCAAAAAGTCGTAAAGGTGCCGAAAAAAACGCAAAAAATACGACGAAAGTCGCAAAATGTTCGTTTTCCAATCGGAATTTTTCCAATTCGGATTCGTGGGTTAGTAAATGTGCCCCTTACAGTACTGCATGATTAAAAACCTACAAAAGGAACGATAACTTGGCCAGTGAGGTCACTGAAGGATGTTTATACTTCTGAGCAATCATGGCGGCTCCCATTGATATGAATAAAAGAGAAATTAATATGTTTTACCATGCACAGAATTGTATCCTATGCCATATAATAGGGAATTACATACCTCCTAACATTTCAATTATCAAATGAGTGATAAACTAGACCCTGAAAATGCCCAGTTATGCCCAGACAACCCCCCAATCTGCTCTGCCTACTTTCTCAGGAATCCCTGCCCATTTTTAGGACTTTCCTACATAAAAAGGACCATTGGGAGGTAGGACATTTCTATGCATTTTAGATGTCTGCTGGTTTCTCCAACCAAGATCCTGTATGTTTCAAACTCTTTTTCTTATGTAGATTATATGAGGTGACCGCACTGAATATTAGGAACATATCAGGCTCAGCCAACATATTTGTTTGAAAGTATAGGTCACTTCCTGGAAAAAACCTACATTCCTATAGTTTTATCTTTTTTTTCCCTTGATGCATTGGCATCAAGTATTTAGCTGGTAAAATGCCAGCCGGGGCCAGTATTACAAATTTTTCAAGGACTTCAATCGGCAGATTAAATCTGTTAATGTACAACCTTAGGGGTTGAAACCTTTCATGTTTGGGTTTAATACTATATATCTCTATATATTCTATATCTTAGATTGTAAGCTCTACGGGGCAGGGACCTCCTTCCTACTGTGTCTCATACCACATGGCACTTATATATAAATATTTATTGTATTTATTTATTATATCACTTGTCCTCCCTGTGTGTAATTTTGTATTCTGTAAGATTGTACAGCGCTGCGTACCCTTGTGGCGCTTTATAAATAAAGTTATACATACATACATACATCTCTCTTATAGCTCCTATGAAGTGTTGGATTCTTTTCATCTTGATAGTGAATGAGGTAATAACAAAAATCTCCTTTATTCAAGACAATGATGTAGGAAAACACATATTTAATAGGAACCGAGGCACCGCTCCTCTATTTGTCTCCAGGCGGGTCCGCCCACATACAGATACGCCCACATACGGGTACCCGGCATGATGACATCATCGCGCCAACCCCATTACATACACCCCGTACAAATACAGGTGTATGTGACAGGGTTGGCGCCATAACGTACTTATGCGGACCAGTCACACATGTAGAGAGCAGCTACTGTGTTGAAAGCAGAAGTATTGGAGGTAAGTTATAAAGCAGCAATGAAAATAATTTTATGGTTGGAGGTCACCACAACATAAGGAACAGTATTAAAGGGTCGCGGCATTAGGAAGGTTGAGAACCACTGATATACAGCCAGAAAGGGTTTAGGGGGAGTCACGCTGAGTGATGAATTAAAGATGCTGCCATATGTGAACAGTGGGAGATGCTGAAGGGGACTGGTGTCTGACTGGAGTCATGTTGGGGAGAGAGGTGGTGGAACTAGATGGTTGAGTTGGGGTACTAAAGCAGAATACTTGTGAGAAGTTAAAGGGGATTGGAGTCTGAGTGCAGTCATAACTGGGAAAATGCCAGCCGGGGCCAGTATTACAAATTTTTCCTGAAATGTAGTTTCAGGCCCACCTCCTAGCCACCTCCTTCCCACATCCTATACCCTCTCCCAGCTCCCTTTCTAACCCATCTTGCTCCCTATATCCCCTTGAATGCAGCCCACCTATGCTATGCCCCACAACACTGCCAAAAAGTGGCAACCCTAGGTATAATTTTTACCGGCCATGTTTGCAAAATACCATCTATGTGACAAATCAGTTGGCCACCATGAGTGAACAGTGCCACCATGAAAAGGAGTATATAACAGTTGAACAAAAGGGTTATTTTGGTTTCTTTGTTTTGTTTCTGGCTGTGTGTGACTAATAAAGTTTCCTGCAAAGAAGAACATCTCGTAGAGGAAGAGGAAGTCCTCTGACAGATTTAGGGAGAGATTAGGCCTGGAGTCCTTGTTGTGAGGGACAAAGCTCTGCTGCACACACACACAGTGTTACACTGGCATAAATTACCTGTTACTATAGTGAATAAAGTGTCATAAGTCTGCTCACAGCACCTAAGTCTTCAAAATTCATATTTTTATAACCATAAAGTAGCAAAGAACATACAGGGGCAACACACTGTGGAACTTACTCAGAAGTGACTTGATCTCTCTTCTCCCTGAAATACAAACAAAAAGTTAAACCTGTGGAGTTGCCTTGTCCTTCCCAGTAGTGTATGTACACCCACAACACCTGCACCTACACACACCCATACTTACACACATACACACAGCTGCACATATACACACCCATACTCACACATGTACACACACAGTCACACATACACACACCCATACTTACACACATACACACAGCTGCACATATACACACCCACACTCACACATGTACACACACAGCCACACATACACACACCCATACTTACACACATACACACAGCTGCACATATACACACCCACACTCACACATGTACACACACAGCCACACATACACACACCCATACTTACACACATACACACAGCTGCACATATACACACCACACTTACACACTTACACACAGACGCACATACATACACCCACACGTACACACAGTCACACAAACACACACCCACACTTACACACAAACACACATATACACAGCTGCACATACATACAGCCACACATACACGCAGCACACAGCCACACATACACACACACACACACTTACACACATATACACAGCTGCACATACACACAGCCACACATACACGCAGCACACAGCCACACATACACACTTACACACATACACACAGCCGCACATAGACACACCCACACTTACTCACAGCCGCACATACACACAGCCACACATACACACCCTATTTCTTCAGTGGTTGCCTGATTTTGAAGGCTCGCACCTTCTATTATTAGTCTTACTTGCACTAGGTTAATCCAAGCTAATAGTTGATATGGGCCACTGCACTGTGAAATGTTTTCATCGCCACTATGTATGGCAGCACCCACACCCCAGTACTTACACTCCTTCCCTGCGGCAGCACATGATGTAGCAGAGCAGCAAAAACAGCAGCAGAGCCAGTAAACTGGGAAGCAGAAGAGTGAGCAGATAATCTGGGAGGTAGTACTTTTCTTCCAAGGTCTCTGATGGGGGGTTAAATTCACCTTCCCCCTTCAAAATTCCAGAACCAGGTTCTGGGCGCACAGGGATCGGCGTTCCAAAGCCATCTGTCTATAAGAAAGAATAAAGTAATTTTGACAATATTACAACTTCTTTACATCATCTGGTAATTAAAGGAATGTGACCCCTTGAAACAAATTAATGGAATATTGCCCAGAGCCCTCTTCTTATGCAACTTACATTATTTTTATCTTGTTTTCAAAATATTAGCAGTTACTGAAACTCCTAATATAATGAAATTGAAACAACAGAGCCATCTGCTGGTCAGTTTCAAAAGTAGAAAACTTCTAATATTGCTCTGCTTAGAAAACAGTAGAGAAGAATTACTAACCCTGGTGCCACTGTTTCAATTACATTATATGAATAGTGTAAAAAACACTGCTATTATATAGATCATATGAAACAAAAATAATTAATGTAAATTGTAAAGTGCTCAGAAGAGCGATCTACACACATTTACATTCATTAATTTAAGGGTTAACATTTTCTTTCTCAGTGCCAGTCCACCTAGTTCAAAGTTTCTCTAACTTTGGTTCTGCCCCTCCTGAGGGGCCCAAAGCAGTGGATAGTAGATGTATGCACCCATAGGGTTAACAATGGCTTTAAACCCTATAACTTCCTTAGTCTGTGCTGTTACTGGGCAAAGACCCATGTATCACTTTATAGTTTTGCATATGTGTCTTATTGGTTAACAGGGAGACCACTCCCTGGGCACTCTGATATAGTGCTTAGCTTGGGGTGGGTCTTCCTCTTTGGCTGCATCTGCTGACCCAGGTGGAAGTTACACTGAGCCTGGGATCAACAGGGCCCCAGTAAAGCCTTCTACCCTAGAGTCTGCATCTAGCTCTAGTGAAGTCGGGGACAGGGACCCCGTGAATGAGGAATAGTGTCAGGATAATTTATAAGAGCACTTTCTAGGAGATAGTGAGATTAGTTAGAAAGAGCAGTTTCGGCTCCAACCAGGAGAGATTAGCTGGAAGTATTCTTCCCTACAGGCATTGTTGCCTTAGAACAGGACACAGTTAAGACACAGGTATCAGGTCAGTTCCTATCCCTGATCCATAGTCGGCTGTGAGGGATCCTTGGCTGCTAAGGGACACCCTGAGGATACAGATACTTGGCCAGGCTACTCTCCACGGGGAGGCCATGCTGGTTGGTGATCCTTACCCTCCCCATCCTCTGCTGAGGTGGGCTATAGGGGTGGACACCATATTTTTCTATCTTCTGTGCAATTCTGATATCTCCTCTGTGTGAGTATATTGCAATAAACCTGCATATTGATTGTCTCTGACAATAAACCAATTCTATTGTTCAAATGCAACAACCTTCTGGTGCCCATTTGTTACTCTGCACTGCACACAGTTACAGTGGGTTGTAGTTGCACTACACTATAGCTCCGTTTGGTCACTTCCACTTAGCGAAGGCCCATCCTGAAGGACTGAGTCGCGTGTACCCCATGCTCAAAACCTACCCTAGCCATGCTGTTGGCTTGGTTACAGCCAAGAAGGGGTTACATTGATATACTATCCTACCTGTCCTAGGTGAATAACAATTTTATGTATTTTTGCTTTGATATAAAGTAAGAAAGTACTGGCCAAGTTTTGGCCACAAAGGGGCCTGATCCCAAGAAGTCTGAACACCACCAGCCTAGTGACTAGCCCAGAACAGTAGAATATTTCCAGACACCCAGAGCTTTTTTATGTACCAACACTTATTCCGGTTCAGTTATAAAATCCCGATATGGTACAAAGTTACCTACATAGTTACATAGCGTTGAAAAAAGTTCAACGCTTCCAAGTAAACCCAGCACACACAACCTATATTTACCAATCTATATACTCACATAAACTATATATACAAACATTTATACTAACTGTAGATATTAGTATCACAATAGTCTTGGATACTATGCTTGTTCAAGAACTCATCCAGGCCCCTCTTATAGGCATTAACAGAATCTGCCATTACAGCATCACTAGGAAGGGCATTCCCCAACCTCATTTCTGGTTTCCTTTATGTGATGAGAACCAGAAAGCACAAAGTATTGCGCATCAGAATCAATGAAAAGTACACAAACGGAGCGTCCGAAATCCAAAAACCTCTAATTGACTTCTACATGATCATGACAGCTTTTAGATGGCACTTTTTTTACTGTCGGAATTGTTGCAGTTTTGACACATTATCAATAGGAAAAAAAGTGTATTTTTTGAGCAAAAAATACAAATCTTAAAAAGAAATAAAATATGAATGTTACTATATCCCCCCCAACCCTAAGTCTAAATGGCCCTCCAAGTGATTCTTATGGTCCTCAACTTGCCCAAGCACTTCAGTGTTTTGTTACTGCCATAGCAATAAATGTGCAGCCACCAACAGGTGATAAATGGTACTGCAAGTGGCCCAAATTAATCAATTAAAATAACAGGGTTATATGCCCATGAGCATTAACCCATAGCAACCAATCAGCAGGTAGCATTTACTGGTCACCTGTTTAAAAGCAAATAGATTATTGGTTGCTATGGGTTACTGCTGATGGGCAAACCTAGTGCCTTTTATTACATTTGGGGGTATGAGCAGGTAAACAAACTAGCAGACTCCTGTTCTCAATCGGATCAATAATTTCTCCCTCCTGTTTATATTCATAACATAGGCAATGTCCCCTTTACTATGTTAAAATCCTGTATTATATGTTTTTTTTGTTTTTTTTAGAGAGCCTTTAACATGAGGTCATATTTTCTGTGTGCCTTGCCTATTCCCATAACTGGCCTCCCTCCTGTATATTGTTTATTTAACTGAATTACAGTGTTCCACCGTGAGGATTATAGCCCTCCCTGTAATTTAGTCCCTTTGAAGGCTTGGTACCGATCACTCATACAACCTGCAGCTTCCATGTCTTGCCTTGTACACTGTGTTTTTAAAGAATGGTTGCAAACAAAAGTATTTTCAGCTTCCTCTCTGTCTCTCCCTCATTCTTAATCTTAATGTGCGAGGTCCGCTGGGGGCTGCTATCCCAGGGGTCCCCACACCCCCTCTATGGCCCCCCTGCCCACTTGCTCACCCACTGCCAGCCCTTCCCCCCCACACACATGTTATACTCACTTTGCCACAATCAGGGAAGGGAGGGCAGGCGGGGTTGGGGTCTGTGTTGGCAGGGCATTGGGTTTTTTCCCAGCGTCCCACCGGCCCAGTTTGACTCTGTACATTGCTGTTTACTACCTAACAAACTAAGTTAATGAAACCAAGATTATTCACTATTAGGCCAACTTGGCACCACTTGCCTTGCTATGGGTTGTTGTGTATATTAGGGGACAGGGATTGGTCCAGTTGGTACAGTGTGGATATCAGGTTATTTCTGAATTGCAATTGCAACCTCACCACTTAATGGGGAAGTTCACCTTTAAATTAACTTTTACTATGATATAGACATTAATATACTGAGACAGTTTAAAGTTGGTCTTCATTTTGTATTTTTGTGGTCTTTCGGTTATTTAGCATGTTGTTCAACAGCAATCCAGTTTGGTATTTTAGCAGTTATCTGATTGCTAGGGCCCATTCTACCCTAGCAACCAGGTAGTGGCTTGAATGAGAGATTGGAATATGAAATGGGAAAGGGACCAAAAAGGAAGATAAGTAATAAAAAGTAACAATAACAATAAAATTGTTGCTTTGCAGAGCAATAGTTTCTTGTCTGTTGGGCTCAGTGACCCCTTATTTGAACACAGGAAAGAGAAAGGAAAGAAGGTAAGAAAAGGAAATAAACTAAAGCTATATTATGTTTCATAGACTGTAAGCTCTTTGGGGCACAAGCCTCGTTCCAACTCCTAGCTCTTCATTATATAATGTATATATACTGTTGTACCCCTGTTTGTGTTTACACAACAATTTGTGCACTTGTGATGCTATATCAGTACATATAATACACTGCATTGTATGAACTCATTTATGTTGAGGAGAACAAAGCACCTTGAGCACACAGAACGATGTTGGGAAATGGAGATTAGAATAAATAATCTGTAAAAATATTATTGTTTCCAGTATATGTATTTCAATATTTAAAAAACTTTAAACAAAAACTATTCATTTTGCCATTGCATACAGTTGTCTAGAGTAGACAGTATCCTGCCCTGTAGTACATGAGCTCCAAGCGCCCTCTGCTGGACAAATAAAATAAAGACCCCAATAATTGCTACTCACCAGGCTGACATTGCACCAGTCTATCTGAAAGTCTCTCAGGCGACTGTTGCATAGGACCAGCGGCCTCTGTCCCTCCTTGCAAAATTGCCTTATCCGGGGGCTCTGGGAATAAAGCAAGCACTGTGGAAAAGGGACATCGGAACCCACCTTAATGTATACCCTAAGGGTTAGCAAGAGAAACAGGAAAAGAACAGGTTGAGAACTTTAGGGGCTGGGTAAGTAGAGATGTTTAAGAGAATGTGGCATTCCAGGGGCAGGGTAATAAAACTTGATGCAAGACATTAGAAGGAGTGATAAAAAGGGAACAGGTAGGCAATTTAACAGGGCAAATATAGGATGGGGATGCAGAAGAAAATAATTGTTTCCGGGAAAGTCCAGAAGAGAGCAAAATTGGTAGAGGGGGGTGTAAGGCCCAGCAATAAGAAATCACTTTTTTATTATTATTATTATTATTATTGTTGTTAGTACTGTCGGGTCTGTCATTTAAACTGCCTGATTGATAGGGTAAGTGGATCAATACTGGGGTTATGGAATACAAAGTACAAATGTTTTGTGTTGGGAGCCTGTTTAAGCAAAAAAATTCTATTTGGTTTCTATGGGTTACTGCACATTGGCAAACTGTATGCCTTTTATTACATATGGGGTATAGGTAATACATGTATTATAGCACAGGGAAGTCTTATGTAATATTGCACTAGTGTCTCACAGCATATTATAGCATATTAGTGCATAGAGACCTAATGTTATGGAGTATTGACCCCCAGTGTATTATGGCACGGTGACCCCTGATATACTATAGCAGTGTATACTATGTCACCTGTGTATTCTGTAATACTGTGTCTCACTGTGCTCAACAATTCCTGGGCTCTGTACAGTTTATATGTGGGAATTAGTGAGGAAAAAGCCAAATGTTCTGTTGCTGCTGTTGTGGCCGATAGCTAGAGGGCAGAATGCGTTCTAATTGAATTGTTAGAAGCTCAGCAGGGGGCAGTTGAGTCAGCTCTCGGGTTTATGTTGTGGTTAACTAATGGGGGGGGTACAACAAACATTAGACATTATCAATGATTTCTGCTTTAGCAGATTATAATGACTAATCTTAATAGAATCAGCCCTTAATAGATCATATCTGGGGAGAGAGAGAGAATGCCATTCAGCAATGTACATATCGACAGTCCTGAAAACACCCTGGTAGAATACCAATAATGACTCCTTTTCTTGGCGTGAAAATGTCCTTTACAAATGCCCTGTCTCTTTTTACATGTGTTAAGTAATGGTACTGCAATGAGCTGGCCTAGCAAGTAGGAGAGGATGCAATTTGCATGCAATGCTCCCATTCACTAGACCAGTGATCCCCAATCACATTAGCAACACTTTGACATTTGCTTCTAGTGGCCTTAAAGTAGGTGCCTGTTTTTATATTTCTGGCTAGGAGGAAAATTTTGGAATCACAGACACATTTTTACTCCAAGTAGAGCTTCCCGCAGGCCAGCAGTCCACATGGGGCTACCAAATAGCCTATCACAGCCCTTATTTTGCATCCCCAAAGAACATATTTCATGCTCACGAGTAAAAAAGGTTGGGGATCCAGTGGCGTAACAATAGAGAAAGCATACCTCGTGGTCACAGGGGGCCCAGGCCATGGGGTCTACATCCTCCGTTGTTGCTAGTTAAACCCAGCTCTTAGATAGGAGAGCAGGCGGGAACCCAGGACAAGGGACGCAACAAAGCTGGTGGCGGAAGGGGGCTGGGGGCTGCTAGAGTTTGGTTCTCTGTGCTGGGCCCATTCAAAGATTTTTTTGCAGGGGGGGCCCAGCGTAGAGTAGTTATGCAGCTGTGGGGATTCCTGCACTGGACACTTTGTTTACTTTTAACAGCAAAAGGGAAAAAGGCAACAAGCTATAGAATACTATTATCAGTATGAGACTTTGGGCAGTGCCCTTGTGGCCTGACGAGTAATACAGGTGAAGGAACCAGAAACCTGTTTTCCAGAAAGCTCTGAATTGTGGGAGGGCCATCTTCTATAGACTCCATTATAATCAAATAATTTAAAATGTAACAAATGATTTCCTTTTTCTCTGTAATAATAAAACAGTACCTTGTACTTGATCCCAACTAAGATATAATTACCCCTTATTGGGGCAGAACAGCCCTATTGGGTTTATGTAATGGTTAAATGATTCACGTTTCTCTGTAATAATAAAACAGTACCTGTACTTGATCCCAACTAAGATATAATTACCCCTTATTGGGGGCAGAACAGCCCTATTGGGTTTATTAAATGGTGAAATGATTCCCTTTTCTCTGTAATAATAAAACAGTACCTGTACTTGATCCCAACTAAGATATAATTACCCCTTATTGGGGGCAGAACAGCCCTATTGGGTTTATTAAATGGTGAAATGATTCCCTTTTCTCTGTAATAATAAAACAGTACCTGTACTTGATACCAACTAAGATATAATTAATCCTTATTGGGGGCAGAACAGCCCTATTGGGTTTATTTAATGGTTAAATGATTCCCTTTTCTCTGTAATAATAAAACAGTACCTGTACTTGATCCCAACTAAGATATAATTACCCCTTATTGGGGGCAGAACAGTCCTATTGGGTTTATTTAATGGTTAAATGATTCCCTTTTCTCTGTAATAATAAAACAGTACCTGTACTTGATCCCAACTAAGATATAATTAATCCTTATTGGAGGCAAAATAATCCTATTGGGTTTATTTAATGGTTAAATTAGTTTTTAGTAGGCTCAAGGTATGAAGATCCAAATTACAGAAAGATAATGGATCCTATACCTATATCCTATTTGAGTAAATAGCGAGGCACACTTAGGGGCACATTTATCAAAGTACGACTGGTCCGAGTACAAAAGATTTTATATTTTTTTTTAAAGGTTACGACTTTTGCAAATTTTCTGCAACTTTTTCGTACATTTGCGCAACTTTTTTGTACTTTGTGGCAAAAAAGCGCAACAAAAGTTACGGATTCATTCAAACTTCGGTATCGTGACTTTCCTTGGGCCATTGAGTCCTATGGGAGGCTTCCAAAATCATACACAGAAGGATCAAAGTCAGAAAACTCATATATTTCGACCATTATACGATCAGATACGTTTTTTTCGTATTTTGAAATACGAATTTTTCGTATTTTAAAAAGCACTATACAAAAAAATTGTATTTGATACGATTTTTTTGTATCGTGCTCTTCAAACGTAGGAAAATCATACTTTCATAAGTCTGACCCTTAGTGTTATAAAGCACGCACCCTTCTTTGTGGCCGGGCAATGGAAGTGGCACTCGACCCCCTTTATCCAGCGCTGATGTGATATTAATGACAGTCAGTGTCTGGGAACCCCACTCGTCCTGCAGAGGTGCCTTGACATCAAACTGAGCTTTGGAGGGTAAGAGCTCTTCCACGTCCCAATCCAGGATCAGTAGTTCTGCCTGATATGGAAGCTGCGAATCTTGCAGTGGAGGGAACAAATTACAGCATTACGGTATTAAAATGTTGGTAAAAACCACAAAGGTCAGAATTCTTTAGGAATAGAATGGCCCTTTAAAGCTGTTTGTACAAAGAGAGAAAATGTAATTCTAAGCAACTTTTCAGAATACATTCATTACATATTTTGTCTGTACAGGTATGGGATCCCTTTTCCAGAAACCCGTTATTAAGAAAGTTCTACATTACAGAAAAGTAATCTCCCATAGACTCCATTATAAGCAAATAATTCTAATTTCTAAAAATTATTTCTTTTTTTCTCTGTAATAAAAAAACAGTACCTTGTACTTGGTCCCAACTAAGATATAATTACCCCTTATTGGGGGCAGAACAGCCCTATTGGGTTTATTTAATGGTTAAATGATTCCCTTTTCTCTGTAATAATAAAACAGTACCTGTACTTGATCCCAACTAAGATATAATTACCCCTTATTGGGGGCAGAACAGCCCTATTGGGTTTATTTAATGGTTAAATGATTCCCTTTTCTCTGTAATAATAAAACAGTACCTGTACTTGATCCCAACTAAGATATAATTAATCCTTATTGGAGGCAAAACAAGCCTATTGGGTTTATTCAATATTTAAATGAATTTTAGCAGACTGAAGTTAAGAAGATCCAAATTATGGAAAGATCCCTTATCCGGAAAACCACAGGTCCCGAGCATTCTGGATTCCAATTCTATTTCCATCCACTTTTATTTATATACTCCTTCCTATCCCACCCCACATGCTCTGGTAAGGTCAGAGATAGGCATGTTAGGGTTGCCACCTAACAAACGTATTGGCAATATTGTTGACCCCTACATTTCTACTCTCTAGTCAGGGTTTAATTTCCCATAGTGCTTTGCATGCTCTGTGATAATAGGCTTGTAAAAAGGAGGATCACAAAAGTGTGCAAGGCATTCTGGGTATTGAAGCCTATGCTGTGCACTAACATGATTTCAGTAATACATGTTTACTTTTTATTTTACAGTCACAGAAGTGTCTAATTTATATTGGAAAGTTGCTTTCATCATGCTAAACCTGTTTGGGGCTGCGGAGGGCTGTAGATCAATAATGGCTGCAGGGGTCGACAGTTGGACATGCCTAATTTATATCTATTGTTTATTTTTCACATTGTCCTGGTTGCCATTTGTCTTCAGTGGGAGTAACTTACCTGTTCCAATCCGAACATTGAAGATAATCCTCTCCCTCACTGTCTCAAATGTGTATCTATTGTAGGCTGTCACCTGAGAAAACAAAATGGTGTTCCAGTGGATGTCATCCCTTGTGTCTCAATGGGTGACAGATGTCTGTTTCATTACCTCTATAACCTGCCTGCCAGGCTGAGTAGGGGAACCATAGAGATAAGCTGCGTGCCATGGAGAGCGCTGAGTATAACGCAGCCATGCGGGCAGGTCCGGGAAGCCGTCTAAATTTGCCCGAAATGTGATTGGGTCAATGCGATTAACATCTGGGTAAAGACAAGTAATAGAACAAGTATATCAGATATGAGAAAAGTGGGAGTAATTAACAATTTTTTTAGAATACATTGCAGAGTATGGGACATGGGGGGCCCCTGAAGTAGTGAAAAGAACCACAGGTCACTTGTTTATTTTCAATAGTGTTAGAATAGATTATTATTCTAAGTATTAACATATAAAGTGCCAACATATTTCACATCAAACATACACATCTCTCTGGCGGTTGGAGGGGTTCACAAACAAAATGCCCTAGTGCCCCATGCCATCTTATCTTTCATTGAAAGTGTATGTCCTCTACTTTGTAGATGAGCAGAGAGGTGCCAAATGTTTTTTCTTGCCTCTGGAATAGCTGCTCCCACCTGTATACAAAGTAGTTGGAGTAGTGGCCTACAATATAGTAAGATACAAGCCCCCATATGTAATAAAAGGCACTAAGTTTGCCCAGGATCAGTAACCCATAGCAACCAATAAGATATTTGCTTTTAAACAGGTGACCAGTAATGCTACCTACTGATTAGTTGCTATGGGTTACTGCCCCTGGGCAAACTTAGTGCCTTTTATTACATTACCCCTGAAGAGAATAATAACTAGTGAAAACAGAACAATGATCCATTGATAAGACCCTAACACTAAGGGCAAAGACAGATTACTAGTCACTACAATTTTTATAAATGCGATCAAGGCTAATAATCACATTGACGCCCAATTCCATATGGAAACTGCTGTTGTTAAAAATTACAACTAATCGCTCCATCTGTTTTCGTCCTAAATACAGTTGGCCAAGAGCGTGGAAGGCTATCTCCTAGCATCTCCAAAATCAGGGTGTTCTAAACCATTCCTACAGTATGCCCCAGCCATTTCCAGCTGTACCTTGGAATTCCTTGTACTTACCAAAAACACAGAGGCAGATAATGTTGGTTGTTTATAGCCCACCATCTGCTTATAGAATGCCTATAGCTAAAAAGAGCCACCTTTACCCTGTCAACTAGGACTTCTATCAAGTATATTATGGATGCACTAAATAACAAAAGAATCTAATTTGCTTATTAATATTTGAGCAAAATCCAAAACTAAAAGCATCATCCAAAATAAAAAAGGTCACATTCAGTTGTTCAGTAGTCACATGACATTCAGGGTTTGAATACAATTGCCAGGATTTGGTGGAATCGTGGATTTGGTGCATCCCTAAACTGCCTGTAGGCTATGTGCACAAAAACAAACTTTTTTGGACAATTTTACGGAATTATTTCTGTGCAAAGTTTTTCCACTCCACAAAATGCACTGGTGTCATAACGAGTGTTTAGCTGACACCTAGGGGCTGATTTACTAATCCACGAACGGTCCGAAGGCGTCCGAATGCGTTTTTTCGTAATGATCGGTATTTTGCGATTTTTTCGTAAATTGTCGTGATTTTTTCGTAGCCGTTACGACTGTTTCGCGAATTGCCGCAACTTTTTTGTAGCCTTCGCGCCAAGTACAAAAGTTTCGGATTCATTCAAGCTTCAGTACCGTGACTTTTCTTGGCCCAGGTTGGAGCTGCAGAGTGCCATTGAGTCCTATGGGAGACTTTCCTTGGGCCGGGTTGGAGCTGCAGAGTGCCATTGAGCCCTATGGGAGGCTTTCCTTGGGCCAGGTTGGAGCTGCAGAGTGCCATTGAGCCCTATGGGAGACTTTCCTTGGGCCAGGTTGGAGCTGCAGAGTGCCATTGAGCCCTATGGGAGACTTTCCTTGGGCCGGGTTGGAGCTGCAGAGTGCCATTGAGCCCTAGGGGAGACTTTCCTTGGGCCGGGTTGGAGCTGCAGAGTGCCATTGAGCCCTATGGGAGACTTTCCTTGGGCCGGGTTGGAGCTGCAGAGTGCCATTGAGCCCTATGGGAGACTTTCCTTGGGCCGGGTTGGAGCTGCAGAGTGCCATTGAGTCCTATGGGAGGCTTCCAAAATCATGCTAAGTCTGAAAGTTTTGCCCGCAGTTTACGAGCGCTCAATACGAAAAAGTCGCGACAAGATACGAGCAAATCGTAATGGCTACGAAAAAGTCGCGACAATTTGCGCAAGTCGTAATGGTTACGAAAAAGTTGCGACAATTTACGAAAAGTCGTAACGGCGACGAAAAAATCGCAAAAAATACGAAAAAGTCACAAAATGTTAGTTTTCCAATTGGAATTTTTCGGATTCGGATTCGTGGGTTAGTAAATCAGCCGCCTAGGCATGCAGGATAACCATTTTTATGTTGGCCATCCCTGATATACAGTGGCTTGCAAAAGTATTCGGCCCCCTTGAACTTTTCCACATTTTGTCACATTACAGCCACAAACATGAATCTATTTTATTGGAATTCCACGTGAAAGACCAATACAAAGTGGTGTACACGTGAGAAGTGGAACGAAAATTATACATGATTCCAAACATTTTTTACAAATAAATAACTGCAAAGTGGGGTGTGCGTAATTATTCAGCCCCCTGAGTCAATACTTTGTAGAACCCCCTTTTGCTGCAATTAAAGCTGCCAGTCTTTTAGGGTATGTCTCTACCAGCTTTGCACATCTAGAGACTGAAATCCTTGCCCATTCTTCTTTGCAAAACAGCTCCAGCTCAGTCAGATTAGATGGACAGCGTTTGTGAACAGCAGTTTTCAGATCTTGCCACAGATTCTCGATTGGATTTAGATCTGGACTTTGACTGGGCCATTCTAACACATGGATATGTTTTGTTTTAAACGATTCCATTGTTGCACATTCCATATATTTAGGGTCGTTGTCCTGCTGGAAGGTGAACCTCCGCCCCAGTCTCAAGTCTTTTGCAGACTCCAAGAGGTTTTCTTCCAAGATTGCCCTGTATTTGGCTCCATCCATCTTCCCATCAACTCTGACCAGCTTCCCTGTCCCTGCTGAAGAGAAGCACCCCCAGAGCATGATGCTGCCACCACCATATGTGACAGTGGGGATGGTGTGTTCAGAGTGATGTGCAGTGTTAGTTTTCCGCCACACATAGCGGTTTGCATTTTGGCCAAAAAGTTCCATTTTGGTCCCATCTGACCAGAGCACCTTCTTCCACATGTTTGCTGTGTCCCCCACATGGCTTGTGGCAAACTGCAAACGGGACTTCTTATGGTTTTCTATTAACAATGGCTTTCTTCTTGCCACTCTTCCATAAAGGCCAACTTTGTGCAGTGCACGACTAATAGTTGTCCTATGGACAGATTCCCCCACCTGAGCTGTAGATCTCTGCAGCTCCCCCAGAGTCACCATGGGCCTCTTGGCTGCATTTCTGATCAGCGCTCTCCTTGTTCGGCCTGTGAGTTTAGGTGGACGGCCTTGTCTTGGTAGGTTTACAGTTGTGCCTTACTCCTTCCATTTCTAAATGATCGCTTGAACAGTGCTCCGTGGGATGTTCAAGGCTTTGGAAATCTTTTTGTAGCCTAAGCCTGCTTTAAATTTCTCAATAACTTTATCCCTGACCTGTCTGGTGTGTTCTTCGGACTTCATGGTGTTGTTGCTCCCAATATTCTCTTAGACAACCTCTGAGGCCGTCACAGAGCAGCTGTATTTGTACTGACATTAGATTACACACAGGTGCACTCTATTTAGTCATTAGCACTCATCAGGCAATGTCTATGGGCAACTGACTGCACTCAGACCAAAGGGGGTTGAATAATAACGCACACCCCACTTTGCAGTTATGTATTTGTAAAAAATGTTTGGAATCATGTATGAACTTTGTTCCACTTCTCACGTGTACACCACTTTGTATTGGTCTTTCATGTGGAATTCCAATAAAATTGATTCATGTTTGTGGCTGTAATGTGACAAAATGTGGAAAAGTTCAAGGGGGCCGAATACTTTTGCAAGCCACTGTACTTCATATTTTTTAAAGGGGAGATGATAAGGAAGGGAACCCAGCATTTCTTTATTATCTATGGCCACTTCTTTAAATCTGGCCCTGCATTTGTGGACTTTGACGTGTGGTAAGAAGGGCTTAGTACGTATAGATCAAGAGTTCAAGGCTTCCCACCCACAAATTAATTACAGAACTCACTGTATTATCTGCCATCATCCTAGTCTTTTACTAGTAATTTTAATACTCACACCTCCCTTTCAAAATAAAAGTCTCTCAACTCCACAGACTGTAAAGAGAATAAATCTCCCCATGGGCAGGATTGAATTCTCAGCTAATACTGTCTCATTGATTTATATCTCCAGGCTTTAAAGGGTAGGAAAACATTGCAGTGTATGTCTATCCCTGAGAATTTCACAGTCAGTTTGTTCCTTTTTTCAGTAAGGGGCCTAAAAGTGTTCTTAGAAACATCACTGCGGATGGTAAAATTGCCTTTTGTGCAAAGAGCAGCTTTAGATACAGCCCTTTCAGTCCGAGACCCCCTAAGGAGCTAAATTAAATGGCTGAGATCACTTCTGCTCTCAGGAAAGAGATATCTGTGGCTGCAAATGATGGGATCGGTTTCTTGCTTTCCTTGAGGATGAATGCTCTGTTAGATCAAGCTGAAGATGGAAAAATAAAATGCATCCTGTTTATTTCAATAAACTTCTGGGTATTTTGTGGTTGTAGCAGTATCTAAATGGGCAAATATATTTTATTCTGCAATTGGTGCAGTTTCTGATGTTACAAAAGATGCTGTGCCCCTTTATTCCTTCATAAAAGATCATTTATGTTTCTGAGGAAAAACAAAATCCAAAGGAACTAGGTGTCAGAATTAACCTATGTACGGTAAGAGCCACTCTTTTGGGGCCACTTTAGGGGAACCAATTTTGACATGATGAAATTAATAAAGGGGTGGTTCACCTTTAAGTTGACTTTTAGTATTTTATAGCATTGCCTATTCCTAGCAACTTTATTTTTGGTCTTCATTTTTTATGGTTTTTTAATTATCTGCCTATTTGACTCTTTTTAGCTTTAAAAATGGGGGTCATTGATCCCAGTAGCCAAAAACCTGTTGCATTTTGAGACTACAATTTTATTGTTACTGTTTATTACTTATTTTTCTATTTAGGCCGATATATTGTCCTGTGTCTCCTTCAAACCATACCAACCAGATAGCTGCTAAAATTTCAAACTAAAAATGCTGCTGAACAAAAATCTAAATAATTTAATAACTGCAAATGATAGAAAATAAAGGCCATTTGCACATTGTCTCAGAATAGCACTCTCTACATTATACTAAAAGTTAATTCAAAGTCTTTAAATTTTGATGAGTCACAAAAGAACCCACCAACATTGTATAAAAATGTAAATTCATTCCTATTTTTCATCACTTCTCTACCAACCAAATGTTAGAACATAACTGGAGCTCTACTACAACATGACAACATGTTGTCAGTTCATCACTTCTCTACCAACCAAATGTTACAGGTTTAAAGTAGGCATGAATGCAAGGATTCATATTTATGATAATGCTTTTCAGAATCTTAACAAATCTTATTAATATCTAATGCCAAAAGATGAAACTATTCAGCTTACTGAAACACGAGAACTTAATCAGAACTCTACTAGATCATAAAACCACAACTGGAACTACATTACTACATAATAACTGTAACACAGCTAAGAACATAACTGTAACTCTGCTAAAACACAAGAGCATTACGGGAACTCAAACACTGGAACATGCTGAACTCTACAAGAATCTGAGAACATAATTGGAACTACACTGTAACATAACAACCCTACTGTAACTCATTCAAAAAACACAAACACAACATTAATTCTGATATAACGCAAGAACACAATTAGAACTCTACTAAAATATGAGAACACAACTGAAACTTTAGTAGAACACTACTACAACATGAGAACAGAGCTAGAACGTTAGTAAAATGTAAGAACACAAATAGAGCTCCACTAGAACAGGATAAAACAATTGTGACTCTACTAGAACATAAGAACACAAGCTGGAACTGTACTATAACATGAAATTCAGCTAAAACATAAGAACACAACTGAACACTACTAGAACAAAATAATACAAGTACAATTAGAACTCCACTAAAACATATGAACACAACTAGAGCACTACTAGAACATAAGAGCACAACTGGAACTCTACTAGAACACAGGAACACAACTAGACCTCTACAAAAACAAGATAACACTTCTAAAACTCTACTAAAAAATAAGAACACATATAGAACTCCACGTGAGAACACATTTTAAACTCTACTAGAACATAAGAACCCAACTGTAACTCTAGTAGAACATAAGAACATAAATGAAACTCTGCTTGACATGAAGACACATCTGGAGCTTTACTAGAACATAATAACATAACTGTAGCTTTGCTAAAACTTGAGAACACAATTTGAACTCTACTAAAACATAAGAACACAACTGGTACTCTACAAGAACATAAGAACGTAACATTAATTCTGATAACACATAACTGGAACTCCACTAGAACATAAGAACAATCTTGAACACTAATAGAATGTAAGAACACAAGTGGAACTCTATTCAAACATAAAAACACAGATGGAACTAATTCTGCTAGAACATAAGGAAACAGATATAATTCTACCAGAACATTAGATTACAATTAGAACACAATATGATTTAACTGAGCTCAATATATACAAATTGGTGACATAATGGTTATCAGTGAAGTCTGAAATAATTACGCACACCCCACTTTGCAGTTATTAATTTGTAAATAATGTTTGGAATCATGTATGATTTTCGTTCCACTTCTCACATGTACACCACTTTGTATTGGTCTTTCATGTGGAATTCCAATAAAATGGATTCATGTTTGTGGCTGTAATGTGACAAAATGTGGAAAAGTTCAAGGGGGCCGAATACTTTTGCAAGCCACTGTATATATATATATAGAGAGAGAGAGCAATCTCCGCTGGTGGAGTCTTTGGAGAGAGTAAAACTTGATGGACTATTGTCTTTTTCAGTCCCAATTGACTATGTAACTATACAAATAAAGATTCATAATAATAATAAATCTCCCATTTATACTTACCATAATTATTCTGAGCTGAGGGAAAACTTTGTTGGAATTGCTTAGTGTCCAGCTCATGCACAAAAAGCACCCCCACAGAAGCCACAACATTCTGATCGCAGAAGCATAGGGGGAAAGACAGCCACAGTGCAACTGGGGGAGAAAACACAGTAAGACAAATGTTGATACTCAAGGAAGGTCTCTCTGAAATTATTAAATGGCACTTAACATAAATGTAATATTAATACAAATGTAATAATAATACAGTCACACATTTATAAAAATAAGAAACATACATTTCTGTTAAAAACTCCTTGGTGCATTTTGCTTAAATTTTCTCTAGTTTTATTTGTTGCAAATCTTTTGTATATTTTACTATATGCTAGTAAACTTTTCAGGTATTTATCGTTAATCAGTTCTTCACTTCAATTATTCAATATTTTTACTTTTTTTGGCAACGAGAGGTGCCAATTTTAACCTTGTTTTCCTACAAAAATTTCTATGAAATTCTTATGGTTTTCCTCTGAATTTTCTTTTTTTTATTATATTTTTTATAGAATTCACAAGGGTTACAGTGCAATTAAAAAATTATGAATTTTCCAGTCATTTTCTGAAGAAATCTTACGATTTTCAAATAAATTTCTTATGCATTTCCTATAGGCCTCATACTTTGGCCATACATATGTGTGTGTTTACAGCTCTAAAAGTAATGCTGAGTACACTGAGCCACTCATCTCCAAGAAGACAGCTTGAGGAACATATTAGCCACCATCATCTCATCACAAGTTGTCTGGAACATGCTATCATGGAAGACCATACAGACTCAATGTGGGTCAAAGGAGATGTACCGATATGAACAAGAACACTGGAAATTGATTGGTTGAGATATTGGATAAACAAGAACACTGAACAATGATTGGTTAACATATAGGACTTGTGGATGGGGGGGGTAACATGAGTGAAAAATATATAAAAATAAGCTTGATATAATGTCTTGTAGATGTTACAAACCAAAGTAAAATTGCATCTCCCAGTCAGAATCAGCAGAAAGTTGAAGTATGGGTTACTGTGTATAGCTATGTTATACGGTAGTGCAAGGCACCCATTTTTATAGAGTGGGGCAGTTTGGGGCCAGATTATAATAATATAATGATACCACCCAAAGAGGTAAGTGGAGCTCTTGAGCACTTCAGGGACCACAACATTTCTTGCAGGGCCATATCCAGCCTGTGGACCTCCAGTTAGACAGCCCCATAGCCACCTCCCTGCAGCTTTGTAATATTTGTGCAACCCACCTTGCTACACATAATAACATACAGTCTGGAAGTAATGTAATAAAAGCTGAAAACCAGGTCTCGTAGCCAGGGTCGGACTGGGCCGCCGGGACACCGGGAAAAATCCTGGTGGGCCCCGGCCCTAGTGGGCCCCGGTGGCCCAGTCCGACCTTTGCCGGCGCTCTCCCTTCTGACTGTTCCTCCCCTGACGCGTTCAATTTATACGCGCTCGGGGAGGAAGTCAGGTGGGGGCCCATAACAACCAGTCAGATATTTGCTTTCAGACAGTTGACCAGTTAATCCTACCTTTTTATTGGCTGCCATGGGGCTGTGGATTATTAAACCTGGTGTAAACACTGAAATTTTAATGACATTATCCTTTGTAAATCAGGAAAAAAACAGGATAAACACACACACAAACCTCCCGCTGGGTTATTATAATTATATAAATAGAGATCTCACACTGCTCTCACAAAGCCAGAGGCCACTCTGCCTCGAAACAAACAGCAGATCCTAATTGTGTGCGGCCATTCATTAGCGGCATGCTGTTCACTCAGAGGCGTTCTGCATTCCATCCAGTATTTCTGTTTACTTATTAGATAGGGAGTCTGTTATTGACCCCCCCTAAAAACCAAGTAATAGCTATTTTTTTAATTTCTTACTCATTTCTATTGCAGGAAGAAATTTTACATGATTAAAGGGGATTATGGAGACCCACCCTATACTCCTTGGGAAATTGTTTGTGGGCCTCAAGCTGTGGGTTAAAGGAGAAGGAAAGCCTGCTTAATAGCCTGACCCCCTCCAAAGACTTTCTCCCCACTTCTAAAGTGTACCACTGGGGCTCACCTAAAGCAGGATAGGATAGCACAGGTGCCATCTTTAGATTATCTTCTCTGTGATCAGTTAAAGCCGATCTGGACCTGGCTTGAATTGGTCATGTTTGGTGTCAGTGCTCATAGAGAAGAGCGCCTGAAGTGGCACTAGATGGCAGAACCAGATAAAGCAAATGGAGTGGGGGTTGGTTAAGGGGCTGAGCTTTGGAGGGGGCCAAGCTAATAAGAGCGGTTTTATTCTCCTTGAAGAATTCCTGGACTATACTTTCTATTTTTGCATGTTTGCTGATAAACCATTAAATAATTCAGTTTTTACTTGCGGTTTTCTAGGTATGTTTCATTGGCTTTACAAGCTTGAAGGATTAATAAACCCTAAGAACAAAAATTCCATATCTAATGTACTGATCTTACGACACCAAAAGGTCCAGCATCTCTATAACAGTAATGATCCAGGCCTTCATGGTTGTCCACGCCAGATCCCAATCTTGGATTTTGTTAGAAGTGTCAGTGGCACTGCACATGCTCAGTGTGCTATAAGCAGCTGTTGAGAAGCTAAGCTTAGAGATCATTATAGTTCATAAAGCAAAAACTTAGATTACAGCTGTCATACAACCTAATACAGGGCTGACCATGTAGTATGTACTGGTTTCTATGCTGCCATGTAATGAGAATCTGAATTTATTACCAATTAGCATTGTATTGTGACTAGGGTGGCCACCTGTTTGGTTTTCATCCCGAACACTTCGGTTTTTCTTAGGGCTATTCAGGTCTCAACTGTCTGTTCAGGTTCAAACCTTGAACACCTTAACCTTGAACAAGAGCTATCTGGTTAAAACTTTCTGTCAAGTTTAAACCATTAAGAAAACCATTAACCCCACCTGACATCATTTTCCCCACCCCCAGCGACATCATGCCCACCCCCCAGCTTCATTGCCCCTCCCTCTATGCCATCAGCTCTGCCCCTTTTGTTCGGGTTTAGCCACCGGCAAAGGTGCCATGTCTAATTGTGACTATTATATTGTATATATACGGTATATTGTGAGTCGGCCCCTAAGCTCAGGTGAGTGACAGCTGCCCAGAACATGGTGTGAATCAGCAGAAAAGAAGATGGGAGGCTACTGGGGGTGAGGATCACAGATCTAGGCTAGTACATAGCACTTCTTTTATGGTGTAACTATACAGGAAGCAGACCACATTGGGTTTTAATACACAAGTTTCAGGAAGTCATGTGGCACAAATTACATCACTATGCCCTGATTGTAACTGATGACATCACTAAACACCATTTAAAGGACATCATTTACAGGATATTGATGGCTCTTGTGCTTTATAAAATGATAATCTGATTTTATATTGCCATATGAAATGCTGAATTTGCATACCTCCCAACATTTTGAAAACAGAAAGAGGGACAAAAATAAGTGCTGTGCAGTGAATTTTTTGACCACGCCCATTTTTGCAGCTACACCCCCTAAATACCACTCCCATTTGACTAAATTTGGAAGGTTATTTAAAGTTTGAACACATGTCTGGGGGTTTTGGGGTCCTGTTTTATGTGTTCTTACAGTTTTCCACCATTTTCATAACACCATGGCCACTAGAGGGCACTGGTTCATTAGAGTCTTTGGATGATGTTTCATGTTAAAATAATCATGGCTGCTCCTGCTCACTAAATCACTAAATCCATATATGCCAATATATAGAAGGCTCCCTGTTCAGAATATATTATGCCAATATGTTTAGCTGAATATAAAAATAAGTAAATTATTAATAATCCCTCACAGCGAATAAGGCACAGTTTCCTTTTAAGTGTTTCCACATTTTTGCCCATGCTTGTATTTTCAGTTTTAAAACCAAAAATAGCTTTGAAATTAGTAAAAAAAAATAAGCAAATAAAATAATAGGCACAGTAAACGAGCCAATCTGTTGTTATCAGCTGTGAACTTCAGTTTCCGTGTTAATGGAACAAGGCTACAGAACATGGCACGTCAGGAAAGAGAAAGAACGGAAAAGCCCTGCTATTAATAAACACAACTATGGGTAGAAATGAGATTTGCTGAGCCAAAGCAGCCATATCTCTGACAATTACACACTGAAGCACTTGAATATAAATGTAGACCCAGTGGGTTACAATTATTTATACATCAGAGGTATATATAGCACTGTCACAGTGAGATGAAAATAGATAAATGAGGTAGAATTCTGTTTCCAGCTCTTTATAAGGATCCATTTGCACAGGGAGGTTTAACAGACCTCAAAGAGATAACTGTCTGTTAGTATTCATAGTAAATTGCTCACTGTAAGCTTTAAACCTTTTCTTGAAGCAATTCCCAATGGTCATTATACTCCCGGCTGCCCATGTTAGTCAACAAGTGTCATAGAATGCTGGGAGTTGTAGTTGAGTAACATAAATTGCA
This sequence comes from Xenopus tropicalis, assembly GCF_000004195.4. NCBI lineage: Eukaryota > Metazoa > Chordata > Amphibia > Anura > Pipidae > Xenopus > Xenopus tropicalis. The sequence continues at coordinate 18,296,489 of NC_030686.2, forward strand.
CAGAAAGAAACAGCATATGCTGGGGTGCCTATAGGGCCCATAGCAGTCCTGCAATTTGGATTTACACATGTGAAAGTGATCATGTGGCCTAAAATGTGTGTGATTGTGCACCCTAAAAGATTTAGTTGCTAGGCTTAGTTACTGATGAGGTCCACTGCTAAATCATTAAGGTCGCCTTGTAGTTATGCCTCTGAGAGAGTATCCCAGATTTACAGGGTGACAGGCTGGATAAGGCAAAATGGGCAGTGTGTGTAAAAGACTATAGAGACTATAGAGGGACTATAGAGAGTTCAGCGTACCTGTGGGAGAGCAGGTGGGTGAGTATGTGAGTGACAGTAAGGAAGAGACAGTAAGGGAGAGACAGCAGCAAAGACAGCTGATAGACAGCTAAAAGGAGGCTGAGAAACAGGAGAGAAATGTGTGGGAGAAAGGAGAAGAAAGAGGGGACTGATAGAGAAAGAGACAGAGAAGGAGAAATATATAAAGAGAAGGGATGGAAGAGAAAACCCGGAAAAGAAGTGGGAAGGGATAGGAGAAGAATAGGTAAAGTGAGAGTGCAGGCGATTGAGCAGTTGGGGGGCACATGGGCATGCAGCACACAAACAGGGTATAGGTGGGACCTGCCTGTGAGAAGAGTCACCCTCTGAGATGCCATATCTGCTGTTCTTGATAGAGAGGGAGGGACAGGGCAGAGTGACAGGGGCAGCTGGGAGGGGAGGGATAGACAGGCACTGTAACACAGGGGACACTGGGACAGACACATACAAAACACTCTCGGAGCAGACCAGTGCCTTAAAATAGACCTTTGTGCCAGATGCCTATTCATAGCCTATGTAGTACATAACAGACACCGTATTTATTCCATACTTAGTGCATAACATCGTTCATGGGAAACTTTCTATGGGCACATTATGCCACATGCAATTACAATGGACACAAGGCTGTGATCTGTCATTCGACAGAAAGACTAAAAGACTTACATTGTACTCCACGTCCAAATTAGAGAGAAGGGAAATGTATTTATCTTCCCTCCGCCGGATGTTCCCGAAACAGTGGTGGCTATTTCCGAACCAGCACAAGGTGTGAGTTAGGCACTGTGCCCCCCTTACTGGTAATAATGTAGAACTTAACTAACTTAACTGTTAGTATGATGTAGAGAGCTTTTCTGAGACAATTTACAATTGGTCTTTATTTTTTTCATTATATGTGTATTTTATATTCTTTAGCTTTGATGTAATAGCTCTCCAATTTTTAGGTATCTGGTTGCTAGGGTCCAAATTACCCTAGCAACCAAGCTTTAATTTGAATGAGAGACTGGAATTTTAATAGGAGAGGCCCTGAATAGAAAGGTAAGTAATAAATAGTAACAGTAACAATAAAATTGTAGCCTTACATAGCAATTGTTTTTTGGGAAAGAAATCAGAAGATCAGAGGGTGATGGAAGGAAATTGTGAAAAGCACATAAAAATGGAGCTGTGAGAGACACCAAGTCCAGGAAAATGACAAGCAAAAAGGGAGAAAAATGAGGGGGCCTGTTAAGGAAAGACGAGGGAAGTGAATGACAGGGGACAAGTGACTGCGTGCATGGCAAGGGGACATACAAGTACGCATGAGTTGTACTCCCAAGCACAGAGTGCCAGGCGGAAAAGAGGAAAATTTCTTTGGTTTGGGGGCACAGGCCCATAACATACTGTCCCTGTATCCAGCTGTTTGCAGTCACTTTTACATCTGATATATGAATTCATATCTTTTGCAACATATATTTTTAGTTATTTAATGCTCATCATAACCTATGAATTGTACCTGGACTGTATCTGGATCCTGGCTCTGTTATTTTATAGTGAGATAACCTGACATTTGTTTATCTTATACTTTTAACGTACAGTAGTGGACAATACATTTTGTGAATATCTGAGTTTTTGGGGTTCCACCATAGTTCCTTCCATCTATAATGTTTTAGTGTTCAATACCAACTAGTTATTGGTGGTAAATTCCCTAATTGGACTAGGGTGCTAACTGGTGTGCAGCCATGTTTTGTATCAGTCCACTGCTATTTAATGTCTTGTTACTTTGAATGATCCTTGCTCTGGCCACTTTAGGTTTTGGGAAATGAGGCGACAAGCACACTTATTTAAACAAATAATTTAGTAAGATCAATAAGAAATAAGGGAAATTTTTATAACCTCTCAGGCCCTTACATGGTATGATTCTGAGAGTCATTGTGTACCATAAGAGCACAATACCCCACAATGCTATCATGAATGAGTTGTAGCCTACCAGGACATGATAACCAACCAACAAATCCAATTTCCATTTAAAAAAATTCAGCGCAAATGTATGAAAGGATAAATCTTTGTGAAATATAGTTTCTCAATATAAATACTAATACTGCTGAAAGTCAGTTTAGAACAGGGCTATACAATCCAATGGGCTGTTAGTGGCCTCCAATGTATTTTATATGTGATAAATGTGATGCCTTTTTGTTTAAAGATGATGCAGTTTGTTTTGTTTTGTGGCCAATTTCAGCACTGATGGTATGGACTGTGGACTGCACTTAGTCAATATGAAAACCCAATCACATGCTCATTTGTGTAGTCGCACTTGTGTGTTCCTAATCCAGCTTGCCATCTGTGCAACATTCATCCTCTTTTATTGTGATAGTGAAATGCTTGATATGATATACTTAGCTTATGAGTAACAATCCTTGGCACAGTAACCTTGGATTTTCAAATTGACCTACTGGTTCTTTTGGGCCCCTCCTGGTGGTATCCAGTCTCATCATCTCTCTTATAAATAAAGTTAAATAAAGTTATACATACATCTCTCAATAAGCACTAATGTGTAGCAGCCAGAGGAAGAAGAGAGATGCAGATGAAACGATACAGTTACAGGTATCTACTAAATAAAGGATACACTGGAGTGACTAAATGAGGCTGCGTCAGACACATCAGTGACTGTGAGGGTGGCATACAAATTGTAGGGAATACAGTGAGGGGGAATGGAAGGCTGCCCAATAAGGAAGAGTAGCAAGTTGAAGTGTTGTTATGGAAATCTGATGAAACAGCATCATTAACTAGAAGCTTAAGTCATGTGTGCATTACAGTAGTGGGTATATTATCCTTTATATTCAATGAGTGATACTCAGAGTTCCCTTTATAACTCAGCCTGCAGTCTTATGCCTTTATATGGGCACAGAACCCCTCAGTGACTGCTAATATCCTTATCATTTACAGTAGGGGGTACATTATCCCTTATAATACATGAGTGATACTCAGAGTTCCCTGTATAACTCAGCCTGCAGTCTTATGCCTTTATATGGTCACAGAACCCCTCAGTGACTGCTAATATCCTTATCATTTACAGTAGGGGGTACATTATCCCTTATAATACATGAGTGATACTCAGAGTTCCCTGTATAACTCAGCCTGCAGCCTTGTGCCTTTATATGGGCACAGAACCCCTCAGTGACTGGTAATATCCTTATCATTTACAGTAGGGGGTACATTTATCCCTTACAGTACATGAGTGATACTCAGAGTTCCCTGTATAACTCAGCCTGCAGCCCTGTGCCTTTAAAGGAGAAGGAAAGTCATTTTGGCATTTTACTGCCAATTGACTTGCCACATTACTGCCACCTAGAACACTATTTATTCTGCAGAAAACTTTATTATACCTGAGTAAAGTCCTAGAAGCTTTTTTTTAGCAGCTGCCATTTTAGCTTGTGTTCATAGCTTCCTGTTTGCAGTCTAGCCACTATAGCTCAGATCACACATTCCTAAGGGAGCAGGGAGTGAGTTTTCTTATGATAGGGGGAGCAGGAGAGGGGAGAGAGGAGAGAACTGCACAGACTCTGGCCCCCTGAATGAAGAATTTTTCTGAGAGAGGAAGTCAGATACCCTAAGAACATGTTTACAAAAAAGGAGACAAGAAATCCTGTGTTTCTTTTGATAGAGGATTCAGTGCAGCATTGCTGTAAGTGCTTAAATGGTCAGAAACCCCCTTAGTGTCTTCTAATATCCTTATAATTTACAGTAGGGGGTTCATTATCCCTTGTAATACATGAGTGATACTCAGAGTTCCCTGTATAACCTGTAAGGCCTGCAGCTTTGTGCCTTTATATGGTCAGACGCCCTCAGTGACTTCTAATATCCTAATAATTATAATACTTAGTGACACCCTAATCTGTATAACTCACATATATTATCATTGATCTCCTCTGTGACATGTATGTTGGAATATTTTATTTTTATTTACAGTGCCAGCTCTTGTGGCCTTTCCATAGATTCAGACCAGATTGTTACCTTTTCAATCTCAGTCCATACACATTTGGGCACCATGTATTTATGAGCAGCCGTTGTGAGTATTTCATATGAGAGCAAGGTACAGTATGCAATGTACAGTCTGGCACTTTGTGAAGCACCAGGAAGGTGTGAATGGTGAAGTCTGGCGAGAGGCATGAAGGAAGAATTGGAGCAGATAGGGAGGCAGAAATTCCATGGCTGGAATAAAGCAAATATGCGGTACATGAGGCAGAAAGCTCGGTACTGACTACTTGCAATGTTACTGGACCCTACAACAAAATCACACACATATATATACTGATATCATACAGTCAGGCCCTTCTATTTTCCTTTTGTTTCTGTTACAATGTCCTTGGACCAGAGTTTGCACATCCTTGACACAAAAGCTAAAAATATCCAAATATTAATTCACAAAGTAATATTTATCATTGGTACTTGTACCAAGGATATTTTCAAGGCAAAAGGACCACTCTGAAAATAGAATCTTCCTAAAACAGCCCCCCCCCCAAATGCTTCTACTTGCAATCTTTTCTCCCTAAATGGTCCCTTATCATGCTGTCCAGTCATACGCCTAATATACTGGGCACCCCTTTATGCACTGTCCCTCTACATCCACATCAACACAAACCACTTCTTGTGCCTTTCCCGCTACCCCCTCCCTCCTAATCCTCACTGTGTTCTGATTATCATCACCCCCTGTGGCGGAGTCTACATAGAAATCACTTGACACTGACAATGTCCTCAGGCAAAGTGACATTAGCCTGTGTGTGACCTGGGAGAGACAGAAAGGCAGGACATGGAGGGGGGCACAGACTATTACAGTTACAGGAGGTGGGTGGGGAGTGAGATGAAGGAGAAGTTAATCAGAAAATGTGTCATTCTGCACAGCCTGCCAGAGCCCAGCCATATGAATACCACAGGATTTCATTGATCTGATTTACTCAGATATATAATAATTACAGTATATGTACAGATAATAACATTGTATTGAGAGTCTTCAGGAAAATGCATAAGGGTACACACTGTGCCAATACTGTGCCAAAATGCTCATAGGGAAGCTTTTGGGCTGATAATGCACCCTTGAGCATTTTTGGGGGTCAAACTCCTGTGCTGGGATATCAGGGTCACTTTATTTAGGTCCTAGCAGCACCCCCCTCCCCCCAGCTCTGCTAGAAAGGTATAATCTGGGGGCAGCTGGGGTGGGTTTTTTTTTAAAGAAGTTATTTATTATATATGCACCCGAGGTTCTAAAAGGTAGGGGCAGGGACCTCCTTCCTACTGTGTCTTTCAGCACATGGCTCTTATTCTCTGTATGTTTATACTTATTTACTATGTATTGCTCTAGTGCTTTTAAATACATGCATATATGGGGTATTCCTTATGGTATTGGCTGGTGGCAGACTGGCAATCTGTAGATTTTGCCAAATGTCAGAGGGGCTGTTGTAAGTTGCTATAGACCACAAATCCCCAACCTTTTTGACTTGTGAGCCACACTCAGATGTAAAAAGTGTTGGTGAGCCACACAAGCATGAAAAAAGTTCTTTGGGGTGCCAAATAAGGGCTGTGATTGGCTATTCGGGAGCCCTATGTGGACTGCTAGCCTCCAGGAGGCTCTACTTGGAGTAAAACTGTCTCTCTGAGCTTCCAAAACTTGCCTCTTTGCCAAAAATTAAAAATGGCACCTAGTTTGAGGCCACTGGAAGCAACATCAAAGGGGTGGTGAGCAACCTGTTGCCCCCAAGCCACTGGTTGGGGATCAGTGCTATAGACAGTCATTATCAAGGCCGGGGCAATGGGTAAGTAGAAGAAGCTTATGCACTACAGATATGGGGGGGTGCTGGGCACCAGGGTCAGACTGAGGTGTCCAGGGTCCATTGGTGTTACCACCAGGGGCCTGCCACCCCAGTCACGACATCCAAACGCCTCCCCCCATGGTGTACCGCATTTCCTCCTTGCGGCTGGGATGGGGGAAAGATGCCCACGGCACCCGCATTTGGAGGAGGGAGCGGACTGGGTTGGCCCATGAGAACCAGGGTTCACTGGGTTTTTTCCTGGTGGCTTGCCAGCCCAGTCCAACCTTGGTGGGCACATACTTTATCTACATGCCTCCCCCTAAGTTGACATTCTGTAATTCCTGAAATTCGGGGGCACCAGGAGGAAACACAAGCAAGCACAGGTTTTCTTCCTGGTACTTCTATTTCCTCCCATGCTCCAGGGGATACCCTTGTTAAATCCAGCAGGAGAAGATACATCAAAAACACCGCTTGGCTTCTAATCTCATAAATAACTGGTAGAAGGATCCATAAAATTTTTATTGTGCACGGGCGAGCTGTGAATATAATGCCTGTTGTCATTTATTAGGGCACAGGGGATTTCCATGCCCATACACAAGCTGTAAGATTGCTGCCCTTTAATAGAGGGACTGGGACCATGAGTTGATCTATAGAACGTATATATTATCCATTACAGTACACAATTACAGTTTCGCAAAACATAACTACAATGAAAAGGGAGTCAATAGAAAGGTCTTTCATTGTGGAATTTTCTTCCTTAAGGTTTTCTACTGGCAGATACATTAGATAGTTTCAAGAAAGGGCTGGATGCCTTTAAAACAAATGAGAATATAAAGAGCTAGTATAATATACTGTTGATTAGTCTGATTGCTGCTGTGAAGGCAGGAAGGACTTTTTCCCTTTCTACAGCTGGCCATACACCTGCTTGTTTGATAGGGTTGCCATCTGGCCAGTATTACAAATTTATGTAGTTGCCAGTAAATTTGTAATAACTTGTCCTCCACCCCCCAACCTACCTCAAATCTGCCACCAGCCTGTCTCTGATCTGCCCATAGTCTGTCTCCTATGTCTTCTCCCAGCTCCCTTTCCATCCCACCCTCAAACTATTTCCCTTCAAATGCGGGCCACTGACTTCATGCCCCACCCCCATTAATGCCACTGCTCAGCCCCTGACATCATAGACCTATTGACCCGCACCCTGCCCTGGCTGGTAAGAAGAAGCCTGAAAGGTGGCAACCCTATTGTTTGACAAGGTCTCCAAGTGTGTGGGTTCCTAGATTTGGCAACCTACATGCTGCACAAAATTGGGCCAATCAGATAGTTTGGCCCCTGGCCCAAGATGTATATCTACATATATAAATGAATGGACCAGTTGCTTCTCTTATTAGTAATAGGAGGAAAATAAAATAATTTTTAGCAGAAAGTTATAGCTACCAATGTATTACTCAGGGTCAGACTGGGGTATGAGGGCCCCCAAGGCCTGCCCCTACAGCCCCCCCATCCCACACAAACACACACACCCAGGGACCCCCGCTTCCCACACACACCTGCCCCTCCCCCGAGCATGCATATCTCATACCTAATTAGGCGTGATCAGGGGAATGAAGTCAGCCTGGGGAGCGCCAGTGGGGATTGGGTCCAAACCTGGTATTACTCATGTGAGTAAAGCACAGAGCCTTATGGGACTTAAAACTAACACAGCAGCACCAGGAAGAGTTAACTGGTTAACAGTCACTTATAGGAGAGACCTCCAGGCATATCTTGGGAAGGGTGGTCTTTCAGCAGATGTCATTAATGAGATGTCACAACCAGAGAGACCAGCTTTATCACTGATATGATGATAGTAGAAAGAGCAGCTGTCCTAATGGCAATAAATCCCCAACAGTGCATCATGGGATACATCGTTTTCAGACAAAAACTTCAAAACTTTAAACTTAGATCATTGCATTTTGCATGATGACCTATCACTAATGCTGCTTTATTTATATATCTGTCCTTCATCTATCATTCAAAGGAAAACACAGAAACATAGCATTTTATGACAAAAAAAGATGCAGTTGGACCACCTCACATGTCCTTAATTTATGTCTATATGGCTATGTCTATCTATTATTCTATCTATCTATCTATCTATCTATATATCTTTGCCCTTATCTGGCATTAGCCAAGTGTTTTTTCAGCAGGCCAAGAATCATCCCCATGTGGCACCAGCCTATAATTTACAGCATCTATCTATCATCTATCTATCTATCTATCTATCATCTATCTATCATCTATTATCATGTTTCTATTTCTTCTTTCTTTCTTTCATCTTTGCCCTTATGGCTGGTGCCATATGTCATCTATCTATCTATCTGTCTGTCTGTCTGTCTGTCTATCTATCTATCTATCTATCTATCTATCTATCTATCATCTATCTATCTATCTATCTATCCATCTATCATCTATCTATCTATCTATCTTTGCCCTTATCTGGCATTAGCCAAGTGTTTTTTCAGCAGGCCAAGAATCATCCCCATGTGGCATCAGCCTATAATTTACAGCAGCAGGTTTGTTATCCACTATATAAATCACTATTGTATCTATTGTCACTTATCTGTATGGGGCTGTCCCTTCCGAATGCCCAGTCCCTGACACATTGGATCTTTAATATAAATTTTAGTACAGCCGCAAGCAGTACCATAATACACATATAACAGATATGAAACTCCCGGCCATGTGTGTGCTAATTGGTGTGTGCAGAGGATGATGCCATACACGGAGGCCCACGTGGCACACACAGACACAAGTGTGCCACTGCACTTAGAAATATCACTCAGCCCTTGTTAGCACACTGACAGCTATGCTTACAAACCTGTTACCATGCAACCCTCCTCTCTCCTCCCCCGCTTTTCTCCTCTCCCAACTCTCCCCCCATACCCGTCTGTCACAAGCCCCTCACCCACCCTCACCAATACAGCTGCTCACTGCTTGCTGAGCATTCTGGGGTTGGTAGTTTCTTTTTAGGTACATTATTGGGATCCTTTATTATGGGCTTCAACCATATCCATGTTTCTACCTTGTGCAATGCTTTCTATACACACATGGGTAATATAGTAACACAGGTGCAAAGTTTCATCCAGGTTTTGAAACCCATAGCAACCAGTCAGTTTTTAAATGGCAGACCAGTAGATGTTGCCTGCTGATTGGTTGTTTAGGCGCAGGGTCGGTCTGGGCCAGACCCGACCCTTACCTGCGCTCCCCCTGCCCAACCGCTCCTGCCACAACGCGTTAAATTACGCGCGTTAGGGGGAGGACGTCGGGTGAGGGGCCCTGCGAGGGGGGGTCAGGGGGGCCCTGCAAGGGGGGGGGAGGAGGGAATTAGGGGACACGGCCGGTGGGGCCCCTGCAGGGCCCCTGGGGCGGAAGCCCCGGCGGGCCCTTCACCCCCCAGTCCGACCCTGCTTAGGCTTACTAGCCCTAAAGCAAACTAGGTACCAGCAAAGTGTATTCTACCTACTTAATAATATATAATACTAAGGTAATATTAAGTTAATTACTAAGGTAATAATGTGTTCCTCAACTAATTATCGTTACCTATCAGACGCTGGCTTTCATTCTTCTCACAAAAATGTGGCTGCCCAATTTTCTTGCAGTGGGCCGGTTAGCTGTTCGTGGGCCGCATTATATAAAAGTGATGACATGCACAACAGTCTATGGAGCCCATCAGCAGACAAGAGGGTTGTAAAAATACTGTAAAGTCATTTAAAAAATGCTAATTTATACATATTCAGTGTATGCGCAAATACCTGTGAGAATACATATGTAAAGAGAACTTTTGTTCAAATGGGGTATATTTCCTATTATGCTCAATGGGAAAAGCTTAAAAGCATCAGCAATGCTGCTGTTTAGAATATTGTAGCCTATAATTGCTGTAGTTTTTTCTATTCAACACACTGCATACCTCCCAAACATTCAACAAAAGTATATGGAAACAAAGTACAGTTTAGGCCATACGCCTAAGCCACCCAGACAAGCCCTCAGTCTATTTAAAAAACTTTCCAGCAAACCCCTTTCCCTAGCCTAGTGGGTCTGCGATTCTAGATTGCCCTCTGAATTTGGACCATTGGGGAGGTATGATATGGAGAAGTGATTTGGTGTCATTTTGACAGACAAAATGCCTGAAATCTATTTCAGTGCTACATAAATTACACCCTAAAATGGCCCTAGAAATTGCCCAAGTGCCACATTGTGCAATAGCATGCAGTCCAGTCTAATAATGGGGCTTATTTATTAACAGTAGGAAAATCCAACCAATTGTTTTAACCCATACTAACCATTCAGAGATTTGATTCTGTTATTTTATCTGGTGTAGATTGATCACAGTTAATTGCATGCTGATTGATTGCTTGGGGTTATTGCATTTGGACATATTGGTCCATTGTCAATAAATGCGCCTCGCTTATTTGTAGCCTGTGACTGATGACATATACAGTTCCATCTGATGCAACTGTCAAGCACTCTCTGCACCCTGACGGTTGGACCCATGCTGCCACTACCATATTAGATTTGTTACTTCTGGTGCCATAAACCTGTAAAGCCTAAGCAAAATAAAATGGATATAGATAGACAGATAGATAGATAGATAGATAGATAGATAGATAGAAGATAGATAGATAGATAGATAGATAGATAGATGATAGATAGATGGGGATTTTTCTGGCAAAACATCATGGCAGCCAACAGACTAGGCCAAGGCAGGTAACAATGCAAATTTTATGAGTTAACCCACCCAGTGCATTCTGTTGCCTAAGCCGTGATATGCACAGGCCTTTGCTGGGCTTTACACAGAACCAAAAGCAGAACCAAAGGCAGTTCAAAGCTATAGAAAACCCCTGCTGTGTGGCAAGAAAAGAGGAAGAAAAAGAGAAAACAACAAGGCGACTGGGAATTGTTGCACATGTTGCACTGTTGTCAGGTGACAGCAGTGCCAAGTGGCAGATCCAGAAAGACAGAAACTTTGCCATCACTTGCCGCATTAAGGATAAATTCCAAGATCAATGGTTTGGACAGATGTCATCCTTTCTTTAACATCCAAGGATGATTCCCCATTCTTCCCTCATTGTCCGACAGAGCTCCCTAGGGGAACCAAAACAGTTCTTGGAAGACTCAATCTTAAGTTGGTCATGTCAAGAGTAAGGGGTCCATATGTTACACAATGACTGTCACTGCCATAGTTTCATATTGATTTAAACCTATTATAAACTGGATAGAAAATGTAGGCATAAACCCAAAATGCCTGAAGACAGTGGTTCTACCCGACTATGTATGGGACACAATCAGATAGGGTGCTCTTTCCTTTGTAATCATGTGGCACAGTCTATGGCTCTTTGCTTTCTCCTGTGATATTGTATGGCTTGAGGAACATTGTGTCAATGGATCTTTGGAGGTACACAATGCTTCAAACCCACAAAGTGGCTTAAAATAGTGACTGGATCCCTCAACTCATTCTTGCATTATCCTGTACTGTGATGTACACTGTAAAGATAAGGGACTGAACCTACAAGACCTGTGGGTTATGTTTGGGCTTGGATGGGATCAAGGCCTCAATATGTATAAAGTACACTAAATGTGACTCCTTTTCCTTAGCCTTTAACTTTTTTAAACATCCTAAGACCTGTCTTCTGTGACCTGATCTGGACTTGGTCTGTAATACTGCTCTACAAGGTTAGTTCTGGTGCAGTTTGTTGACAAGCAGGTTGTAGAGTTGTATATATTTCACCCACAGTAGCATGTTGCTTCTCACCCTGTGATTGCAGGTACAGGCTGTTTGGTTGTAGGTGTACACTCAGTGTCCTAAAGTTTCTCTTGTATCACAATGAATTGCCATTGGCTGGAGAAAGGACTTCTTGTGCTCCCATTTGTTTTACCATGTGGTTGGTGCTATACGCACCTACATCACATTCACTTTGAGGTTGGGGGTTCACAGCCCTTCATCATTACAAGGTATACTCTCCTATCACCAAGTAGAAGGAAGCAAATCATATGTACCCAAGCAGTTGGTACACATACTATACATGATAGCGTACATCAGCCAATTACTGGACACAGCCATGTTTCTTACTCTCCCACTTCCCACAGAATGTCACAAAATGTTTGCTCATGGTAAAAGATGTAAAAGCATGATATTTACTTACTTAGATAATCAGATTCTTCAGTGGGTCAATTAGTAGCATATATATTTTTGTATAGTTTTAGTTTTGAATATAGTTCTCATTTAATTCTGTGCTTTATTTAATTATTTTCATACCTCCCAATTCTCCTGAAAGCCCCCTTATTCCAGAAATGCTATATTTTCAAATTTGAGCACAAAGTTTAAATTGTATGCTTATGATGATAAATAACCTTCAGTGCTCCATCTTGGCTAACTTAGGTCAGCCACCTTGGATTAAGTGATTTATTGGTTTATAAGTTCTGCATGATGTGCAAAGTGCATTATTTTATTATTAAAAGGCTGAATCTCATCTCCTAGGCCTCCCAGTAGAAGCAGGCAATACTGTTTGAATACAAATGTAAATGAGAAAGTTGCCTTCTGGATCTAAAGTGCAGCATGGAAAAAACCGTGCAAGCAAGGATTGCCATGCTGCCGCACACCCTGGGGTGTATTGATTTGCAAAGGAAAATCTGCTGACAAATGGGAGATAGAGAGTTCTCAAATGCAAAACCTTTTCCCCAAATGTCAGGCACCATCTTCATTCAAAATGGAGTGATCTGCCAGTCTGTGCACATCTTAATATGCAGAACAGAACTGGTATGTCAGGTGCTTCATAGAAAGGGCAAGGGCAATAATAAAGGGAATACACAATCGATTTACATATGGATATCTGAACCTGTTTGAAGATGTGTGGTGTATATATATATATATATTTTATGTATAAAGGTTTATACGCGCATGATCAACTATATGTGCATTTAGGAAATAATAATTCATCTTGCTTTGATCAAGTAATTCATTGCCATAGATTGATTCTTGTTTTTTTCTTTTTAATCCCTTCCTCTGTGTGTGTGTTTTAGTCCATTCTGCCAACCCATCTCTCTTTAGGACCCTGTGGGAGGCCCTCCACATCACAGAAGGCAGGAAAAAAGGGAGAGAGCAGTGAGAGGGGGAGTGATAGAAAGGAGGGGGGTCAGTGAGAGAAAGGAGGAAGGAGGATGTTGCTTTTCGTGATGCTAGGTTAGGCCAGGATGCATCAGCTACAGTGATATGGTGGGTGACTTTGCTACATAGCTCTGCTACATTGTTCCGCCGTTCCGTTATAGGGAACAGAAGATGTTCCAGGCACAGACAGCAGTTTGATGTGAGAGGAGCAACAAAAAGAGAGGAGTAGCGGCATTGGTGGAGGAGGAGGAAAGAAGAGGACTATGAGATCTGGGTATCCACATCCTATACGTTCAAAATGATGAAGACGGAGGGTAAGAACTCGGGTGGGGGTCCCAGGAGTTCCTCCCCTCATAGGAATGCTTATGAAGTTGGGGTGCAGACATTGTGCTCTGGCAAAGATGGGTTACCAGAGTCAGAATCTGAGGATAACCATAAATCGCGGTGCAAATACGGGTCCAATGTTCACCGAATCAAGAACATGTTTCTACAAATGGGGACAACCCCAATGGGTGCAGAGGTGGACAGTGGAAAGACAAGGGAAAAGCCGTCAAAACTGACATTGCCGCGGGCCAGCAGCCTAAATGAGAATGTCAACCACAGCGCCCTTTTGAAGCTGGGTACCAGCGTTTCAGAGAGAGTAAGCCACTTTGATGCCTCTGTGGACAGGCCACCTTCCAAACTGCAGGAGGCACGTCGTGTCTTCGAGAGGAATCTTCAAGAGAAGGAGACCACCAATCGTATCTTCTTGCGCAAGGAACGAGGAGGCTTCCAAGACCGAAAACTGGATGTAGTAGTAAGGTTTGGAGGGAGCACAGAGTCTCTTGATAGGTTGGACACAGATGCCGTGTCGCCAACAGTTAGCCAGTTGAGTGCTGTTTTTGAGAACGCAGACCTCCGCAACAACCTTCACAAAATTCCTATTAAGGGTCCAAACAGCCGGCGTACCAGACTCTTCCAGCCTGAGGTAACCAAGGAAGTTGACACTGACAAGAAAACCGTGGTAAAGGTGGCTGATGGGCCTCAAAGGCCAGGCTCGGTTCAGGAAATCTGTAAAATCAAGCCAGTGGAGGTGGAAGAAAGTGGGGAGTCAGAAACAGATGCTTTAAAGGAAACTGTGGTAACAAAAGAGGAGAAACCTATCAAAACCGGGACTGAAAATGGGGGTTCAGAGGTCAAGGGGGTGACAGCACGGGAGGGTGACTTGGAGGAAGATGTTGAAGGAGAAACTGTTGAAGAAGACTATAAAAGGGAAGACTGGTCTGAGGTTGAAGTTATAGAGCTCAGCGCCTACAGTGGACTTGGGGAGGATTCTGGGGGCAGTGGTTTGGAGGAAGATGAGGATGGGTTTTATGAAGCGATAACAAGCTGCCAGGAGATTGAGGGTCTGTCTGAAGAAGAGGAGCCAGCACCAACAAGGAAAATACGCTTCAGTACAGCCCCTATAAAGGTAAGTCCAATAAATACAGGCTGAGGTCTACCATTTTCTTATTCAACAGGCAGTGACATAGGGCTATGGTGATAGTGATCCTCGGTGGACAAGCTGAGCATCTAATATTGTTCTCCTCCTCAACTGATTGTTTCCCTAGTCTGATATTTGTGGACCAATTACTGAGGCCACTCTTACAAGGCAGCCATGCAAGCTATAGTGCTGAAAATCCCAGAATCCTTTGAGTATGGCCTGGCGCTACCTCAGAAGGGAGAGACACTAATAATGAGAGGAATAATCCTCCATTTGCAGATATCATTTTTATCTTGATCACATTTCTGCATGTCCCATCCTCTGCCATATTTGTATCTGTAACATAAATGCCTAGATCAATCTCCCTCCCCCCCACCGCTCAGCCCCTCGTTGTTGCTTTTCTACATACACACTCAGCTGACAGAACGAAGGAAGTGTGTGTGTGACTATGTGACACTTCCTGCTGTGGGGACAGTAGCAGCCTGACAGGGTGTGTGGGGGAAGGGAATCCCCCTTCACTTCCTGTTATGGAGATATATACTGTCTCCTTGATAATGATAACCTGGCTGCATTTTTATAGCTGCGCCCTGTATGTGTTATACATAATGATGCTATCACATATTGAACAGCATAACTAGTCTTATTTACATGTGCCATTGCTATTCTGCACAGTGGTGCGTGCTGCTTGCATTCTAAGGGGGGCCATTACTGTCATAAACAATACAGAGCAATGTGTGTTTGTTACACGTACACAATACCAATTAATGTGATAAACATACAGGCCATATTCTGTAATACCGAGAGCTGCCTCTGTACAAACCTGCTGTGCAGCGAGCAGGAATTACACGTAGTGACAACAGTGCATGTTAATAATACAATAGGAAAATGCTAGAGGGGGCCCACTGACTGACGGTCAGCAACTGCATGGACATCCACAATGTTTTTTAATGGGGCGGGTGCAAATAGGGGTAACTGCCCTGGGCCTTTTATCTATTAAGGCCCTGCAGGGCTGCTGTTGGAATTATGAAGAGTGAGGGACATCACAGCATCAACTTGTGACCCTATGGTTAAAAAAATCTACACCTGAATGATAACAGGTTGGACAGGCATACTGTAAAAATCTACACCTGAATGATCACAGGCTGGACAGTCATACTGTAAAAATCTACACCTGAATGATCACAGGCTGGACAGTCATACTGTAAAAATCTACACCTGAATGATCACAGGTTGGACAGTCATACTGTAAAAATCTACACCTGAATGACCACAGGTTGGACGGGCATACTGTAAAAATCTACACCTGAATGATCACAGGTTGGACAGTCATACTGTAAAAATCTACACCTGAATGACCACAGGTTGGACAGGCATACTGTAAAAATCTACACCTGAATGACCACAGGTTGGACAGGCATACTGTAAAAATCTACACCTGAATGATCACAGGTTGGACAGGCATACTGTAAAAATCTACACCTGAATGATCACAGGTTGGACAGTCATACTGTAAAAATCTACACCTGAATGATCACAGGTTGTACAGGCATACTGTAAAAATCTACACCTGAATGACCACATGTTGGACAGTCATACTGTAAAAATCTACACCTGAATGATCACAGGTTGGACAGTCATACTGTAAAAATCTACACCTGAATGACCACAGGTTGGACATTCATACTGTAAACATTAATAACGTGGAGCCATAACGTCTATTTCTGAGACGCAGTTACACAGACATCTGTGAGGATGCTACTATTTTGTTCTAAGCAGCAGTTTTGTGGCCCCATACAGTCCACCTTTTTACATTCCATAGCAATGGGAAGCTGTTTAAGGATTATGGGAGTTGTATTTCATCAAAATGACAAGACTAAATGATATGTGGCTCTTCTAGCTTGGAGCATGTGCGCCATGCAGAGTGGGCAGGTTCCAGGCTGGGATCTAAAATAGGCCCTGGCATTTCAAGCACACAGTGGCCCAAACAGCCCCCCACAAGCCTACTTTCAGCAACCCCTCTGGCATTTGTCAGAATCTGCCAGTCCAGGCCTGTGAGTGGGTCTGCCCAGAGGCGCTGATCTATAAAGCTCAGAATACATTGATCTCTATCCTGCAGTGCAGTGTGTGCCCAACATGCCTGTTTGTGTGACATCCGGAAGAGTAAATGTCTGCAGTGAGGGCTGCATTGTGCAGACATTATTTAACCCCAAGTCATCAATGAAATATCGATCCAGTCTTGGCTTTGCAAAGCCGTAAAACTGTTTTGTTATCATGTGGCATAAAGCGGCAGAGAGACTGGATCGGTATGTGTGAATATCTCTTTGTTGTACTTAGTGGAAAGACACATATGATGTGTATGTATATGTGTGTGTGTGTGTGTATATATATATATACACGTGCACTCATATGTACCACTTTCTCCCTTGTTTCTCAAGTAGTGTGTAATTGAGCAAAACTATTTTTTCAGATGCTGTTTTAGAGTCTGTACATAAGAGTTACCTCACCACTTTAAATCAGATGCACATGGACTTCACATCCTGTGAGGGGAATTAGTAGTTTATTTAGATAAATGCTGCAGACTGCCCTAGATTCTGTGCAGCCATGCAGAATACCTTTGCATTCATTAGGGAGTGCTGATCAGCCAGCTGTAGTTAAATGAAACTTCTGTGCAGTGAAGGTTTTTGGGGAACGCTGGGAAATGTAGTACGACAGGCCTGTTTCTTATCAGCTCATTCAGCAGAGCAGCAAAATGTGTCAGATTTGCCAATCCAATAGCCTTCTCGCTATATACCCTGTGGACATGCTGGAACTGTGCACAGTTAGTGGCTCCCAAGGGAAGGCTTAAGAACCGACCATTAGTGGTTTCTCCTCTTGGCTCCCATGCTGCTCTTATTGGTCAGGTTCCCATTCAGCATCTGCTGGGCCTGCTTGTTAATCAAGGACATTCTATCTGTGGGCCAATAGCTGTTGTTTGTCGTAAGAAGAACATGGCAAAGATTTGGGCCTAGCATTGCAAGCTGTGGCCCCAGGCTGTGAAGGTGTGGTGTATAATGAGCAAGTGCTTTTGGGCTCAAACAACTTTAGGGACCCAGTGTGATCTAAATATGGACACTATGTATAATTCCATTTTCTAATATTCCTGAAAATATTTCTGTACATGGTTTTCCTACCATATTTCCCCTTCTGCAGACAAAATACCTGTTTTGTGGATAACCAAATAGTGGCACTATGCTAACCCACCCTGGCTTCTGGGTACCCCATGGGGAGGGCTTTGAATTCCTTCTTGTCCTTTGCAGAGAACAGAGAAGCATGTGACAGATCAGAGTGTACCTCATACTGACACTGCCTTGGGCTTAAACATAAAAACCCTCCTTTTTAACTATGGTAAGCTTCACAGCCCATTTTGATGGTCCATCCTTGTGACAGTCAGTCTGCAATCAAGTACTGGCACTTTGATGATCCACCCATGTGATGGTCAGTCTGTAACCATGGAGAAATCATCTCTGATGTCAATGCTATACATTTCCTGAATTTGATTGACAGGTCAGCTGGCCAGTGGTTTCACAGATGTCTCATAATTCCAATGGCTATCATGAATCTACTGGCTATGTGTGAAGAGCACAACCCTGCATTTTATCTCATAATATGCAGGAAGGAACTAGATGTAAAGATAATGTAAGAGTAGTAATTCCATTCTCAGATATGAGAGACATAATTCACAGTAGGAAGGAGGTCCCTGCCCCATAGAGTTTACAATACTTACAAAAGTGGTTGGGCAACATACAGCCATAAATTGGAAGGTAAGAGTGCACCAGGTATGGGCACAGGACTAGGCAAAATAATGTTTTAATGCTCCAGAAGGTAACAGCTGAGCTTTTTCTTAAAGATAGTTAGTGATTGTTCCCTATGGAGGGATTCAGGGATATAGTTCCAGAGGTAAGGAGCAGCAAGATAGAAAGGTTTAAGACGAGAGAGCGCAGTGGGTGTGGATGGTGTAAAAAGACTGAGGCTCTGAGAGGAGCGGGAGAGATGACCAGGAACATGCAGGGAGACCAGTGAAGAAATGTAGTGAGGAGCAAAGGGTGTGAAGGGCTTTTAATGTTAGCAGAAGGATTTTGTAAGAGCTTAAGTGAGGCTGAACAGGTTCCCTCTGTTTCTCCTCATATGGCAATAAGGAATGACCATGAAATAGATGTGGTTAGTAGGTTAGGAGAACCCACTGACACCTGTACCCACTTGGAGTTTTCCTTTTATCCTGGTGGGCCAATCTAACACTGACCTTATGCCTTGTGATACCATCTGTTAGTGCAGGGCCTTTTCTGTAATTATGAACTGTGTAGAAGACTGAATTCAGTGACTACACCATGGCTCTTAACTTTTTACCTTCATAAAATCACCTTACCCACACAACACACTATGATTTCCATTATCTATAATCTAAATAACACCCATAACATTTCCAATGGGATAGGCTTGGAACTCAGGTAGACTCTTGAAGGCCCAGTGCACAATTACACTACTTAGGAACAAAGCCACTGGACCCAAATTTTTTATCCTTGAGCCACATTCAAATGTAAAAAGAGTTGGGGAGCAACACAAGCATGAAAAATGTACCTGGGGGTACCAAAAGGCCTGTGATTGGTTATATTGGCTCCCTGTGTGGACTGGCAGCCTAGATTCACGTGTTTGGCACTAAAAGTGGTCTTTATGCCTCCAAAACATGCCTCCAAGCCAGAAATTCAAAAATAAGCACCTGATTTGAGGCCACTGGGAGCAACATCCAAGGAGTCAGGAGCAACATGTTGCTCCCAAACCACTGGTTGGGGATTACTGCTCTACAGAATCAGAATTATCCACTGCAAATTCATGTTGACAAGATTGTTCTTTATTGCAGAGATGTCAACCAAACCAATGAGAGTGATAATAATCCAGTACTGGATTGTTCAAACTTAAACCTCTCTTCACATAAAATGGTAGCATAATATAAGGTCTCAAAATTCCCAAAGTGGATCATTATCACCCTCATAATGGGCTTGGATGCTGTCTACCATTACCAAGCAAATATATTTCAATTTCCTGTGCTTTATTTCTCATGTTGTCTCTGTCCTGATTCACAGCTCCTGATCTGACAGTATATTTTAAGGAGATAAGCAATCACACCCACACCTAACTTTGCACTCGCCACCAGCCACCTCTCCAGCTCTGCTCAACCCACACTCTTTCTTAGTTCTTCTGTCTCTGAAGATAGGAAGCACAATTTCTCCATTCACTCTGCATATACCACAGAATATAGACCAAGGGTTGCCAACTTTGCAGGTGGCTAAACCCAAACAAAGGGATGGAGCTGAAGGCATCAGGGGTGGGGCAATGATGCTGGGGTGGTCATGATTATGTCAGGGGTGGGCACAATGTTTGTCTGATAAGTAAATCCAATGTTTTAAAAGCATGTGATCTATTTTATAGTTATCCAAAAAGCTCTGAAATACAGTCATTCTAATTAAGAAAAACAATTTTAACATTTTTTATTGATTTGCTTTTTCTTTTTGTAATAATAAGCAATGTAACTGTATTTGATCACGGTAAGTATCTTAATATATAAATGTTTTTCATTTATTGGCCAGATTATTGTTCAGGTTTCACAAGGCTGTAAACTAAACAAACAGTTGAGACCCAAACTGGTCTATGAAAAACCAAACTGTTTGGGTCAAAACCGAACAGGTGGCAACCCTACATAGACCTGCTTGTAGCCAAATCTACAGTACAACCCTTCATACATTCTTGCTCCCTTGGATCCTGTAGACCACTAGCATGTGCAATATAGCTCCCCTCAGTTCTCTTCATGATTTCAAGGCAAGAGACGTGGGGATACCATATGGTATACGGAAGGACTGAACTTGAGGCCTTCAACCAAAAATACCAAATGTAAATATTTTTACTGCTTCTACAGTATTTTCTTGTTGGAAGCTGATCCTCAACCCTCAAGCTTTCTAGAAGGGTTTCCACAAGGCTCAGACTTTTTTTGCTGTACTCACCTCACATAGTTAGTACCATCTGAAAATTCCCAGATTTACACTTACTTTATCTTTATAATCAATACCACCTCTACACATAGGGGCTCATTTATCAAAGTACGATCGCTTCTGAATACAAAAAAAAAACATATTTTTTTCAAGTTTTCGTACTGTGCATATTTTTTGGGACTTTTATGTATCAGAAATTATCGTATCTAATCCGAATTTTACCCATTTCGGGATTCGAACTCATACTTTGATGAATCAGCCCCATAGACTCCGAGTTACTTTTGAGGGACCTTTGATCCAGCACTATAACTTATTAGCCATGGAAAATTACTTTGAATTACTATTTTTTAAAATATTGGCAGAATCTATAATTCTGCTCTTCTGCAATCTCCTCTTTGTCCCATGTGTTTCCTTGACTAATTGTATATTTGTGATTATCACATTTCCAGTCAATGCAGAATGCTTTTGCCACATTATTCTACTTAACCTGTTGACCCTATTCTGCAGACTGGAGGAAAATTAAGCTCTTTTTGGTTATCTGATACAATTAAATGCACATGGTAACCTCTTTGTGTTGCCTTCACTCAAGTGGTACATTACCACTTGTTCATTGCCACTAATTCAGTAGCTCACAACAGTATATCTTCTATCCCTGTTAAGACCTTTATCTGCCAGTGATATAAACAGCTGATTTCAGATAGCATCTCTGACCACTGTGGCCAGAAAGGAATAGTAGCAATGACACATGGCAAACCTGTGTGTGGTCTGTCAGATCAGGGGTGTTTAAAATATTCAGATTTGGGAATAGTGAGACATCTGTTACATTCTAAGGCAGATTTTCAGACCCCATTCTCTGAGGTTCAATGTTTGGACAAGGCCACCTGTACCTCATAACTTACAGATATTTGAAGACATTGTTGTTTCCAGTGGCAAAACTACAATACAATTGACCCCACAGCCACTCCTATATTGTAGTTACTCAAAACGACATGATCATTTTCTGCCCACCGCAAGTAAAAGCAAGCTGAGGGAAACCATGGGGGTTGCGTATAAGAATGGGTGAGAGCCTTATGGAAGTCAGGAATTCTTAGGAATAAGAAAGAGTAAGGATGAAATATGGGGCCAGCACTTATTTGTTGGCCTAGAAATGCTTGCCCCTGTTAAGATTTTTTTTTTGGGGGGGTTGCTGGTAGTTTCAGCGATTCTACTATAGGTAGAAGCATCCATAGGCCAACAAATGATCACTGCCCCCATATTTCACCCTTAATCTTATTCTGTAGGCTGGGCTTCCAGAAGTACATGAGTATCTAGCAAACCAACAAACAAATCTCACCCTCACCCATACACTATAGGTGCAGGGGGCCAGCCACACAGTTTGTGATGAACACCACTGCCACACAATGAACAAGAAGTCATCTTTACTGTGGGACTATAAGAAAAATATACCTGGGGCAATAGAAAATTTACGTAATAAGAATGACTTTCTCTCTGATTTCTTTGCTTCACAATGGTTTCTCCCTTGGGTGACAAAGTACCTGAAAATACCTTCATCTATGTATGTAGGAGAGCAAATAGGCATCCTCCCCAAATGGCACCCTTCAGACTTCAAGACCCCCCAGGGAGAAATAGAGGAGGCAGGCCTTCACTTTTTGGGGCCCAACCAAAACTCAATACAGCCCTAATGGATAAGGGAACAAAAAAGGCATATACTGTATTAAAGGTATTCCTTCCTGTGCTGCCCTGTGTCATGAATATTTCAGAAGCCTCAGTCACAAAAGGGAAAGGCCTAGCCTCCAAAAGCATGGGGAATTCACTGGGTACGTGGGTGGGTTTCTACATGATTTTACTGACCATTTTAAGCTCTTTTCTGGATTCATTACTAGGCAAGTGGCCAGAGAAAAAAATGTTCATATTTGATAATTTTTCGTTTGTTTCTATAAAATCTTTTCATTTTTTCATAACATCGACTGAACTGTGACTACACATTTTTCAGCTGACCATTTTTTATTTGCATGTGTTCTCTCCTATTGGACAAAACCCACTAGTGGAGGCAATGGTCTCCAGTACAAGAAGCCACTTGAGCGAGTGTGTATCTATGCATCTGTAATGCCAGATGAGTAATTCTAACAAATTACTATCTTATTAAAGTTGATGAATTGGTTCCTATGGAGTAGAAATAGTAGTAGCCGAATTGCTGAATCTCTCATAGGCCCTGGAATTTTTAAGTACACATAGGCCCAAACAGCAACCCTCCCAGCAGTAGTGACTGACTATGGCATCTTACAGCAGCCCCTCTGGCATTTGCAAGAATCCACAGGTTGCCAGTCCAGGCCCTGCTAGGCAGGAGTGGGCCATTAGAAATGGTAACGTTGTTAAAGTTCTCACTCACTGTGATACCTAATGTACAATGAAACTTACAAAACTGCTACTGTTTTCTGTTTCGTTGCCCTAAAGGTGTATAGCACCTATTCCAATGAGGAGTACGACAGGCGTAACGAGGATGTGGACCCAATGGCGGCCTCAGCTGAGTATGAGCTGGAGAAGCGGGTGGAAAGGCTGGACCTGTTCCCCGTGGAGTTAGAGAAAGGTAAAGCAAAGTACTAGAATAGGTTTCAATCAAAAAGCATATTGCATCTACATTTAGATATTGTATTCACCAGCACCTTTGGTTAGGTTTTATATTTGTTGGAAATCTGGCCCTATATCTCTCATTGCACTTCCCTACTATTCAAAACTGTTTGTTCCATTTCTCCTTAACCTGGCATAGAGCACAGGGCAGACACACCATGACCCATTGGTTGGTCTGGAAAAGTGACTATTGAAAAGCACTGTGAGCATTACCCTACCAAGCTGCTTGCACGTTTGCTGTACTTGCTGAGTATGATGTTACTGTTTTACATAGGAAACGCTGCTTTGATGAAAGGAAGTAGATCAAATGTGTTATCTGCTTAAATAAGCAACAGTCAGTTTTCCAGGTTTGTTACTCAGCTGGCTGCTGCTACATTGCTTCAGGAGCTAGAACCAGAAGTGCAAAGAATATAAAGAGTCAGACACTGCTTTCAATGGCAGTTACATTTATATTTGGGCATTTGGTGTGTTTTTATTTACGACAATGACAGTTTCCGTTTAAGGCATTTAACGAACACACAGAGTCTGTTTCATATCTACCAAACTATTTAAATACATATCTGACCTACATTATATAAACATTACGTTCTCTGGGTCTGTTTTCTTTCATATCCCACATATTCCCTACAGACTCAGTTCCTAGAATATTAAGTCACTCTCTCATCTTCTCTGTAAAAGGCATTCTTATTATTATTAACCTTTGATTATATTGTACCAAGACGCGCAGACCAGTCCCTGCACCAGCGAAGCTTACAATCTAAAGTCTCTATAACACTTATGAAACAGGCAACGGTCAATTTCATTGGGAACCATTTAACCTACCTACTTGTTTTTGTAATTATAACTCATCATAACATAAAACCTATATCAGCCTCACTTCATATCCATATTGTTTCGGTTGGACAAGGGAGCCAAATGTAACCCCTACATACCATGTACGCCATGTACTAAATCATGTGTTCATCTTAAATTATACCCCATATTTATTGAACTATGCTGTTCCTGATGATAACCAATCACTGTGCATCTCTGTAGACTCTGAGGGACTGGGAATCAGTATTATTGGGATGGGAGCCGGAGCTGACATGGGACTGGAGAAGTTGGGAATATTTGTCAAGACGGTGACAGAGGGTGGAGCTGCCCACAGAGATGGAAGGTACAGTGCTCAATTATGTTATTACTAATTACATTAAAAAATGCATGAATCTGTTATAACTTAAGAAAATAATGTTTTGGGCATATTTATAAAGCCTCCTATCCATTCTAAAATAATGGTGATCAGCTGTCATTTACTTAACAATGTCCATCTTACAAGAAATTTGATTTTTACTATACTATGATTATCATCAGGTCTCCCCCAACTAACTTGCACTGCATTAATGTCAAAACAGTGCTTGTTAATTTTGGGGGAATTAACAAATCAGATGGACACTTCCACTGAGCTCTAACACCCAATAGCATAGAATGGAGTTTGACTACTTGAACTTCTTTTCTAGATTTAGTGAATACCCACAGATAACTGGCATCTTAGTATTCCACTACTAGGCTATTTGTTTGCCAATACATAATACCTTTATTTATAGCATCTTTACTTCTCTGAGAGATATATTTTATCCTCCAGGATCCAAGTAAATGATCTTTTAGTGGAAGTCGATGGGACAAGTTTAGTGGGTGTCACCCAATCTTTTGCCGCGTCTGTCTTGAGGAACACAAAGGGACATGTAAGGTGAGGTTTAACAATTTTGTTATAGTATTTAATAACCATATTATTGTGCCCATAGTGTAAATCTGAAATAACAGCCTCTGTAACTAAATACTATATAGCTTTAGCCATCTAGGTTGCCATATTTTTTTGATTATGGCAGTGCAAAAGAGGAGTATTAGCCTAAGAATCTAACTTAAGGGTGGACCTCTTGGCCATGGCTAAATAATATGTTTGGTATTATTAGTACTATTTCAGTCTGTGGCTCTTTAGTTGTTGTTAAATGTACAGGAACATATGGTTACTACGCAATGGAATAGTCTGGTCCTACCATGAGTTCATAACTTAATATCTTGGGTTTAATTCAAAATAAGAACTACCCTGTCTGTAAGAGGCTAAGGAATTTTTACACCACAAGCCACAAGTCATGTTCATAATTGTATGATTAAATTAGGTTTTTAATTGGTCGGGAAAAGCCTGGAGAACAGAGTGAGGTGGCCCAGCTGATTCAACAGACTTTGGAACAAGAAAGGTGGCAGAGGGAGAATATGGAGCAGCGATATAATCAGTGCAATGAGGATGATGAAGAGGTGAGTGGGGTAAAATATAAGGCAGTGAACAGTGAGTGGAACTTACAAACCTATGGACCCTTACATTGACATTAAAATAGCACAACTGAGATATCCATGTATATGGAACACCATCAAGCTTAATGGAAGCACCAAAAAACAGGGCAATGCCTGGGTTGGAAGTAATAAGATTAAACAATACTAAAAACGTCTGTATATCACTGGTGGGATTATTTCAAAAATGAATTAACCATAGGCAAAGGTGTTATGGAACTAAATACAGAAGGAAGAAACAAGTAATACAGTATAAGGATCTTGAAGATAGATTGCAATATTATTTTAAGCAAAGCCTGCTTTGTTTTTTTGTTTTTCTTCAATGACCAACACTCATCCTCATCCAGACTAATAAATGCATTCATATGATGAGGGTAAGCTCTAGCCAAAAAGGTATCTTAAGCTTAGCTTATTTGTATATGTGCTGTCTGGTACTACTCATCTGAAAAGCAGCTGATGGGGCTTCTGTGGTGGAAGTTTCCCTTTTTGTAGTAAGAGTTATTGTCTGCTCGGTTGAGGTGGTGCTGAAGATTTTATGCTAGTGTTGATTTTTTTTCTTAATTGGTAAAGGTTTTATTCATAATATTTTAGACAGGGGAGTATGCAACAGATGAAGAAGATGAAGAGATGAGCCCTATGTTCCCAGGTGGGGAACTGGCTATTGAAGTGTTTGAACTTCCTGAAGGAGAAGATGCCCTGTCCCCAGTGGAGATGGACCCTGAGAAGCTAGTGCACAAATTTAAAGAGGTAATTGTCTCAAGTTTCCAAAAAAAGGCCATTAAGTAGATGGATCTCCAGTCTAGATATCAAATCATTTTTGTTCTCTTCCACAGTTGCAGATCAAACACGCAGTGACTGAGGCTGAAATTAAACAACTTAAAAGAAAGGTAAGGATTGTATGTCCATGGACAATATTGTCTCATTTCTACCAGCATCTTCCATGTTCCAACTTTCTACTCAATGCCACACATTATTTAATATTCCATTTCAACCAGTGTCTCCAACATTAACCAGCACATAGTCGCCTAGATCTAACTGGTCCCTGGCCCATTTTTAAGTTCTCTAACCACCCTGCCAACCCAGATTGCTCATTGTCTTATTGTCAACTTTCTTCTTGTAGCTGGCAGGTCTTGAACAGGAACGTTCTCGTTGGAGGATGGAGAAGGCTCAGTTGCAGCAAAGTGTTCAGGAGAATAGGGAACGTGTGGAGAAACTACAGGGGTATTGGATGGAGGCTCAGAATTTGTGCCAAGCAGTGGATGAGCATTTAAAGGAGACGCAAGCTCAGCACCAGGGACTGGAACGCAAGTATGGCAAAGCAAAAAGACTCATCAAGGACTATCAGCAAAAGTAAGTCCAGAAACCCAGATGAAACCTACCAATGTACTTGCATTCAGGCTTTCTCTTATTTATTCACCTACATATAATTTCTCTTTCTTTCCTTACTGATTTGCTTATTTTCTATTATTCATTAACCTTCTTTTCATATTTTTTATACTTGGTTCTTTCTTTGATATATGACCACAGCTTAGTATCTCTGCCCATCCATTGATGAGGCTTGGTAGCTAATCAAACTTCTTCAGGCATAAATATAAAGTATGTGTGGGTAGGCATAATGTGAGCAGCCTGGAGAGCAGTACACTGCAAATATCTGTAAAATAACATAGTTTCTACAGGAATTATTTGGTAATATCGTGTTGACAAATAACAGTTGCAGTATCTGCCAACCCTCATGACATGGGGTTGGTTGACAGCTCTGCAACTGTTCAAGGCTGACTAGGGGTGTGGCAGTTTAATGTTAGAGATCCATCCTTATGATCCTTTTTATTATATCCAATGCAGCAAGCTAGAACCCACAAAAATTAACATTGGCTTTTTTGCCTGGTTCAGCATTTAGACATACACCCTTTGAAATTACCCTTTAGTATTAAGTTGTTCTTGGACACTTTGCAGTTGCTGTACTAGAAAACCATGATGTACATATAAGGCATGAATGTGAACAACCTCCATCCACAGGGGCAGCTTAGGTCGTTACAGGAAATGAGGGACAAAAACCTTATTTTTCTGTGAAAGGTGTTAGTCTTAATATAAGGATGAGCTTCCTGTGAATCCTGGCCTGTTCCAGTTGCTGGTTCCCAGCAACCCCCTTCTTGCTAACCATGCTTTCCTTAGTGGATATGTGTACTTTATATCAGAGACTGGAAGAATAAAAGTTTCATGTTTTTCCTGTCTACTCACAGCTCTAAGTGCGACTGGCGCTCTGAGCCTTGGTCTGTGTGTGTGCTGCCCCCCCATGGGGTTCTGTAGATCTGAATAGAATATAGTTGCTTATAACTACAGGTCAGCTCTGTGACCTTCTGGAGTTCAGCAATAATCCCCATAAAGCATTGGTCTTAACCTGGCCACTAGTGCCATACAGCATTGGCATTATGTATAGAGTGTAATAGAACAGCAGCATGTATGTAAGACCACTAGATGGATTATATAACAAGTATAGTAGGGATTTTGGTTGGAACCAAATATTGGTCACCATTTTCAAATCACCTACTAGGTTCATGTCCAGGTTGCAACAAAGCTTAAAGCTGCCTTAAAAAGCAGCCCGGCCATGCAAATACAACAGCCCAAAAACATGGCTCCCCTAAGCAGTGGCATAGGCTGAGTAAGTTATAAATGAGGATAGCAATAAAGGGTGTGTATTATCACTAAGGTAAGGTATCTTCACACTGCAGACTGAGTGAATATCATGCATCTTAAAGAGAAGCAGATGGGATCAGTTCACACTGTGGGATCAGATCTAATACGGGGGGGCCCAAGAGAAGAGCAGCATGCCTAGTTATATGATGCTACTGTGATAAATACCCAGCCTGTTACAGATGAGTCAGTCAGGAAATCCAGAATATCCCTGCTCCCTAAAATAACCCCGCTTCTGCTATCTGTTTAAAAAAAGAATGAGGGGTGGATAGGAGCAGCAGGGAAGGAGAGCAAAATGTGCAATTTTGGCTCAGTGCGACTGACAACAGAGTGGGTGTTTCCTGCAGGGATGGCAAGGAGCACAACATAAGTCACATATCTACAGAACCACCATTTCCAATCCTCATTATAAATTAAGGAATTATTAATTTCTTTGCTACAACTATATGCTTCTTTCTTAATTGTTAATAACTTCTCATGAATTGGAAAGGGGCTTCATGAATTCTAATGGATCCTGAATATGTTAAAGTAGAAGGAAAGATACGATGGGGGGTTCCAAATGTTAGGCACACCCAGTGATTGTAACCACTTACCTGATACTCCGGGCCAGTGCTCCTAGTAACATAGTAACATAGTAAGTTATATTGAAGTTATTGAAAAAAGACAGAGCAGGCAAATACACAAGTTCAAATACAGGCCAGAAGTCAGGGCAGGAGGAAGACAAATTCAAATAATAAGTCAATGGTCAGGGCAGGCGGCAAGCAAATAGACAAGTCACAATTACAGGCCAGAAATCAAAACCAGAAGGTCATTAAATACAGAATAAATCTGTAATAGATCAGGAATATGCTCACATAATGGCACAAAATGTGGGTCACAAGGATGTACTCAAGGCTTTCAAAAACAGAGGCACACACAGGAAAGCATGAGGCAAGTTTTCTTCCGTCAAACCATCCTCATATCTATCTATCTACTGTATCTATCTATCTATCATCTCTCTTTTCCCTTCTGTTTTTGTTATTCATCCACCTGTTTCCTCTATCTTGTGTAACCCCTTCCATCTTCTTATCCATACAGTTAGGTCTCTAAACTATGACCTGTTCCCAACCAAATTGCATCTCCTATATATCCACCTCCAACCCTAATCAGGTAGTTCAAATTGCATAATACCTGTATCCTTGTGTTTTCTCTACAGTCACCCATTGTCTGGCTCCTACCATCTTCCCATACATTGTTGCTTTCCTCTTTCATCAAATTTGTATTTCTGCCCATTTTTTTAATTTGTTTTACGCAGTCAGTCTTTATTCCCTATACCAACATTTGTTTTCTTTCTCAACCACATGCCTAATCCTTTCTGCCTACTCTCTACCACCTATATAATCACCACCGCCCTCGCACCCAAGTGCCTTTACTAAATCTTTTCTCCCTTTAATTGTTTCTTATTGACAGTCCTTCCCAGCAACCACTTGAGCTCTTTTCTATATTCTCACATACTGACACTAATGCATCACATAAACCACTTATTTTCCACCTCTGTGTTCTCTTCGCATGCTTCGTTCCACTCCTTCCTACCCCTTGTCCTCCCACTGAACATCACTCAGATATTATCTTGATTTCTATTTATCCACCAGCTTTTTCATCCTTCACCCCCATGGCTTCCCCCTCACTGGCTCTATATCACCCTCCTGCCAAATGTACCAGCTCTACATTTCCAATATATTCACTCATTTATGCTATCTATAAAGGTTGCCACCCTTTTGCCCACAGGGAGCTGGACTTCCTGAAGAAAGAAGAAATGCAGAAACAGACACTGGAGGAGGTTGAAACTGCACATGCTACAGAGATTCAGAGGCTACAAGAGAAGGTGCGTCTCTGGCTTCCTTCATCTACCTTCTTTTGTTCATAATCTGTTTTGGATCTGTATATCTGTCCTTTTCTCTCTGTATTTTAAATAAAACCTACTCTTTCATTATACAACAATACTTTCCCTAAAGCATTACCATACACTGCCAGTTCCCCCAAGGTAATGGACATGGGATGATCAGAGATTGCCTGGTCTGAGCAATCAAATCTTACAGGTCATATTGAGATCATTTGGAGACCCATACAGATATTCATTGCCTAAACAGGCTATGGAGCTAATCAATGAAATTTTGAACTGAGGAAACTAAAAGGATCCCAGCAGGTCATACTTTGGCACATTTAAAAACACTTTTAGTGCACAACCACTTGAAGATACTATATGCAGGGATCAGTTCACTCCATGAACACCAAGGACTGTAAAGGTATCAACTCTAGACTGAAATGTGTACATGCCTTACGTAATGTATCTTCTTTTCTGT
Source organism: Xenopus tropicalis (assembly GCF_000004195.4). Classification (NCBI taxonomy): domain Eukaryota; kingdom Metazoa; phylum Chordata; class Amphibia; order Anura; family Pipidae; genus Xenopus; species Xenopus tropicalis. Next base: position 18,327,189 of record NC_030686.2, read on the forward strand.
CCCATTAGGTCTCTGAATTAGAGAAGAAGCTTTTGACTCTCCAGTCAAACACCACCGCCTAGATTCCGTATTATGAGGGCTAAGGCAATTTTGTTGGTGGAGCTCACTGCTTGTTCCACCTGCAGGATCTCAACTCCTTCTCCCCCACAACCCCCCCCCCCCTCCCAGTGATAGAACTAAGGACAATCTCTGCCTTCCATTGCTCATTTACTTTCCCTGTTATTAAAGTGAGGGGGGAGCTCCTCTGTGACCTGGACTCATGGTTCTTCAGGATCTTCTTACTGGACAAACAAGGAGTCCCAGTGGGCTGCACAGTTCATTTGATAGCGCCACTTTGGCCTGTATCTTCTTGAGGCCACAGGAATGTTTTACACAGTTGTTTTGTGGTCCTTGTCAATTGACAGCTTTGTGGCCTATATTCTATGGTGGCCTTGCAATGACTTTGGGACCCTCATATTGCTTGGATATTTTAGGCCCTCTAATGGCCTAAGGAATGAACCATGGCCCTTCACCTGGGACTTTGCGTGTCTCTGTGCTGTGTCTGTGCTGGTGGTCTGTGTCTCTTACTTGCCTTAGCATCACATGCAAGGTTTGTTTGGCACTTACCCTTACTTCCCTCTCTCTCTCTATCTCTATACTGTAGCGCCTCCCTTTCCTTTCCTTGCACTCACAGAGTGAGTGTGCCGAGCATTGCCCGAATGACAGGTTGTGTGTAAGGCTGTGCGTGCGTAACTTAAAAAATGTGTGCGTGTGTAAAAATGTAGTTAGCTGTGGATGTACTGTAATGTGTGTTAAAATGAATATAGGATATGCCAACACACATGCAGACTGATAGGTACACATCTAATACATATGAATACACACTCACACATACCTAACAGACCACCACAATAGTAAGTTCCTTAAAAGCTACTCAAGTTATACATACTGGTCCTGGGACTTGTGACCAGCTCAGTTAACCTCCAGGGCATGTAAACTCATCAAAGTGTTGCTTATATGCTGTGTATGTTGTGTGTGTATCTGTAAATAGATACACACAGATACACAAACCTGCTTTGGGGCAACACAGATACGTTGATGACAGCTGTATATAGTTCTGTATAAATGTGAGTCAGTATCTGCCTCTGACATTGCCACCTGCACCAAAAGTAAGCCAACCACAAAGCCGGGGCAGATGTTCTGAATTGAATGCATCATGGCATTGCCAGGATATTGCTGGTATCCATCTTAACTGCTGATTAGCATTATTTTAAAGGAAAACCTACACCAAAAAAAAGACAACAGTTCAGACCAATTTTTACAAAACAAAACCTTGGAACTGGGTCATGAAATCTGGAAAAAGCCCTTAATTTGATCAGTTTTATGACAAGGCATCTAAAGCACCCAGTTAAAAAGGAAAGTTTTTTCAGTCTTCATTTAAATGGGCAATTCTCCTTTGAATTAAAGTTTAGCATGATTTTTTTGTTTTGCAATTTGTCCTTTACATTAAGAATTTAACCTGTTATCTGCTTGCTAGGGTTAAATGTACCCTAGCACCTACCATAACCCTTGTATTGTGTTAAAATTCAAATGCAAAAATAAAGAAAGGAGGTGTGAGTTTTGGGGTGGCATGACATGCTATGGGATGGGTCTGACTAAATAAATTGCATTTTTCATACAACTCTTCTAGGTTTTCACATAGTATGTATGGAGAGAAACCATACATCTAGGCTAGCATAGGTCTTCCCTGGTACTAAGCACCCTTTTTGATGTAATAAAAGGGTACAGGGTGCCTTGAAGACCAGATTTTAGTCATCCAGTTCCAAAGTTTATGTACATTGACTTAGATGCCATTTTCATTATTTTTTGCCATTTATGAAAATTGGTGGGTGGGGTGTTTATGTAGAAAATCAGATAGGAGGTCCATTAGTACATTTTGGGCAAAGAATGGATAGGGGGTGCGAGGGTGTGCTGCTAGTGATGTGAATGGTTATAGGAAGGGGGCTGAATGACATTGTGCCAAATTACTATCTGTCTATTTATTGGTCTGTTACAGAAAAAAAAAACTTAATATTGAAAGGTTGTATAAATGTGAAGCTTTATGAGTCCATTTTTGGGAACAAGGATCAAAGTGTTTGGGGATTTGGGGGTCATGAGAAAAATTGAAATTTGGCATTAAACCAACTCTAATTATTCTACTTTTGCCATTATTTCAATAGGAGATATTCAAGTGGTTATTCAAATAGTAATAATGATTCATGGAGGAGACAAGGAGTGGAGGAATTATATGGAGTGTCAACAGTGGACAACAGGAGGAATTATAATGAGCTTTATATAGATTAATAATAGCTTCTTGCATTATAGGGAGGGTTATATGGGGCAATAGGGGGAGTTATATGGAGGGTTATATGGAGCAATAGGAGGAGTTATAGGGAGGGTTATATGGAGCAATAGGAGGAGCTATAGGGGGGGGTTATATGGAGCAGTAGGAGGAGTTATAGGGAGGGTTATATGGAGCAATAGGAGGAGTTATAGGGAGGGTTATATGGAGCAATAGGAGGAGTTATAGGGAGGGTTATATGGAGCAGTAGGAGGAGTTATAGGGAGGGTTATATGGAGCAATAGGAGGAGTTATAGGGAGGGTTATATGGAGCAATAGGAGGAGTTATAGGGAGGGTTATATGGAACAATAGGAGGAGTTATAGGGAGGGTTATATGGAGCAATAGGAGGAGTTATAGGGAGGGTTATATGGAGCAATAGGAGGAGTTATAGGGAGGGTTATATGGAGCAGTAGGAGGAGTTATAGGGAGGGTTATATGGAGCAATAGGAGGAGTTATAGGGAGGGTTATATGGCGCAATAGAAGGGGTAATAGGGAGGGTTAAATGGAGCAATTTATATGTTATAGTTATATGGAGGGTTACCATACCTCCCAACATTTGAAAAATAGAAAGCGGGAGAAAAATAAATGGTGTGGTAGTGCATCAAAAACATTTTACCACACACATTTTTTTGTGACCACACCCCCTAAATACCACTCCCATTTTATGAAATTTGGCAGGTTATTTAAAGTTTGAACATATTTCTGGGGGTTTGGGGGTCTTCTTTTATGTGTGTTACAGTTTTGCTAATGAAGGTTAAGAAATTGGCCATTAAGATGTAAGTCTCAGTTCCTTCAAAAAACCTGTTTATCTTATTAGTAACAGATGTATCTAAGTGCAGGTGTTGAGTATTCTGGGCTCTGCCAAAAGCTACTTATCTAATTAAGTTTGAGAAACTTTGTATCTTTTTTGGCATTCAGTTCAGGAGATTAAAGGGAAATGAGGGATTCAATAAGAATGTGGGACTGTGGCATGATCTGTTAAAATTGGACTGTCCCCCCAAAATCAGGACAGTTGGGAGATATGGGTTATATGAAGCAATAGGGGGCGTTATAAGAAGGGTTATATAGAGCAATAGGAGGAGTTATAGGGAGGGGTATATGGAGCAATAAGAGGAGTTATAGGGAGGGTTATATGGAGCAATAAGAGGAGTTATAGGGAGGGTTATATGAAGCAATAGGAGGCGTTATAAGAAGGGTTATATGAAGCAATAGGAGGTGTTATAGGAAGGGTTATATAGAGCAATAGGAGGAGTTATAGGGAGGATTATATGAAGCAATGGGAGGAGTTATAGGGAGGGGTATATGGAGCAATAGGAGGAGTTATAGGGAGGGTTATATGGAGCAAAGGGAGGAGTTATAGGGAGGATTATATGGAGAAATGGGAGGAGTTGTAGGGAGGGGTATATGGAGCAATAGGAGGAGTTATAGGGAGGGTTATATGGAGCAATGGGAGGAGTTATAGGGAGGGTTATATGGAGCAATGAGAGGAGTTATAGGGAGGGTTATATGGAGCAATGGGAGGAGTTATAGGGAGGGTTATATGGAGCAATGGGAGGAGTTATAGGGAGGGTTATATGAAGCAATGGGAGGAGTTATAGGAGGTTATATGGAGCAATATATGCAGAGTTATAGGGAGGGTTAAATGGCACAATGCAAGGATATTTAGGGTAGTTTATTTTGAGCAATGTTAAAAATACACTTAAAAAGCCACACCAACCAAAACTTTTTGCAACAACCTTACATAATATTACAATAATATGACAAGATATTATTATTCCAAAACAATCATTAATGTGTGAATAATTAGCTAATGTACTATTTAAAAACTACTTTTCTATCTGAATATGAGAATATATTACATTTTGTCTGTATAGCAGAAGGTCAGGGATAATCTACTATAAATCACTCCTTATAGATCTACAGATGGAAGATAAAAAGAAAAACAGGTTAATGGGGTACACATACTTTTGTTTATACTAATATGATCTCCTAAGGTCAATATCAGACTGCTAGGCTTTTATAAAAGATAACAGAGGTAGGGGTTGCCACATTTCTCTGTGACAAATATTGGCCTTTGGGTTGGGGGGGTGGAGCGTGATGTCATTTGGTGCCAGGCTATGACATATTTGGCAGACTGGGCGGAGTTATAGGCGGAGCATAGTTATAAAGGGTGATCAGCAGCAGAGCGGGTCAGGGAAGGGAGGGATTTCTAGACCAGTGCCTATTTACAGGCAAGTACAGTCAGTAAATATAAAATACTGGTGCTGGCCCTAGCTGGGGATTTACTGGTTATGTGGTAGCCCTAAACAGGGGGGATATAATGTGTCCCAGTGGGGATCTCCACAGCTTTCCATTTACTTGTGTAGAATATTTTAGGATTATCTGTATTATAATCAACACAAATAAGTTTTTGTGTTGGGTAAAATACTGTCCTTCGGCTTCAGCTTATTCTTCCGCTTTTTCTTTTTATTCTTAGCGCCCCCCATTTTCTAAACGCTACTCCTCCTACAGTTTTAGGGGTACAACACCCTAACTCTCCAAACTTCTTCACCCAATAGCGGAGCAGGTTGTTCTTTTCTAAGCGATCCGGCCCCCCGTCTTTTTGTGGCGCCGCTCCGAACCCCACAATTTTTCCATTGACTTTGACAGGGATGTTTTCAAACTGCTGCTAATCTTACTTTGAAGCTACACCCCCCCAAACTTGAATAACATAATAATGGGGTCACCCCGAATGAAACAGCGACATTTGTTGGATGACCCCAAAGTGGGAGGGGCCAAAAACAGGCAATCAAATTTCACCCATTGACTTTAATGGGAAAATTGAAGCTGCTGCCAATCTTACAGCTTTGAGGTTACACCCCCCAAACTTGAATCACACAGTCATGGGGTCAGCCTGAATGAAAATATGATGATTGCTGGATGCCCAAAAGTGGGTGGCGCTGTGAAGAGCCAATCAGATTTTACCTATTGACTTGGCAGAAATCCAACCCGCTGCCATTTTCACAGTAATAACACCGGGGGCCCCAAACTTTGCAGAGTTAGGCACCAGGTAACTGTGGTTTAAGGTAAGAAAAAGTGGGCGGAGCCACCAACATCCAATCAGATTTTACCTATTGACTTTTAATGGGGAAATTCAACCTGCTGCCAGTCTCACAGTATTAACACCAGGGTCCCCAAACTTTTCACAGTTGGTCACTAGAGGACTTCAGTTTTAGTTTTGAAAAACTAGGCGGAGCCACCAACAGCCAATCAGATTTCACCTATTGAATTTTATTGGTTTGATGCCAGGGTCCCCAAACTTTGCACAGTCAGTCACTGGCTGATAACATATTCAGGGTTAGAACAAGTGGGAGGAGCCACCAACAGCCAATCCACTTCCACCCATTAGATTTCATTGGTTTATATTTAAACTGATGCTATTATTTAAATATTAATTCCAGGGTTGTTAAACTTTCCAGAGTTAGTCACTGGGTATTTGCCATTCAAAGTTAGAAAAAAGTGGGTGGAGCCACCAACAGCCAATAACATTTCACCTATTTACTTCCCAAAATTTGCAGAGTTGGTCACTGGGGGACTGCAGTTCAAAAAAAGGAAAAGTGGGTTGGGCTACTAAAGCCAATCAGATTTCATCCATTGAATTTTATTGGTTTAAATTTAAAATGCTGCCATTCTCACACTATTAATGCCAGAGTGCCCACTGTTTGTCACTGGGTGACTTCGACTCAAGGTTAGAAAAAGGGGGTGGGCTCACCAACCACCAATCACAATTCACCTACTGACTTTTATTGGTTTAAAGGACAAGGAAAGTCAAAATCTATTAAGCACACTATTAAATAGTACTACTATTGCTGTGTAAAAACGCTATATTTCTGGCTTGCCTAATGAAAGATTTACAGAGATACACCTGCTACATTCAACTTACTTGTTTCAGTAAACAGCGCCGCCATCTTTAACAAGGGATGCCCATTCCCTTTCCCTCTCTTGTCTCTACTGCGCATGCGTCCCCCGCTCCCCCCTGCATCCTTCTCTGTCCCCCCCCAGCTCACACACCAACTCGTCCAGCTCAAATCACCCCCAGCGCCTGCCTGCCGGCTGCGTCCTCTTGTCACTGTCACCCCCTCCCGCTCCGCTCCGTTCCTCGCTTGCCTCTCTCCCCCCCAGTACCTGCCGGTTGCATCCTCTTGTCACTGTGGCCACCCCACCCCGCTCCGCTCCCCGCTTGCCTCTCTCCCCCCAGCCTGCCTGCCGGTTGCATCCTCACTGTGGCCACCCCCCCCCCCACTCCGCTCCCCGATTGCCTCTCCCCCCCAGCATCTGCCTGCCGGCTGCGTCCTCTTGTCACTGTGGCTACCACCCCCCGCTCCGCCCCCCGCTTGCCTCTCTCCCCACCACAGTCCCCCCTCTCCGCTCCGCTCCCCGATTGCCTGGTCGCATGGTCTGTGCAGGAGCGATGCATTATGGGAATCTTAAGGGCACTATTAAGACAACTGAAGGTATGCCTGCAGCTTGAGATTAACTCTTTATTAGCCTTTCCTTCTTCTTTAGTTCCAGGTTAGAAAAAGGGGGTGGAGCCACCAACCGCCAATCAGATGTCACTCGTTGACTTTCAGTGGGGAAATTTATGTTGCTGCCATGCAGACACTATTAAAACCAGGGTCCCCAAACTTTCCACAGTGGTTTTTACTGTATAACTGTGGTCCAGTCCAGTTTGTTCTCAAACTTCCCTTTCTAGTTATTTATGCATTTTTCAACTTTAACAAAGAGAAAGAAAAATAGAAAGGAAAAAAGGGGGAAAAGAAGAAGAGGAAAAATCTCATGCTAGACACTGGAGCCAATTAGTTTCATTACTATTACACTTAAACAGTAGGGTTAGCAGACGTTTCATGAAAAGAAATCCTGGGGCCACATACAGCATCAAATTTTTGGTACAACCCCTTGTAATTATTTTTGGTTGGTAAGAGTGCTATTAACTAACTCCAAAACAGAATAGATGGAGGAGACTTCCATTGTAGGAGGATGGCTTTTTTGAGGTAGCAAAGTCTGGCATAATGATTAAGTCCAACAATTGGTGATAAGATCCAAGGAAAATTTAGGGCATCTGAAATACAATGAACAATATCTCTCCAAAAGTGTTGTACAACTGGGCAACTTTAGAACACATGCATATACCAAACAGTTTCCCGTTCACTCTTTATACAGGTATCAGAAGTATGGGGGTACATCTTGGATAGCCTATATGGCGAAAGATAGACCCAATTAGGAAATTTCATCTGTATGTATCTGTCCCTAATTGATATTATCAAGTCTGGAATTTGCCTTAAGATAGGTCTGGAACAGGGGTAGGCAGAAGAGGCACCTGCTTAGGGTGCAACAGTGAAGAGGCGCTTGGCAGGTACCACTGTTGCCACCTAGTCCAGGATCTCTTCATTTCCCGGCGCTCCCTCCACTACCGCCATCCCTGCGTGTGTGCACATGCGCATGCGGCGAGGGGACCGGCGGGGGCGAGGTGCTGGCCGGGTCGCCTAGTGTGCCCGGCCGACTTGGCCCGCCTCTGATCTGGAATGTCCCTCATCTATTTCTCTAGTACCTTAGCAAGTTGGTCTGGATTGGCCTGCCATAGGATAATGTTGTACCAAGATAGGAGCTTAGTGAGGTTTTCCCTATGTAGGTATTTTTCAAGAGTGGTATCTACTATGTCTATCGGTCTAGTCTGGAATTGGGTGAAGAAGGTGTGTCAAAGCTGGAGTTATCTAAATTGCTTGTGGATTTTGATGACATTTTCTAAGTGCTTGGAAATGTCTTGCAGGTGTTTGCAGTGTGAAGCCCACTGGGAAATGCTGGGTAGAGAGGTGCCCACCATGGCCACACCTGTTGTGGGCCATGGGCATGTTTAAGAGCCTTCTGAAATGCTAGGATAATTCTAAGCATAGGGGTAGTGGTTGTATAATATGAAGAATATGGTATTCTATTTAACTATTTAACTATATAACTATCAGGGTCAAGTTAGCTTCTTCAGATTTTGTGTGGTGCTTATTAATGATGATCCCCAGGTATTTGAATGATTGTACTACTTGAAGGTGACCTATTTGCCTAAAATTGGGATGGAGGGAGTGGATCTTTTAGACAAAAAAAGGCAGATTGCACTTTTTTTTTATTTATGCGTTTTTCAACTTTAAAAAAGCGCAATATAAATAGAAAGGAAAAAAAGGGATAAAAGAAATGGGAAGAGAAAGAAAAGGAAAAATGTAGTGCTAGACACTGGAACCAATTAGTTTTATTACTATTATACTTAAACAGTAGGGTTATCAGACATTTTGTGAAAAGACATCCAGGGGCCCTATACAGCATCAGATTTTTTGGGACAACCTCTTGCAAAGGAAAGTCAACTTTTGTTTGGTAAGTGTGATGTTAACTAAGTCCTTCCAAAGCAGAAGAGATGGAGGGGCAAAATACTTCCATTGTAGGAGGATGGCTCTTTTGGTGTAATAAAGAAGTTGGAGTCAATTAGTGAAAGATCCAAGGGAAATTTAGGGCATCTGAAATATAATAAACAATATCTCTGGGCAAATCTAGAACACATGCATATACAAACCAGTTTCCCGTTCACACTTTATACAGGTATCAGAAGTATGGGGGTACATCTCGGATAGCCCGTATTGCATAAGATAGACCCAATTAGGAAATTTCTATGTATCTGTCCCTAATTGATATTGTCTGGAATTTGCCTTAAGGCATCTACCCACATTTCCTCAGATAGATCTGAATGTCCCATTTTGGAAGGAACACCATCAGGTAGGGTGAGTGGTAGGGTCGGATTGGGGCGCCCCGAGGCCAGTCCCCCCACCTTGACCACAGGTGCATGTGCATCACAACTCATACGGAGCATTGGGGAGAGGACTTTTATGTGCGTCGCCCCTAAATTCCTACTGCCCTAGGCCCGAGCCTTTGTGGCCTCTCCACAAATCCCGAGTTGGTGAGTGTTAGCTGTCCCCATGCATCTGTTTTGTTGGATAAGTGTTTATTTAGAAGGGTGAGGTTAGCATCTTCAGATTTTGTGTGGTGCTTATTAATGATGATCCACAGATATTTGAATGATTGTACCACTTGAAGGTGACCTATTTGCCCAGAATGGGCTGGAGATTGTATTTTTTGGAAAAATTACTGATTTGGTTTTATTCATACGTATAATGCCAAATAGGTGCTGAATTCCTCTATCAGGGTCAGTGCATTGGTTAGTGCTTCTCCCAGATAAGTATAATTACATATCATCTGCATATAATGATATTTTTTCTGTTAGTCTGCCAACCTGTAAGCCCAGTATATCAGGGGAGTCCCTTATTAATATCGCTAAGGGCTCTATAGCCTAGGCAAAAAGCAAGGGAGACAGGGGGCACCCCTGTCTCATTCCACACCCCAGTTGGATGGGTTTCGAGAGCCTCCTGTTGACCAATACTTTCTCTTGACTTTGCAGATATAATGCCCTCACCCAGGCATATTGACAATAGCTTCTTCTATATCCTCTACATATCTGTCTAGGTCTATTTTTGTATCTGGTGGGATGGAGTTCTACCTTATCTAAAAAGTTGCAGAGTTAGCTATGTGGGGTTGGGGGTGAGCTGCGTATGTACCCTGAAAGTATTGTCTGAAGCAGTCCAATATCCGCTCTATTTCTGAGATTTGGTCACCATTTTTATCTCTAATGTTTGCTATCACTGGGATTGTCTTCTTTAGCTAATAATGCAAAAGGTTTCCCATTTTTTTGCCTCTATCAAACCATGAAGCTTTGCAGTTGATGCATTTTTTGATACATAATAAATCAAGCTGTCTCTGTGCACCCCCAATCATCTCTTTAGCAGTATTATTAGGATCAGGAACCAACTTTTGTACGGGCTTTGCCAGGGACGATTTAGCTGTGTTTATATTGGCCTGAATTTCCCGTCTGGCAGCAGATATCAGCGAGGTATAGAGCCCCGGTAAAGAGCCCCCTAGTATAGGCTTTTCATGCATGCCATACCATCTGTTCTGACGCCGTGTTAATATTTTGTTCTCAATAATTTTAGCAGATTACCCTTTAGCAGACATGGGCCCTATGTTACTTTTAGGGCTTAGAAATTTGCATCATTAATGGGACAAATGTTTTAAAACTATAACAAATTCTAGGAAACGCCATGAAGTGGGAGGCTGTCTCACAATTGATTAAAATACCAGTAAGTAGAACTTATTTTGTTCTAATCTAGACTTTTGTTTCTGGGTATGGGACTAAGCTGTCAGTGGTGGCTCCCCTCTCCCTAGCTCCCTGTACAGGTGGGAGGCTTAAATAATGCAGCAGCCACATGCATATTTTATAGCTTGCCCAGTATTATAGTGCTGAGTGACAAGCTGGAGTCCCCTTCACAACATCACACACAAGCTTCCCAGAGACTGAGGGATACGGCAGGCTTCCTAAACACAACAACTAACTAGTGGATTATGGAGGTAAGAAGAACATGCTCGTTGGCTAACCCAATAGGTGAACTTGGTATAAGAGCTTGCAATTCTTCTAGGTGGGGCGATAGCTTAAATGCATGTTAAGGCTTATGGCTAGCAGGCTTATAAGCATAGAAATAAGCACTTTTACATTGATCAAGAATCAATGTTAGAACCTGGTAGTCCAATCTGCTGACTATGCTTCATGGTGAGGTCCTTCTTGGGATTTGGGCACTGTTGGAACAGGAGAGAAAGGGAATGTGTAATTATCAGTGGCATTAGACAGTTCGTAATCAATTGTACATTTTTTATTGACTTATTTAACTCCTTCAACGAACACATCTTCTCTCCAGTTTGGAACATAACCATTTATCTGGTTGCTTGGTTACCCAGGCAACAAGGCAGTGGTCTAAATGGCACACCAGAAGAGGAATAAAAGATGCCCTACAATGAAAGATGAGTGAACAAATAAATACCAGCCAAACTCTATCATCAGGCTGTGGCAGATGGAATAACATGAGTTTATCATGAGGGAGACCTGAGGGGGCCTGGGATAAAAGGGGCATTGCAAGGTTCAATTATTTATTTTATTTTACCCCTCTCATTTATAATATAATCACTAAAAAAAATCTGCAGCCTTTTCATTATTTTTAATGTAATAATATGGTTTGGAACAGTACCCTAAGCCCCGTCCCCTGTTCTCCTGCTGATCTGGCTGACTACTTTGAGACCCAAATAATGTAACAGTAGTCGCCTGTCCTCAGCCTGCCTTCAACCTGCATCCTCCCAATCCCACAATTCCCAGTAGACGAGATGTCAATAAGGAAAAGGTCACCACAGTGCAATGCATTCTGGGTTATGTAGTTCCTGCATGCTGTCTGTAAGCTATGAAGATTTTGTTACAATTTGTAACATCAATGTTTTAGTCCCTCCTCCCCTTCCAGGAATTCAGAAAGAGAAGAACTGTTTTGCAGCTGGATTTTAGCACATAAAAACTTACTTCATGCTTTTTGAAGGAACAGATTACAGTGAGAGGTATATTAGGGGGCTCTGTGCTGTGTGGGGCTCTTTAACAAATTTTGGTTCAGAAGCCATAGTTCCCTTTTAAATTATTGGTTAATTACAATTCTTAGAACGCCCAACTCCCCCCACCCCTTTCTGATAGGATTTAGTTGTGCTGTAAATTGAAATTCTGCAGTAACAGAGGGGCTGCAGGTTGGACAACACTGATTTAATTGTTATGTTATCATCTGGCCCTATTGCCTTTCTTTGTGCCCTAGTATAGCTGCTGCCTCCTCTCTTCCTACGTACAGCTGCTTTTCTGTAGGACATCATTATGTGCGGTGACCAGGGTGCTCGCCCTTATTTGCATTCCCCTAATGACAGTTATATATTTTCAGCCAACACCATGAATGCATATCAAAAACATAGTAAAGAAGTATATTAGGATGAAGGTGCAGGTAAAGCAGCAGGTAGCATTGTCCCATCTGTTAGAGATCAGTGTCAGGTGTCAACAACAGCTTGAGGATGGCAGCCATGACCAGACCTGGAGGAGGAAGGGGAAAAGGTGAAACATAAGGTACAAAAGGAGATGGTGTTTGGCAGTAACTGAATCCCAAGAGATGGAATGGAGGCGCATAGATAGACATGCTGTACAGGCACATCCAGATGGGTACATACAGAGCAGTTGCTACAATTTCTTCAGCGAAAGATAGTGGTGGCAAGGCAGACAATGCATGTACTGCTACTGCACAGAGAATTGCTTCATTCCTCTTGGCAGATCAGCTCACAATAAGGAGGATAAAGACATTAGGGTTGATTCACTATAGTGTGATAAAACGAGCTCTATTTATAGCATGCGTTAGAAATTTTATTGCGTCTTATTTTTCGTGTCTTAATGCACGATTTACTAAAAGGATATTTGCGTTAATTTAGACGCCATGCTGTTTGCGCTATTTAAGTCGCAGCTATTTTTGTGCAGTATTTGACGCAACGCACGCTACTTAAAGCAGCACGCTACTTGTTGCGTGTGCTAATTAATGCACCTGTGCTACTTATCGCACCCACGCCATATTAGCCATACACACCATTATGTTCGTAAAACTACTGTTCTGAAAATGACCATTTCCCTGCAAACTGGCGGCTGCATCACTCTAGGGCCAACACAGACTTGAATAAATAACACTGCAAAGTCCTTATTGTGTTGCCAAAAGCTCATGAACTCTACTTTTCTATAATTACTGCCTGCCCCAAGTAGGTGTTAATTTTCGCATAGACTAATGCGATATTTAGTGCGTCCAAGTGTTTGTGAATCATGCGTTAGTATTATCTCTGCGCGCTAATTAACGCAATTCGTTAAAATTAAAGCATTCGATTGCACACTATTTAACGCACGTGATATGTGACTTAAAGCATTCAATAATACTTCTAGCGAATCCCACGTTTTTTTTTGCGTCAATTTTAATGCAAAAAAGCAAGAGATAACGCTTATCGACCTTTTGTGAATCAACCCTATTTTCTTTTGTTTTAAAAATGGGAAAAGTTTACCTATAAATGAAGTTTTTAGTATGTTATAGACACACTTATTCTAAAAACATCTCAGTTGGTTGTTATGTATGGTTTTTCCTATCCTGCTGCTGTCGAGTAAGTGATACTTTTATATGGTTATAGGAGTCACTTATTTTGTCACCTTGGTGGTGGGTCAAATTAGGCTAATCCAGCTTTGGGGAGAGGTTTGCTTTAATGGTCCTCACCCAATGATGTTTCCAAGCTTGCACTGCAGATTTCAATTGCCCGGCTATAGTTTTGGTTTGGAATGGTATATAGATATATATATATATATAGCAAAAAAGGTTTGACGACAAGCACACCCTCAGTGATCCTTGAGAAAGGTCCTATTATGTTCGCAATAAACTTGTGATATTTTTAAAAGGTTGTGCTGGTCGTGAAACCTTTTTGGCTAAATATTTAAATTTGGCTTTGCACTCCGCGAGACATAAAGTTTTTGCCATTGGAGTGCAGACACTGCAAAGACTGGTGTGCACCAATATTCACTAGATTTTTTATTTTTAATGCTTAATTGGTAGCACCTGGGTCTTTTGACCACGCTTAGGAGTGATGAATCTACATATGTTATATATATATATATATATATATATATATATATATATATATATATATATATATATATATAGAACAAAAAAGGAAAATGCCGCACTCACAGGTCTTAGTGTAAAAATTCAGCTTGTTTATTTCAAACGTCTATCTAACGTTTCGGCTGCTTCCACAGTATTTTTCAAAGTGATAAACACACAGAAACACCCACTGATAAACCCTAAGTGGCGCCAAATTAAAGCTGATGGCGTCATCCTGCGAGTAATCAGTCAACCCCCACTACAGTGTACATATATGCAAATAAAAAAAAACAAACAAATAACTATACCAAATTCAAGTGTGTTAATACCAGAAATCAATAGAAAGAACAGTAAAGAAATAGTATACAAAAGAATCTGTGGTAGAGGGAAAAAGAACCAAGATCAGAAATGCACAACCACCTGTATAGCTGAACTGCAACTCCCTTATAGTGCTGAGCGAGCGAGGATATATATATATATACAGTAGAACCCCCGCCCCCTATTTTATCCCAATCCCAGAATAAAAACTGTTGTAAAAACCAGGAAAATGTAAAATCGGGGAAATATATTATGCATTATATACTGAATAGACCACACACCAAAAACAGTGTGTATGTATTTATGTGTTTACTTGGAAGGTACCAATGTTTTAGCATGGAGCTGCCCAGTGAATTGGTTAAATCCATAAGCCAATGTCCAATGAGGGCTTCCCAGATCCAGGGGACGGGGGTGGAAGGGATAATGAAGACATAATCCAGCACTATTAATCCTGCACAGGGATTACATTTCCCTCAAGGATTTATGCAGCAGGACACAGATTTCTGATGAAATCCATTAGTTTGCAGGAAGCTCTGTATGAAACCGGACTAGAAGATGGCTAAGGTAGGTCACAAGCTGATAGATACCCAGCTAAGATGGGGTGGTTTTATAGACTTCATTAGAAATATGCCTTGTAAAGGCCTATAGGACTTTTACATACACTTATAGATAGAACCAAGTATAGATGTTAGAACCTAGACATGCTCAGAACACACAAAAGTCATAGATACTCAAACTATAGACACAGATGCAGAGTATATAGATAATGTACCTACAGAAACCCACTGCATACGTACTGGATTTATAAAAACATGCTGCATAAACATGGGACCTACACAGCCACACAACATGGATACAGGACCTATAGATACACACTACATACAGTAAATACAGAAGATATAGAATTAAACTTTGTAAATACAGGAGAGACAAGTGGTGAATGCAGAAGAGACAGTAGATCGATGCGCAGGAAAGTGCTGAGATGACAGCTATTACTGAGCTGCCAGTGAGACTGCCCATACGCTGTACATGAAAGCACTGGCAAGCTGTGGGTTAGTGCAAGGACAGTACAAATATCACTGGCTGAAGATGCAGCATTTGATAATTGGGGCCACAGGCAGTTGAATGTGTTCTTGATTGGGGGGCAAATAGAGGCTGGGTTGTGCTCTGTTCAATGAGTTGTGCAAATCAGGCTTGGACTGGCAATATGTGGATTCTGGCAAATGTTAGAGGGGCTGCTCTAGACCAGGGATCCCCAATATTTTTGTTTTACCTGTCACAATTAAATGTAAAAAGAGTTGGGAAGCAACACAAGCATGTTCCTGGGGTGCCAAATAAGGGCTATGATTGGCTTTTTAGTAACCCTATGTGGGCTGGCAGCCTACAAGAGGCTCTGTTTGGTGCTACATCTTTTTTATGCAACCAAAACCTCCAAGCCAGAAATTCAAAAATAAGAACCTGTGTGGCCACTGGGAGCAACATCCAAGGGTTTGGTGAGCAACATGTTGCTCCTGAGGCAGTGGTTGCTTGGGAATCACTGCCATTTATAGTCACCATGTATTGGGCTGGTGGGAGGCTGTTTGGGCCTCTGTGTGCTTAAAGGAGAAAGAAAGGTTTATTAGCTGTTTATTAGCTGTAAATACAGCCATAAGCACTCACAGAAACGCTGCACTGACTTCTCTGTCAAAAGATTAGTTATGTCTGTAATTCCTGTGCCAGAGACAAGCAGCTTTCTGCTCTCTGCTCTCTCCTGCTCCCCCCTCCTTCAAGAATGCTAAAAACTCACTCCCCCCTCCCTTAGGAATGTGGATCTGAGCAAATCAGCAGGAAGCTGACTCAGAGGGGCACATTTACTAATCCACGAATGTCCGAAAAGCATCCAAATGAGTTTTTTTCGTTATAGTCTTACTAACTGAGCATGTTCACTTGGTCTGGGTGTCTGTGCAGGAGTGAGGTATTATGGGAACTTTCTTTACCCAGCTCAGCATTTTTTCTTCCTGTTTGGCTTCTGATCTTCTGAACAGGTGGAATATGGGGAGACTAAAGGGCACTATTGAGACAACTGAAGGTATGCCTGCAGCTTGAGATTAACTCTTTCCTAGCCTTTCCTTCTCCTTTAAAATGCCAGGGCCTATTTTGAATCCCAGTCCAAGCCTGGTACAGATAGATATCCCTTTTGCAAATTTGAGAGTAGGACAACAGACAAAGTACTGAGGCTTCTCTGCTGGAGACCTCAGAGACACATTGGAAATGGCTAAAGAGCATTTAAGGAAGGAAGTGGGTGAACCCCTGATCTTCCAAGTATGAATCAATTTAGCGTAGATTGGGAAAGGGTTGGGAAAGGCAATAGTCTTTCAGGTGGCGTTCAAGGCTTCTAGCACAAGCTTCTATTGAGATACTATGAGATACTTGTTATGCTATCTGCAGGTCAGCAGCATGCTAAGGGCAACTTACTAAGTCCAGTCCCTGACCACAGACATTAGTAGCTCACCTTTAGAAATATATGTAGCTATATGCATGTGAGGACCTAGAACATGGTAACATAAAGTTCTCATTTGTCCATATGCACTAAATACAATGTAATACAGAGAGTAGATGTCATATGGTTCAGCATGGATTTCATTGCTATATTCTAATTATAATCAAATGCTAAAATATATGGATTTTTTTATTACAGTTTCATGAGTATTTGAGGTGATGGAGACCTGCAGAAGAAAAACACAAGTCTAACCTGTAGCTGGTAAACTATGGTAAGGTAGTGATCACGCCACTACCCTCAAAATGCTGGAATTGCTTCCCCTCTTGCTGATAATCGTACCTTCCTATTCTAACATAGTTCAGAACTGCCCTAACTTCTGCCTTTGCTATGAGTCTTCCAACCTTGTGGAATGCCGGAATCAGAACCTCCTCAGTGTTCCACACCATCTGTCACACAGCACGTGGATGTTGGATCTAAGACATAATAACCTCAGCAGATTGGATCCTGCGTCCTTCCAAGCTTTGTGGTCACTCCGTATCCTCCTCCTTTCAGACAACAGGATTGAGAAGGTGTCCCCTAGATCTTTCCGCTCTCTTGGCTTCCTTGAACGCCTGGACCTCTCCTATAACCAGCTTTCCAGCCTGCCCTTTGACTTCTCCAGGGGCTTAGGTTCCTTGAGAGAGCTGAGGGTACCTTCCAACCGACTGACAGTCTTGAGCTATGAAAGCCTTCGCCATTTAGAAAGTCTGGAGAAGTTGGATTTAAGCAAAAACTTCTTGGCTTCTGTAGAGCAAGGAGCTTTCCGTGGACTGTCCAGGCTTCGTCACCTCCACCTTCAATCTAACCTTCTTTATGCAATAAGAGGTGGTTACTTTTTCATGCTTCAGAATCTTGAGCTATTAGACTTGTCAGACAACAATATCAGCAGCATAGCAGTGGAATCCTTCACTTCTCTGCACTCACTTAGACTCCTTGCTCTCTCTGATAACCAGCTCAGTCACCTTAAATTTAAAACCTTCATTAATATACAGACCCCAAGCACTCACATGCAGGTATCTGGCAATCCCTGGGTGTGTGACTGTGACCTACAGAGAGTATTTGGCAAGATCAACAGTGTTAGACACCTGCACATAGATGACTATGAAAATCTAACTTGTGCTGGTCCTCCACAGCTCTTGGGAGCAGCTCTAGACTCAGTGGACAGCCAACTGTGTGTGGCTGAGACAGCCACCGTCTTGGTGATTACTATCACCGTTCTCGTAACTGTGATTGCTGCTATTGTCATGGCTGAGAGGAATCGGAAGAAGAACCAGGACAAGAACTGGAATGAACTAGATGGACCCTTCGAAACCCAGGACAAGTGATGACAGCAGCTTTGCAAGCTGGGCCGACTCACTACAGTAGTATGTCTCAGAATATCAACTGAAACACCCAGGAGAACATGTCATATAATTTAAGGGGAACCATTAAATATTTGGCTGCTTCTTTGGACCCAACCTGATTATAAGGGGTCTTTTTAAAGGGGGGATTGAGATCAATTGTGTTTGCTAATATACTTTCATATTAATATGACCTTGTCTGATCAGCATGTTAGTGTAAATACAACACCCAGCACCCTCTTGTATTTATCTTTGATTCTATTAATCCAGCTCTTGCATCTTTACTTGTATATGTCCGCCTATGTTGAGAAAGCAATTAATTCCAAAGGAAAATATTAGTGGGATAGTCTCAGGCATCAGAACTATGGGGCAGAGCCAGGGTGATACCCCAGGAGATTTTCTCCTGATTTAAATTTTTTTTTGTAGGATGCAGGCAGGCAGGTAGATGAAGGAAACGTTTTCAGTGCGGCAGGCACCATACTGCACCAAAATGTATCCCCCCTTCACCACCCACCTCCTCCCAATATGATCTTCTGGGGCCCTTGAGGAACAGGGCCCACCTTTGTGCCATAGTATCCGTTAGCAAATATTCAGCGGGTAACATTCACTGGTCACCTGGTTGAAAGTAAGAATCTGATTGATATGGGTTACTAGACTTGGAGCAAAAGTTGCCCGTTTTATGACATTAACGCCATTGCTGGGTACACCTTGGGCCTCTGCTGCTGCTCTCATCTCAACTTTCCTTTTTACAGAACTTTTACACTGGGGGATAATAATGGTGGCCTAGGGTCCTAGTTCTAATGACACTCACCACAATGTAAAAGAAAATGTATTCACTCTGTCTTAACTTGTGTTGCTTATTGGCATTTTGTGTGATACCTGTGATTGAAACTAAATATTATTTTGGATGCTCTATTCGTGCTTGATTAATTGGAAATCCATTTGTTCTACTCAGACCCTCTCCTATACTTTTGCCAGCCTGCCATTCAAACCACTGCCTGGTTGCTAGTGGGACCCTAGAAACCAGTTATATTATGACAGAGAGCTATTGGGAAAAAAAAGATAATTAAAAAAGCACAACAGAATAAGAAAAGGAGCAATGGCAAATTGTGTATATTAATGCCCTTGTCTACATCAAACAAAAAGTTAATTTCAAAGATAAGAGCATTTTCTTGACCCGTCCTTTTGTTAAAGGAACAGTAAGGGCTCTGGTACACGGGGAGATTAGTCGCCCGCGGCAAAACTCCCTGCTCGCGGGCGACTAATCTCCCCGAGTTGCCTTCCCCCTGCCATCCCACCGGCGAACATGTAAGTCGCCGGCGGGATGGCAGACGCGGCGGCGCTATTTCGCGCAAATCGCCGAAAAAGACTCGCGAGGCTTTTTCGGCGATTTCCCAAAATCGCCCCGCCGCGTCTGCCATCCCGCCGGCGACTTACATGTTCGCCGGTGGGATGGCAGGGGGAAGGCAACTCGGGGAGATTAGTCGCCCGCGAGCAGGGAGTTTTGCCGCGGGCGACTAATCTCCCCGTGTACCAGAGCCCTTACACCAAAAAATTATAGAGTTTTAAAGTAAATAAAATATAACATACTAGTGCCCTGCACTGGTAAAAGTTGTGTGTTTGCTACAGTAACTCTACTATAGTTTATATATAATAAGCTAGTGTAGCCCCGGGGGCAGCCATTCAAGCTGGAAAAAAGGCACAAGTTACATAGCAGATAAGTTCTGTATAATACAATAGTGTTTTATCTGTTATCTGCTAAGTGCCTGTGCCTTTTCTCCTTTGAATGGCTGCCCCCATGGCTACATAGCTGCATTCTTTATATAAACCATAGTAGTGTTTCTGAGGCAAACACACCAGTTGTACCAGTGCAGGGCAGCAGTACATTATATTGGAATTTCTTTTATACACTTGAATTTTTTGGTGTTACTGTTCCTTTAAAAACAAGGTAATGAGGATAAATATAAATGCCACCATTATCATAATACTCATCCTGGTGTAGTTAACACAGCAAATCAGCATATGGAGCAGGTTGTTCAAATAATAAAATGGTTTCAGTGCTCCTGGGGCGACAGTATCTAAAGGTGGCCACACACATGGCGATTTGCGATCTTACGAAAGATCGTTCCAATCTGCCACTAACGTTCAGGGCTGAAACGGCAGATAAGGAGGCAGAAACAATCGGATTTCTACCTCCTTCTGCCGATTCAGCCCTGAAGGCAGATTTTGCTCAGGCGCCTTCTATGGCCATACACGCACCGAATATCGCACTAAACGAGGTTTCGCAGAGACTTGAGTGCTCACAGTAATCTTCCTTAGCACCAACAACATGAAAGCTGCTTCTGAAAGAGTTCCTGCTGGATTCATTTTAATAGAGCAAGGGAGGGACCTCTACTGGCCAAAATGCTCTCGTGCACGGAACGTTACTTTCCTGAGGTGCCAAGAAAGGGCTATAATGGGCTGTTTGGTAACCCCTATATGGACTGGCAGCCTACAGGTGGTTTTCTTTGTAGTACACATAGGATCCGATTCACTAAAGGTCGATACGCGTTATCGCATGGTTTTTTGCGTTAAAATTGACGCAATAAATAACAACCGATTCGTCAAAGTAATTTCGTATGCGTTAAATCACGCGCTACTGCAATGCATTAATTCACGAATAGAAATAATACTAACGCATGATTCACAATCACAAATGAAGCTTTAAACGCACTAAATATCGCATTAGTCTGTCCGAAGATTAACACCTACTTGTGTAGCGGTACTTGTGAAAATTGTGGTTCGTGAGCTTTTGGCAACACAACATGGAGTTTGCAGTGGGATTTTTTCAAGTCTGTCTTGGCCCTAGAGTGATGCAGCCTCCAGTTTTCAGGGAAATGGTCATTTTCAGAACAGTAGTTTTACGAACATAATGGTTACGTGCATTAAATCGTGCGCTAATATAGCAAGTGGCGTAATATATCTCAACTCAGTGTTCCTTGCAGGCAAAATGGATTGGCCTAGGGATCTATCATCATAACGCATTCAAAGCACACACACATCCTAAAGTGCCTGCAGCTTTCGTGTTGATTTGCAGTCATTTTGTTTCAAGGAAAAGATATTGCTCACGTTTGCAGTGGATAATGAGGATTATGCTCCAGCTTGGTCTTCACTCAGCCTCCTTTCCCTTAGCGTTCAGCAAGCAGGGGTACAGCAGGTTTGTAGTTACCCTCATTAAAGCCCCAATACTGGGGTTGTTCACCTTTTGAGTTAATTTTGGCATGATTTAGAGAGTGATATTCTGAGACAATCTGCAGCTGGTCCTTATTTTTAATTATTTGGGGTTTTTTTGTGTGTGTGTTTTTTAATTATGTCACTTTTTGTTCCGGAACACTCCATTTTGGAATTTCAAGTTATCTGGTTGTAAGGGTTCAATTTAGAACAATGGAGTGGTATGAACAAGACTGATGTATTTATAAAAGACGCCCAGAATCGAAAAATAATAATAAGTAACAGTAAAATCGTAGCCTCATAGAGCAAGTTTGTTTTGGCTGCAGGGGTCAGTGACCCTCATTTGAAAGTTGGAAAGAATCAGAAGGCAGCACAGACCGATTGAAAAGTTGCTCACAATTAGCCATTCTAGAACATACTAAAAGTTAGCTTAAAGGTGAACCACCCCCTTTAACTCTGCACCAAGCCACTACCCTGTACTACTGACTATCTTCCCTAAAATAACCCCCTGCCTGAGATCAGTGTGGGCCTATTTACTTTCCATCCTTGCATTATGTTAGCTCACATGCTTTCCCCCTTTATTATACAGCAGAATCAGTCAGTCAGCATGACTTGTCAGGTTTTTTGCAGATGTCACTGCCTGGGGCATTCTGAATAACAAGTTTGTTGAGTGACCACCCTTGCCTTTCTGCTCTATAAGCTCAGAGCACCAACATTTGCCTTTTACCTTTCCGCAAAGACACTCACGTCATTAGGGAAATAATCTGCCTGTGTGCAGTCTTTAAAAAAAGTTGGATGAATGTAGGTGCTAGGTAGGTATTTTATTGAAGAAAATTAACGTTTCACCTCTAGCGTTAGCCTTTCTCAAAACACTTGGAGAAAGGCTGGCGCTACAGCCGAAACGTTATTTCACATTCTTCAATAAAATACTTTGCTTCCAGTTCGGATAGTGAGCGGCCATTAGCACACGCAACTTGCCTATTACCAGATGCATCCCCTATGATTTGCCCTGCAGGCATGACAGCGCCACCACACCAAAAGGGATTATTGGCATATACTGTCATAACCATCCAAGCTTGGGGATACACCTTTTTCTCTCCTGGGGGTGGTAGGAAGTCAAGAAAGTGCAAATCTAGCATTTTTTTGGGTGCTTGATTAAAATAGATGTGAAATTTCAAATAACGTGTAGGTCTGCACAGGAGGCTGGGGTGTGCAGAGCCCAAGAACCATTTTGCCGCTCTTACACGCAATTAGTTTGTTCCCTCCCTCCCAAAATGTATACATTCTGAAGCAGCCACAAAACAGCACAAAAGGACATACTTTCTTTTGGTTTTATTTTTAGTTTTTTTGCTTTTGTATTTTTTGTTCCTTCTTTGTACAGGCAGTTTTATAACCGCTGCACAGCCAGCGAGGGACATGCCTTGCATTGCCATTCCCCTCTGGCTGAGTATGGTTGCACTTTCCCCCAGCAACAGACAGAAAAAAAAAATCTTTACACAAATAAAGGGGAGGGGAAAATCTGCTGTGGAAGAAATGCAATGTTGGGGAAAAAAAACCTCTGAATTAGAGCCCAAATGGCTAAAGAAAAAAATATTCTGGATGACTGAATGAAGCCCTTGGGGTCTTCCATAGAACATAGTATGTCCTCAACCCCTTCCTGAAGCCAAGACTGAGAATAATGGCTTTTAAAAAAGTAAAGGGTTGAGTGACTAGTCCAGAAATAAAAGCTACCCAATCCCACCCAAATCCCCGCTCACCCACCCCCATGTGGTCCACCCCCTATAGCTCTCCTTTGGACAACCACACTACTGGTGGAAAGAAGAGCAGGCAGCATGGGGAAGGCGAGGCCAACATGATTCGAAGGCTCAGGATGACGTGCTGGTCTCTTTCTGTGACTGTTGGGCTGGATTTCTCTGCACCCCCTTTTGATTTTCCATATCTATAAAGTGTTTCTCAACCTGAAAGGAAAGCAAATGATGACGGAAATTGTCAGAACTGAAAATTTTCTTCCTTCGCCACCCAACATACTGATGCTATTTTGACAGATAGTACAGTCCAAGAATTAACAGGGCATGCCCAATGTGGTTTAACCCTTAAGTTATAGCTAGTCAGAATGATGGAGTTATTGAGGCCACATCTGCACTTAATCATGGATTTTTATTTTAAATTTTGCCCTTTTCGTACCCCATGGATTCAATATAACTACAGAAAGGTTTAGGGCAACAAACAAGGCACATTTCTTACAGAAGAAAAAGTCTAAATTGCCAAATAGTATCTAATTACTTGCCAGTACAGTAACCAGGAAATATGGTGTTTATGGCACGCGACCAAGTATCAATGTTTAGTTCTCGTCTATCATTAGCACCATAATTACCAGTACTGAAAAGTGAAGGTGGAGAGGGATTAATACACTGACTTTTGTCCTAAGTGGAATAAACTTCCCTAGGCTTATTCTTACAGAGGAAGGGGCTTGCCACATTCCAAGGGCAGTCATGACCCTCAAACCCTTAAAAGGTAACATTTATACACAATACTAACTTGCTACCTCAGGCTCTATATAAAGGAGAAGGAAAGGTAAAAACTAGCAAGCTTTATCAGAAAGGTCTATGTAAATACAGTCATAAGCACTTAGAGTCCTCTATCAAAAGAAACACAGGATTTATTGTCTCCTTTTTTTCCTGTGCCAGAGTCTGTGCAGCTCTATCCTGCTCCCCCCTACCATAAGAATGCCAAGAACTCCCTCCCTCTCCCTTAGGATTGTGTGATCTGAGCCATACAGCAGGACGCCTCCTCATTAGTCTTACAAACTGTACAGGGTCTTGGTGCAGAAGCGTCTGAACAGGTGAAATATGGGGAGAGAAGGGCAATATTGAGAGAACTGAAGGTATGTCTGTAGCTTGAGATTAACACTTTATCATCCTTTCCTTCTCCTTTAAGAACTCAGTGGTGTTATCCAAGCTAGGGATACACAGAATCCAGGATTTGGCAAAATCCTAAGTGTTTAAAGAGTGCAAAAATTCTCATCCTCCATTCCCAAAGTATCAACAATGGGGGCTGAGGAATGTTAGAATTAAGGAAAAGAACAACTGTAATTTAGAGGAAACACAAAATGGGGGAAGGGCAGCTTATGTGACTCAAAGACAAATGTAGAATGTACAGCGACAAAACGATATTCTGCCTGTAGATTGGATAAAGAAATGTCACTGTGCCGTTAACACTGCACCTAGATATGGAAAGATCCTGAGGAGGCTAGGAATGGCTAACTTTAACCTCATGGAGAGGGCTTCCTTTATAAAAACAAAATAAAGACCACCTGCTCAAGAGCTTTTTCGGTTCCGGTTGTAGGTGGTTGCTTATCATTGCAATGAGTAGGGAAACACCTTCCAATGAGACACTGGCACTTTCCAGGCAGTGCTAATATGGAAGCCTTCATTTATCAAGGTAAAGTGATTTTTTGAATATACAGTATCTAAACTGAAAATATTCCTTTTGTTGGCCAACTGATGGACTATGGACTTAAAGAATTCATATTTCTTTAAGTCCATAGCCTCATTTAATATTCATAAGGGAAATGTGAAATCCCATGACAGTGTTCCTTTAATACAGAACAGGAAGAGTAAAGAACAAGGCAGAGATGTAACCTTTTTGTGAAGAGGTAGAAGATAAGCAAACAAAAAGAGCTAAAACTTTCCTGATACAATAGCAAAGACTTGCAAAGTCTCCCCCCTCTGTCCGTAGAATGAGCTCTATACTTACTATTTTGCAGACGTGGCACAGGGCACGGCCCTCCTTTCCTTTACAATTTTCAACCTGGTAGGGGGGAGAAATTACAACTTCTTCCATAACTACTATATTCTTCTCCTGCCATTTACAGTCTTTTATCCTAATTTAAAAAAAAAAAAAAAAAAAAATTTAGACGTAAATACACAGAAACAAATACAGAGTCACAGAGGTTACCATGAAGTGGTTGGTTTGTAACAGAAAAAGTGAAACTGGTTTTAACAGTGTTTAGTACAGAAAAAATTAAACATTTTCAAAAATGATTTTAAAGGACACCTATCACTAAAAATTTGTTTCCCAGAGTTACGATTTCTATTTGCCTAAACCTCCTGTGGGGGAAGTAATTTTCCTATACAGGTATGGGATCCCTTATCCGGAAATCAGTTATCCAGAAAGCTCCGAATTACTGAAAGCACAACTCCCATAGATTCAATTTTAATCAAATAATTCAGAATTTTAAAACAGGATTTCCTTTTTCTCTGTAATAATAGAACAGTACCTGTACTTGATCCCAACTAAGATATAATTACCCCTTATTGGGGGCAGAACAGTCCTATTGGGTTTATTTAATGGTTAAATGATTCCCTTTTCTCTGTAATAATAAAACAGTACCTGTACTTGATCCCAACTAAGATATAATTACCCCTTATTGGGGGCAGAACAGCCCTATTGGGTTTATTTAATGGTTAAATGATTCCCTTTTCTCTGTAATAATAAAACAGTACCTGTACTTGATCCCAACTAAGATATAATTACCCCTTATTGGGGGCAGAACAGCCCTATTGGGTTTATTTAATGGTTAAATGATTCCCTTTTCTCTGTAATAATAAAACAGTACCTGTACTTGATCCCAACTAAGATATAATTAATCCTTATTGGATGCAAAACAATCTTATGGGGTTTGATTAATGTTTTATTGATTTTTTGTAGACTTAAGGTATAGAGATCCAAATTATAGAAAGACCCCTTTTTTCGGAATACCCTTGGTCCCGAGCATTCTGGATAATCGGTCCTATACCTGTACTAGGTGCCCTTTAAAGGGGTGGTTCACTTTTAAATTAACTTTTGTTATGTTGTAAAATGGCCGATTCTGAGCAACTGTAATTGGTCTTCATTATTTATTTGTTATAGATTTTGAATTGTCTCCTTCTAAAATTGGTCACTGACCTCCGCAGCCAAAAAACTATTGCTTTGTGAGGCTATAGTTTTACTGTTATTGTTACTTCTTATTCTTTTTATATACCAGTTTCTCATTCAAACCACTCCCTGGATGCTAAGGTAATTTGAACCCTAGCAACCAGACAGCTACTGAAACTTCAAACTGGAGAGTTGCCGAACAAAAATTGAAGTTAGGGATTCACCAAATCCAGGATTCAGTTCGGGATTCGGCCGAATCCATGCCTCTGGCTGAACCAAATCCGAATCCTAAAAATCATATGACTTGGCCACGTTTACACGGAAGTTGAAAATTGTTTCCATTTTTAACCCTTCCAAAACCTAATTAGGATTCGGTAAATGGCCAAATCCTTACAAAAGTGCATTCTGTGCATCCCTAATTGAAATAATTAAAAAACTGCAAATAAAAAATGACCCAAGAGGAAATTGTCTCAGGATATTACATCACACTAAAACTTAGCTCATAGGTGAACAACCCCTTTAAGCTCACGCCCTATAAATTGAGTTAATGTTGAATAAGGAACTGCCCTTTAAAGGAATTGTAACATTTTTTAAAATTCAAATACCCTCTCAATACTTTTATTAGCAAATACAGCATAGCAAAATTTCAATAGTATAAGTTCAGGCAGCAGCTCTCTCCCACCATTGCAGTAAAACCCATAAATCACTCATTAGACGGACTCTGAAAACTCTAAAGAATGCAGCAAATTAACTTGTCTTTTCTTTTGCCCTATAAATTAGTGGTAATGTATTTTATTCAAAAACCACTTATAACATTGCAATTTTTTTTAAAGTTACATATCTTAACAGTATTTAGAGGAGCCAAATACGAAGTTACATTTTGAGCTACTTTTCCTTTTTAGAAACATGGCTGAACACAATGAAAGCAGGTCCTTACTGAAATACTTCAAATCAGTGATCAATTCTCCTTTCTCTGACTATTGCAGAGCATTCAGAAGGTTTCTATGTAGTGGTACCAAGGTGATATATATATTAAATCATTTAAAAAAAAAAAAAGGCCATTTCATACATAGGCCGGCTGGGGCTCAAAACACCTTGGATAGTCAAATCTTCTGAAGCAGCCCAAGATGGACAGCCTTGATATACATAAGGATCTTATTGTCAACACCACCACCCCCATCAGCTACAAGTGGAGAACAGCTTACTGAAGCTCCTTTAACATTAGAGAGTGGAAATCAGAACCCAGTTCCGGCAGGCACTGGCAACCTAGATGTCTTGTTTTTGTCACTTTCGTATTGTCCTAAAATTTTCACCTTTTAATCTCTAGCAAACATGAATTAGTTGATGTTACATGTAATTAATGAGCACCTAATGCATCATAATGCTTAGGGTTACCAACTCACTGCTGTCACAGAGCTGCTTTATAATTTAACCACTTTCAATGCTATATAGCAGGGCTGTGGAGTCGGTAGATAAATTCTCCGACTCCTCAGTTTCTGATACTTCCGACTCCTCTGTTTTTAATATGCTAATGTATTTTATACATTCATTGAAGGAAAGGAAGGAGACATACATGTCATTTAACCACAGAACTACTGGCTAGGAAGCCAACACTCTACTGTATTGCCCAAGTAATTAATTATGACTGTTTGTGAATTGGGACATTTAAACTTGCTTTATTTTTTTTATTCCCATTTAAATTTAGTAGGAGTCGGTTCATTTTTTGCCGACTCCAGGTACCCAAAATTACCTCCGACTCCACAGCCCTGCTATATAGTGCCTGTCCCAAAAGCAAGAACAGATTTCCTGTTGTACACATGCAGGGGCTGTTTTGTGCACATTAAAGGAGACATATTGGACAAATAGAAATAAACATTAATCTTGAAGGCAATTATGAATAATATATGGTGCTGGTTTTATATTGCTCTAAAACTTATAAAGATTGCTCTAAAACGTATAAAGACTTGGAGAGCAACACAAGCACCATAAAAGTTCATGGAAGGGACACTATCAGATTACAGGAGACTTTATTTGGGAGTAAATCTTATTTTTATTCAACCAAAACTTGTATCTAAGTCGACTATGAAGATTTTCATTCATGCAGGTCATGGTATATCTAGTAAGTCAGGAATTCAAAAATAACTACCAGGTTTGGGGGAACGGAGAGCCAACATCCAAGGGGTTGGTGAGCAACATGTTGCCCCCGAGCCACTGGTTGGGGAACACTGCTATAGACCCTATCAGGTGTCTCTCCAATTCAAACAAGGGGTGGGCATGTCCTAATGATCCCTGCCAATAGCACAGTAGGAAGGAAGTAGCCAATCAGAGCCCTGCAGTCACACAAGCAAATACAGGCTTCAGTTCCCTATCAGGTCAGTGTGTATTTAAACTTGGACAAATAAGGGACTCACTCAAGAAAATGTCTTCAAAAATATCCTAGAGCTTCCTGTCTGATCACTTTTGCCAGACAACAGACAGCCGTAAAACTATGAGGAGGAATGTGCAACTACAATCTTAAATGAAGTACAACAGATGCTTATACAGAATGTAAATTTGATTCTGCTCCTGCGAGTGCACCTCTGCATCTGCTCATGGTATCTGACAAAGATGGTTAGTGGTGAAGACTCACGTCTTATGAATGGTCTGAAAAAGTTGCTGTCCATCCAGTGACACTCCAGCACTGATAGCGTAGGCCTGGCTCAACTTCTCTTCCTTCTCTAAGCGAGCTCTGCTGGCAAGCTGCAGACATAACAGCAAAAGATTTACTTAGTTTTACTCAGTACAAAAGCTGGGGTCAATAGGCTGAAATAAAGCTGGGAAACTATCTGCAAGGAGTTTGTATATAACCCCCTTGCTTTCATGGTGTCCTGGTACTCAGGTACACTCCCACACACTGAAAACATACAGGCAGGTTAGCTGGCACCAGATAAAATTGACCATAGTTGTAAATGTGATAAAGTGCTATATAAAGAATATTATTAAATACTGACTAAATGTAAGGTGACCACCAGTGTAGCAAACACAAAACAAACCGCAACATTCAAATCAGAAGTTTGGAAAATGACAATATATTAAATTGCAAATAGGTTCCTACCTTGGTGATATTGAGAGAGGCTAAGGGCGGTGGGGTCTGTGTTCTTTCGTTTATCACCTCTACGTCAGACACATAGTCCAAATTCAGGAGAAGGATATCAGCATGGTTGGGCTTCCCACTGGAGGAGG
Organism: Xenopus tropicalis; assembly: GCF_000004195.4. Lineage (NCBI taxonomy): Eukaryota > Metazoa > Chordata > Amphibia > Anura > Pipidae > Xenopus > Xenopus tropicalis. The sequence continues at coordinate 18,356,676 of NC_030686.2, forward strand.
GGCACTCTGCAGAAAAGGAGGTTAAGGAAAAGAGCACAGAAAGGGCAGCACTTAAGCACACAGCTCATTTAAAAAAACAAAAAAACAAAACAAAGCTACCCAGTCAGTTGATCGGCTCACGGGTAAAAAAAGAAATTATGTCTTCTACAGGTCTGCTATCTCGGTCTGTGTTCCTAATCAGCTAACAATTATAAACGGAGTAATCTATTTGGTTCAAATGCATGAATGGTGAGCTGTTTAGGGGTGAAACATCATAGCAAAATCAGCTATTTATCAGGAGACTAAAGGTGGCCATACACGTGGCGATCCGACGATGTTTCGTACGACCATCGGTCGCACGAAACATCGTAAGATCCGCCACACACCATTCAGGGCTGAATCGGCAGGTAAGGAGGTAGAAACAATAGGATTTCTACCTCCTTCTGCCGATTCAGCTCTGAAGGGAGAATTTTGGTCAGGCGCCTTCTATGGCGCCCGATCAAAATTTTCAAACTTGTCCGATCGGCGAGTCGTCCGATATCGGCAGCTTCCTGCGATATCGGTCGACTCGCCGACATGCCATACACACACCGATTATCGTACGAAACGAGGTTTCGTACGATAATATCGGTGCGTGTATGGCCACCTTTAGGGAACAATAAATCCACCTCTAGTCAGCACAATCACCTGATTTCACTCCTAAACAGCTCACCTTTCATACTCACAGTCATTTACATATCCCCTAGTCATACCAGCATCCCTTGGGTTAAACAGTTTAGATTTGGAGAAGCCTAAAGCTGGCCATACACGGGCAGATCCGCTCGCTTGGCGATGTCGCCAAGCGAGCGGATCTTCACCCGATATCCCCACCTACGGGTGGGCGATATCGGGGAGGCATGTAGGCAAATTCGATCGTTTGGCCCTGGGGCCAAACAATCGAATTCTACATGCGGCAATGGGGCAGTGGGTTTGGGGACCGCATCAACAAGCCGACCCAGTCCCCGATCCGACTGGATTTTCTTACCTGGCAGATCGATATCTGGCCAATTTCAGGCCAGATATCGGTCGGCCAGGCCCCTCAGTTCTGCCCCTACACGGGCCGATAAGCTGTCGAATCGGTCCAAGGGACCGTTATCGGCAGCTATAATCGGCCTGTGTATGGGAGACCTTTAGAACTGTGGCACACGGGAAGATTAGTTGTGCCGCACGACTGATCTCCCTCGAAATGCCATCCTACCGGGCGAAAATGTAAATCGCCAGCGGGATGGCACACGTGGCGCTGCGATTTCCCCAAAATCACGGAAGTTTCCTCTCAAGGTGCCGCGTATGCCACCCCCCCGGAATTATACATCTACTCCCAGTGGGATGGCATTTCGGGGAGATTTGTTGCAGGCGACTAATCTCCCCAAAATGCCATCCCACCGGCTAGAATGTAAATTTCTGGTGGGATGGCATACGCAACACCGAAATCGCCGAAGTTTCCTCTCAAGGCAACTTTGGCAAATCACCGTGTCACGTATGCCATCCCACCGGCGATGGGATGGCATTTCGGGGAGATTTGTCGTGCGGCGACTGTCACAGCCCTTAGGGTGAAAATACTAGTAGCAGCTACTTGTCGTGGCTACTAACAGACAATGCTGATTGTTTACTGATAATTATCTGTGTGTGTTTTAGCACAGGCAATTCTCAGTATTGTCTATGGCAGGTTGTTTTCTGGAGTTTTGTAGCCATGACAAGTAACTGCTATTAAGTAGTTCAGTGTGTCTTCACCCTTATACATCCCAAAAACTATCAAGAACCTGTTAAGATCTGCATTCTCATCCATTGGACCTTGGCCTACAAGTTAGTGTGTCCGGCATAGGATCTTTCAGGACCCAGCAAAGTATCCTGGTAGTATTTTCATGCTGGAAGCAATTCTAAATATTCTGCTTATGGGGCAAAGATGCTGCACTGATCATTTTCTCCATGCCAATCCCCTCTTGTGTGCTTTCACCACAGAAGCAGTTCAGAGACTGGGTTTAAATTCTGGTCACATCTGACCCCAACTCGCACATCAGGCTGTCAAACTGACCAACCCCAACATATCACCTATCCCCCTAGAACATGCAACAACAGCATGTTCCAATCAATGCCAACTGGAGCAGCAGTGAACCCCCTATAGTAACTAGCTAGACTGCCATTGCAGTGTACCGTATATTACTCACAACCTCATACATGCTAGCTCATGAACTGCCCACCCTGACTCACCTCAAACCACGTTTTGAAAGCACGATACCCCAAACACCCCCCCAGAACAACTGCTACCCAGTAAACAAGAAACGGCCAGCCAAGTAAGCCCCCCAGTCACACAGCACCACCCACAAACACCACCTACACCCAGACACAGTGATACCTACTCACCCACAGGCAACTCTCCATACAAACTGAAATCCCCTGCCCACACCTAGCACCCATCCCACCCAATCCCCTCACAAACACCTGATAAGAACCCCCACCCCAGCATCCCTTATACCCTTCAAGGCCACCCCGACAGCCTTACTTCCGCCTCCCAGAGAAACATGCCGAGTCCCCATAAACAGCCCACTCTCGCCTCCTCCATTCAAACCCCACCGCTCGCTTCCCCTTCTCCCATCGGGCCAGCGGACTGCCATACGTATTATACGATGTAATAGCCAGCACCTGTCAGTCTCTCCTAGCCCACTCACCTTTCCCCCTTCATAACCTTCCGCTCCCTCACTCCATTTTCTCGGCAGCCCCTCCCTTCCCCCCACTTCGTACCCATCCCCCACCGATTAGCTCCCTATACATTATCCGTCGCTTTCTCGCTATAAAGGATACTGAGCGCCAGCATTTTGCTTGGGTAGTCAAAGGCAACCACCTCGCCCTGCAGTCTCGTCTCTTGGCAGGTCCGGCATGAAACATAGGCGCCAATGGCGAAGTATTCCCCCGGACCCGCCATCTTCCAGCCGGCCTGCGTAACGTGCTACAGCAACACGACCTCAGCACGTATTCTTAAAAAGCCAGCGTCAAACTCTGGCCTGCTGGGAAATCGCCTAGGAGACGCGGCGTTACCACGCCTACCAAAGAGCACGCTATTTCCGTCCATCTTTGGTGGGGCGTCTTCATGTTAATAGAGGATTTGGCATTACCACGCCCACAAAGGAGTAGGTTGTTGCCTCCATCTTGAAAGGGGAATTGATACGCTAATAAAATTCATAAACGTTGACCTTCGCCGTAATTGGAAAAACGTTACCTTGTCAAAGCGATTGAATCGCTTGATAACGCAGTAAAATGTTTATAAACTTAACTGCAATTAAAAGCAGTACTGTTTGAATTCTCTGAGACACATATATACAGTTTGAGTTGCTGATAGTTAAGGTGCAGCCTGCTTTCCACTAAAACCCTGGCTAGGCCACTGTACTGCTGAAATTCCAGTGCTTTAAAGAAAGACATTGTAATCATTTCTCTCTCTTTGCAAAGACTGTACCAATATGTACAAGCTTTATAGTAAAAATGAATAACATCGGTATCGGTAAGCCTGGCCAGGAAATGTATTACTATACTGCTGAAATTCAGGATGGCATTTCAACTGTTTTTTTTTTCTCTTTAATTGTCACTATCTCTTTATCATTGGTAAAACTGTACCAAATTTGTACAAACTTTGTAGTAAAAATGAATAACATTGGGAACAAATTGGGCCCGGTGCCCCCTTCCCACCTCCATCTCCCTGCCCTGCATATACTGTAAATCCCCACTCCTACTTGGGAGCCATTGGTGAGCAGAGAATAAAATGCCACATTGGAGAAAGCAGACCATGCAGCCCAGGCCCACTGTATCATGCTAAGATAACACCACAGACTGCTGTTCAGATATAAATTTCACAAAAGTAAACCATGAAATGAATAAAATGCCACCTATACATCATTGCCCTGTCTGTGTAAAGACCATAGTGAATACAAGGAGTCCAGAATTTACGTTGGGCATATAATAGTAATTCAAAGGAGAAGGAAATGTCAGGTACCCCCACCCAGTGATTTTAATCACCTGATACCCAGGCCAGTGCTCCTGTTGGCAGAAAACTACACTGACACTTGGTACTTCTGAGTGAGCACCACAGAGCAATCATCTTTTTTCTTCTTGATTCTTCAATAGCCCTGGGTCAACACATGCCCAGTGGGGTCAAAAAGCAGACTTTTTGCTTAAAGTTTGACTTATTATCAACTGCACACACACACATGACACAAAGAAGGAAGAATCAAGAAAAAGATCACTTCACTCAGAGACGCGTGCAGTTTTCTGCTGACAGGAGCAACAGCCCAGGGTATCATACCAGGTAAGTGATTATAATCACTGGGTGGTACCTGACATTTGACAACCCCTGGTGATTTTACCTTTTCTTCTCCTTTAAAGGAAAACTATACCCAGAACAATGTACTGTAGGTCTCTATAAAATATAGTGCATAAACCAGCCCCTATGTAAAACCCTGTTTCATTTAAATAAACCATTTTTACATAACTATACTTTTTAGTAGTATGTGCCACTGGGTAAACCTAAATAGAAAATTGCCATTTTAAGACTTAAAGGAACAGTAACACCAAAAAATGAAAGAGTTTTAAAGTAAATTATATATAATGCACTGTTGCCCTGCACTGGTAAAAGTTGTGTGTTTGCTACAGTAACACTACTATAGTTTATATATAATAAGCTGCTGTGTAGCCCCGGGGGCAGCCATTCAAGCTGGAAAAAAGGAGAAAAGGCACAGGTTACATAGCAGATAACAGATAAACTCTGTAGAATACAATAGTGTTTTATCTGTTATCTGCTAAGTGCCTGTGCCTTTTCTCCTTTGAATGGCTGCCCCCATGGCTACACAGCTGCATTCTTTATATAAACCATAGTAGTGTTTCTGGCAAAAACCCCAGTTTTTTGGTGTTACTGTTCCTTTAAGGGCCCCTGGGATCATAGGATTCACAGTGCACACAAACAAACCAGGGCAAACATACATGTTAGGCAACATCAGCCAATTAATGGACAGAGCTTTGTCTTTAGCCTTCACACTTCTTCCTCTTACAGTTAGATCATTTAATCTCTAAATGTTGTCTCAAGAAAAAAGATGCAAAAGGGCAATATTTACTGATATATATATATTTCAGTTTGGCAAGATTATTTAATAGGTCACTTAACATAGTACAAACTATCTGTTGGTTAAAGGGGACCTATCACCTTAAGAAATAATTCCAAATTGTTTTCTATTGTGTTTGTCAAGCGATATAAACTATACTTACACTATATAAATTATTTTAATCTTATTTTCTTCAACCTCGGAATTCACAATGGCAGTAAGCAGGCAGGCACCATTTTGTGGCACTGTTATCAAAGCAGGCATTGCATCCTGCCAAAATCTTGTTTTTGTGCCAGTATGGGTGGACCTGATGCCTATGTCCATACACTGGTAACAAAATTTCATGGTGAGGAGGGCAGTAACATCTAGGAAGTTCTGAATTGAAAGTGAAAGTAACTGTCTACCCCACCTCTATGCCTAACACATAGAGGCAGGGCAGGCAATATATGACTGACAGCTGGGATTTTTAAATGCCTTTATAATGGGTAGGAATGTGGTAATAAAAAAATGATTTTGGGTTTCTTGTTTAATTTGAAATGGGCTTTTATTATACAGCTTTTTATGTCTGGATTTCCTTCAAGAGACTATACCCTTAAAGTGGAATACCAACAAAAAACTGTTTTTACATATTGAAAGAAAATGTAATACCCAATACCTTTTTTTTAATATAAATTAATTGCAAACAACAGTTTATCCAAGTAGCAAAGTAATGTAGCTAAAAACCTACTGATAATAAAACTATAATACTAAAATTCTCATCTTGCAGCCAGTCAAGCAAATTGGCAACACTGTGTAAAAATGTGAATAGAATTCTAGGAAACAATAAACAATGTAACAATAAGGGATGTGGTACTGCACAGTTGTGTTACTGAAGATCAAAAACATGTAGGCACAGTTCCACATTACCTGGTCTTAACTTGGGTCCTTTCCTGCTTGTCTAATATCTCTACTTGGATGTTCCAACTCTACAGAAATGGTTCTTTTTTCCTATCCAACATTCACAACTTCCAGGAAGTCTCTATCAGTTTTGAACTCCATAATCACCCCATCTGCTCAGGCCCGGTTCTGCATCATCCTTTACTCCTCATATCCAGTCACTCACTAAATCATGTCACTTTTACCTGCACAATATGAGCATTTATCACGCAAAATGGTACTAATATTCGACTACACTATATATCATCACATTAATAGATCTCTATTAATTGGCCTTCCTATTCAAAGACTGTCACCTCTTCAGTCCAAAATGAATACTGCTGCTGGGCTCATACACCTCAGTAACCACTCATCCTCTTCCGTGCCACTCTGCCAGTCTCTGTACCGGATTCCACTACCTTTCAGAATTAAAAAGCAAACTAATGACCCTCAATTTTAAAGCAGTCCATAACTCTGCTCCACTCTACATCTCTCATGAAGTCATCCCCTTGTTACACTTTTCTACTGACCTGCTCCTCAACTCCTCTCTCATTATCTACTCACACGCTCGCATTCAAGACTGCAAAAGCTGCCCTGTTCTATGGAATTCTCTTCTACATGCTGTCCGCCTGTCAATTTTACATTTGTGTTTTAACCCCTTCACCATTTAGATTGTAAGTTCTTTGGGGCAGGGTTCTCTAATCTCTTTTATTGGTTATTGCCTGTTTTGTATGTTTTCTGTTTAATGGATACACTTATTTATTGTACAAAGCTGTAAGATATGTTGGTGTCTTATAAAAATGTAGTAATCATAATAATACAGCTCTAACAAAGGGTATGGCATCTACCAATGAAATATTTGGGACCTGGGGTTTACTGGATAAGTGCTTTTTCAATAACGTGAAGCTTCAAGCCATAAGGCTACTAAAAACCCTAAAGCTTTAAAAAACAGAACAGAATTTTTTTATCATCAGCATGGACTTTGACTAGCTTCACTAACAAGATTTAGGGGCCCATTCACGAAACCACGATTAAGTATTTATGAGAAAAATTTATATTTTTTCTAACTTATAGAATATTTCATAATGTCCACAATAATTTTGTTAAAATTCCACAACTTTTTCGTGGTTTTCGTTAACTCCCACGAAAAAGTCGTACTTTTGACAAAGACTACGAAAATTTCGGAATTTATTCAAGCTTTGTTATCATGACTATCTTTTTGCCAGGTTGGATTCGTAGAGTGTCACTGAGTCCTATGGAAGGCTTCCAAAATCATATATTGAAGGTTTCAAAGCCAGAAAGGTTTTCACGCCGTTTATGAACATTTGGTTCAGAAAATTCTGTGATTTTCAGAATGCAATCATGATATTTTCATGCCTCGGTCATACAGGCAGAGCAGACAATTACTTTCACTTTGCAGTCTGCACTACCTAGATGTCATTGCACTCCTCTCATTCCCCCTCTCTCCTCATGGTCTATAAATACATAGCTGTTGCATGGACCTGGGCATCAGGTCCCCCTTTCTGGTGCAAAAACAAGATTTGGGGATGATGCAAAAATCTATAAAAATCTATCCACAAAATGGCACCTGCCCGCTTGCTGTTATAGTTAATGCCAAGACTGATGGAAATAAGATGTAAATAAATTATATAGTGTAAGTAAAGTTTATTTTGCTCAACTAACATGCTAGGATTTTGAATTATTTCTTAGGGTGACAGGTCCTCTTTAAGCTATATAGGAAACTATGGAAAATGGCTGACATATTTCAGAACTTTTTCAATAATGGGTTTACAGATTATAGTTCTCATACTTGTATACCTAAATATAACAGTATTTTTGGTTTAAAATTCTATTCTATTATACAGAAATTTTCTCTATATATAGTATACAACCAAGCATGGTAGAAGGTGCTTTTGGAGAGGATTTAAAGATTTATATACTACACTAAATCCAGTAGAGGGCAACACTGCTTAGGTAAAGAAATACAATAAGAGTTACTTGCAGAAGGACTAAAGTATATCACTTTGTTTTAGACAGCAGCAAGTTGCTTTGCCCATCATCATTAATTTACAGAGGTCCAATAAGTTATACCACATTTCACAACAAATGGTAAAGGGCCTTGCTCATAAGAACTTATAATCTACAGGCTTGATAAACAAATGACTCCAAGTGAAGTCACATAAATGTCCTTGAAGAGGTGGGAGTTTAGGAAAGCAGCCAAGAATAGAATGATGTTATGAGAGGGATAGAGAGATGAAGGTCAGAAACAGAGAACGTGTGTATTTGTGTGGTTGGATATTTTTTTATGAGATCAGAGATACTGGGAGGGGCCATATTGAGGGTATTGTTGTTAACATTTTTAAGAGAACAGAGTCAAGTGAAGAAAGCCAGGTGATTGGAAGCCCTTACATAAGTAAGTTCCGGTTAATTAGATTGGGACATGTAAAAAATTTACCTGGAACAGCAGAAACTTTCATCAGGTAAATAGAGATGGAAAGGGGTATTGCAGCTAGGAGCAAAAAATATAGAAAGGGATGGGAACCTTATTATCACAGGGGGGTCAGTTGGTTGATGAGATTAGGGAAAAAGCTGAAATTTTGGACTCTTATTTTTCATCGGTCTATACAAGTGAGGAGCCAGCTAATGAAGGCTTCTTTTAATATGCCCAGTTCTAGTAATTTAGCTACTGACGCATGGGTCACTCAGGAGGAAATTCAAAAGAGACTTGAACATGTAAACAAAGGTCCAGGACAGGATGGTATTCATCCCAGGGTATTAAAGGAGCTTAGCGATGTGATTGCCAAACCTCTTCACTTAATTTTTCAGGATTCATTGCGGTCTGGCATGCTGCCCAGAGACTGGTGAATTGCTAATGTGGTGCCGTTATTTAAAAAGGGATCCCGTTCTCAGCCTGAAAACTATAGGCCTGTTAGTCTGACATCAGTGGTAGGAAAGCTTTTGGAAGGGGTAATAAGGGATAGGGTACTTGAATACATTGCAGTTCACAATACTATAAGTTTGTGCCAGCATGGTTTTATGCGTAACAGATCTTGCCAGACTAATTTAGTTGCCTTTTATGAGGAGGTGAGCAGGAACCTCGATGCTGTAATGGCAGTTGATGTCATCTACTTGGACTTTGCTAAAGCATTTGATACAGTACCTCACAGAAAGTTAATGATAAAATTGAGGAATATTGACCTAGAACATAATATTTGTAATTGGATAGAGAACTGGCTGAAGGATAGATTACAAAGAGTGGTGGTAAATTGAACATTTTCTAATTGGACCAGTGTTGTTAGTGGAGTACCGCAGGGGTCAGTCCTTGGTCCTTTGCTTTTTAACTTGTTTAACTCTTTTACTGCCAAGCACGTATGGCATACGTGCTGGCAGTAAAAGGGCTTAAACGCCAACGACGTGTCTCATACGTCGTTGGCGTTTAAGCGCTGCCCTCTGCAGCGGCGGCATGTGCCGCCGCTGCAGAGGGCTTCTAACAATGACAGCCCCCCTGGGCAATGTGCCAGGGGGGCTGTCATCAGGGTCCTGCAAGCCGATCGCTCGCAGGACCCTCCAGGAAGCAGCAGACGCGATCGCATCGCGTCTGCTGCTTCCTGCTTCCTCTCTCTCCCCCAGCGCCGGCGCCACTGAAGGAGGAGGAGATCGGTCTTCAGGACAGGTAAGGAGTATTATTTTTTTTTTGCATTTATACACTTACACACACTTTTACATACATTTATACACACTTACATACATTTACACACACTTACAGCACACATTTTAGCATCTTTTTTATTTTTTTTTATTTTTTTTTTCATTTTTCACACTTTTATACACTTATTTACACTCATATACACACTTACACACTATCACACAACTTTTACACATGTACACACATGTATACACAAACACTTTGGGTTTTTTTTGTTTTGCTTTTTTTTTTTTTTTCATTTTACCACTTTGTTTTTATTTTCTTTTACCTAAAAACTGTTTATTTTGACAGCGTAACTATTGGATCAGATATTCTGGCCACTAATTACACTGTCATGTAACTTATTTTGTTGTTTCACTGATTTGCACAATTTTTGTGGTTTTATCACATTTTATCCCTATATAAGTGTTCCTGATCTGTTTTTAGCGTAGCTTTGCCAGGTGTAACTTTGGTGTACAAAAATAACTTTACCTATTTTGAATTCATCAGAATGTGTACTTTCCAAAAATATATGGTTTTCTGGGGGTCACTGTATAGTTAGGGGGGGTTACTGCACATAATACACTGACAGGGGGCTCTGTGTGCAAAAGCTGAGTTGCAGGCGAGAAATCCTTATGCGCTATTTTCATTTTGGGTTCAGTACATACCGCAGACTTTGGTATATCTATGCATATTGGGCATCAAACTGTTCAGTAGGCCTCTGGTGTTCCTATTTGGGGTGACTTGCCTTTGTACGCAAGAAATTGTGTGAGATAAATGCGGCAAATTGCAACATTTTTAGGCGATTTTCTGAAATGTCATAAAAACCGATAACTTTAGGAAAGCTTTGCGGCTTGGTACTTTGGTGTAGAAAGGACTCTTTACCCTTGTTGGATTTGTCAGAATGTGTACTTTCCAAAAATATATGGTTTTGTGGGGGTCTCTGTATAGTTAGGGGAAGTTTTGGCACATAATACACTGACAGGGGGCTCTGTGTGCAAAAGCTGAGCTGGCAGGCGAGAAATCCTTATGCGCTATTTTCATTTAGGGTTCAGTACATACTGCAGACTTTGGTATATCTATGCATATTGGGCATCAAACTGTTCAGTAGGCCTCTGGTGTTCCTATTTGGGGTGACTTGCCTTTGTACGCAAGAAATTGTGTGAGATAAATGCGACAAATTGCAACATTTTTAGGCGATTTTCTGAAATGTCATAAAAACCAATAACTTTAGGAAAGCTCTGCAGATTGGTACTTTGGTGTAGAAAGGACTCTTTACCCTTGTTGGATTTGTCAGAATGTGTACTTTCCAAAAATATATGGTTTTGTGGGGGATCTGTATAGTTAGGGGAAGTTTTGGCACATAATACACTGACAGGGGGCTCTGTGTGCAAAAGCTGAGCTGGCAGGCGAGAAATCCTTATGCGCTATTTTCATTTAGGGTTCAGTACATACCGCAGACTTTGGTATATCTATGCATATTGGGCATCAAACTGTTCAGTAGGCCTCTGGTGTTCCTATTTGGGGTGACTTGCCTTTGTACGCAAGAAATTGTGTGAGATAAGTGCGACAAATTGCAACATTTTTAGGCGATTTTCTGAAATGTCATAAAAACCATTAACTTTAGGAAAGCTCTGCAGATTGGTACTTTGGTGTAGAAAGGACTCTTTACCCTTGTTGGATTTGTCAGAATGTGTACTTTCCAAAAATATATGGTTTTGTGGGGGTCACTGTATGGTTAGGGGAAGTTTTGGCACATAATACACTGACAGGGGGCTCTGTGTGCAAAAGCTGAGCTGGCAGGCGAGAAATCCTTATGCGCTATTTTCATTTTGGGTTCAGTACATACCGCAGACTTTGGTATATCTATGCATATTGGGCATCAAACTGTTCAGTAGACCTCTGGTGTTCCTTTTTGGGGTGATTTGTCTTTATCTGATCTTTATCAAGAAATTGTGAGAGATAAATGCGGCAAATTGCAACATTTTTATGCGATTTTCGAAATGTCATATAAATCTGCAAACTTAGGAAAGCTTTACAGCTTGGTACTTTGTAGCAATAAGAAATATTTACCCATTATAGATTCGGGGGGATGTGTATTTTCCAAAAATATATGGCTTTCTGGGGTGAATGTACTTTTTTTGTAGCATTATCCCACATAAAGGATGTAAATGTGTTGATTTTGCAGGAGCTGAAATGATAGATCATATGGGGGTATGTTCCCATTGGGGCCCCTACATGCCACATACTTAGGTAAACCTATACATATTGGGCATCAAACTGTTCAGTGGACCCCTGGCGTTCAAATTTAGGGTGTTTTATCTTGGTACCTAACACTATGTGGGAGATAAGATGCTGCAAAGTGGAAGCTTTGAGGGGATTTTTGGAAATGTCATCAAAATTGCTAACTTTAGAAAAGCTGTGCGGCTTGGTACTTTGGAGTAGAAAGACATGGGTACCCATTTTAGATTTGGGGGAATGTGTACTTTCCAAAAATATATGACTTTCTGGGGTGAGCGTACTTTTTTGTAGCTTTATCCCACATATAATGATGTAAATGTGTTGATTTTGCATGAGCTGAAATGACAGAAATGACAGTATATATGGGGGTATGTTCACATTGGGGCCCCTACATGCCACATACTTAGGTAAACCTATACATATTGGGCATCAAACTGTTCAGTGGACCCCTGGCATTCAAATTCAGGGTGTTTTATCTTGGTACCTAATGCTATGTGGGAGATAAGATGCTTCAAAATGGAAGCTTTGAGGGGATTTTTGGAAATGTCATCAAAATTGCTAACTTTAGAAAAGCTGTGCGGCTTGGTACTTTGGAGTAGAAAGACATGGGTACCCATTTTAGATTCGGGGGAATGTGTACTTTCCAAAAATATATGGCTTTCTGGGGTGAGCGTACTTTTTTGTAGCTTTATCTCACATATAATGATGTAAATGTGTTGATTTTGCAGGAGCTGAAATGACAGAAATGACAGTATATATGGGGGTATGTTCACATTGGGGCCCCTACATGCCACATACTTAGGTAAACCTATACATATTGGGCATCAAACTGTTCAGTGGACCCCTGGCGTTCAAATTCAGGGTGTTTTATCTTGGTACCTAATGCTATGTGGGAGATAAGATGCTTCAAAATGGAAGCTTTGAGGGGATTTTTGGAAATGTCATCAAAATTGCTAAATTTAGAAAAGCTGTGCGGCTTGGTACTTTGGAGTAGAAAGACATGGGTACCCATTTTAGATTCGGGGGAATGTGTACTTTCCAAAAATATATGACTTTCTGGGGTGAGCGTACTTTTTACTAGCTTCATCCCACATATAATGATGTAAATGTGTTGATTTTGCAGAAGCTGAAATGACAGAAATGACAGTTCATATGGGGTATGTTCACATTGGGGCCCCTACATGCCACATACTTAGGTAAACCTATACATATTGGGCATCAAACTGTTCAGTGGACCCCTGGCGTTCAAATTTAGGGTGTTTTATCTTGGTACCTAACACTATGTGGGAGATAAGATGCTGCAAAGTGGAAGCTTTGAGGGGATTTTTGGAAATGTCATCAAAATTGCTAACTTTAGAAAAGCTGTGCGGCTTGGTACTTTGGAGTAGAAAGACATGGGTACCCATTTTAGATTCAGGGGAATGTGTACTTTCCAAAAATATATGACTTTCTGGGGTGAGCATACTTTTTACTAGCTTTATCCCACATATAATGATGTAAATGTGCTGATTTTGCAGAAGCTGAAATGACAGAAATGACAGTTCATATGGGGGTATGTTCACATTGGGGCCCCTACATGCCACATACTTAGGTAAACCTATACATATTGGGCATCAAACTGTTCAGTGGACCCCTGGCGTTCAAATTCAGGGTGTTTTATCTTGGTACCTAATGCTATGTGGGAGATAAGATGCTTCAAAGTGGAAGCTTTGAGGGGATTTTTGGAAATGTCATCAAAATTGCTAACTTTAGAAAAGCTGTGCGGCTTGGTACTTTGGAGTAGAAAGACATGGGTACCCATTTTAGATTCGGGGGAATGTGTACTTTCCAAAAATATATGACTTTCTGGGGTGAGCATACTTTTTACTAGCTTTATCCCACATATAATGATGTAAATGTGTTGATTTTGCAGAAGCTGAAATGACAGAAATGACAGTTCATATGGGGTATGTTCACATTGGGGCCCCTACATGCCACATACTTAGGTAAACCTATACATATTGGGCATCAAACTGTTCAGTGGACCCCAGGCATTCATATTTAGGGTGTTTTATTTGGTTACTTTATGACCTGTAGGAGATAAGATGCTATAGACTGGAAGCTTTGAAGCGATTTTTAAAAAAAATCACAAATTTTGATAAAAACCAATAACTTTAGGAAAGCATTGCGACTTGATAGTTTGGAGTAGACAGACAGTTGTGCCTATTCTGTATTCCCCAGAATCTGTTCTTTCCAAAAATGTACAATTTTCTGGGATAAACCTTCTGTTAGTGGAAGTTTGGCCTTGAAATCCAAAGTATGCAGTTTTTTTGGAGCAGTGCTTTGGGAATTTGGTAGTGTACTGCTGGGAGTTTTTGACCTATACAAGTGAGAAATCTCCATAAAACTATATATATTTGGTATTGGCACGTTCAGGAGACATGGGACTTTCCAAATCAGTTGTATATTCGTGCATAAAATAATTTTTGTTTCTAGTATGTGTGATTATATTATGGAAAATTTGATTTTTTTTGCATTTTTAGACATTTAGAAGCCTATATCTTGTTACAGAATTGGAATTACACAAAAATTCTACCATATTTTGAAAGCTTAGGTTGTTCTGAAAAAAACGATATATTGTTTTCCTTGGTAAACTAAAAGTCCCCCCGAGGAAAGGCCCCTAAAGTGAAACAGTGCAAAATGTTCAAAAACTGTCTGGCAATACAAGTTCCGCTTTGACCAAAATGGCTGGCAGTAAAAGGGTTAAAAAGGAGGTGGGCATTTATAGTACTGTCTCTATTTTTGCTGACGATACTAAATGTCAGGCCAAAAAGTAGGTGTCGAGGCTGAAGGATAGGTCGTAGTGAGCAAGCCCACAAACATCTCACACTAACTGGAGGATTGCCTGAGGATGGGAACAGGAAGCACGGAAGTGGAGAGAGGCTGGAGAACCAAAACGAAGTAACAACAGGATCAAGCAAGAGAGTGGTCAGACGGGTCCGGGTCGAGGCAGGCAGAACAGGTTCAAAAGCGGATTTGAGGCAGAGGTTCACAACGGAGAAACAGGATAGGGAAAAACGTCAGGCACCACAGTAACCTTGATAACCAAGCAAAGATGGCAAGTACTGGGCGATTATTTACAGGATGGCGACAAGACACAAGTGCACACTGCGTCACCTTGAGTATGCAGTGCAGTTTTGGGCTCCAGTCCTTAAGAAGGATATTAATGAGCTGGAGAGAGTGCAGAGACGTGCAACTAAACTGGTTAAGGGGATGGAAGATTTAAACTATGAGGTTAGATTATCATGGTTGGGGTTGTTTTCTCTGGAAAAAAGCGCTTGCGAGGAGACATGATTACTCTGTACAAGTACATTAGAGGGGATTATAGGCAGATGGGGGGGTGTTCTTTTTTCCCACAAAAATGATCAGTGCATCAGAGGCCCCCCCTTCCATTTGAAGCAGCATAAGTGGTTTTTCATGGTGAGGGCAGTGAGGTTGGGGAATGCCCTTCCTAGTGATGTGGTAATGGCAGATTCTGTTAATGCTTTTAAGAGGGGCCTGGATGAATTCTTGAACAAGCATAGTATCCAAGGCTATTGTGATACTAAAATATAAAGTTAGTATTGATGTTAGTATATATAGTTTATGGGGCACATTTACTTACTCACGATCGTTCCGACGGCGTCCGATTGCGTTTTTTTCATAATGATCGGTATTTTGCGATTTTTCGGAAAATTGTCGCGACTTTTTCATTGCCATTCCGAATGTTGCGCAAAATCTGGCGATTTTTTCGTAGCGTTAAAACTTGCGCGAAAAGTCGCGACTTTTTCGTAGCCTTCGCGCCGAGTACGAAAGATTCGGATTCATTCAAGCTTCAGTATGGTGACTTTTCTTGGGCCAGGTTGGAGCTGCAGGGTGCCATTGAGTCCTATGGGAGGCTTCCAAAATCATGCTAAGTCTGAAAGTTTCGCCCGCCGCTTACGAGCGCTCAATACGAAAAAGTCGCGACAAGATACGAGCGCATCGTAATGGCTACGAAAAACTCGCATTTTTTCACGCAAATCGTATTGGTAACGAAAAAGGCGCAACAATTTCTGAAAAGTCGTAAAGGCGCCGAAAAAATCGCAAAAAATACGAAAAAGTCGCAAAATGTTCATTTTCCAATCGGACTTTTTCCAATTCGGTTCGGATTCGTGGGTTAGTAAATGTGCCCCTATGTGTGTGAGTGTATAGATAGGTCAGTATGGGTCTGTATGTGAGTGTATAGATAGGTCAGTATAGGTTTGTGTGTGCTGGGTTTACTTGGAAGGGTTGAACTTGATGGATTTGTGGTTTTGCTACTGAATTTTGAGTAGACAATGTATTGCATGTGCAGTGTATTGAAAATAGCAATGAATGAATGTAAGCGACAGTATAAGGCTGTGTCACAGAGTTCAGTGGAGAACCAAATTTCTGGGCTGACAGTATGATGTGTTAAAACCAGCAGAGAAATCTTAAGGAGGAACTCATACCCAACCAGTGGCTAGCCTTTATGTTGCTCCCAGTGGTCTAAAGACAATGTACACTGCCAAACAGAGCCTCCTGTAGACTGCCAGTCCACATTGGGCTACAAAATAACCAGTCACAGCCCTTATTGGTCACCAATTGCTTTGCTCCCCTGCTTTTTTATATTTACATGCTAATTACAGGTAAAAAAGGTTGGGAATCCCTGTATTAGAGTGGTGGTAAGGAATCAAGTCTTTCTGAGGTTAGAAATGGCTAAAAAACTTCAAGTTAAGTTGTACAATTGTTACACCATCAAGGCTAAAGACCTTATTAGTGGGACCTGTACCCCCTCAAGACCATTAAGGTTCAACATTCACTTATAACAAGGCTACAGATTATTACAGAATTATTGCTGTAGCTGCCATCCAGCTTTTGTAATCCAGAAGAAACACCACAAATAACTCCTAATAAATTTAAATTGTAATGAAAAAAATAAAATATGTTACAATGTACTATTTCATAGATAATAGACATAATATAGTACTTTTCTGCTGTAAGTAGCTTAGTTGTTTCACTAGTGCCCAGCCGAGCAATTATAATCATATTGTTCACACCTTACTATTATAACTTTGTTATCTTAAACTTTAAAATTTAGGTTTAAGGAATGTTTGTATTTTCTTTAATAAATAAAATTCAAAGCAGAATGACATAGGCTTAGTTATAGATTTAGACCCAAACCAGAACAGTATCTTCATTCATGTTGGCAGCGACAGGCTTGGGTGGGCAATAGGGCCATGTAGCAGCTTTCTAGCCAGTAGTTCTTTGGTTTGTTCCCAAAAGCAGACACCATCTTCATATAGCTTTAACATTGTTTTGCCCTTTTAATCAACATGGAAAATACATTAGTATATTAAAAACAGAGGCATCAGAGTCAGAGGTACTATAAACTGAAGAGTCGGGTTTGAAGTTGAAGAATATATGTACTGACTCCACAGCCCTGGGATATACGCAGGTCATGAATCAGCATGACCAACGCAATGTCTCCTGGCGCAGGCACGGGGAAAGGTTGATGCCAGCAATAGGGGACTATTCTTGGCCTGCATTTATCTGAAGACCTAGAATCAGCCCTGTCTGGCATTAGCCTAAATAAAAGTAGTGAGTGGGGGAGTTAGCACAGATAAGAGATGCACAGCTGCTAAGCCAGTGAAAGTGTTTTTCTGAAGCAGGAAAGGATGAATTTGAAATGTAGGAAGTCAGGGTTAGACCATAGCTTCCTCTACAAGTGTTCAGCTGTCTGGGTGTTTCTGGAAGGAAACACATTGGAGCTGTGTGGCTGGGTTGGAGGTTTATGTGAAAAAGGTAGAATTTGGTAAGGGACTACATAATAGTTCTACCCTTAGGAAGAAATACAATTAATGGAGAAGGAAAGTCATTTTGGCATTTTACTGCCAATAGATTCGCCACATTACTGCCACCTAAGAACACTATATTTATTCTGCGGAATGCATTACCTGAGTAAAGAACCCTAGAAGCTTTCCTTGTTTGTTTAACGGCTGTCATTTTAAGTAGCTTCCTGCTGCAGTTCTAGCCTGTAGCTCAGATCACACACTCCTAAGGATGGGGGAAGTGAGTTTTATGATTTCTTATGGGAGGGGGGAGCAGGAGAGGGGTGAGAGGAGAGAATTGGGCAGACTTTGGCCCCGGGAATGAATGATTTTACGGAGAGAGGAAGTCAGATACCCAAGAAACATGTTTACAAAAAAAGAGACAAGAAATACACAGTGCGGCTTTTCTGTGAGTGCTTTTTGCTGTATTTACATCTGCCTTTCTGATAAAGCTTACTTAGTTACTTTCCTTCTCCTTTAAGGGCACACACTAATATAATGCGCTTCAAAGGCACTGTTAAGTGATTTGATGAATGATTGTGCAAAAGTGGGTACATTAAGCAATACTCAGGGGTATTTATTTAAGCTTTTACAGTTACTTATTTTAAACACAGTGTGCACTATTTTCCCCCTATAGGAGTGTATTAGAATTACAAACAACGATTATTGTCTAATCTGCATTTATAATCTTTAGGCAAAGGGTTCTTGGCCTTTAACTTTTACAGTTTTATTTTGGTGCTCAGGCATGAGAAGTATGAGAATAGACATGAGAATAATGAAAAAAACAAACTGTAAGGTCACTCTAAACTGACGTGGGAGATAAATCTGGCTTTCCTGTGCCCATGCACTGCCAGACATATCCCTTCCCTGCATAAGTCATTGTTTTTGTTTTGCAGCTGAAATCACAGGGAGTCAAATTTTCCCCACTGTAATTTTGAATAGAACCTTACGGACGTCAGTGTGCATATATTGCCTTGTGTATTATTTTACATTTCTTAGGGGCCTTTTCATCAAAGTACTAGTTCGAATCCCGAAATGGAAAAAATTGGGATTAAATACAATAATTTCTGATGATAGCAAATATCACGTAAATGCTTACGAAAAAATCATATTAGTTATGATAATATCGTATTGGCGATCCGAAAGTAACTAAATTTTCATATCCAAACGATCGTAAATGGCGGGAAAACCTTTCTGACTTTAATCCTTCTGTGCATGATTTTGGAAGCCTCCCACAGGACTCAATGACACTCTGCAGCTCCAACCCGGCCCAAGGAAAGTCTCCCATAGGGCTCAATGGCACTCTGCAGCTCCAACCCGGCCCAAGGAAAGTCTCCCATAGGGCTCAATGGCACTCTGCAGCTCCAACCCGGCCCAAGGAAAGTCTCCCATAGGGCTCAATGGCACTCTGCAGCTCCAACCCGGCCCAAGGAAAGTCTCCCATAGGGCTCAATGGCACTCTGCAGCTCCAACCTGGCCCAAGGAAAGTCTCCCATAGGGCTCAATGGCACTCTGCAGCTCCAACCCGGCCCAAGGAAAGTCTCCCATAGGGCTCAATGGCACTCTGCAGCTCCAACCCGGCCCAAGGAAAGTCTCCCATAGGGCTCAATGGCACTCTGCAGCTCCAACCTGGCCCAAGGAAAGTCACAATACTGAAGCTTGAATGAATCCGAAACTTTCATATGTTTTTGTTGCACAAATTTTGTCGCAAAGTAAAAAAGTCGCAAAATGCAAAAAAGTTGTGCAAATATACAAAAAAGTCGCAGAAAATATGCACAGTATGAACAAATACTAATTTTTTTTACCTGTCGTACTTTAATAAATAGTATTTAGTAATATTAGTGTTTCAGTCACCCTCAGTGCAGACAATTGGTGTCACCACCAGATTGATATATAATTAATAGTTTGCCAAATGTTATTTTGACCTAGGAGGTAACAAAAGAGGCAATGGTGTAACTAGATGTTACACCATTGTGTAAATTTAATGTAGGCCACCAAACCATGTATAGTTGACCTGTTCTATTAAGATATATTAAAAATGCTCATTAAGACCTTACAGGGCCATCTACACTCCTAGCCCCCCTGCAACCACAGGGTCTGCTTCCTCTGTAATTATGCCCCTGAATAGAGGCTGCCTGTTAAGGGCAGAAGAATATAGAGGGCCCAGTGAAGGATCTTAGCTAAAAAAGTTTTTCAGTTAGCCTTTGCACCACATAAAAATAGGCAATTAGCACTTATCTCTGGTCATATTATACCTCCCAGTCATGTGTGGACTGGGATTCAAAATAGGCTGTGGCATTTTAAGTACACAGAGACCCAAACAAGCCAAATTAAAATTGACTGTCTGTGGTGTCTTACAGCAGCCCCTCTGGAATTTCCCACAGATTGCCAGTCAGGTCTGCTTCCAGTCTTGAACTGCAGCCAGAGAAGTTGGGGGCAGAGATATGGGTGGAGGGGGTCTGTCTGGGTGTAACTGGACATAGCCAGGGTGGGTAGATAAAGCAATAGCCTAATGGTTCACATGGAATTTTATCTACCAGCATTTTTTTGCCAGTATGATCCATAAGTGCCAGTCCCTAATGAAATTACATGAATTTCTTTCAGTTTGCACATGGTGTGCAATCTGGGGCTGGTGTCCACTACACGTGGGCACTGACAGGCAGGCGCCATTGTAGTCATTGGCATTAGGAGGTTGTGGCATGTGACTTCTGTGACGTTGGTCTAGGGTTTACAAATTACATGTAGGGAGGAATGTAACAAGAAATACTTCTGCCCTGTTGGTCAGTTTTAGGACCACTGACAAACCAGTGACAAAATCAGTGACTGTGCCTGTAAATTGGGAACAGTTATAATCTCCATTTGTTCTGCCACTGATCAGCTACATGTTGTCTGGATTTTTTCCAATTTGGTGCCAAAAAACTATCTCTACTCTTTACTAGGGTTGCGGGTTGCCACTGGCTAAACCTGAACAAAGGGTGTTATTGAGGGTGAGGCAGTAAAGCCAAGGGTGGGCATGATGACATCAGGGTCAGGCATGTTAGGTGGGGTTATGATACCAGGGTGCGCTTACTGCATCACTTAGGACAGGGGGACCCAACCTTTCTTACTCGGGAGCCACAGTCAAATGTAAAAATACTTGGAGAGCAACACAAGCATCATAAAAGTTCATGGAGGAGCCAATTAAGGGCTGTGATTGGCTATTAGGGGCCTCTATGCACACTATAAGCTTACAGGGGGCTTTATTTGGTAGTAAACCTTATTTTTATTCAACCAAAACTTGCCACCAAGTCAGTAGTTAAAAAATAGCTGGGATGTCTGATTCAAAACCAGATGGTTTGCAACCCTAGTTATGTCTTTATTTTGCCTGATGAGTAAGCCCAATCCTTTAACTAGAAAGGGAAGTTTGAGAACAAACTTCATGTTGGGTTGAAAAACGTTGTCACTGACGGTTTTCACTGAATGAAATCTGATCTGTTGTTGGCTCTGCCCACTTTTTCTAACCTTGGACCCACAGTTATATAGTAAAAACCACTGTGCAAAGTTTGGGGACCCTGGTTTTAATAGTGTCTGAATGGCAGCAATTTAAATTTCCCCACTGAAAGTCAACGAGTGACATCTGGTGGCTCCACCCCCTTTTTCTAACCTGGAACTGCTGTTACCCAGTGACTAGCTTTGCAAAGTTTAGGGACCTTAGGATTAATAGTTAAAGAACGGCAGCAGTTTAAATTGAAACCAATAAAAGTCAATAGGTAAATTGTGATTGGTGGTTGGTGGCTCCGCTCACTTTCTCTAACCTTGAGTCGAAGTCACCCAGTGACAAACAGTGGGCACCCTGGCATAAATAGTGTGAGAATGACAGCATTTTACATTTAAACCAATAAAATTCAATGTATGAAATCTGATTGGATGAAATTTAATGGGTGGAAATGGACTGGCTGTTGGTGGCTCTGCTTTGCAAAGTTTTGGGACCTTAGTATTAATATTTAAAGAATGGCAGCAGTTTAAATTTAAACATATGAAGTCTATAGGTGAAATCTGATTGGCTGTTGTTGGTCCTGCCCACTTTTCTAAACTTGAACATAGTCACCCAGTGACAAACAAAGTTTGGGGACCCTGACATCAAACCAATAAAATTAAATAGGTGAAATATGATTGGCTGTTGTTGGCTCCACCCACTTTTTCAAAACTAAAACTGCAGTCCCCTAGTGTGCCGCGAGATGTTGACTGGTGTGCCGTAGGCAGGGCCGAAATTTTTACTTTCAAAGGGGGCCCGGCGATGCTACAGTTTTTCTTAGTAGCTCTTAGGCCCTTTAATAAAATCCGGGCCCTATCATTGGTTGCGCCCCGTGTGTACGGGTGACGTCAGTACGCACGGGGCGCAACGTTATAAAAGGGCCTGTGTGCGGTCGCGTGTAGGCAGAAGTGCAGAGGCGGCGCGCCTGAGGGATACGAAGATGCTGCTGAAGCCACGGAGAAGCCGCCGAAGAGCAGAAGTAAAATGCTGCTGGGCACCAATGTATTAGGGGGGGCCACGGGGCACACTGACTTATGGGGGCACTGCTGCTGGGCACCAATGTACTAGGGGGGCTGGCTCTTGGCACCAATGTACTGGGGGCACTGCTGCTGGGCACCAATGTACTAGGGGGGCACTGCTCTTGGCACCAATGTACTAGGGGGGCACTGCTGCTGGGCACCAATGTACTAGGGGGGCACTGCTCTTGGCACCAATGTACTAGGGGGGCACTGCTGCTGGGCACCAATGTACTAGGGGGGCACTGCTCTTGGCACCAATGTACTAGGGGGGCACTGCTGCTGGGCACCAATGTACTAGGGGGACACTGCTCTTGGCACCAATGTACTAGGGGGGCACTGCTGCTGGGCACAGAGTTAAATTTTTTAACATTTTCTAATGGTGGTGTGCCTCGTGATTTTTTTCATGAAACAAGTGTGCCTTTGCCCAAAAAAGGTTGAAAAACACTGCCCTAGTGACCAACTGTGAAAAGTTTGGGGACCCTGGGGTTAATACTGTGAGAATGGCAGCAGGTTGGATTTCCCCACTGAAAACAATGAAAGAAATGTGATTGGCTCTTGACAGCCCTGCCCACTTTTTCTAACCTTGAGTATGTAGTCACCCAGCGACTGACTTTGCAAAGTTTGGGCACTCTGGCATCAAACCAATAAAATTCTATAGGTAATATCTGATTGGCTGTTGGTGGCTCCACCCACTTTTTTTAAAACTAAAACTGCAGTCCCCTAGTGACTAACTGTGAAAAGTTTGGGGACCCTGGTGTTAATACTGTGAGAATCACAGCAGGTTGATTTTTCTCCATTGAAAGTCAATAGGTAAAATCTGATTGACTGTTGGTGGCTCCACCCACTTTTTCTAACCTTGAATCACAGTTACCTGGTGCCTAACTGTGCAAAGTTTGGGGACCCTGGTGTTATTACTGTGAGAATGGCAGCAGGTTGGATTTCTGCCAAATCAATAGGTAAAATCTGATTGGCGGTTCACAGCTCCGCCCACTTTTGGGCATCCAATAATCATCCTATTTTCATTCAGGCTGACCCCATGACTGTGTGATTCAAGTTTGGGGAGTGTAGCCTCAAAGCTGTAAGATTGGCAGCAGTTTCAATTTCCCCATTAAAGTCAAAGATTAAAATTTGATTGGCTGTAGTTGGCCCTTCCCACTTTGGGTCATCCAACAAATGTTGCTGTTTTATTTAGGGTGACCCCACGATTATGTTATTCTAAAACTGTAGGAGGAGTAGCGTTTAGAAAATGGGGGGCGCTAAGACGAAGAAGAAGAAGAGGAAGAATAAGCTGAAGTTGAAGAACAGTAGGTTGGGGTTTTAACCCAACATAATGATACCGTTTCATGACAGCCCCTATAACTAAAGATCGGACCGTACCATTTTGGTGGACGGGGGGGTTGAACTATACCATTTTATTAGAGGAGGGGGATGGACTGCACCATTTTTTTGGAGGGGAGGGGGGTCGGACCATACCATTTTTTTGTACGGGGGGGTTGGACCGTACCATTTTATTTGGGGGGGTCGGAATGTAACATTTTATTGGAGGGGGGGTCGGACCTTCCCATCTTTTTGGAGGGGGGGGTTGGACCTTCCCATTTTTTGGAGGGGGGGGTCGGACAATACCAATTTTTTGTAGGGGGGGTTGGATCGTACCAGTTTTTGGGGGGGTTCGGAATGTACCATTTTATTGGAGGGAAGGGTGGACCGAACCATTTTTTTATATACTAAAAACCACTGTGCAAAGTTTGGGGACCCTGTTTTTAATAGTGTCTGAATGGCATCACACAATCATCATATTTTCATTCAGGCTGACCCCATGACTATGTGATTCAAGTTTGGGGAATGTAGCCTCAAAGCTGTAAGAGTGGCAGCAGTTTCAATTTCCCCATTAAAGTCAATGATTAAGATTTGATTGGTTGTTGTTGGCCCCTCCCACTTTAGGGTCATCCAACAAATGTTGCTGCTTCATTCAGGCTGACCCCATGACTATGTGATTCAAGTTTGGGGGGTGTAGCTTCAAAGCTGTAAGATTGGCAGCAGTTTCAATTTCCCCATTAAAGTCAATGGGTGAAATTCGATTGGCTGTTGTTGGCCCCTCCCACTTTGGGTCATCCAACAAATGTCACTGTTTTATTCGGGGTGACCCCATGATTATGTTATTCAAGTTTGGGGGGTGTAGCTTCAAAGCAGTAAGAGTGGCAGCAGTTTGAAAATCTTCCCTGTCAAAGTCAATGGGAAAATTGGGGGGTTCAGAGCGGCGCCACAAAAAGACGGGGGGCGGGATCCCTTAGAAAAGCACAAGCAGCCTGCTCCGCTATAGGGCGAAGAAGTGTGGAGAGTTTGGGTGTTGTACCCTAAAACTGTAGGAGGAGTAGCGTTTAGAAAATGGGGGGCGCTAAGAATAAGAAGCGGAAGAATAAGCCAAAGTGGAAGAACAGTCTGTGGGGTTATTATCCTGGGGCCAAGTACAGTATTACCAGTAATCCATAAAGCTCTGAAAATGTGCTTTTTCTTTGTGTAATAATAAGAATTAAACAGACCGTGCTGATAGAAAAAAAATAGTATTTAAATATTCATTTATTGCCCAATTCCTAGCAACCCTACTCCTTCCAGTTCCTAGCAACCCTACACCTTCCAGTTCCTAGCAACCCTACTCCTTCCAGTTCCTAGCAACCCTACTCCTTCCAGTTGAGTTCCTAGCAACCCTACTCCTTCCAGTTGAGTTCCTAGCAACCCTACTCCTTCCAGTTGAGTTCCTAACAACCCTACTCCTTCCAGTTGAGTTCCTAGCAACCCTACTCCTTACAGCCCACCTTTTACACTACAGTACCATCCTTCTGCCATTTATGGCTCCCGGCTCCCCCTGACTGGCTACACTGGAACCCTCCTTTTGACAATACAGCAAGCCTGGCACCCACACTGCGGACTGGGCTACAGAAAGCAAAGGGAAACCTGGGCCGGAATAGCACAAATAAGCACAATCACCAAAGCTTATGAATAATATCTTAATCCGAAAGTTTAGAGATTCTCTGACGTCATTACCCCATTTTGAATTCACATACATTTTTCCGCAGTTTTACAGAGAAAAAACGTCACACAATCGCGCATGCGCTTAAAGGTAGGTTTCTTCGCTTCCCCAAGTAGGCGCGTCTTCAAGGGGGCGGGGAACAGCGTCCAATGAAAAGGCGGAGTGGAAGCCGGCGGTGCGGGTTGGGAGCGGGAGGTGAGTGAGACGTGGAGCTGAGTAGTTTCTTAGGCTCCTTAGTTGCTGCAGCCTCCGCTTCTGTAGGGCGCGGGAGTGCGGATGGGGGAAGGGTATAGAGCTGGCTGCAAATATTTCTTCCTTAGCAATTGAGGAAATAGGTATTGGAAGGATGCTGGGAGTTAACAACGCACTATGGGAGAGCTCTGTGCAATGTAATAGGGAGAGCTCTGTTCCCTGTAGCGCTGCTGGTATGGGTTACAGCGGGGATCCCCAACCAGTGGCTCAGGGGCAACATGTTGCTCCCAGTGGCCTTAAAGTAGGAACTTATTTTCAAATTCCTGTTTTAAAAGCAAGTTTTAGTTGTATCAAAACCATTTATACTGCAAAACAGAGCATTCAGTAGGATATTAGTCTACTTAGAGGCTACTAATAGCCAATCACAGCCCATATTTCACCCCCAGGAACCTTCTTGTCGCTCACCAGTAAAAAAGCTTCGGGGACCCCTGGGTTAAAGGGACTGGCATATGTGTCCCTGGTTAGGTGAAACTGACAACTGGAGCTGCATCATTGTATCATATCCATTATAAAGCACCAACGCAATACAGTGATTATATGTCTTTCCTATCAGCCCCTGCCCCAGTGGAGCTTACAATCTAAGGTCCCTATCACATTCCCATCAGTCCCTGCCCCAGTGGAGCTTACAATCTAAGGTCCCTATCACATTCCCATCAGCCCCTGCCCCAGTGAGCTTACAATCTAAGGTCCCTATCACATTCCCATCAGCCCCTGCCCCAGTGAGCTTACAATCTAAGGTCCCTATCACATTCCCATCAGTCCCTGCCCCAGTGGAGTTTACAATCTAAGGTCCCTATAACATTCCCATCAGTCCCTGCCCCAGTGGAGCTTACAATCTAAGGTCCCTATCACATTTCCATCAGCCCGTGCCCCAGTGGTGCTTGCAGTCTAAGGTCCCTATCACATTCACACACACACTAGGGCCCATTCTGTCAGAGCCAATTACATTCCTACATGGCCAGTGAGCGGTGGGCATGTGCCCAGGCAAGGTGTTAGTGTATTTCTGGTGAGTTTCAGGCGAATATGGTGATGTTAGAGTATAAAAATGACTCCTCAGCTGCCAGCCTAAGTTACTAGCAAGAAATCTGCTTTTGTCCAAAAGTGATTGTCATTACAGTTCTGCCTTGGGGTGGGTTAAAAGCATTGAAGTAAATGGTGGCAGAGTATTAATAGGATAGCATGCAACATTACTACACAGAGGACCAAACAGCCCCCCACCAGCCAAATAAATAGTGATTGCCTATGGTACCTTACAGCAGCCCCATTGGCAATTGCCAGAACTCACAGATTACCAGTCCGGCCCTGCACAATCACATCAATTGCTAATTCTTCTGTACCCCCACAGTAACAGCCCAGTCTTCTACTTCCTATACATTGCACTTGAATTTATTGAACCCCCCAAAAATTCAAAGGCATAAAACCCTCCTAAAATGACATTGTATACAGGGGACATTAGACAGAGCTGGTGACATGTCCAGCTGTATAACTAGGCATGGCCAAAACAATCTTTAACCCCTCCATGGCTGGTAAAGGTTTTTGCTCACAGTTTAAGGATGTACTGTAAGCAACAATATGCCATCAGCATTTCTAGGGCAGCTGCAATATCAAACCTGCTACAGTGGAAAATGGGAATTAATTACATTAGAGTGAGAGAAGATATTTCTAATTAAATACATTGCATAGCTCCCTTAAGTCATTTTCTTAAATACATTTGAGCCTAAAAGGGGAACTCAGGCCTCCGAACCAAAATTTGTTAAAAAGCCCCACACGACACAGAAACCCTTAATAGACCTATCACTGTAATCTGTTCCTTTAAAAAGTATGAATAAATACCATTTTTATATGCCGAAATCCAGCTACAAAACAGATCTTCAAACATCATTTGAAATATTGGCAGGGGAGGAGGGACTAAAACATAGATGTTCCAAATTGTAACAACTGCTCCACAGCTTACAGACTACATAACCCACAATGCATTGCACTGTGATGTTCCTTTCCTTATTGACATCATGTGTGCAGGGAATTGCGGGATCTGAAGGATGCAGGCTGAAGGCAGGCTGAGGACAGTCGACTACTGTTACATTTTATTTGAGTCTCAAAGTAGTCAGCCAGATCAGCAGGAGAACAGGGACCAGGCCTAGGTAACTGTCCCAAACCATATTATTAAATTAAAAATCATGAAAAGGCTGCATATATTTTAATTGATGTTTTCTGCAAAGTTGCTTGAAATTATGTTTACGTTTCAAAAAGCTTAAGTTTTGTTTGGGTGGAGTTCCCCTTTAATCTGTAACCTAACAAAAGAGAGGTCAATGTAGAAATCAATAGCATTAGTGATAAAATGTGACTAAAAGTGCCATGCACTAAAACCTGTCATGGGGTCTCATTGCCTTCCAGATGGAAAAATCCAAAAAGCAGGAAAAAAGCTTTTTTCCTACTTTTTAGATTTTTGCAGTTGTATTTGGTTGCAGCACAGAGCAACAACTAGGAGCTAAAGCTTTTTTCGTATGTATTTTATACAAAGTTTACCAATCATTTTTTATTTTTGAATGCCTTCCAGATGGACGTGCTACATAGTTCAGGAGTCGTCTTGGCTGCTTATTTGCAAGAGAAATGCCTGGACTTTTCTCAGTTCTGGCTATGGGTGAATCATCTCGGAGACCCCGCTCACATCTACGTCATCTACTTCCCCCTGGCTTACTGCATCTGCAACAGGCTAGGAGTGGCCATCCTGTGGACAGGTCTCCTCTCTGAGTGGTTGAATCTCATATTTAAATGGTGCGACTCCATACTTTGTTGTGGCTTTCAGCTTATTTCATCCTTGCCTTGACATGAATAACCCCAAAACACAACCACTGGAAACACAGTTGGCTTTATTATCCCCAATATTAGCAAATAGGGATGATGTAATAAAAGGCACTGTTTGCCCAGGTTCTGTAACCTATAGCAGCCAATCAGCAGGTGGAATTTACTGGTCAACTGTTTAACGGCAAACATCTTATTGGTTGCTATGGGTTACTGCATCTAGGCAAACTTGGTGCCATTTATTACATATGGGGCTTTGACATTGTGTGAACTAAGCTTTGAGTGATGAGGGAGGGAAGGGCTGTTGTCCATAAAGTCAAATCACTATGTTGCTTTTTTATGTGTAATATATATTTTTTCAAGGTTTTTATTTGGGGAGCGGCCATTTTGGTGGATATATGAATCTGGGATGCACAGTGACCTACATTTAACACAGTTCCCATTAACATGTGAGACAGGACCTGGTAAGTACTGGAGCTGGGGAATCCTTTCATTTCGTCAGTGATGGAATTTAGGCTATATGATGGAGAAGGATAGGGATGTTTCTGATACATAGGTTGGTTACATGGAGCCTGAAGAATTCTACTCTTTGGGCTTGCAGGATTATTTACTAGATATCTAAGGGGGAAGGGGGGCAGAGATGCAGAATGTTTCACAAGCTGATTTTTTTAAGGGGAACTCCACCCAAACACAACTTAAGCTTTTTTGAAAAGTAAACATAATTTCAAGCAACTTTGCAATAAACATCAATTAATAAATAATAAATGCCTTTTTAAGGACCCAGGCATACTGTTATATGTGTGAGTGATGAAGGACAGTGTGTGTGAGGGATAGTCCTAGCTGTGACGGTTCTGGGAATCTATATTACATTCAATTTGGACTAAAGTGCCGAAGTGACTGGAATACAATTTTTTTCTGGTTCTAGGGAGCCCTTCAGGGCACTGTATGATCACAGGAGCTGCACTTTGGCCAGTAATGATGTTCTTCACCAACCTACGGCCCCAAAGGTAAGTTGCTGATACAGGTAGGGGCAATTTGATGCGACTAGGGCTGTTTTCTTTATCAAGGAGATACTTGTTCATTGTTTCATAGTAGCTTTGAAAAAGAGGCCTCCATACATGTCGGCTGCCAATTTTCTTTGCCCCAACTTCTTCAGTCACCCACAGTAACAGGCCTTCCACTTCCCATACATTGCACTTCCACTTCCCTGAACTTACCCTTGACTTATAGAGTAGCAGCATCTAATAAATACTGTAACCTGACAGCCAGGCTAAACCAATGAAGGAGAAATGAAATCTTAAAGAATATGTTCCCAGACCCTGTTGATGTTCTAGTTGGTGGGCTACAAGCAGTGGCAGGGCATTCCTATGGGTGAACAAAAAAGGTTCCTTTTGTAGCTTAGACATAGCCAATACAACCTTTCCAACTAATTGCTACCATTTTGGTTTGTTAACCTTATGGTTCTTTACCTAACAGTGTATGGACTGTTCTCATGGTGCCTAAGAAAGTTCCCTAGGAAATGTCTTGTGTTGGTTTGAATGCATTCAGATTGATGAATTATATTGCCTGGCATAGACCTCTTAAAGTGGTAGTTCACCTTTAAATCAACTTTTACTGTAATATAGACATTGATATTCTGAGACAATTGGTCTTTATTTTTTTTTTTTGTTGTTTTAAGTTATTTAGCTTATTGTTCAGCAGCTCTCCAATTTGGTATTTTAGCAACTACTGGGTTGCTAGGGTCTTAGTTACCTTAGCAACCAGACAATTTGTTGTAGAATGAGAGACTGGAATATAAATAAGTGAGGAACTGAATAGAAAGATAAGGAAAAAAGAGTAACAATAACAATAAAATTGTTGCCTCACAGCGCAATATTTACTGGCTGATGGAGTCACTGACCCCCCATTTAAAAGCTGAAAAGAGGCAGAAGAGTAAGTCAAATATTCCATACACTATAAAAAAAGACCAATTACAAAGTTGCTAGGAATAGTACATTCTATAACATACTTAACTTAAAGGTGAAACAGCTCAGTCCCTCTTCATTAATCTTCCCTCACAATTCATTTTAATATATTTTAAAAACACCCTTAAAACCCAAAAGGTACAGCATATTGCATATCAGAGAGGATACGTTCAGAGAGTTTCATTTTGTATTGACGGAGCCCTGAAGCTGTTTCACCACATCCATTCACTCGTTGGGAGACTGATACGTGCCCAACAGAATGAAATTGTGAAGGTAGGGTATGGGAAAAGTACTGGGCCAATAACAAATGTTAATGTATCATTTCAGGACTTTGCTGAGCTTGGTGCCCATCATACTGTATATAATGCTGATGGTGGGAGTTGCAATATCCAGAGTCCTCATCCTAGCTCACTTTCCTCACCAGGTTGTGGCTGGTCTCATAGCAGGTTAGTCATTGGATGTTGTCAGTAGTATTGTCCTGACGGGATTGGCTTGGAGAAGCCATGTCCTTGGTGCCCTAGCTAACATTTGTTGTTCTATCCAACATCTAGGGATGTATTTGGGGCACAGTATACCAGGCACTGTCTCTCGAGGCTGTACTTTACTGTTTTTCACGCTAACATCTGTCCTACTGCTCTTTGGGGCCTTCCTCATATATTTTGGAATGGGTATCTTTGGAGTGGATCTGTCCTGGTGAGTATGAAGTCTTTTAATCCTAAACCTAGTAACAGTGAATGTAGGTGTTAGCCCGCCTATATACCTATATACAATTCACTGGAGCAATCGTTCCCTAGGTCCATCAATCGTGCTACAAAATGGTGTGCAAAACCCGAGTGGGTTCGTCTAGAGACGAGACCCTTTTCTTCAGTGACCCGAAGTGCAGCAAGCGCCTTAGGATTAGGATTTGCCTTTCGCTGTCCCCTGTACAGCCGGCTGTGTAAAGGCAATAGAGACTGGAGGAAAAGGACAATTACCCTACTCCTTTCATTGCTATTGCTTGGCCTCCTTCATCATCTCCCCCTACAGACAGCCTCACCATTGCTCTTCTACTTTTTAAACTTTATCCGCCATGTTCTGGGCCCATTTGCTGTTGTTATCTTGGCTCCTTTTATCACACACTCTCTCAGCATGAGAGCGACAGACAAGAAAGAGTGATTTCCTCAGTGTATCTAATCTGTTATTACCACCACAGTCAGTTTCGTTTCTCGCTTCCACCTATATCTGAAATGTAAGACTTCATTTTCTTATTGGTTTTGGAGTTATTTCTATATTTAAATAAAAACAGTGTCACCAAGTGACAAAACACAGCTGTCTATTCTGTTGTATCCTTCCAACGGTATAATAGTGTGTAATTATGTGACATATTACAGTACGGGCATAGAACAAGAAAATGTCTTTATGCCGATAAAAACGTACCCAGCAGTAGTCGCCCATTTCAAAAGTGCCCCCTACCTCGGACCCCCAGGCCCTGTCTACTGGTCAGTCAGCAACACAGTTTTCAAACAGCAAGGCCATATAAGAAGCAATGTTGGGTTAATGGGACAATGTCCCAATAGGCCAGGGGCACATGTCCTTTAGACTATCATGATTTTGTCATGCCAACAATTTTGATGTCACTCCTAAGACCTAAGCTGCACATGACCCACAGTCCAGTAACAAGGGGTATAAAGAAGGAAGGGCAATTTTTGAATTGGCGATAGGATTTTATAGGTATAGTGATATGCTCCTGTTAAAATATAGAACATATCACTTTCAAGGTGACAATTATGTGCCAGTGCATTATACTCTTCTATAAATACAAATTATGTGCTGACAAAAACTGTGTGTTGGCCTGATATATTGGACCTTTCTCCAAAACCCTACTAGTCCCGCCCATCTGTTTCATTCCTGCTGCCTTTCCCAGGCTGTGCAGGGGAGCCAGAGGCACTCAGCACACTGCACTGTTGGATAGGAACCAATCAGCAGCTAGGCTGACCTGATAGGGAACTGAAGCCTGTATTTGCTTGTGTGACTGCAGAGCTTTGATTGGCCTGGCAGGGACTGTTAGGACACGCCCACCCTCATCTGAAAGATGGACAGAAACCTGAGAGGATCTATAGGGAGCTCCAATAAAGGGACCATTTTTAAAAATGATTATTTTTAGCCCAAAGTGAAAACAGCACTATATATTATTCATTATTGCATACAGGGGGGGGGGGGGGGAAACAATGCTCTAAATCTAACCCCTGAGTAGCTTTGCATTGTAGGAGTATGCAAATATCTATTGCTAAAATAACTGTAAAAGGAAGCAATAGCTTAAGGCTGCCACGCATAAATAGATCTGCTTGTTTGACGTGGTCAACAAACGAGTGAATTTTTTCCAAATTTGACAATCCATGTGCAGCACCAAATTGGACTGATTTGTTGATGTGGCCTACAATATGGGACTATGCAGAGGGCCACATCAATGCACTGATGCAGTCTGTACCCGATGGGTGTTTCAAACCTGCCTCATAGATATAAATTGGCCAGATATCAGTTGGGCATAGTGACAATATGGGCACTTAAGCCAGCCAATAAGTTTCCAACTGGAGAGGCAAGGTTGGCAGTTTTTATTGGCCCATGTACTGTATCACCAGAACATGGTAAACGCACATAAAATGTTGCATATTCTATTTCTGCCCAAGCTTTCATCTCTATTTGTGACTCATATGATTACATTTTTTTACAATATATATATATATATTTATTTATTTTTTCCTGTTAGGGATTTAGTAGCCCCCTTTTAGGAATTTATCCACGCCAGCAGGGAGGGAGCCTGAAGCCCCTATAAATAGCTGGGACCTAGGCAAGTTGCCCACAATCATCCTCCCCTCCACAGTGGACACGAAGTGGCCTATTTATAAACTGAATGTGTTTTGATTTCAACACAATTTGTGACATCATTGTTCCAACATATTGTCGCAGTATCTTATATTTTGTTGTGCAGCAATATTGCAACTTTTCTTGCAGCCATGTAATGATTTGTGTACATATACATACATAATGTCCCTACACTTGATACTGTAAATGTGACCCCCAGGAAAGAATAAAGGACAAGCCCACATTCCAAAATAAAACCACTCTGCCCATTACCACAGAAAGCCAGAGGTTCCTGCCAGTCTGAGCACATTTTTATTTATACAAGGACAAACAGGACATATTACAAAATACTCGGATGAAAATTCATACCCACAGCATGTGAGGGAGAGACACAAAGACACACACACACACAAAAAAGGGAATTTACAGCGGATCTACCTCGAAGGCTGTCCGCCCAGAGCCCCTAAACTCTGCATGTAATACTGCTGAACAACATGGTTTTGTTTTTATTATTAATTTAGAAAAAAATATATATATTTATTTACACAACAAATTACGAGACAGTTGCACAAGTCCACTGCATGTGAGGGTGAGAGGAGTTGAAGCCTTAAGACGTTGTTTGAAGGTGAACCCGCCTCAATCCAAGCCTGGTTTCCACCTGCCTGAAATTTCCTGACAATTCAGTGTAAACAATTCCATTATAGGTTAAATAACGATCAGCATGATCAGTGGCATTGCCATTCTAATGCCACCCTACCTTCCCTTAAACAGTACAGTGTGAGCTTGTGCGCCAAACAGAACTCTCAAAATGATGATGTTTGGCGCACAATGCGCTATGTCCTCACTGTCTCTTTAAGGGCAATTAAATGCAAGATAAACACATTTTCTCTGTAAGTCCCACAGCCAGAAACATTTAGTTACATTTTAACACATCTTTGACCTCTGTATCTTCATTCTTATATATCAGATGAAGAGGAAAACTCATTTAAAGTCTTATTTTTATCACTGCCTTTAAAGAACAAGGAAATCATTACAAAGTAAATGCTCTACACCCTTTTGCGATCTACGTGCATTATTTATTAATTTGTTTCTGTTTCAGAGCTATTTACTGTTTTATTAACTGTCATTATAATGAATTTTGTAACAACAACGCCATCTGCTGGTCAGTTCCTGTAGGAAAACAGAGAAGTGCTTTTGACCTCTTTCCTGAGCAGAGCAACATTGGAAGTCTTCTCTGTTTTCCTTCTGAAGGTATATCTCGTTGTACAATTACAGGACTGACCATCAGGTTGGTGCTGTTGTTAAAAAAAATAATTATACTGGCAATTCATAGAAACTTAAATAGCTCTGAAACTGAAATAAAAAATGCATATAAATTGAAGAAGTGCTTCGAAATGTGGCACACATGTGGTTTGCTTCTCCTTTAAATCTAGCTTGTTGACTGAGAATCCCAGGAGTTGTAGTTCAGCCACATCTTTGAAAAGCTGTTTGTTTATTGATTCTAGGTTGTCATGCTTAGTCAAACAAGCCAGCCATATGCAAAGATTGACAAAAAGATCTTCTTATTGATGGTGAAAAGGTGAACCCCCTAGTCAGTCAAGATCTACTGACCTTCCCAAACATTAGACTGAAGCATTGCCAGTGTCCAATACGCATGTAGCTTGGCCATGCAGTGAGGCCATAGTCTGCTTGACTCTATGACTGCTACAATTCACAAGATTATTGGCTCCTACCACCATGGAAAGAGATTTTTTCCCCACAGCATGATGCACTAGTCCAAAGGGAGTCCCCATATTCAGGCATATGAGCAGTGGCTAGGTATGTGTACAATATGCAGTCAGAATTACAGGGTACATCAGGTTTATGCTCTGCACATCTGGCATCCAACAAGACCACTGGTCAAGGCAATTACCTACACCCCCCCCCCCATGGATTTCTATGAACAACTCATTTCCATTTACTTGAACCCCCTTTGTGCCTTTAAACATTTACATGCACCCTGAATTCCCTCTTCATCAGATATCTGTGCTGCCAGAGGCAGATAAAAGCAACCTAGCCACTGTCTGGCCAATCAAACCAAGCCTTATGGCCTTCACACACGGCATGAGTCGACGTCTTCAGCCTGCACCTCCAAAGGGCAACATCCAAATGCCGGTGTGTTAGGGCCCTTAAAGGAATAGCAACACCAAAAAGTGTTTTAAAGTAATTATAATACAATATACTGTTGCCCTGAACTGGTAAAACTGGTGTTTTTGCTACAGAAACGCTACTATATAAATATAAATAAGCTGTGGTGTAGCATATATGCTCTGTAGAATATAATGGGGGTTTATCTGTTATCTGCTAAGTAACCTGTGCCTTTTCTCTTTTGAAAGAGACAACCAGTAGCTCGTGAGCAACATGTTGCTCACCAACCCCTTAGATGTTGCTCCCAGTGGCCTCAAAGCAGGGGCTAATTTTTTGAATACTTGGCTTGGAGGCAAGTTTTGGTTGCATAAAACCCAAAGTAAAGCCAAACAGAGCCTTCTGTAGGCTGCCAGCTTACATAGGGGCTACCAAATAGCCAATTATAGCCCATATTTGGCACCTCCAGGTACCTTTTTCATGCTTGTGTTGCTCCCCAACTCTTCTTACATTTGAATGTTGCTCACGGGTAAAAAAGGTTGGGGATCCCTGATATAAACTATAGTAAGGGCTCTGGCACACAGGGAGATTAATCTCCCCAAACAACCATCCCCGAAATCGCCTGCGCAGCGTGTGCCATCCCACTGGCGACTTACATTTTCACCGGTGGGATGGTAGTTTTGGGAGATTAGTCACGGGCGACTAATCTCCCCGTGTGCCAGAGCCCTAAGGATTTGAAGCAAACACAACAGTTGTACCAGGGCAGGGCAACAGTGCATTATACTGTAATTACTTTTATACAATTTAATTTTTTGGTGTTACTGTTTCTTTAAGGTACGGAAGGTTCAGCTGGGCTTGAGTATGTAGCTACTAAAGTGCAATATCATTATACAGTCTGAAGGAGATAAAAGGCATCAATAAGGCTGTGAAATGCTACATATAAGCTTGTATAGCTGGCTTAGGGTGCAGAAGCCTTCTGCATCAATGGCATTTATTTTCCATTATATGGTCATCTTTTTACTGCCGTTGGGGATCTTTGTAAGCCCTAAGACTTTGGACTGGGCTTTAAACATGGCCTGGGGCACCCAGGTCTTAAAGGATAGTGTCATGCCTCTAGAATATGACAGTACTGATCAGGTTCAATAAATAAATGTACGTTATATTACATTGCCCTTAAGGAAACTGCTTCAGTATGAAAGACTATTTAGGAACATTCACAGATAGTGGTTATGGAATACTTGTGCCTGTGTAGTGTGCATCAGACAGGGAGCTACAGGCGAAGAGGATCATTTTGACCAATGTTTTTCCGCAGGGTGGTCAGGAACAGCCCCTGTACCATTAGCATAAAGGTTGCAACTAATCCCTTAACAACCGTAACTGGGCTCACCTCATTTACTAACAATGGGAAAACCTGCACCCGGGCCACAACCCACACTAGCTAATAAGTGATCATCGTAGTTTAGCCAGTTGCAGGGTAGTAATGATTTCATTGATGGCCAAGGGCAACTTTTCCCACTGTTAGTAAATGTGCCCCCATTTGGTCTACATCCTGCAGTTTATTAGCAGTGGTTATAGAGTCTCGCTGCAAATTGCAGGGAAGGTGCTTTATTGGTAGTGTTAGTGTGAGTGGGGGATTTCTTGGTGCCCCTTAAACTAGATGATTAATTACTTGCACTGATTTCTATAGTTAGACAGCATCTGTCTCTTTGCACAGTCATAGCATGTGCATCTCTATAAAGTGCAAATTAGCCACTTACGACAGAATCGAAATTCCACATCATAATATTTGTATCTGGGAGTGTTCACAAACACATATTTCATACTGGAGCTGATTAGTGATGAGCAACATTTTTTGGCAGGCATGGATTCTCTACAAAATTCCCGCATTTCGCCATTGGTGAATTTCTTGCAAAACGGCTGCAAAAATTCACCACAACAAAAATTTGCCAAGTGAGGGAAAAAGTCAATGCATTCATATTCTGTATGTATGTTACTGGAATTGGTGGTGATACGTCCACTGTGGGGGGATTGTTCATAAGGGACAGTTCCGTGCTACAGCCATGGCACATGTGGGTATACATAGCCAAATAATTCACTGGACACTATGTGACCATATACACAATATACACACAAATGTGTTTGTTTTAATGCAATGAATTGGTCTTGAATGTTGTGTATGCTGCCTCTTGTGCTCTCTGCCTTACAATGTGCGCTTGTTTTGCTCACAGGGCATTACTAAGTGCACCTACCTTGCTCACAGGGCATTACAAAAGAGGCCTCCCTTGCTCACAGGGCATTACCAAGTGTGCCTGCCTTGCTCACAGGGCGTTACAAACTGCACTTGCCTTGCTCACAGGGCATTAGTAAGGGGTATATTTATTATGCTGTGTAAAAAGTGGAGTAAAGCATTACTGGTGATGTCGACAAGCAATTAGATTTCAACAGTCAGAAAACCAAAGCAAAGTATCTGATTGGCTGCTATGAGCAACATCACCGGTAATGTTTTACTCCACTTTTTACACAGCATGATAAATATACCCCTAAGTGCGCTTGCCTTGCTCACAGGGCATTACAAAGTACACCTACCTTGCTCACAGGGTGTTACTAAGTGCGCCTACCTTGCTCACAGGGCGTTTAAAAGTACACCAGCCTTGCTCACAGGGCGTTACCAAGTGTGCCTGCCTTGCTCACAGGGCATTACCAAGTGTGCCTGCCTTGCTCACAAGGCGTTACCATGTGTGCCTGCCTTGCTCACAGGGTGTTTCCAAGTGTGCCTGCCTTGCTCACAGGGCGTTACCAAGTGTGCCTGCCTTGCTCACAGGGCATTACCAAGTGTGCCTGCCTTGCTCACAGGGCGTTACCATGTGTGCCTGCCTTGCTCACAGGGTGTTTCCAAGTGTGCCTGCCTTGCTCACAGGGCGTTACCAAGTGTGCCTGCCTTGCTCACAGGGCGTTACCAAGTGTGCCTGCCTTGCTCACAGATTGTATCGCACTGACATAAAACAGTGCTGTAATCCTTGAATCAACATAAACACTCTCAAAGGGGACATAGTTAAAAAAGGGAGATTTCTTTCTACTAGGATTTTTTTAAAGAGCGACTATATCTTCATTTTTATAAGGGTGTGGGCGGGGGGGGGTTTCAGATTTATACCTTCTCAACATAAATGCTTGTGCCAACCATACCTTTTGCCTTTTGTATTTAATAGGCGATGTGTGGTTTCTGTTATTTGTTGCATAAAAAGGGGGCTAAATGTGAAAATGCAAGGTATGTCACATTCTACTTCCTGTCCTGCCGAGCAAGGTCAAACAAACCTTCTTGTCTGGCCAAGCAAAGTCAAAGCAAATTAGCTGTTCACTGAGCCCTGCCTGTCATTATACAGAGGCTCCTATGTGGGTGGCTATGTTTTGACCTTGCTCAGCAGGACAGGAAGTAGAATGTGAAATGAAAAAAAAAATAAAATACATATTTTCCAATTATAACAATAGACAAAAGGTAAGTTCAACACGAGCCCTGTTAATTGTACATCTGCTTAACATGAGGGTATACTTTCCCTTTAATTTTGATATCTCTAATAGAAATAATAAATAACCATATCAATCTGCTCCTTTGCTTTATTTTCCCTTATCTTTTATGCTGGTGTTACTGGGCCCGGCTTGCACTTTTAGCCTATGCTGGCCTCAAGGTTCCATGGCCGACTTTTTTTCCCCCCCTTAGGGTCCTTCGATATATAACTTAAGTAATTGGTTAAGGGCATTTAAATGGCCCAAGCTTATAAATAATTAAATCATACTGGGAATTCAGAATCATGAGAGTTTTTTTTCAGGTCAGTGTGCAATACAAAGAACCTAAATCCTTTCAGCAGGGCTTATGTTGAACCGAAGTCTACATAGTCCCCCTTTTAACACACTATCATGTGTATGTCATCCATGGATTATACAGATTGTTGGATGACACATTAAGCTCAAAGTGTTAAGCTGTGCTTTAGTTGTGGCATAAGCGAGTGGAAAATAAGACTCC
The DNA here is from genome assembly GCF_000004195.4 of Xenopus tropicalis. Lineage (NCBI taxonomy): Eukaryota > Metazoa > Chordata > Amphibia > Anura > Pipidae > Xenopus > Xenopus tropicalis. The sequence continues at coordinate 18,396,030 of NC_030686.2, forward strand.
ATTACTGATATAAAGTAGGGCTGTTTAGCCTGTGGCACTTTAGCCATAAACTGAAGGCCACAGGTTAGGCAACACAGGTACATAGTGTTAGCATCACCATCTTGTCCTTTATGTTTCCTGCCTACAGCCTGTGCTCTGAAAGGCACAACTAAATGCAGGACCACAGAAATTCAATTCCACAACAGGGGCCCATCCATTTCTGCCCTGTAGGGTAAGCCGGAAGGCCTTCCGCAAAGCCGTTACTTCCATAGATCATTCCATTTAAAAAGTGCAATGCATTAGTGTATACATTTCCCACACATATATACATACCATTTAGTGTTGTATAAGACACAGAGAGATGGCACTTTGGCAGTAATAAAAGGTTACTCTTTTCACTGGGGCGGTGAGACAAAATCCAGGACAGCAGCACAGATGGAGATCAGGTTGGAGTGAGTGGGTCCCAGGAAAAGGGGTGGTGGGTGTGCTAGCCTCAGCTGCTGGGACACAGGACATCTGACCCATTTAATTGTCTTGTGGTTTGTTTGTTTGTTTTTTTTCCTTTTTTTTTTTTGTTTCTTGGTTTTAATAGAAAAAATAAACCAATCACCATAACAAAAACTAATAAAAGAAAATTAAAAAAAGGACTGCGGTGTGTGTGGGGGGTTGGATGTGCGGATTACTCAGGCCACTGGTTCATCTTCCATGGGCTCTTCTAATGGTCTGGAAGGAGAAAGACAGAAGTGGAATTAGGGGTAGGGGATCCCCTTAAAAACAAAGAGGGTTACATTCAAAGAGTGGAAGCCCCCGCTGCCTTTGATTAAAAAATAAGTATATGCAGGTAAGATGTAAGAATGAGCAAAAATCCTAACGTGTACGGCTGCCACTCATAAAGCAGAGATAAGGGTCCCAGCCTGAAGGCTAATGAGAGTGCTACCTAGTTTCTCTCCATGAAAGCAACACTGATGGTTAGCTAGAGTGGAATACAGGTTAAAGGAACAGTAACACCAAAAAATGAAAGTGTATAAAAGTAATTACAATATAATGTACTGCTGCCCTGCATTGCTACAACTGGTGTGTTTGCCTCAGAAAGACTATTATAGTTTATATAAGTTAGCTGCTGTGTAGCCATTCAAAGGAAAAACGGCACAGGTTACTTAGCAGATAACAGATAAATCCCCATTATATGGGGCTTATCTACTAGTTATCTGCTATGTAACCTGTGCCTTTTTTCCAGCTTGAATGGCTGCCCCCATGGCTACACAGCAGCTTATTTCTATAGTAGCTTTTCTGTAGCAAAAACACCAGTTTTTTGCAGAGCAACAGCACATTATATTTTAATTACTTTAAAAAACTTAAATTTTTTACTGTTCCTTTAACAACTAATTTGTCTTTCTAGATATTCTTGGAACTGTAGAAGAATAACTTGTACAATAATGTTTTCCTATCTCTGTAGCCTTGCCAATAGCTAAGGATGACCTCAACTAGATACTGGATTACAAATGACTTGAACCCAAAATACTTGTATATATAAGGTGGTGGATTTAGACTTTTTGGGATCCCAACTGGTAGGAGATACTTTGGCCACCTAACATTACTAAATAGACCAGGGGCCACAAGCTTTCTTACTCGTGAGCCACAGTCAAATGTAAAAAGACTTGGTTGGGAGAGCAACACAAGCATCATAAAAATTCATGGAAGTACCAAATAAGGTCTGTGATTGGCTATTTAGTAGCCTCTATGCACACTATCAGCTTATAGGAGGCTTTATTTGGTAGTAAATCTTGTTTTTATTCAACCAAAACTTACCACCAAGTCACGCATTCAAAAACATCTACCTGGTTTGGGGGCACTGAGAGCAACATCCAAGGGGTTGGGGAGTAACTTGTTGCTCACGAGCCACTGATTGGGGATCACTGAAATAGATCATGATTAGGAGCCCATCAGAGGTTAAAATCCTACTAAGGCCAAGAGAGATAAGTGACTATACCCAAGTCTGGAAACCCAACACTTGCAGTAACAGTACTATATGTGCTTGTGGTCCATTAAAGTCTACCCACTAGGGGTGGCACCTAAACTGTTTCTTTCTCTATGCATTTCTCAGCATGCATACTGGGTGTCTAATACAGTAGCCATGGCCATGATCATCGGCCTTAACAGCTGCTGAACTCCACCTCTCTGTATCTTATCATCCTACAATAGTAAATTTTCCTACTCCCTGGATTTCATAATGTACTGTACATTATTGTTATTGTCAACTTGATTACCTAGGGTTAGAGTCTGAGTTGCACTGGTCTGTATCCACTGATAAGGATGCAAGCGCACTGACGGCTTCCGCTTCCTCCAGTTCTACGCGTTGCGCCTCTAGGATAGAGAAGCCTAAAGTAGAGCTCTTAAGACAGCTCCAGTGTTTGCCTGAAGGAGAAAGGATAAAACTATGAAGTCTGCTCCACCTGTATATTGCCCCTTAAGTGCAAGCAGTCAGAGGATGGGATCAGGAATTAAGCCAATGTATTTCGAACCCCTTTCCTAGTAAGGTCTTTGGGCTCTATGCTTCCAGTAAAACACTCGGCCAAACATTTGCCAAACCAGTTCTAGTCCCTCAATCGCACAACAATATACTTCTATAATGCTCTGTAAAATTATCCCCGCAGTAGCATAGTGGCCAAATACCATTTTTTAAAGATCCATGACCCCTGTTTATTAGCACTGCATCCAGTGTATTCATGCCCCCACTGTTATCTGCTATCCAAACAGCCCTACAGAGCCCATCATGGCTGCTTCCACTACCACAACATGAATTCCTTTAGTTCCTCCCATACCTTCTGTAACTCCTCCTCTAATCATATGCCCTAGTTCTCATAATCATTCAATTAGCTGCTGTTAATCCTAGTAGTCTCCCATACCTTCTAAGGGCTGTGACACACGGGAGGTTAGTCGCGCCGTGACAAATCTCCGTTGTCGCGGACGACTAATCTCCCCGCAATGCCATCCCACCGGCTAGAATGTAAATCACCGGTGGAATGGCATACGCGGCTCCGCGATTTGCCAAAGTTTCCTCTCAAGGCAACTTCAGCAAATCGCAGCACCGCATACAGTATGCCATCCCACCGGCGATTTACATTCTAGCCGGTGGGGTGGCATTGTGGGGAGATAAGTCGCCCTCGACAACGGAGATTTGTCTCAGCGCGACTAAGAGTCACATGAGCAAAAGAAGCTATAGTGGGTATCAAAGTTGGAGGAAGGTATTTAGAGGAGTATATACTCCTCCATCTAACTTTGATACCTGCTCTAGCTTCTTCCTTGCACCCCTGTATCTGTTACTACTCTGCAGTTTCTTCTCTTAAGCTGTACTCTATCAGAATGCTCTTTCCACTTACCATGAATATTGATGACTCTCTCCAGGGTTGCTATTGCATTGTCACTGGGTCTCTGCTGTAGGACACTGTTATCAAAAGGTGTGGGCTACAGACAAAGAGACAACATTAGATAGGAAAGAGGATAAGAGAAAGCTCCCAATGCCCTCCCCAAGCGAGCCCCCTCTATTCCTCACCTCCATACCAAGAAGGGCAGAAACACAAGCCTCTGAGGCATCACAAATGGCTGTCAGATCATGACCTCCCTCTAATGCCAGGACCACTTGGCCGCCAGCCAGAGTCATTAATTGCTTGGTAAGATGTCCAAAGCCTGATGGAGGCATAGATATGTGAGAGGTTTAGAGAAGGCATTAAAGAATAGATGATACAGAAGAATAAAAAATGAAAAGGAGACTGAATGCTGTGTAAAGTAACTTGAGAACGTGGGGCAAGGTGAAAGGTGATACAAAACTTGAAGAAATGATGATAGAAATAATTCTATTTGAAGATAAAGTTGAAGGCAATGTTGGGACAAGGTGTTCTGGCACATAAAGCAGCTGCCAAAAAATGTCACCCAAACCCGTTTCTTTACTGGCTGCTGGTTTCAAGTCAAATGACCAGCACTATGGTTCCACTAGAAGCACCAGCCAATTCTGCACTTCTGGAATTGAGAGGAAGCCAACTCTTCATATAGCCAGTGTAAACATTATATCTAATGGATCTGTCGAGGAGTAGTAGGCTTGTGCTGCATCCCCACAGGACAATGCCCTGAACAGCTGCTCTCATGCCAGTTCTGAGAGAAGAAAGAGGTGGACAAGGTATGATCAGTTGCACTCACATTTGGCTGTTACCGAGTAGCCCCCTAGTGGAGACTGATGACCCTCAACTGCGTCAAAGCCAGCAGAAACAAGGACAAAGTCTGGAGAGAACTCCTTGGCTACAGGCATAACCACCATCCTAAGAGGAGACAGCACAAAATGAGTAAAGGGAGGTCAAAACAGGGAGTAGCACGTGAGTCTGAGAATAATGGTACAAGTGGAAAAAAAAAATAAAATGAAGAGCTGCATACGATGCATAAATGAAGAAAGATTGTGAAGAAAATAATAGAAACAAGACCACAAACCTGAATGCAGCAAGGTACTCAGCGTCACCCACAGGGGGATCCACGCCGCCCGTCCACGCAATGTTAACATTGAACCCAGTTCCATGGCCAGCACCTACCTATCACAGAAAGACATTTCTCTAGTCAGGACACAACCCTGTATCTTGATGCCTTCCCCCAGTGAATACCATCACCCATTCTTATTTCTGACTCATTTCTTCACACACCTCATCTGAAGAGCCGCTACCAGGGAAAAAGTTCCCATCATCATAACGGTGGAGAGAAATATAGAGGATATTTGGATCGTTGTAGAAGGCCTGTTGTGTGCCATTACCATGATGAATGTCCTAGAGGGGTATTGGAATAAATATACGGAGTAATTTAAGGGTATCACTGACTTATATAAGGCTTAATGTCTTATGAGACATTATTTGTCCAGTAACTTACCCAGTCCACAATCAGAATTCGTCCCACATTCATCTTCTGACGGAGCAACTTGGCCGCTATAGCCACAGAGTTAAAAAAACAGAAGCCCCTAAAGAAAGAGGAAAGGGGGAGAAGGTTATTGATGGACAAGAAAGAGGTAGAGCAATATGTTAGAGAAGTCAATGTGTAAAATGTATAATATGGCAGTAGAATTCTTAATGAGATGAAAGTGGGTGTCGGACTGGCTAGAGCAGGGATGGCTTTGATGTAGTTGGCTAGCTTGAATATATTGCAATATATGGACAAACAATCACTGTTTTGTTTAAAGGGAAGGACATCCTTTATATATATATATTAATGGGTAAGAGATGTCTACTTACATGGCAACAGATTCTTCAGCATGATGTCCAGGCGGTCGGATTACTGCAAAACCATTCTATTAGAGGAGAAAACAACATGAATAAGAGAGGACAAATGGAGTATCCACAAGCAGGGTTGGACTCGTCCATCCAGACACCGGAAAAAAGCCTGGTAGGCCCCACCGACCCATACCAAATCCCCACTGCAAAAGTGGGGAGGGAAGGGGCAAGCGGTGGGTGGCGGGGGCCCCCTGGATCCTGATGAGATTAAGGAAATTAAATATACAAAGTAAAAAGTGGGATAGAGAGAATGGGCAGGGATAAAAACAATGGCCGCCATCCCTGCCTTACGTGTCTATTAAAACCCACCATCCGACTCTTACCTTCAGTTCTCCAGCAGCTACTTTATAGACTAATTCGATTAGAGACCCCACTGCTGTTCGAACAGCCGGAGGTGAGTGCAGCTCATTCCACACGGTGTCACTGTCCACCTATGATGAAAAATATGATAGCTCAAACTATGGAGACATTGCCAGACAGCAGTAGCCAGATATCAGTTCCTTGTCAGGTATAATGAGCATGATTCAGTGCATGAAGTAGGGTTGTTATGGTTTCATATAAAGACCACAAAGGTATACTGGAGGTTAGAAATCCAATGAAAGAACATGGAGTTTCTACCAAACTTAAACAGAGAAGGACTGAAAAACAATGCTCTGAAAGAAATACTCACTCCAATTCCTCCACAGGGCAGGACTGCATACAGCTTCTGGGATAGAGTCCCTAAAGACCACAACAGACACAACAGAAATAAACTTTTTGTTGCTGGGTAAAGCTGCTAGGATGCATACTGCAAGTATAACTTCTAAGTTCATATTACTGAATACCTAGTTAGAGTTTCCTAGGTAATACCCAGCGTACTATCACCATATGAACATCCTACATAATTTCTGCCATTTGCCATAATTAGTTCTCTACCACTAATCTGATTAATGTGTGGCCCCACAACTTCACTTTTTATCCATACATCGTACCCCCCCCCCCATCCTGCTAAAGCATACCCTTTGTGCTTAATGTTTCCCATCACCCCCTGTACATCTCTAATTGCAATCTCTCACATTTCTATGCTTTAGCCAATGCCACACTCTATACTGCCAACATTCTTTAAAGGACATGTAAACCCCACACACAAACATTTAATCAGAGAACAGCCTCTTTGAAATCTTTGAATACCTGCCACACTGGTTGTCCAGAGGTTACTAGTAAAGCTGCAACATCTCCTTAAATGTAATGGTGCTAACAAATGGAGGGGGGTATATGCAGTACAAATAATGGCATTTGGGTGGAGGAGACGTGCCCAACTGATACACATTGTAGGCAGATGTAGGCTTTACATGTCCTTTAAGTTATACTCCAGGTCTTCTTTCCCTTGACGATTACTGCATTTTCTTTTGCCTTTCCTATGCCTTCTGTTTATATCCCATTCCTTCTCTTAGAATATCTCCCCTCACCTAGAATGTTCTTGCTCTCCAATTTGTGGCGACTCTGAGGGCTGGTCCCATAAAGCAAGGTGTGATGCTCTGTGTGAACGGTTTGGATCTCATCCAATGTGGCCTTCCTGCCTCGGACACGCTGTTATAAGGGCAATACAGTAATGTCACCATTACACTCTTGTTCAAACTTCCCCCTAGCAGCCTCAGCCATGATACCCATGAGAAACCTTTGTGACATACCTTAGGTTTACAGTGTCATGCAACCCCCTTCCTCAGTGCATAACTATAGAGGAAGCAGGACCTGCAGTCGTGTAGGGGCCCGGACCAGGGGTCTGCTTCCTCTATAGCAGTAAGTAGCTCCACTTACCTACTCAGCATGAGCGACTGGGGAGCAAAGGACATGGGTGGGAGAGTGGATGGAGGTAGGGCTGGGTAGGTGCGCGCTGGGCCGCCTCTCTAAAGTTTTTTTTTTTGCATGGGAGCCCGGTGCATCATTGTTATGCAGCTGCCCTTCCTGACATTGTACAACTGTAAAGCATTGGATTCTAGGACTTAAATTCCCATGACACTATGAGCCCAAAGGGAAATGGTTTGTATGAGTATCATGGTTTTCTTTCAATCTGTGGAATCAGGTATATCTGTGCTCAAACATTTATATTTATCTTTGGAAGTTCAGATAATATTTATGCATCTTTTGTACATAACCTAAATGAATGGATGGAGGGGGAGTCCAGAGAGAAGGCCAATTTAAAATATATTTTGGTATAAAAGCTTAGTATGCTTTGGATATTCTTGAAAAACCTGGGTGATAACAACATGTTCAACTGTGTAAAACAAACCAAGTTTGGATCCAAGATTCCTCGCCTTTAAATACATCTGCTTTATCACTTCTATAATGTACCTGGCATTTTCCCAGCAGGCCAGTCTCCTGCAGGCGGGACCAGACACTTTGGATTCTCCCAGCATGCTCTGGGTGATTGTTGGTATCTCCACATGTGCACTGGTGTTTCAGCATGAGGGTATCATAGACTAGACCTGGCCAAATGTAACAAATGAGAAAAACAAGATGATATAAGAGACAGCAGTGGGTGGAGATGGCAGGAAAATAATTGCCATATTGTTTTAATAACAATTAAACAGAATCTTCCCAAATCAGTTGTATGGTTGCCAGTGACCCCCAACAACAAATTTGCAGGTGCAGGCTAGAAAATGTGAGAAGAGGACAGCTAATAATTCAAAACCATACAAAATAAATAATTTTTTGCTTAAAAGAGGTTCATCTATAACATACTAAGTTCATGTAACAGTAAAGCTCCCCCCCTTTCAAAAACAATATCATTTGAACAAAGCACCGCTCTCACCCCATGTATCATTAGGCAAGATAAACCAATTAAAATAGATTCCAAATCAAATGTGTTGCTCCCCAACTCTTTTTACATTTGAATGTTGCTCATAGGCAAAAAACATTGGGGACCTTTTAAAGGGACACTATCACTCAAGGAGTATTGGCAACTTAAAATGTGGAATGTAGTAAAGTTAAGCAATTTGGACGTCATCTTCCTTTGTCTCACCAGTTGTGCTGATTACTCTGTGGTGTGGTTCTAAACTGCAGGTTGAGAGAGGAGCCGCAGGGGAGGACTGAGTGCGACTCAGAGCTGTGTGAGGGAGTGAACCCTGGTAGAGAGGAAGGGCGTCTGGGAAGAGCTGGAAGAGGAAAACAAAAAAATAAGTTGAAGTAGGAAAAGTTATTGAGAATGAAATGTTCAGAAACATGAGCGAGCATGACTAGAATGACTAAGGTATTGGTGACTGCAGTGGCATGAGGGGACAGCGACATATCCATCTCTGCCACCATACACTCACAGGCACCCCTCTCATTTCTCCATACCTGCAGCCCACATTCCCTCTCAGAGCAGGTCATAAGGGGGTGTCATTGCAGAGCTGAGTCATAAATGGGGGGGGATGTGAGTCATTGGTGTGTGACTCATACTCTGCTGGTCTTGTCAAAGAACGGAGGCTGTGCGTGAGAAAGCGCGCCATACGCACTGCAGTGTAGCCTGCCCTCTTCGTCTGCAATGCCTATCTCCAATGCTTCTCCGACTATAGCCCTAGATTGTATCTGTCTCTAGCTTTAAGGTGGGCACTGCAGAAACATAAAATGCAGCAATTCTGGCCTGAAAATTCACAAATTTTCCATTTAAGTGAATAGGAAGAGGCAGTAAAGTTGGCACTTCTCTAACAGCTGAAGGGTATGGCTCCATGTGTCACAGCCTAAATACATCTTTATTTCAGCATGATGCGCTGTGCTGTTCCCTGATGACCACCCCACCAATATTTCTAGGTTTCCCCACATTTTCTTTACCTTTTTCAGTGCATGCTCAACACCATTGGTCCTGCTGTCTTCTCTGTCTTCATCGTCTTCCTCTCCACCATCTTCCTCCTGTGTTTCTTCACTTTCTGTGCCCCCATCAAGAGTGAAAATCGCACGGCACCTTTCACCTCCATCCTGCTCTGTCAGCTCTTCTTCTGTTTCTTCTGGGTGGGTAGGTGGCTGGCGGATGGCCTCACTGGCCTGAAAATATGACATTAAGAAAAATATGAGATGGAGAGGCAATGTACCAAGGACAAAAACGTGTTCAGGTACCACAGCCTTGCCTTATCTGCCTCTGTTAAAACAAGCAACAGACTTCTTTAGCGCCTCCCACAGTTCTTCTATTGTTGGAATCCCCAACCTTTTTTTACTCATGAAAAATGTATTTGGGGATGCCAAATAAGGGCTGCGATTGGATATTTGGTAGACTTCTGGGAACTGCTAGCCAGCAGGAGGCTCTGCTTGGAGTAAAAGTGTGTCTGTGATTCTGAAGCCAGAAATTTAAAAATGGGCACCTACTCTGAGACCAATATCAAAGGGGATGGTAAGCAACATGTTGCTTATGAGCCACTGGTTGGGGACCAGTATTGTGTTACCATGCCATTAAAATAAGCCAGCTAGGGAAAAGATCACATGGTTTAGATCCCCTAAAAGCAGAACTTCATTACAATGGAGGAATTGTCAGGCCAGAAATCAATGAAGGGGAAAAATACACATACATGGAAATGGAAAGCATACAATCAACAGATGACAGCTACCCTAGGGAAGTAATAGGACCACCCTGATGTTTGGAAATAGTATGGGTGGGTCACAGACATCCCCAAGATAAGGGCATGCAATGTGACCAGAGTAATTAAAATAGTATTGGCAAATAATGACAGAAATATAGCTAGGAAAAGTCAGTATGACAGTCCATTGGGTGTCATACTCCTAGATACCCCAAAAGCCCAGCTAAGGTCAGTCAGCATACAATTTGGGTCAAATCTTTTACATTGGTGAACAGACATACAGTGGATATTTTCACACCCCTGGTAAAATGTCAGGTTCCTGTGCTGTACAAAAATGAGACAAAGATAAATCATTTCAGAACTTTTTCCACCTTTAATGTGACCTATAAACTGTACCACTCAATTGAAAAACAAACTGAAATCTTTTAGGTGGAGGGAAGAAAACCAAAAAAACTAAAATAATGTGGTGTACACACCCTTAAACTAATACTTGGTTGAAGCACCTTTTAATTTTATTACAGCACTCAATCTTTTTGGGTATGAGTCTATCAGCATGGCACATTTTGACTTGGCAAGATTTGCCCACTCTTCTTTGCAGAAACACTCCAAATCTGTCAGATTGCGAGGGCATCTCCTGGGCACAACCCTTTTCAGATCACCCCACAGATTTTCAATCAGATTCAGGTCTGGGCTCTGGCTGGGCCATTCCAAAACGTTAATCTTCTTCCAGGGAAGCCATTCCTTGATTTGGATGTATGCTTTGGGTCGTTGTCATGCTGAAAGATGAAGTTCCTCCTCATGTTCAGCTTTCTAGCAGAAGCCTGAAGGTTTTGTGCCAATATTGACTGGTATTTGTATAATACCTTTTCCCACATGTTTTTGGGAGACTTCAGATGTGTTTTTGCAAAATGTAGCCTGGCTTGGATGTTTTTCTTTGTAAGAAACGGCTTTCCCCTTGCCACTCTACCCCATAGCCCAGACATATGAAGAATATGGGAGATTGTTGTCACATGTACCACACAGCCACTACTTGCCAGATATTCCTGCAGCTCCTTTAATATTGCTGTAGGCCTCTTGGTAGCCTCCCTGACCAGTTTTCTTCTCGTTTTTTCATCAATTTTGGAGGGACGTCCACTTCTTGGTAATGTCACTGTTGTGCCATATTTTCTCCACTTGATGATGACTGTCTTCACTGTGTTCCATGGTATATCTAATGCCTTGGAAATTCTTTTGTACCCTTCTCCTGACTGATATCTTTTAACAAAGAGATCCCTCTGATGCTTTGGAAGCTCTCTGGGGACCATGGCTTTTGCTGTGGAATGCGACTAAAAAAAGGAACCTGACATTTTACCAGGGGTGTATAGAGTTTTTATATCCACTGTATATCCATTTATGACATTAACTTTAGGATTGCAGAGCTACATAAATTCCCATTCCCATTCTCACTGTACTGAGAATGAGAAGAAGCAACTCCAAGGCTGTCCTGGGAAGAGTACAGAAGCTTACAGACTTCTGGGTTAGGAACACTTTAGATAAGCTTACAAAAAGTTTGGGGATGGGAATACATTAGGAGAAGCTTTTATAGAGCTCCACGTTGAGGACACAGTAGAAGAAGCTTGCAGAGAGTTTGGAGATGGAGGTAGAGAACAAGAGCTTTTAGAGAGCTCCACATTGAGAACATAGATGAAGAAGTCAGCATAAAGTTTGGGGACAGGGGTAAAGATTAAGAAGCTTTGAGAAGCTTTTAGAGAGCTCCACATTGGGGACAAAGAAAAAGAAGCTTGCAGAGAGTTTGGGGATAGGAGTAGAGAACAAAAGCTTTTAGAGAGCTCCACATTGAGGAAACAGTAGAAGAAGCTTGCAGAGAATTTGGGGATGGGAATACAGAACAAGAAGCTTTTAGAGAACTCCACGTTTAAGACACAGGGCAGGAATATTGTGGAATAATGGCACTATATCAAGCTTATGTAGAGTTCTGGAGCAATGGCATAGTTGCACAGTTAAGCTAAGGTCCTGAGTGGTCTATACAAACCTTGTTGAGGTGTTGCTGGTCCAAGTAATGCTGGTGTTGCAGAACCAGTTGTTGAAGCGCCTGAGGACTTTGCGGGAGAGGAGAGGACTGTGTACGACTTAGGGGACGATGCCTTGTGCCTTTGGTGACAGAGCGTAGGGAACCAGAGACTCGGTCTCCCCCTACTAAGGGGGACTGACCATGAAGAGGGACTGCAACAAAGAATAACTAATAGTAATGAAAAATAATTTGACTGACGAAGGAAAGTCTAAATATTATTTGATTCCATAAGACGGAAGGAAAGCAAGTTAGGAAACTTGAGGAAATAAGTCAGGTTATAATAAGATGGGTGAATGAAGAAAAGAAAATGTAACCGGGTGTCATGAAAAGAGAGAGAATTTAAGGATAGAAAAACTAAAGGAGAAAAATGAAACCTTGAAAGGAAAAGGGAAAAGAAAAGCAGATATTCACCTGTTATGAGAGCGCTCTGCTGTCTAGCCTGCTCTAGTAAGAGAACATGCTGTAGGAGAGAAGGTGCCGTCAGGGTACTTATCTCACCCCCATCCAGGGCAGGCAGTGGAGAGGTGTTAATGAAGGGACCACCTGGGCGCAGACTCTGACGCTCTGCCCCTTCCTGGGGGCTAAACTGACCCTGAGGAGAGAACCTTAGAAGTAGTAAAGGTCAAGTCATCATGCCTGGAAATGATACATTTCTAAAAACCCTCTGTAAATGTGCAAAGGTTTTCTCAGACTGTAAACATTACTTCCATTTCAGTCTGGCTACTCACAGTTAGGCTGCTGGTGCTCCCCTGCAGGCAGATGTTGGGCAGTGATGGAGAAGTATACAACCCGAGAGGTCCACCCGCTCCTTCCAGAGCCAGAACTCTCTGCTGAGGAAGCATCTAAAGAATTTAGAGTACAATATTGTCACTGGTTAAGTAGTGACCACTGCAACACAAAACAATTTTCACCCACCATGTTCAGAAGCCCTTGTACTATTTAAACTATCCAGTCATTTGACCCTTCTCACCTCTTCCAGCTTCCATGCTGGTCTGGACTGGTAGTCAAAATAGGCCCTGGCATTCTATGTACACAGAAGCCCTAACAGCCCCCCACCAGTCCACTTTCTATTGCATATTACAGCAGCTCCTCTGGCATTTGCCAGAAGCCACAGATTGCCAGTCCGGGCCTTCCATGCACATCTTTCCCACAACTTTTACCCTAGGCCTCCCTTACCTCGCTGGCAATATTAGGCACGCTGCCAGTCAGTCCATTCTCACATATGGCACTGTTGGAGCTGTTTGGCGAGCTCGGCCCAGATCCTGGGGCACTATTGCACACCGAAGACACTGCGGGAGGAGCACCAACATCTCAGCGATGAGACTTGGGTTTCAGGGGAACAGGAAAAAAAGCAATGGAGTGCAGTAGAACTAAAGTGACTGTATGAGCAGTATGGGGTGAGGAATGCAATATATAAAGGATAAGTAGAGGCAAATATGTGGGTGCAGGTAGAAGGAATTCAGCAAAGAGTAGCAGTAAAGAGTTGCTTAAAGATTGTATCAGTTCCAGCATACCCTGGATTTCAATGGCTCTTTTCTTAAAAGCACTGATAACAGTTCCATCCTTTCTTCGAAGCAGAGGACTACTCCGACGTTCTGCAACTTTCTGCTTTAATCGGGATCGGACCTTAAGATTAGGTTCCGAGGCTGCAGGAAAACATAATAAGATTTTGAATAACATCCTACACATAAACCTTAGCCTCAAACTCTTCACTGATCATTCTCCCTCAGTTTCTCTGGTGCCCAGTATAAAACCCAAGTTGGATATACTAACCAGTTTTGCGGAGAGGAAAGTCATCACGTCCATCGCAGGTTGCAAGGAGGGATACCTTATAGGATGGGGGAGTTGCTGGTGACCCAGACTGAGGAGGGGAACTATGGTCCAGTGAGGTATGGTGCGTGCCCCTATGACAAAAGAATGGGACACTGATATGCCATGAGAAAACAGATGAGAGGCCATAAGGTAAATGAACATTTGGTACATATAAAATAGTGAAATACAGTTATAATGGGGTAATGCTACATGTTAAATACAGCAAGAAGGCACAGAGTTGCAAAGATTAGAGCAAGATACTAAGGGAAAGGGAGGAGGAGAGGGTGAGAACATATTAAGTAACAAAATCCAAGGAAAGGAGAGATGAAGATGTAGAGTAGACTGCAGGTACTTGAGGTGACAGTGCAAGTAAAGATGAGAATTAGATGGAAAGAGAAGTAGAAAATAAAGATGGGAAGAGCACTTAAGAAAGCAGCGAATACCATGTAGTATGAAGGAGGAATAAAGCAGGTTTCAGGAGTGCAAGAAACCTCTTCTAGTTCTCACTTACCAGCACTTGGGGTGCTGTAGGATGGAATGGTTCACATTTCCAGGTACCTCCTTGGACTTACTGAGCAAAAATTCCTGTAGCTTTAGTTTCACCTCTGTGCTGGCAATAGCACCTAACAAAAACCAGAGATTACACACTAGTAAAGGATTAAGCACCATGTCTCTAAATAAGATGAATGTTCTGCAGCTTCTGATCATATTGCCTTGCCCCCTAGCTTAATTGTATCCCCTTTCCTTAATCCTCTTACTTTCTTTGCTCTTCTCCTTGTTCCTCAGAATCAGAAGCTGCTGCTCCAGTCGCTGTTTTTCAGCCTCTTCCTGCCTCTGCCTTTCACGCTTTCTCTGCTGTTCCAACTCTTGCTGTCTCTTAGCGGCCATGATCTCCTGCTGTTGCTGCAAAAATTCAAAAAGACTGGGGTGAATGCTGGAGCAGTGATCTCCAACCAGTGGCTCGGGGGCAACCACTCCCTTTGATGTTGCTCCCAATGGCCTTAAAGTAGGTGCACAGAGACATAGTTTTACTCCAAGCAGAGCCTCCTGCAGGCCAGCAGTCCACATGGGGCTACCAAATAGCCAATCACAGTCCTTATTTAGCATCACCAAAGAACTTATATCATGCTTGTGTGGCTCACTAACACTTTTCATATTTAAAGGAACAGTAACACCAAGAAATGAAAGTAATTGAAATATAACGTACTGTGGCCCTGCACTGGTAAAACTGGGGTGTTTGCTTCAGGAACACTACTATAGTTTATATAAATAAGCTGCTGTGTAGCCATGGGGGCAGCCATTGAAGCTGGAAAAAAGGAGAAAAGGCACAGGTTACATAGCAGATAACAGATAAGACACCATTGTATTCTACAGGGTTTAACTGTTAGCTGCTATATAACCTGTGCCTTTTCTTCTTTTGAATGGCTGCCCCCATGGCTACACACCAGGGTTTATATAAACTAGTAATGTTTCTGAAGCAAACACAAAACTTTTACTAGTGCAGGGCAGCAGTGCATTATAGTTTAATTTCTTTAAAATATATACATTTTTTGGTGTTACTGTTCCTTTAAGGTGTGGCTAAAAAAGGTTGGGGATCCCTTTGCTGGAAGATGGCAATTCAACATAAATAACACAATTCTCTACCAGAACTGACAAGAAAAGGAGCAATGTCTGCATATGGTTATAAGAAGAAAGCTAGTTTGGTTGAACAGATAAGACGACATCCCAATCAGAGAGACAGCCAAAAATCTTTATATGGGGGAAAGGGCAATCTCTAAGGAATATGGAAAAAAGAAAAGTAATTTCTATAAGTTGTGGGCATGATCCGGTGGGAAATGCTTATATTTAGCAGGAAAGCTACTAGTCAAAAAGCCGTCATATAAAACTGATAAAGAACAAACATTTAAAAGAAAGGAATGGGCTACAGAGCAGTTCTGCTACAAAATGCTCAGAAAAGTGTTGCAATTCATTTAAGGTTTAGTTTACTACAAGGCACAAAAATGGATGCCCGGGCATGTTAAAATACACATATTCATCGTGCTTGTGCTCATATAGTGGAGGAAGAAACATGTTGCCAGTAGTACTTACTTCAAGGGGCATGGTGCCAGTTATAATATACATAGGAGCAAAGGAGTCCCGGACTGAGCAACACAGTGAAATGTACTGATTATTTAGACTATGATTTAGTAAATGAGCCCAGTGATTCTTGAGCTTTACGGTGGGGGGAAGTTAAAGGGACCCTGTATGAAGGTGTTGGTTACATGGGTTTCACAAGCCACCAAGAAAGGTTCCACACCTTAAGGTGTTTCTGTAGTTGGACCTCATGTTGCCTTGTCAGGTTTTCGTGCTGCTTTTGGAACTCAGCAAATAGAAGCTGCTTCTGGAGTTGCTGCTGTTGTTTCAGGAGAAGTAGCTGCTGCTGGAGCTGTTGTTCCCGACCCACTGGGTCCAGGATACCCCCAGAGCCGCTGCCGGACCTCGGTTCCGCTCTCAGCTCTCCTGAAGTAGGCGATAGACTGCTGGGAGTGGGTACTGCCGCAGAAAGGAGAGGAGAGACCTCCACTGTTTGGGAAAGACAAAAGAAGGCTGTAGGTCAGTAAAGGCATGTAGCACTTACAGTGTACAGTGTAGCCTCACAGCGTTCAATTAAAACACGTGGGTAGTAACCCATCTGCTACACATGTGATTATTGCCCCGGATCCAGAATAAATATTGTAATACAACTAGTACGTATAATAATACTAAAACAAATAAAAAAAAGAACAGGAATTTCTTGTGACAGACAGGTAAAGGCCACTCTGCAATTACCTATTTAGTGTTACCAATTGGATCCTGTCTCTCAAAATTTAAGAATTTCCCATGTTTTTCAATAGGAAGCTGTAACAGGTAGGCATTTTGAATGCAGTGGAACACTGTGGCAGTTACAATCTCAGCCCCAAGGGTTCTACATTTTACAGTAATATAAAGATTACTACAGTGCTAAGGGGTGCAAGAGGGTGCCCCTTACTGCTCACTTAGCAAGCACCTGTGCTCCTCATAGGGCTGGCAATAAGGACAGGCCCCGTTACAGCCTGCTTCCTCTGCCACTCCTTAATGTCTCATATGAATGACATGCAAGTTAGGAGGTAGGTGGAGGGATGCCTATGTGCCTCCCACCTCTCACCAATACAGTGCTGACTACAGCAGTCAGCTCTGTATTCTTGGAGGAAGCAGCAAGCCTGTGGATAGCTAGAATCTCAACCATAAAGCAGTACAGGACTGCTGCACACAGTTTAGTCTAGTTTAGATTATTCGAGCATTGCAAATTGATATAGAGGGCAGAGCCATACCGACTCTCATGACTGGGAAGAACATAGTAGAGTTATATAGGATAAATGAAAAAGAGGGGGATGGAGTTAGTGTGCATAACTGCATAAATCGTGAGTGTTTGAATGAAGGTACAAGGGGAGTTAATAACCCCATTCACTGAGACCAGAGTCAACGAGGTTCATTCCTCTTGCTGTCCCAGAATTAAAGCAGGGCTAGTGGGCGGAGCAAGACTCTGACAGGCTACATTTGGGGCATAGTGCTGTCAAACAGCCCACAATAAAGGAAGAGCTTACAGCACTGGTATACAATAAAAGGGCTGTTGGCATAAACATGAATTGAAATCTGGCTGAAACTCTTATTTTTCATCTGTCTATACATCCGAGGAGCCAGCTAATGAAGGCTTCCCTTTTAATATGCCCAGTTCTAGTAATTTAGCTACTGACGCATGGGTCACTCGGGAGGAAATTCAAAAGAGACTTGAACATGTAAAGGTAAACAAAGGTCCAGGACCGGATGGGATTCATCCCAGGGTATTAAACGAGCTGAGCGCTGTGATTGCCAAACCTCTTCACTTAATTTTTCAGGATTCGTTGAGGTCTGGCATGTTGCCGAGAGACTGGCGAATTGCTAATGTGGTCCCGTTATTTAAAAAGGGATCCCGTTCTCAGCCTGAAAACTATATGCCTGTTAGTCTGACATCAGTAGTAGGAAAGCTTTTGGAAGGGGAAATAAGGGATAGGGTACTTGAATACATTGCAGTTCACAATACTATTAGTTTGTGCCAGCATGGTTTTATGCATAACAGATCTTGCCAGACTAATTTAGTCGCCTTTTATGAGGAGGTGAGCAGGAACCTCGATGCTGGAATGGCAGTTGATGTCATCCACTTGGACTTTGCTAAAGCGTTTGATACTGTATCTCACAGAAGGTTAATGATCAAACTGAGGAATATTGGCCTAGAACATAATATCTGTAATTGTATAGAGAACTGGCTGAAGGATAGATTACAAAGAGTGGTGGTAAATGGAACATTTTCTAATTGGACCAGTGTGGTTAGTGGTGTACCACAGGGGTCAGTCCTTGGTCCTTTGCTTTTTAACTTGTTTATTAATGACCTGGAGGTGGGCATAGAGAGTAATGTTTCTATTTTTGCTGATGACACTAAATTGTGCAAAACTATAAGTTCCATGCAGGATGCTGCAGCTTTGCAGAGCGATTTGACAAAATTGGAAAACTGGGCAACAAACTGGAAAATGAGGTTCAATGTTGACAAGTGCAAAGTTATGCATTTTGGTAGAAATAATATAAATGCAACTACCTAAACTATCTACTGGTAGTTTGTTGGGGGTATCCTTAATGGAGAAGGATCTAGGGGTTTTTGTAGATAACAAGTTGTCTAATTCCAGGCAGTGTCATTCTGTGGCTGCTAAAGCAAATAAAGTGCTGTCTTGTATAAAAAAGGGCATTGACTCAAGGGATGAGAACATAATTTTGCCTCTTTATAGGTCCCTGGTAAGGCCTCACCTTGAGTATGCAGTGCAGTTTTGGGCTCCAGTCCTTAAGAAGGATATTAATGAGCTGGAGAGAGTGCAGAGACGTGCAACTAAACTGGGAAAGGGGATGGAAGATTTAAACTATGAGGTTAGACTGTCAGGGTTGGGGTTGTTTTCTCTGGAAAAGAGGCGCTTGCGAGGGGACATGATTACTCTGTACAAGTACATTAGAGGGGATTATAGGCAGTTGGGGGATGTTCTTTTTTCCCATAAAAACAATCAACGCACCAGAGGCCCCCACTTCCATTTGAAGCAGAGTAGGTGGTTTTTCACGGTGAGGGCAGTGAGGTTGTGGAATGCCCTTCCTAGTGATGTGGTAATGGCAGATTCTGTTAATGCCTTTAAGAGGGGCCTGGATGAGTTCTTGAACAAGCAGAATATCCAAGGCTATTGTGATACTAATATCTACAGTTAGTATTAGTGGTTGTATATATAGTTTATGTATGTGAGTGTATAGATTGGTAGGTGTGGGTTGTGCGTGCTGGGTTTACTTGGATGGGTTGAACTTGATGGACTCTAGTCTTTTTTCAACCCTATGTAACTATGTAACTATGTAGGGTTCAGCCAGATGGAGATTTTCTTGTACATTTTCTTTACATCTATATTCATTTTTCTCTCTATTTTTCATGGTTTTTTTTGTATTTCCCATTTTTTTTCACCAGCGCTGCATTAAGGACCCCAAACAGGGGCTTTCAAACCTGATTTTTAGATATCAGTAATGAAGATAACGTTTGAAACCCCCTCACAGGCCAATGCCTGTTTCCTCAGCATGAATTGGCTAAGGGTGGCAATACGTGGACAGATTTCATTATATTTAACAAATTATTTTAGGACAATCCCAATAAAATATTGTATCATTACATTGATGGGGTGCAAATGATTGCAAAATTTACGGTCGTTACAACTACATCGTCCGAACAGCCGGCAGTTGGACAGGTTTAAGAACTTTTATTGCGAAACTATAAAATCAGTCAGTGAATGGGACAATCAGATCATCATCATTTAACAAATGTTCACTGCACATGCCTTTATTTTGTAGGGTTGGGTTAAATGTAAACAAAAAAAGTAAACAAAGGAACAGAAAGCCATCGGTTAATATATGTACCAGCCAACATGACAAAGATACAACAAAAGTCTCCTCACATATTGTTATTCCTTGATGGATGAATGGTTTGTTAACAGACAATCTCAGCTTTTGCATGAGCAGCTTAATTGAGAGAGAGATGAGGGAAAGATAGATGGAGGCAGAGACAGAGGAGAGAGGACTGCAAGAGAAAGAGGGTGAAGTGTAAAATAGATTGATGTGGATGAAGTGTAAATGAGAGGAACATATAGAGAGGGACAGATCTAGAGGAGAGACAGGGCAGAACAGGTGTGGTACAGAGAAAATGGGTAGCGTGAGAGAGGTAAAGGAGGGACAGGGGAGAGATGGGGAGAGATGGGGTGAGAGGGGAATGTGGGAAGAGGACAGAGGAGGCACAGGGAAGAGCAGAAGAGTTAAAGAAGGGATGGGGGAAATAGAGAAGGTATAGGTAAGAGTGGAATAGGCAGAGGGACATGAAACAATGGGAGGAATAGGGACAGACAGTGGAAGTGGTAAAAGAGGGACTGGGGAGATTGTGAAGAATAAAGCAGGGTAGAGGTAAAGAAAGGACAGGAAAGAATCAGAGAGGTTAAAGAACATATGGGAAAGAGTGGCAGGTGTAAATTATGGAGTGGGAGAGGTAAAACTGGGAGTTGGGATGGGGTTAGTGGGAGAAGTAAAGGGATGATGGGGAAATTGGTAGAGGGAGGGTGGCAAATGTAAAGAAGGGACGGGGGAGTGGGGAACAGAGGCAGAGTGGGAGGGAAGGGACAGTGGGGAACAGAGGAAGAGTGGTAGGAAAGGGGACGGGGGAGTGGTGGAAACAGAGGCAGTGTGGTAGGGAAATGGACAGGGGAGTGGGAGGGAAGGGGCAGGGGTGAGTGGGAGAGAAGGGACATGGGTAAGTGGGCGGGAAGGGAAATGGGTGAGTGGGAGGGAAGGGACAGTGGTGAGTGGAAGGGGTGGGTGGAAAAAAGCAAAGGGACAAAAGAGTGGAACAGTGGGAAGGATAAGAGAATCTGGAGAGAGTATGCACAGGGAGGGAGGAAGAGGTGGAGTAGGATGGAAGGGTTGGAGAGGAACAGCAGCAAATGAGTGCGAGACATAAGGCGTATGGGAAAGGTGGAGGAGGGACAGGGGAACAAAAAGGTTTGAGGAAGAAGCAAAGTAATGAAAAGGGTAAGAAGATAGGAGGCAGGGAAGATACAGTGAGCGCAAATCACCTTTTTGTACTTTCAGAGTGATTATTCTGGATAAACAAAGCTAAATATAGGCAGAGAAAGCATCTGCTGAGATAGGTGGGGGGTGGAGAACGGAAGGGAAAGGTGTGTGTATACAAACATGTTATTGTATAAATGTACTTAATACCCATCATTCTTATCTCCCTCTGTATAGTGTACAGACCCAATGAGCGGCCGGTGACAGTTCTGATACACAGTGGCAAGGGGTGGGCAGGTGAGACTTGCGAGGGGGCAAGGTTAGTGAGGGGATGGTATCCATGTAACATTCCTCCGGTCTTCAGACATCACAGGAGCTAAATATATTCTGAGCCATTTATATTTAGACTGAGACACTCCACACAGCACTAATACTATATATACTGCAGGAAGGACAGTGCTCCCCTGTTAGATTAGTAGGTGAGATGCTGAAAATATATCATCATCCCCAGATATCTCTGGTTCTCCAGTGATTTAAAGGAAAAGTAACACTAAATTTTTGCAAGTGAAAAAGCTATTCTACCCTGCGATACGGCGAAGGAAGGAGCAGGCATCAACTATGCGACGATTGATTGATTGAGTCTAGCCTGACTCCTTCCTATACAGAAGGAAGGCTAGGCTCGATCAATCGATCCTCGCATAGTTGATGCCTGCTCCTTCCTTCGCCGTATCGCCTTAGTTCAATTGACAGGAAGTTTTAACAGGTATTTTCTTTTAAAGCATTCAAAATACTAAGGGGTTTGCAGGATAGGGCAGTTATTGGTGCAGGGTAGAATAGCTTTTTCACTTAAAAAATTTTAGTGTTACTTTTCCTTTAATCTGTTCTCTGTGATTCTCGCCCAGCAAAACTAACTGTGATATATATGGTATTTTATTCTGAACTGACTCCTTAAAGTAGGTGTATTGCAACATGTTTTACTGTGTTTCCTTGTGTTACCTGTAAGTTTAGGCATGGAGAATATCTGCCTGGGTATTAGGAAAGAGTCGGGAGTATGTGTGCCTGGGTATTAGGGGAGAGTAGGAGGTATGTGTGCCTGGGTATTAGGGGAGAGTAGGAGGTATGTGTGCCTGGGTATTAGGGGAGAGTAGGAGGTATGTGTGCCTGGGTATTAGGGGAAAGTGGGAGGTATGTGTGCCTGGGTATTAGGGGAGAGTGGGAGGGATGTGTGCCTGGGTATTAGGGGAGAGTGGGAGGTATGTGTGCCTGGGTATTAGGGGAGAGTGGGAGGTATGTGTGCCTGGGTATTAGGGGAAAGTGGGAGGTATGTGTGCCTGGGTATTAGGAGAGAGTGGGAGGTATGTGTGCCTGGGTATTAAGGGAAAGTGGGAGGTATGTGTGCCTGGGTATTAGGAGAGAGTGGGTTGTATGTGTGCCTGGGTATTAGGAGAGAGTGGGAGGTATGTGTGCCTGGGTATTAAGGGAAAGTGGGAGGTATGTGTGCCTGGGTATTAGGAGAGAGTGGGAGGTATGTGTGCCTGGGTATTAGGAGAGAGTGGGAGGTATGTGTGCCTGGGTATTAGGGGAAAGTGGGAGGTATGTGTGCCTGGGTATTAGGAGAGAGTGGGAGGTATGTGTGCCTGTGTATTAGGAGAGAGTGGGAGGTATGTGTGCCTGGGTATTAAGGGAAAGTGGGAGGTATGTGTGCCTGGGTATTAGGAGAGAGTGGGAGGTATGTGTGCCTGGGTATTAGGGGAAAGTGGGAGGTATGTGTGCCTGGGTATTAGGAGAGAGTGGGAGGTATGTGTGCCTGTGTATTAGGAGAGAGTGGGAGGTATGTGTGCCTGGGTATTAAGGGAAAGTGGGAGGTATGTGTGCCTACGTATTAGGGGATAAAATGAGGTATATGTGTCTAGGTATTAGGGGGATAATGGGAGGAATGTGTACCTGGATATTAGGGGAGAGTAGGAGATATGTGTGCCTGAGAATTAGGGGATAATGGGAGGGATGTGTGCCTGGGTATTGGGGGAAAGTGGGAGGGATGTGTGCCTGGGTATTGGGGGAAAGTGGGAGGGATGTGTGCCTGGGTATTAGGGGAGAGTGGGAGATATGTGTGCCTGAGTATTAGGGGAGAGTGGGAGATATGTGTGCCTGAGTATTAGGGGAGAGTGGGAGATATGTGTGCCTGTGTATTAGGGGAAAGTGGGTGGTATGTGTGCCTGGTAATTAGAAGACAGTGGGAGGTATGTGTGCCTACGTATTAGGAGAGAGTGGGAGGTATGTGTGCCTGGGTATTAGGAGAGAGTTGGATGTATGTGTGCCTGGGTATTAGGAGAGAGTGGGAGGTATGTGTGCCTGGGTATTAGGAGAGAGTGGTAGGTATATGTGCCTGGGTATTAGGGGAGAGTGGGAGGTATGAGTGCCTGGTTATTAGGGGAGAGTGGGAGGTATGTGTGCCTGGGTATTAGGAGAGAGTGGGAGGGATGTGTGCCTGGGTATTAGGGAAAAATGAATGGGATGTGTGTCTGGGTATTAGGGCAGAGTGGGAGGGATGCATGCCTGGGTTTTAGGGGATTATGGGAGGGATGTGTGTCTGGGTATTAGGGGAGAGTGGGAGGTGTGTGTGCCTGGGTATTAGGGGAGAGTGGGAGGTATGTGTGTCTGGGTATTAGGGGAGAGTGGGAGGTATGTGTGCCTGGTTATTAGGGCATAGTGAGAGGGATGTGTACCTGGGTATTAGGGGAGAGTGGAAGATATGTGTGCCTGGGTATTAGGGGAGAGTGGGAAGGATGTGTGTCTGGGTATTAGGAGAGAGTGGGAGGTATGTGTGCCTGGTTATTAGGGCATAGTGAGAGGGATGTGTACCTGGGTATTAGGGGAGAGTGGAAGATATGTGTGCCTGGGTATTAGGGGAGAGTGGGAGGGATGTGTGCCTGGGTAATAGGAGAGAGTGGGAGATATGTGTGCCTGGGTATTAGGGGAGAGTGGGAGGTATGTGTGCCTGGGTATTAGGGGAGAGTTGGAGATATGTGTGCCTGGGTATTAGGGGAGAGTGGGAGGGATGTGTGCCTGGGTATTAGGAGAGAGTGGGAGGGATGTGTGCCTGGGTATTAGGAGAGAGTGGGAGGGATGTGTGCCTGGGTAATAGGAGAGAGTGGGAGGTATGTGTGCCTGGTTATTAGGGGAGAGTGGGAGGGATGTGTGCCTGGTTATTAGGGGAGAGTGAGAGGTATGTGTGCCTGGGTATTAGGGGAGAGTGGGAGGGATGTGTGCCTGGTTATTAGGGGAGAGTGAGAGGTATGTGTGCCTGGGTATTAGGGGATTATGGGAGGGATGTGTGTCTGGGTATTAGGGGAGAGTTGGATGGATGTGTGCCTGGGTATTAGGGGAGAGTTGGATGGATGTGTGCCTGGGTATTAGGGGAGAGTAGAAGATGTACAAAAATAAAAAATGATAGGTGAACTTTGTATAATATACTTGCGAAAAAAAGCTTTAGTTTCTAGTTGTTGCTCTGTGCTGCAACCAAATACAATTGTAGAAATCCAAAAAATAGGAAAAAACCTTCAGCAGGTTTACTGCAAAACATTTATTGTGGGTAGTGGTAACACGAAATGTTTCAGGTCAATACCCTTTATCAAGTGTACCACTTGAATGAGTGGGATGCATGTCTGGGTATTAGGGCAGAGTGGGAGGGATGTGTGCCTGGGTATTAGGGGAGAGTGGGAGGGATGTGTGCCTGGGTATAAGGGGAGAGTGGGAGGGATGTGTGCCTGGGTATTAGGGCAGAGTGGGAGGGATGTGTGCCTGAGTATTAGGGGAGAGTGGGAGGGATGTGTGCCTGGGTATTAGGGGAGAGTGGGAGGGATGTGTGCTGGGTATTAGGGGAGAGTGGGAGATATGTGTGCCTGGGTATTAGGGGAGAGTGGGAGGGATGTGTGCTGGGTATTAGGGGAGAGTGGGAGATATGTGTGCCTGGGTATTAGGGGAGAGTGGGAGGCATGTGTGCCTGGGTATTAGGCCATAGGTTTGTGTGTCTGGGTTTTAAGGGAGAGAGGGAGATATGTACGACTGGGTATTAGGATCGAGCAATTAGTATGTGGCTGGGTATAAGGAAACAACAATAAGCGTATGTGCCTGGGTATTTGGAGAGGGTAGGAGGTATATGTGCCTGGGTATTATGGCAGAGCAATAAGTATATGTGCCTGAGTATTAGGGGAGAGTAAAAGGCATATGTGCCTGGGTATAAGAGGAGAGTAATAAGTATATGTGCCTGGGTATTAGGGTAGAGCAATAAATATATGTGCCTGGGTATTGGGTGAAAGTAAAAGGTATATGTGCCTGGGTATTAGAGGAGAGCTATAAGTATATGTGACTTCGTATTGGGTGAAAGTAAAAGGTATATGTGCCTGGGTATTAGAGGAGAGCAATAAGTATATGTGACTTGGTATTGTGTGAAAGTAAAAGGTATATGTGCCTGTGTATTAATGGAGAGCTTTAAGTATATGTTTCTGGGTATTAGAGGAGAGCAATAAGTATATGTGCCTGGGTATAAGGGGAGAGT
The DNA here is from genome assembly GCF_000004195.4 of Xenopus tropicalis. Taxonomy (NCBI): domain Eukaryota; kingdom Metazoa; phylum Chordata; class Amphibia; order Anura; family Pipidae; genus Xenopus; species Xenopus tropicalis. The sequence continues at coordinate 18,421,386 of NC_030686.2, forward strand.
AAAAGGTATAGGTGCCTGTGTATTAATGGAGAGCTTTAAGTATATGTGCCTGGGTATTAGAGGAGAGCAATAAGTATATGTGCCTGGGTATTAGAGGAGAGCAATAAGTATATGTGCCTGGGTATTAGAGGAGAGCAATAAGTATATGTGCCTGGGTATTAGAGGAGAGCAATAAGTATATGTGCCTGGGTATTAGAGGAGAGCAATAAGTATATGTGCCTGGGTATTAAAGGAGAGCAATAAGTATATGTGCCTGGGTATAAGGGGAGAGTAAAAGGTATATGTGCCTGGGCGCTAGGAAAGAGTGAGAGATGTGCGCACCTATATCTCTTTATTAGAAAACAGTAAGAGGTATGTGTTCCAGTGTTTGTGTATAAGAATATTAAGAGGTGTTTGCTTGTATGTTAGAAGAGAGTAAGAGGTGTAGTTGCCAGTGGCATGTGCCCGTATATTAGAAGAGAGCTAAATGCATGTCTTTGTTGGTAGCTTTGGGGAGAGACGGGTATATGTGCCTTTAGCCATGTGCTAGGAAAGATTGTGCTGGGAGAGGTACCCAGGTATATATGCCTGTGTATTTGGAGAGAGTGTAAGATATGTGCACTTATGTCTCTGTATTAGGAGAGAATGAGAGGTATGTGTGTAGGCAAGTGTGTTCAGAGAGAGAGGGGGGTGTGTGGGCTGATGTCATTGTATTTTAAATGAATGGGAGATATGTGCAGTCTCGCTGTGTGCACTGTTTGTGTACGAGTATATCTTTGTTTCTCTATTGTCTATGTACTAGGAGAGCTAGTAATGTTTTTCTGTACTAGGAGTGCTAGTAAGCCTATGTACTAGGAGAGCTAGTAACCATTTTTCTGTACCAGGAGAGCTAGTAACCCTATGTACTGGGAGAGCTATTAACCGTTTTTCTGTACTAGGACAGCTAGTAACCCTGTGTACTAGGAGAGCTAGTAACCATTTTTCTGTACTAGGAGAGCTAGGAACCCTATGTGCTAGTAGAACTAGTAAACCTATGTACTAGGAGAACTAGTAACCCTATGTTCTAGGAGAACTAGTAACCCTATTTACTAGGAGAACTAGTAACCATATGTACAAGAAGAGCTAGTAACCCTATTTACTAGGAGAGCTAGTAACCCTGTTTCCATGCTAGAGAGCTGGTAACCCTATGTACTAGGAGAGCTAGTTATCCTGTTTCAGTACTAGGAGAGCTAGTTATCCTGTTTCAGTACTAGGAGAGCTAGTTATCCTGTTTCAGTACTAGGAGAGCTAGTTATCCTGTTTCAGTACTAGGAGAGCTGGTAACCCTATGTATTAAGAGAGCTAGTAACCCTGTTCTGTGTTTCTGTACTAGAAGAGCTAGTAACCCTATGTACTAGGAGAGCTAGTTACCCTGTTTCAGTACTAGGAGAGCTAGTTATCCTGTTTCAGTACTAGGAAAGTTAGTAACCCTGTTTATGTACTAGGAGAGCTAGTTATCCTGTTCCAGTACTAGAAGAGCTTGTTATCCTGTTTCAGTACTAGGAGAGCTAGTTACCCTGTTTATGTACTAGGAGAGATAGTAACCCTGTTTATGTACTAGGAGAGATAGTAACCCTGTTTTCTGTGTAGCAAAAAAAAAAGTGTTTTGTAGTTGGCTGTGTATTAGGAGACATAACTGTCAATCATTTTCTTTCTAAGCATAAATATGTATATACATATGTGTGTGTGCATCTGGCTGCTCCAGAGAGATATCTATATTTTATAGGAAGGGGGTTGGAATTTTCCAGTGGAAGAAGTGGATTCCTATGAATGCGTGAGAATAAAAAAAAAGGCAGACAGAAAGGTGTCTGGGATGACAGCAATTGCTGAAATCAGGCCAATCAGTTATAGGTGGTCCCTACACATGGAGCCGGGCAGGAGGTAGGGTACCAGTGCAATCAGGGAGCAGTAGAAATGGTGCTGGGAGAACTGGGAGGGATTCCCAAGGTAAAGCAGCTGGGAAAACATAGTGGGTTCCCCATGGAATGAGATGGAGACAGGATAGCCCCAGAGAGACTGCTTGCAATAACAGCATCCCTTCTACAGATTAACTACGGTTCTTTGGTATCTAGGGCGTGCAAATGCACTCTAAGGATAGTGAGGGAAGGGGTTCCTTATGTGCAGACACAGCAATGGGAAGAAGTAGATGAGATGTAGAGTAAGCTAGAGCTACACCTTGTACAGAAGGACATGGCATGGGATAGATAAGGAGTATCGGAATGAACATTTACAAGTACAGGGGAAAGCTCCCCCAAAGAGACCACTATATAAATGAAAAAGAAGGATAACTAGAAATCAGAGGATATCTGAGGTTAGGATGGAGGAATGACAAGGAAATCCAAATATAACGTGGGTGTGTGCACAGCCAGGAGGATGGAGTATGTGGGGGATATATATGTAGCACGGTCCTTGGGATAATACTGTGGTTAGGGAGTGGGGTTTCCTGAGACACAGATGTACTGTAAGGTGCAGCAATGCCAGTATGGAGGCAACAGGAAACCAGTGGCTGTGGCAGTCTGTGCTGATGAATGAAGGGAACATAAGGCATGGGTACGGAGGGTGGCTCTCACCTGCAGCAGGCAGTGCGTGCCCTTGTGCCCGGCTCAAGATTTCCAGCGCTGGCTCTCGCCCTTTCACCCCATCTGCAGAGGACACACAAGGCTCTGTCTCATAGATAGTCTGCAGCATGTCAGGCAGCGCCAGAGCCCTGGGAATTAGCAACATTCCCAGGCTTCCCCCTCTACCCAGCCGATATCAACAACCAGCCGGATTCACACCGCCAAAGAGACAGCAACAACAACAAAAAGTGTCTCCCCCACTTCTCCCGGCAACTCTTTTGCCCCACAGATAGTCCTCAATATACTGTTGGTGTGCTCATGCAGATGATACAAGCCATATCCAAAATTAAGGTGTTGGCAGTGCCAGGGCTAGTGGGAGATGGGGAGAGGTTTTGCTAGGCCTGTACCATGCCCTCCCCCTTCTGCCTAGTGAGCGCCGGGCTGCAAGTGGAAGGTTCTGCAGCAGAGAGACTGAAATAGAATGGGAGAGGAGGAGTCGGATATAAATAGACAGCAGAGAGAGAGTGAGGGAGAGGGAGAGAGAAGAGGGCTGGGGGGATAAGGACTCCTCAAGAATAACAGAGCTGCTGGAGTGTCACACTAGAGAGCAAGAGAGTGAAAGCAGAAAGAGACAGACCAGAGGGCAGGGTACAAGATGGCACTTCCCTTATTCACCCTTAATGCCACAGTGCCAGCTTATACAGGAGCATGTTGCCATGGGTGGGTGGCAGATATATGTTGCACTTTAAATGTAAGAGCATGGGCTCTGCTCTTTAGAGCTTACATAAAGCCAGGAGGAGGGGGAGCCGGGGAAAGAGAGTAAACAGTGTGTGGACGGGTGCCATGATGGAGGAGGAAAACAAAATATAGAACGACAAGAAGAATGAGTGGAGAAGCCACATAGAGAGAGACAGAAGGGAGATCAGGTGCAGGACAAGCAGGTGGAAGAAGAAAGGTGGTATTTGGAGAAGAGATGGAGCGTCATTAGAAGAGAGGGAGGAGAAATAGACCATAAATATCAACAACAGAATGGTTGGGCTAAGAGATGAAGATTAATCATGGGTATAGCCATTGGCACATAGGCTGAATTTCAGGCAGTTTAATTAAATGGTAGTTATTCAAAAAAAGATCACTGCACCAGTGCTGATCCTAACAGGCAATTGGCATTTAACTCTACAGGAAACAGCAGGGGGCAACTTCAGGGTTTCCTATGTGCAGTGGGCAAAATGCCTGAAATCTACCCCATATGCCATAGGCCTAGGGAGAGGAAGTGGGGCAAAGGGGTACCTGGCCTGGAGCTGAAGAGCCAGAGGTGAAGATGAAATCAATGGAACAGAGGCAGGAGAGATCAGACAGAGATGGGCAGGGTGGACCTGTAAGAAGGAAGCCAAGGTCTAGGACTAAGGGAAGTGTAGACAGCGCACCTACTGTGAAATAAAATAAATGCTATCATAGATCTTGGCTGAAGCTTTCGTGATCAGCAGATGATAAATATGCCGGCGGGTAGTAGTGTTATTTGACAGGAAATATTTCTTGTCTAATGCAGAAGGGGCTGAGACAGGAGTACTATAGCAGATACACAAACAGGAGGGCAAAACACAGATACTAAGGTTAGTAACAAGAGAGGGATACAGTACAAAGTAGGGAAAAGGAATAAGATGAAGCGTAGTGGCTAGATAGGTGGTGTAAGAGAGGAGGGTAAAAAGTAGAGAAGGTGGGGGTACGAAGAAAAGACAGAGAAATAGCATGAGGTAGTGATAAGAGTAAGAAAAAGTAGACCAAAGTATAGTATAGTGGTGAGGATAAAGTGAAGACGGATGGGTGGCATATGAAGGAGGAAATGGAGACAGGGAGGTAACACATGGATGGTATTTACAGAATAAGACAGAATAACATGATGAGGTGGAAATAACAGAAAGAGAAGTAGGAAAAAGGTTTGCATAAGGGAGGGAATAACAGAAAGAAAAGGAGGGGGAGAAGGGGAGAAGGGAGAGGATAACAGAAAGAGAAGAAGGAAGAAGGGTCGCATAAGGGAGGGAATAACAGAAAATAAAAGGAAGAAGAGAAGGAGGAAAATAGTAGTATAAGGGAGGGGATGACAACATCAGGAGGACCTTAGGTTGCCCACCCCCATGTATATACACACAAAATATAAATAAATAAATATATATATATATATAAAATGCAATAAATATCACTTGTCCTTAAAGAAACCTCATCAATCTACATGATAACAAATTGGATCGGCTTCCCAGTCTTGTTAAAAGAATCCAGTACATGTATATAAATAGCACAATGTACGCCAGCATCGCCTGCCCTATGTTTATACACAGCTTAGTATAGTACATTTCCTTGGAACGCATAAATGTTACGGAAAGCAGGGGTTGCTGGGAAATGCCCAGGAAGGTTCCTGACATAAAGCTTCATTTCCCATGATCGCCAACAACCATAACTGTGTTGGATCCATGGTCAACAGGTTTGTAACATTTGGTTCTTATTTTTTTTCAACTTGAAATGCTTTCTGGCTGCACATGATGAAGGCATAAACAAGCAGACATCGAAATACATGGGCAGAGTATGATATTCTGTTTGTCAGAATGTCATCTCTCTGAATTCCACACATAAATAGCCAGAGAAATGTATTATTAGACGGTGTGTATATATAGCTGTGACCTCATTCTAAGAGCGTGTGTCAGTACAAGCAGTGTACCCTGCTACCGTGCTCTTTGGCAGGTCAGAAGCACATTGTGACAGTGTCTGTTCAGTTCCATGCACTGTTCCAGGGGTTCAGCAAGGACCTTGAAATTGATCAATGTCATCTTAAAGTGCTAACTACTGGTCCTTGTAGAACTAAAATTTCATGACCTTTAGGGTAAAACAAATGAATATTAAGTATGACAGTCTATATGGCTATACAGTTGCCATTTTGCCCTACTAAGACTCATTCTATAAATACAATATCCCCCTACTATACCTGCTATCCTACAGCCACAGTCCCTTCTCAGAGGCTATTATCCCCACTGCTACTATAGGCACCATCTCTCCCTACTATACCTGCTATCCCACAGCCACAGTCCCTTCCCAGAGGCTATTATCCCCCCCCCACTGCTACTATAGGCACCATCTCTCCCTACTATACCTGCTATCCCACAGCCACAGTCCCTTCCCAGAGGCTATTATCCCCACTGCTACTATAGGCACCATCTCTCCCTACTATACCTGCTATCCTACAGCCACAGCCCCTTCCCAGAGGCCATTATCCCCACTGCTACTATAGGCACAATCTCTCCCTACTATACCTGCTATCCCACAGCCCCAGTCCCTTCCCAGAGGCTATTATCCCACTGCTACTATAGGAACCATCTCTCCCTACTATACTGGCTATCCCACAGCCACAGTCCCTTCCCAGAGGTTATTATCCCACTGCTACTACAGGCACCATCTCTTCCTACTGTACCTGCTATCCCTCAGCCACAGTCCCTTCCTAGAGGCTATTATTTCACTATAGCATACCCCCCAACTGTCCCGCTTTCCGCGGGGCTGTCCCGGTTTTTATAGCGCATCCCGCTGTCCCGGATAGTTCAATGAATGTCCCGCATTCATTGAACTATCCGGGATAGCGGGATGCACTGGCTGGAGCCGGGCACTCCGGCTCCTTGTGCGGCTCTGCTCCTTATGTGGCTCCTTGTGCAGCAGCGACAGGCCCTTTTATAAGGTTGCACCCCGTGCGTACTGACGTCACACGTACACATGGAGCATAACCTTATAAAAGGGCCTGTCGCCACCGCACAAGGAGTCGCATAATGAGCAGGAGCCACTGAAGAAGGAGCGTCTATGGGGGCACTGTGTATGGGGGGTACTGTCTACTGGCCCACTGTGTATGGGGGGGCAAAACTGGTACATAGTTATAACTCTGGTTAGTCCTTGGCTTGGATTCCACTAAAGAAAGCTCTGGCAACACCCAAACCAGCAAAAACAAGCAGATTATGCATGGTGGGGAGTAAAGCAGCAATAAAAGATATACAATCAGCTGTGTCATAACCAGGTAGTAGTTAAAAAACTGGGGGGGGGAGAAAACACAAGACAAAACTAAAGAAACAGGAATTACAAATGGACTGTAGAGGCTAAAGGGCAAAACAATCCACAGTTCATATCACTATTAAATTGCATGTTGTGCTGGCAGCAAATATACTTAAAATTAGGTCCGGAACTAGGGGTAGGCAAAAGGTACATTTTCTGCCTACCCCTAGTTCCGCTCCCTTGTCTTTGCCCCCACCACTTGTCATTAAGCGGCAGGACAGACCAGGGGAGAGGTGGCCAACCATGTTGCCTAGGGTGACCGGTCAGTTTAGCCTACCCCTGCTTGTAATTAAACTGCCTGGATAAAGTGCTGCATAACTTACACTTAGTTCCACTCTGGGCTCTCTTTCCCTTGCGCCCAACAGTGCGGTGCCCTAACTGTGACAAATTTATAATTCAGCAAAAGGAGAAGAGCACAATCCATACAGAGGATGAGCAAGGGTACAAGTGGTAAGTACATAGGCAATAAAGGCACTGAACAAACTACAACTCACACCACCACCCAGGCAGCTGAATGTTATGCTGTTATAATGGAGCAAAGCAAAGGCACTGTGACAAACTGAATGCAACTATATATAAATGTGGCTATACACTTTAAAATAACAATCTTTCTTGCGATCACTGGTTGCAGGAATGATCGCTCATCCACTTCACTAACGTTAAGAGCTGAATCATCAGATATAAAGGTAGAAACAATCGAATTCTACCCCATCTGATGATTCAGCATTAACCTACTGCCAATGTTCAGCTGCAGATCGGAGAGACGATTAAAATCCAAGGCTTTTGCCAATATTGGTCACCTCATTAACCCATCATACAAGCACCAAATATCATGCGATAATGTTTGTGCATGTTTGGGCACCTATAGTACAGGGAGAACTTTAATGGAAGTGGTATTAAATGCAACTCAGATGTAGATGAGACCTAATGTTACCAATATTGTGTCTGAGTAGAGTTGGAACAATAACAGAAGACACACAAACATATAGGGAGACATCAACTTCCCATCTGTATCCAGTGCTGACTCCTAGTGGGGAAAAACTGTACATAGTAGGCTAAACCATTAAGTAGACCAAGCCAGATATATTAAGACAGTAGAACAGCAAAAACTTGATGAGTGAGGTAATGAGCTTTTTGAAAAAAGGGGGTAAAAAATAATACTAGGAAATATGTAAAGTATGTCATGGTTGTGTAGAACTGGAAGATCTAAAGGCAGAGAATAGTGGATTGTAGGAGTATGTGATAGCGTGCATTTAAATTCATTTCATACACATATTTACCAGACTTCCCAAAATGTGTCGAGTGGGATGGTAGTGGAGAAATGCACAAAGTGAGAAAATGAGTAGGTGGAACATAGAAGAGAATATAGTGTGGATATGGAAAAAAGAGAGGTAGAATGAGATTGCAAAGGTCAAAGGCTAGCACAATGCAGAAAGAGAGAGGCATCAAAATGGGTAAGAATAAAAAAGATTTGTGCTATAAATTAATAGGCAGTGTAATATCAGGTGATGGAGGGAGAGGTAAGGAGTACTGTTAAAGAGTATAGATGGGTAGACAAATTACAGAAGCTGGAATGAGTGGTCACTAGGATTTGATGGAGACACTAATACTACAGCAAATAAAGTGCTGTCTTGTATAAAAAAGGGCATTGACTCAAGGGATGAGAACATATTTTTGCCGCTTTATAGGTCCCTGGTAAGGCCTCACCTTGAGTATGCAGTGCAGTTTTGGGCTCCAGTCCTTAAGAAGGATATTAATGAGTAAAGGGGATGGAAGATTTAAGCTATGAGGTTAGACTGTCGAGGTTGGGGTTGTTTTCTCTGGAAAAGAGGCGCTTGTGAGGGGACATGATTACTCTGTACAAGTACATTAGAGGGGATTATAGGCAGTTGGGGGATGTTCTTTTTTCCCATAAAAAGAATCAGCGCACCAGAGGTCACCCCTATAGATTAGAGGAACAGAGCTTCCATTTGAAGCAGCGTAGGGGTTTTTTCACGGTGAGGGCAGTGAGGTTGTGGAATGCCCTTCCTAGTGATGGGGTAATGGCAGACTCTGTTAATGCCTTTAAGAGGGGCCTGGATGAGTTTTTGAACAAGCAGAATATCCAGGGCTATTGTGATACTAATATCTACAGTTAGTATTACTGGTTGTATATATATATAGTTTATGTATGTGAGTGTATAGATTGGTTAGTATAGGTTGTGTGCTGGGTTTACTCGGATGGGTTGAACTTGATGGACAATGGTCTTTTTTCAACCCTATGTAACTATGTAACTATATGTAACTAATAGACTGCTGCTAGATGGGCTGATTTTCGGCCTGTGTGATCTGAGCTTCCAATGACTATAACTGCAGCAGGAAGCTAGCAAAACCAAGCTAAATTGTCAGCTGCTATTGGAGAGAGCTTCTAGGGCTGATTACTCAAGTATAGTAAAGCTATTCATTATTTGGAGTCTCATATTAAGGTATCTGTATTTCTGAACAAATATCAGTTCCTTGCATAAAACACATATCAGTTCATTAACACTGTCATTCAGCATATTATTAACACCTCCCAATATCCTATCCTACTACTCACCAGACTGGGTGGGCAGGCTCATCACGGTGTCCACTTGGTGGGGAGATTACGCGAGGGGTCCTAAAATCCAGGTCACCAAATCCTAGGTTTTCCCCCCAAGGTTAAGGGAGTAATGACACCAATGTTAGAAGGTTCTGGCTTCTGTGGACATCCCTTAGTCTGTTGTTACCTGTATGGGGCAGAAAGAAAATTTAAGAGGATTAGGCAAATAATACAATCTTTTTTTTTAACAGGAAACAGTTCCTTCATAAGCAAATAAATATGAGGAGCAGTGGGGAAGAGATTTTTTTTAGGGGAAACAGGAGGGTTATGTGGAGCAATAAGAAGGGTTATATGGAGGGTTATATATAGCAATAGGAGGAGTAATAGGGAGAGTTACATGGACCAACAGCAGAACTTATAGAGTATTTTATATAAAGCATTATGAAGAGATATAAAGTGGATGGAAAAGGATATAATGAGAATTACATGGACCAACAACAGAAGTTATAGGGAGGGGTATATGGAGCATTAGGATGAGTAAGACGGAGGTGTTACATGGAGCAATAGGGTGAGTTAAGGGAAGGAGATATATGCATGGGCACTTCTACTGGTGAAAACTTTGTTGCAGGTGGCATTTTACTAAAGCGGTCTATAGGTAACTTCAAACTTACCATTTTAATAGAAAGTTTGGCTCTTTACAGTTTCCAAGAAAGAGGACAGGTAAGTGAAGGAGCATAGCTCTGCTAACTCACTTAGCAATATAGGACAAAGCACCCATGGTTAAATGGGTTATATATAAGATGTAATATATAACATATAATACAGGGATTCCTTAAATATGACAACAGAAGGTGTTTACAGAAAGAGGTTAATTGAGCTATACATAAACATTAAGAAATGACAGGATTTATATTTCTAAAAAGAAAAAAAGAGCAATAGTTATGGGTATATTGGGTTATATAGAGCAATGGAAGGAAATATATACATATATATATATATATATATATATATATATATATATAACTGCATATGGAGCAATTGCATGGTATGTAGGAACCTTTTACTACTTGGTTTATACAACCATGCACCTGCATTGTACAACCAAAAAGCATTACAAAATGAATATCAGGGACTGCATAAACATTCCCTCTGCAATGATTTTCTTTTGGTCTGTCAGTATTGGGTTATGACAGCCTACCCATCCACCCCCATACTGCAGTGAAATCACGTCTCCCTGCGTCTGTGACCCTCGGCTCTAGCACAGTCATTAACATTCAGCGAGTGGAGAGGAGTGTGGGAGGGAGGGAACAGAATGAATGGAAACACGTAGAGCACAGCATGGGGAGGAGAATTATGAATGGATAGACAGAGAGAAAGATAGAGGAAGAAAAAGGGAAGAATTATGAATGGAAGCACAGTGTAAATTAAGGGAATGACAAACACGGCACATCCATAGATAAAGGTGATAATAGCCTATAGCAGGTATAGTAGGGAGAGATGGTGCCTATAGTAGCAGTAGGATAATAGCCTCTGGGAAGGGACTGCGGCTGTGGGATAGCAAGTATACTAGGGAGAGATGGTTCCTATAGTAGCAGTGGGGAGATAGTAGCCTCTGGGAAGGGACTGGGGCTGTGGGATAGCAGGTATAGTAGGGAGAGATGGTGCCTATAGTAGCAGTGGGATAATAGCCTCTGGGAAGGGACTGTAGCTGTGGGATAGCAGGTATAGTAGGGAGAGATGGTGCCTATAGTAGCAGTGGGGGGATAATAGCCTCTGGGAAGGGACTGTGGCTGTGGGATAGCAGGTATAGTAGGGAGAGATGGTGCCTATAGTAGCAGTGGGGAGATAATAGCCTCTGGGAAGGGACTGTGGCTGTGGGATAGCAGGTATAGTAGGGAGAGATGGTGCCTATAGTAGCAGTGGGGGGATAATAGCCTCTGGGAAGGGACTGTGGCTGTGGGATAGCAGGTATAGTAGGGAGAGATGGTGCCTATAGTAGCAGTGGGGGGATAATAGCCTCTGGGAAGGGACTGTGGCTGTGGGATAGCAGGTATAGTAGGGAGAGATGGTACTGATGGTCCTCAGCAAACTAAGTATGCACAAAAAAATTAAAGCCCCCTCCCTGTGGCTCTGGTTAATGTGTGTGTAAGCTGTGCAAACTGATTCCAGAACCTGCAGACCTGTCTTTTCACAAATCACAGGCTGTTAGTCTCTAAACAATAGGAGATTCCATAAACCATTCGAATGCAGACAGCATCTCCAGACTGGCCAAATGCATTCAGGGCTATGTGCCAAAGGGCTGAGGGATACACAAGCAATGCAGTCAAATCCAATATTCATTTGAACAGCCAATCACTGTGCAGCAATTGTTCACCTTACCCCAATTGGATAAAAGCAGTATGAAAAATGCTCCTTAGGACATCTTCTCCAGACCTCAGGGGAGCAGCAGTTATTTATATGGGAGACAACAGTTGCCATGTATTTTAACTGCTAGCCTTGGAGACCAATTAAATGATTCTAGGTTCTGAGACAGCCCTTCTTCTACTGTAAATCATATATACAGTAGATGCCACCAAGAAGTGCTTTTATAAAACAAAGCCCAGGACATTCAGTTAGCAAAGTGAATGCTACATCCTCCTTTTTTAAGTGGTGGTGCACTGGGCTTCCTTTCATTTCTGCTTGTGGACCCCTGTCCACTTAAAGGAACAGTAACACCAACAAATGTGTTTTAAAGTAATTAAAATATAATGTAATGTTGCCCTGGTAAAACTGGCGTGGTTTCTACAGAAACTATACTATAGTTAATATAAATAAGCTGCTGTGTAGCCATGGGGGCGGCCATTTAAGCTGGGAAAAAAGGAGAAAAGGCACAGGTTACATAGCACATAACAGATAATCGCTGTAGAATGTAATGAGTCTTTATTTGTAACCTGTGCCTTTTCTCATTTGAATGGATGCCCCATGGCTACACAGCAGCTTTATTTATATAACTATAGTAGGGTTTGTGAGGCAAACACACTAGTTATACCAGTGCAGTGCAACAGTGAATTATACAGTAATTACTTTTGTACACTTTCATATTTTGGTTACTGTTCCTTTAAGGATGTGATTAAGGATGTGGGGAAAGGCTTGCTAATTCACTGGGATGGAGCAGGTATGCCCCCACAAAAAATCAGTACACCTAGAGAAAATAAGTATGGCCATTTTTGTGACATGTCTTACCACAGTAGTTCCCATACCTAGACCCACACCAGGGGTAGGGGACCCAGCATAAAAGCCAATAAAGGTGACATTTGAGGGTTAGTGCTTTTGTACAGCCTTGGGCATCAGTCTAACTACAGCAGCTAAAGTGGTCTTACAGTAGCACAGGTTGACATCTAAGCCGTCACTACTATAGGTAGCAATATCTTATTTATTAGTTTACATTTCTATCAAACTGCTTCTCTTGGACGTGGTATTGGTCATAAACAGCAAGGGGACTGCGCCATCTTGTGGTCAGAAACAATGATCCTATTGTGTTCTATACACAAGAAGCCTGGGCGCCAGATTGACATAAATCACTTTGACCCTCCTTTTAAATTTAATACAACCAAGTTTCCCAGAATCCCCAGTACCACACAACAAAGATGGCTATCTGAGCAGGAGAATTAGTGCTGTTGGTCATACCTCAGAAATGTGCAGAGAATCTAAGCCATTGTCATTGGGTGTCTTCCACCTATTACTTTTAGGGTCCACGTCCCTTATATAACCTGTTACTGGATCAAATCCCTGCAGTGATGCAAACATTGTGTCTGGGATAGGATTCCTAACTGCTGTAGTCTGAACACACTGATATAAAGATGTATGAGCCCCAACCAAAAAGGACAACAGAACCATTGATTCAAAAGAGAACTGAGTTTTCTTGCACAAGCACAAAAGCTGATTATCATTTTTTCTGCTGTTAAAGGGAAACTCCACCACTGAAACAAATACATAGTAACATAGTAACATAGTGTTTGATTAATGCAGAAAAAATTAAATCTAAGCACTTCTCCAATACCAAAGACATTTAAAAGTTTTATCAGCCTGGCTGTTTACATTCTCTTCACTGCTGGTTGTGACCCCTGAAAGAGAGAGGCAAAAGCCACCTGTAGATCTGTTTTTTTTTGTTTTGCTTCAGAACCAGAAAACAGAAAGGGGTGAACCAGTGTTGGGCTGATTCTTTTATGGTCCACTAGAGAAGCTGACACTGAGGCCCCACACTCAAAACAATTATCTGTAGACTTTGCTAAACGTAATAGTTGACATATAGACCTATGATGGAAATGGGTTAAGACTGATGGAAATTACCTTTGGCTAGGGCCCAGGCTAGGGCAGGGAGTCACTGGGAGATGCCCAGGTTCTGTGGCAGACCAGTCCAACACTGGTATCATAATTTTAAAAAAACCCCTATAGTTATACCTGTCGTAACAATCCACATGTATGTATGTGTATTTAGATACAAGTGGTTAACATGTGGTCCAAGACTACTGACTGTAGCCAGGGTTGGACTGGGGGGGGGGGGTGCAGGGCCCACCGGGGCTCCAGCCTCAGGGGCCCTACAGGTGCCCCGGCCAGCCACATCACCTAGCCCCCCCCCCCCCAGGGGCCCCCCTAACCCCCCCACAGGGTTCCCACCCGACGTCCACCCCGAGCACGCATAAATTGAATGCGTCAGGGGAGAAACAGACAGGCAGGGGGAGCGCCGGCAAGGGTCGGACTGGGCCACCCAGTCCGACCCTGACTGTACCTGTATAATTCCCCTGCTTCCCTCAAACCCTAGGTACCTGGGCAAACAAAACATCACTTTTGATTTAGTGTTCGCGGTGGATGGGGGAACCTGCATGACTCAGGTGAAGGCATTTAACCTTTTTTGAGGTCCCTGCTACCGCAACTGCATTGGCCAGATTACACAGATAAGCAGTTTGCTGACAAAAAGTGCAACTGCCACTGAAAGGGATGTTGATGAGGTTGCGGAGTTTAACATTGCTGTAACTCTGTATTTTACACACCACTGGGCAAGAAGCATGTCAGTGCCCTGTAGCTGTAGGTGCACAATGTTTAGCCATGATGTGGGTCTGAGAGGGGGCATCTGTTATAGACGCATTCGGCACAGTCCTTGAACTGCTGTTAAACACTGATTAACTACAGCGCATCTTTTTCTACTGACATCTCCCACTGATGTAACATTCAGCACACTGACATCACTTTAAAGGTCTCTTGATAATAAGAAAGGACACTGCAGCGCAACACATTCCAGCCAAAGTTTTACCGTTCTCCGAAAAACAGAACCCTTATTGGCTGTGTCGCTGCTCTTATTCTGGTGCCTGAGGAACGCACAAGTCCATTTTTTACAGCTGGATTTAAACTACAACTCTCAGGGCCCCTCACTAGCAAAAGGCTGTTTAAAGGAGCAGTATTCTCCCTTGGTTAACACAAGGGCAATTTATAGGACTAGGACTGAATGTACTTTTTGCCTGTTGTTTAAATCACAAAAAACCTATGTTTTTTGTTATTTCTTGAGCTAAACAGGGAAACTGAAACTGAACTTCCTGATTGGCCCTTGGAATGTAGATACTGCCCCTTTAAGGATGCTAAGAGTCACACTCCAACCAAATCATGACATCTTGTTCATAGAAACCCCAATGTTCTAGCATTTTTTGCAATACTTGGATTAGGATGAATACTTAATAATTAGCTTTCAACCCTATTCTGACCCCTAGAGAGCCTTTAAAAAGCATGTAAACCCAAAAATGCAAATTAGGCTAATAAAAATTCTATATCTAATTTTGAGCAACCTTTCAGCATACATGAAATAAATATTTTTTTAAATTTTCATGTGTTTTTTAAGTTATTTTAACTGTAATTGCTATTGAAAGCAGTGTCTGCCAGTTATTTGCTCCTATTCTGCACTGCTAGTTCTGCGTTTTGAAACTATATAGCAGAAGCCAGTTGATTAACAGAACTGTCTTGGTTGGAGAAGAGCTGGAATTGTTTTAACAGTCAGAACCAGGAGTGCAGAAAGGAACAGACAGGTACAGCTTACGTTACAATAAAAGTCAGTATATATGTTTAATGAATATATATTGGAACACTGCTTAGTTGCATTTTTTCATTGGGCATTTTGGGGTTTACACACTCTAGATAACCCTTATTACCCTAAACATCATCTTTACCCAAAATGTTTATCCCTAGTTTCTACTGCTATGTACCCATACCAAACTGTTAGAGCTGTTATATCCTATTCACAATCTCCGTATAAAGCTATGGAGCCTTTTCCCCCCAGTATCTGTAAAAAACAGGTAAAAAAAAGGAAGTGGAAACCCAAAATTAAAAAAAAAAAAAAATTGAAAAACCCACAATCAGAGATGTGTATCCTGTAGCTCTCCTGCAAAACTGCTTCACTGCTACAGCAGCTGGAGGGCCCCAGGCTGTACATCACTGGACTGGATCAGGTACCTTGACTCTTACCTGCAGATTGCTTTCTCCTTTCAGCACAAAGACTGGGCAATGTCACCGGCTGTCTCGTCTTTGTCTCAGCAGAGAAACACCATTGGCCTCACACCGGACAGACCTCAAAGTTGTTGGAAGTCTTGTATTTTGGCAGCAATAAATGGACCTGCTCTGGATGTCTCTTAGATCCTCAGAGTAGCAATATTATGCATAGCACTGGGTAGATAAGGTATAAAAACTGAAGCTAAGTGACCTGAAAACACTGATATATATATTGCAAATAGCCTTGAGAGTTACTCTGCATTTGCCAGGAGGTCTCTTAATTCTCTGATCAGTCAGTAGAAGAGGGTCTTATAAATTCTGCCAGGGACGACAGGTCTCCCAGCTCTGTCACTGGAAGGTTGGGGGTGTTTGTGCCGATAGCTGGAGGTCTGCAGTTCTGCCAGAGGCAGGGGACCTCTCAATTGTGTGTCGGTCACGGATGCTGGCGATGTCTCTGTTCTCCAGTTGTCTCTAATGTTAGAGGTCCCTTGGTTCTGCCTCAGTGGCTGGGGCTCTCCTGCTCTTCATGTAATTGGATGGTGGCAGCCTCTCAGTGATGACATGGAACTCTCTCACTTTCTGTGTGTCTCCTGTCCCTAAGTGAAATAAGAATTGTCAGGATCCCATAGAGTCTCTCAGAGATTTCTTTCATCCCTTAGTGCTGGCAGGTCTCCTGTGTTTCTCAGCTGGAGGGATGTCTCTCGCTGAATGAATGCACCAGAGGGATGTCTCTGCAAGTGAATGAATAGGAGAGGATGTCTGCCTTTCTTCATGGGCTGGAGACTTTAAGTGGAGGTTCTGTCTCTTGCAATCGGTGGCTGTCACTGCTCAAATGCTTGCTACCTCCCTCACAGCATTCAAATGCCAGCCTGTCTCCCTAGGAGGCCCTCACATTCCCTCTTTCTGGCCATCCTGCCCCCCTTTCATGACTCCTTGTCCCTCTGGCAGTCTCTACTCCCGTGACTACCACCCGACTCGTCTCTTTCTCTCTCCTCCACAGCGTCCCTCCCTCCTTCCCTTGCTTTATGCCAATCTGACCCTCTCTCTCTCTCCCCTTTGCGCTCCTTCTCTCTCTCTCTCTCCTGCACAGTCTCTCCTTCACTAACAACAACATTCAATGACGTCACCGGCCGGTCACGTGACTTGCTCGCCTAAAAATAAACTTCTGTCAACGATTGGGCGGGGCCTGAAACCAAGAGGTGGAGTTTATGATGGCTAGCAGAAAAATAAATAAATAAATGAAAAAAAAATCCCTCTTTGTTAAAGGAAACAGCACCCGAAAGTGTATTTCTGTGTGATCTAATAGGACACGGTGCGATTGTACGCAGATAAATATGCTTCTACGTTGTTAAGGGGGATTATGTGAAGCTTATGTGAAGTACGGACCCTCCAAAAACATTCGTTTTGCCTCCATTAGTTGTGCAGTTATAAAGAAATTGTAATTGTCTCCTAGTTGGGGAACTATAATAAGCAGAAAACACAACCACACTCCTTTTTCACTAGGCTTCTGGGGGATTCTGGGAGTTGCAGTTTAGCAGACATAACCTTTTTCTCTTTCATTGTGCAATGGTGTGCTGCCACCCATGTAATTTCAAGATGAGTAAAAAAGAAGGCTAATCCAACTGATGTAAAAGAAAATTGGTTGGACCTGTGGACTTGCAGAAAGGTGGATTTCCAGTGGCGCACCAGCAAAATCAGGGCGATTACCATTATTGTCAGTGCAGATGTGTTTTCCAGCATGAATAGCAAAGTGCTACAGATGTATACATCAATAGGCACATTTCTAAACAGTCCCATCAGGCCTTCCCACCAGGAGCTTCACTGTAGTCAAATGTCGCATTTTGTAGCATATTGTAATAGTAAGGCCAGTGCCATTCAGGGCAGATTCTTGGACTAAGGATAACCATTGGTAACCTGCTACCTGCTATCCCACAGCCCCAGCCCTTCCCAGAGGCTATTATCCCACTGCTACTATAGGCACCATCTCTCCCTACTATACCTGCTATCCCACAGCCACAATCCCTTCCCAGAGGCTATTATCCCCCCACTGCTACTATAGGCACCATCTCTCCCTACTATACCTGCTATCCCACAGCCACAGTCCCTTCCCAGAGGCTATTATCCCCCCACTGCTACTATAGGCACCATCTCTCCCTACTATACCTGCTATCCCACAGCCACAGTCCCTTCCCAGAGGCTGTTATCCCCCCACTGCTACTATAGGCACCATCTCTCCCTACTATACCTGCTATCCCACAGCCACAGTCCCTTCCCAGAGGCTATTATCCCCCCACTGCTACTATAGGCACCATCTCTCCCTACTATACCTGCTATCCCACAGCCACAGTCCCTTCCCAGAGGCTGTTATCCCCCCACTGCTACTATAGGCACCATCTCTCCCTACTATACCTGCTATCCCACAGCCCCAGTCCCTTCCCAGAGGCTATTATCCCCTCACTGCTACTATAGGCACCATCTCTCCCTACTATACCTGCTATCCCACAGCCACAGTCCCTTCCCAGAGGCTATTATCCCCACAGCAACTATAGGCACCATCTCTCCCTACTATACCTGCTATCTCACAGCCAAAGTCCCTTCCCAGAGGCTATTATCCCTACTGTTACTATAGGCACCATCTCTCCCTACTATACTTGCTATCCCACAGCCACAGTTCCTTCCCAGAGGCTATTATCCCCACAGCAACTATAGGCACCATCTCTTTCTACTGTACCTGCTATTTCACATTCTGGATTTTACTAAAAAATAATGCTTTGCAGAATCCTAATAAGCATATGGCCCAGGGCAGTTTCCCTGCTAGTATACAGAGAGCTGGCATATCCCCAGTGTATAGCTTTCTAGGGCAGAATATATAATGTAGTACTATTTTTAGCTTTGGGAAATAAATTATCTTTCATCGAGTCTAAAAATATACAGTGTACACTATAGAGTTAGTTACACATTCTGAGTTGTATCTTCTGACAAGCAGTAGATGTTTGGTTAAAAATGGAGCAACCTGCTTTTGTTTGTAACATTCCTCAGGCTTAACTGACACTGATCTATGGGTGTGAGGACAAAAGGATACAAACAAACAGCATCCTGTATCTCGTGTTGTTATGGGTTACGGAACTCTTTGCAGGTATGTCGATGAATGCCATAACATGGTCTTTTGTATAAAAGCAGCTTTTCTTAAGCCTTACTACTCCACTGAGAGTCAAGGCTGTCTGTGCCACCTATATTATGTACGGTTACTCACATCCCTACAAATTCTATGTTTCCATTGTATTATTAATGTATAGAAATTACTGTGTTGACTTTTACTGTTCCTATTTAATATGCGTAATGCAGAGTGACATCACATATTTGTTCCAGAATTCTGCACTTCATTCAACCCCCCTCTCATTTTATTACCCCCCCCCCCTTCCTTTATCTCCTTAATAGCATCTTACTCCTTTTCACTCACACTTTCTATGCTGCCCCAAAGGGTTCTGGGTAAAAAGCTGGGTCCAAAAGCCGGTTTCCATGGCAATAATGCAAGTTTTTTTTATCACTTTCCTCAAACGCCCAGTCCTCCTGGAAAATGAGAGAATGTGCGAAATGAGGAAAGAGTTGCTTCCCAGGGAGATGTGGGAGAGGAATAAGATTCTTTCTGTTCTAATACAAAGGCAAGGACATGGAAAGAGTAATGTATGAATGTCTGTATGTATATCTTTATTTATATAGCACTACACAGCGCTGTACAGCAGATCTAATATTTATTCCAAATGTCATTATTTAGGGTCATTTATCAGTAATGCCTTGAAAAAAGCATGGGATCCATAATTTTATTTAATTGCTTTACCCCCTTGCATGTGAAAGTGTAAGTATTGCTTGCATTTCCCAAAAATGGGATGAAGCCTAACCAATCAACAATTACTTTCATTGCTATAGCTTTTGCTGTTCAGCCTAATAGCTGAATGAACAGGTCAGTGGCTAGACTGTAGCAAGCAATGGCAGTCAGCAGTAGGAAGGGCCAGCAAGGTATTCAGGGTCCCGGCGGGCCCCATGGCAAATGGTGAGTGCTGGCCTCCCATCGTGGCCGCAACTGTGTACATGGTGTGGGGGAAAGGGGATAGCTTTGGATTAGGTCCTCACGACTGGGGTGCCAAAGTCTGACACTGCACGTATTGTTCTGTATTAAAAGATTATAGATGTGATATAGATCACATAAGGAGTGGGCTATTTGTCTTCTTTACAAGGTCCTAAGTCCTAAAAACCATGACTTAAGCTGGCCATACGCGTTCAGATTTTAGTCTTCTTCTTAAATGCTATGATCTAAAACTAACATTTAGACTGAAAACTCCTAAAAATAACAAATCAGAGGATATTCTGAACATGAAAATAGTTGGCAGACACCAGTCATACGAAAGTGACTTCCATTGCGGGCCCCCAAGAATATTGTCTGATACACAATACATGTGCAGATTTTTTCTGTTAGCCAACTCAAATTTTCTAACTTGCCCGATTGACTAAACCACCGATCAGCATGGTACGTAAATTAGTGGGACATTAATTTGGAGCACACATGTGGTTCTTAAATCAACTAGGTTTTGTACGATCTTATCGGTATGGGTATGGCAATACATATCAGTACATGTATGGCAAGACACACATGGCGATTTGTAGCCGCGACTTTTTAAAAAGTTGAGGCAACAAATCTGCAGAGAGAAAATGGTGTTCGATTAGTCACAGAGACTTGTATAGAAACTTATGGCAGGTAAGTTGCCGCAATCCACTTTTTTAATAAGCTGCAGCTACTGATTGCCATGGTATGGAAGGGATCAGTTATGAAGAAAGGCTGGGCATGCTGGGATTGTTTACACTAGAGAAGGAGACAAGGGCATCCCTTGAGATAAGGGTAATGTGACACAGAGCTGACGCAGGGCAAGAATCAGCAGGTCTGCAGGCCTCTGTCCGTTGGTTTGTCTGCACTCACAGGCACTGTGGCAGCCTGGGTACAGACACATGGACCGGATTTCAGCATGCACATGAGTACGCATTTTCATGCCAAAATCCACTCCATGTGTCTGCACACAGACAGGTACACAGCCTGAGGGGAAAGGCAAAAACCAACCAGAAGAGGCCTGCAAATCAGCCCCATGCAGCACTATCCTAAGAACTGAGAACTTTTGTGATTGTACTGGCAGATACATTAGAACTTCAATAAAGAGTTGGATGGCTTTTGTCATGTAAGAAATACAAGAACCTGATCCATGGACCGGTCCAATTGCCATCTTGGAGTCAAGAAGGTCTTTTTCCCCTCTCTGGTGATCACCTGTAGCTGCAAGATACAGCCGGATCCCAATACCTTATATATTATGTTAAGGACCAGGTACAGGAGAGGGCTGCATTATATATTATATTTAAAGTAGAGATCATTTGTGCAGCCGAGGGAATCTCAGATATTCAGTCTCACACTTGTCTCTTAGACCTACCAGATGGGCTTTATCCACACAGCTACTATTCAGTGTCCTGATTTACCTAGCTCCTGTTTTAGGGTCCCACAAAGTGACCAGAGCAGTATGAAAACCATTGCTGCTCCAGAGCTAAGTAGGAGACAGGAGCTCGGAGATTGCGCAGCATTATGCGCTGCACACACTCAGTCCAGCCGCATTATATATTCCACTCATGTCCCAAGCAGAGGTCCTAAGGCTCTGTTGCTCAGTGACTCATTGCAGTCTGACTCACCGCTCGGAGACTGTCTCTCTGACATGGTCACCCACTGACATCTTCGGAAAGCGTCTCCTGCAGGCTCTAAGCTTCTACACCAGGAAACTGGCAACTATGATACACTGAAAAGGCATTGATATGTTCATTCAAACACTGTCAGAAGCAAACCTGCTCTCACATTGTCACCAGACACACCTGCAGTCATAGTCACAAGAAACAAAAGGGTAGCCAGTCATCTCTTTAAAACCATGCACACAGAATAACTGCAAGTTAAATGGTTAATTAGCAATTAACATACATATTTGCTATTAAATTGCTATTTTATTCAGTGTGTGTGGATTTAATATGTATCAGAGGAACTCCTGCAGTCATACACTGATAAAAGAGTCATTTACATTCATGCTGTGCCACTAGTGGCTCTTGTGAGTACACACACACCTACAACTCATGAGCAGGGACGCTATAAAGAACCATGGGCTCCTCCCCCCAAGAAACCCATAATTATTATCCTAATTCTCACCTAGGCTTTTGCCAAAAAGTCAAATACCCATACATGCATGGCCATGCCTACAACCTACCCCAGGATGCCCCATTATGACATCTGCTCAAACTCCACCCACTCACCTGAAAGCTCTAAATCCTTTGTGACCCACTTATCACATTTTGGGTATAATGGGATCTCTTGGGATCATATAATAATCTCTGTTACAGGGTAACCCATTTGAAATAAAAAAATAACAAAAGTGGTATAAAGGTGATACCTTTATTGGCTAACTAAGATAACCATAGCAAGCTTTCAGAACTTTTTTATTCCTTATTCAAGCTGATAACAATGAAGCTGTGGTTCTCTCTGATATTTATACAACTTTCAGCTCATGGATCAAATAACCAGAAAAAATATTTATCTGTGTGGAAGGTGTTAACAAAGTCATAAAAACTGGGGGGGGGGGGGGGGGGGCTTAATATAAATTAGGGTAAGTTACTGAAGTGTGAAGTAAAAGGAATTCCTTGTGAGTAACCCGTCCAGTGTCTCTACAGATGTCTGATACCTATATTGGCTAACAATAAAAATACATTGCAAGCTTTCGGAGCTCTAAGGCCCCTTCATCAGGCAAAATACAAATGAGAACTGGAATGGCACAACATTTATACTGTTAGATCAGAAGCAATAGTGTTCACAAGCAATAAATTAGGAAGATACAGATAGATAGAGACAACTTGTGAAGATATTAAAAGTAATTAAGGTTTATTAGGATGGGTTGTAAACAGTCCAGGGGTCTGGATTCAGTCAGGTCAGATAGTGTGACATGAAACCTGACCCCAAATTAAGGCCCTGTCTTAATGTGTTGAATAACTCCATACATTTGAATTCATAGATCTTCCTTTCTCATTCAGTTCCAAAGTTCCCTTTTAGAATTAACACCTTCATATCCTGAAGCCTGTGGTCCTGATTGCAGAAGTGTTGTCCCACTGGTGTATCACATGCTTTCGTCTTGATATTATGTCTGTGATGGTTCATCCTTGTGCGTAGTTTTTGCCCTGTTTCTCCAATGTACGTTCCTCCTGTAGGGCACTTAGTACATATGATCATGTACACCACATTGGAGGAATCACATCAATAGCAGTCCTGATTGGTGTAGACTTTTTTTTATATTCGGTATTGCAATTTGATCTTTGCACAGGATTTATTTGCAAGTATCACATCTTTTGCTGTTGCAGGGAAATGTACCTGCTCTAGTTGTTTGGGGAAGAGCACTTCTAACAATCATTTTCCTCAGACTGGGAGGTTGTCTATAGGACAGAAGGGGTAGTTCAGGGAATATCTCCTTTAGTCTGGTATCTGTATGGAGCATGGGCTGCCGCTCGATGGCTATTTTTCTTATAATGTTCAGCAGTGGGTTGTAGGTAGTTACATAGTTACATAGGGTTGAAAAAAGGCCAGAGTCCATCAAGTTCAACCCATCCAAGTAAACCCAGCACACACAACCCACACCTACCAATCTATACACTCACATACATAAACTATACATACAACCACTAGTACTAACTGTAGATTTTAGTATCACAATAGTCTTGGATATTCTGATTGTTCAAGAACTCATCCAGGCCCCTGTTAAAGGCATTAACAGAATCTGCCATTACCACATCTCTAGGAAGGGCATTCCCCAACCTCACTGCCCTCACCGTGAAAAACGACCTACGCTGCTTCAACTGGAAGCTCCGTTCCTCTAATCTAAAGGGGGGGCCTCTGGTGCGCTGATCGTTTTTATGGGAAAAAAGAACATCCCCCATCTGCCTATAATCCCCTCTAATGTACTTGTACAGAGTAATCATGTCCCCTCGCAAGCGCCTCTTTTCCAGAAAAAACAACCCCAACCTCGACAGTCTAACCTCATAGCTTAAATCTTCCATCCCCTTTACCAGTTTAGTTGCAGTCTCTGCATTCTCCAGCTCATTAATATCCTTAAGGACTGGAGCCCAAAACTGCACTGCATACTCAAGGTGAGGCCTTACCAGGGACCTATAAAGAGGCAAAAATATGTTTTCATCTCTTGAGTCAATGCCCTTTTTTATACAAGACAGCACTTTATTTGCTTTAGTAGTCACAGAATGACACTGCCTGGAATTAGACAACTTGTTATCTACAAAAACCCCTAGATCCTTCTCCATTAAGGATACCCCCAACACACTACCATTCAGTAGATAGTTCGCATTTATATTATTTCTACCAAAATGCATAACTTGCACTTGTCAACACTGAACCTCATTTTCCAGTTTGCTGCCCAGTTTTCCAATTTTATCAAATCGCTCTGCAAAGCGGCAGCATCCTGCATGGAACTTTTAGTTTTGCACAATTTTGTGTCATCAGCAAAAATAGAAACAGTACTCTCTATGCCCACCTCCAGGTCATTAATAAACAAGTTAAAAAGCAAAGGACCAAGGACTGACCCCTGCGGTACTCCACTAACAACACTGGTCCAATTAGAAAATGTTCAATTTTCCACCACTCTTTGTAATCTATCCTTCAGCCAGTTCTCTATCCAATTACAAATATTATGTTCTAGGCCAATATTCCTCAATTTGATCATTAACCTTTTGTGAGGTACTGTATCAAACACTTTAGCAAAGTCCAAGTAGATGACATCAACTGCCATTCCAGCATCGAGGTTCCTGCTCACCTCCTCATAAAAGGCAACTAAATTAGTCTGGCATAAAACCATGCTGGCACAAACTTATAGTATTGTGATTTGCAATGTATTCAAGTACCCTATCCCTTATTATGTCAGACTAACAAGCCTTTAGTTTTCAGGCTGAGAATGGGATCCCTTTTCAAATAACGGTACCACATTATTTATTAGCCAGTCTCTCTGCACCATGCCAGACCTCAACGAGTCCTGAAAAATTATGTGAAGAGGCTTGGCAATCACAGTGCTAAGCGCATTTAATACCCTGGGATGAATCCCATTCGGTCTTGGACCTTTGTTTACCTTTACATGTTCAAGTCTCTTTTGAATTTCCTCCTGAGTGACCCATGCGTCAGTAGCTAAATTACTAGAACTGGGCATATTAAAAGGGAAGCCTTCATTAGCTGGCTCCTCAGATGTATAGACAGATGAAAAATAAGAGTTCAAAATTTCTGCTTTTTCCCCGTTCTCATCAACCAACTTACCCCCCCGTGATAATAAAATTCCCACCTCCCACTTTTTGGTTCAGGGGCCACATTGGCTTACCGACGGGGCCTCTCAGCTCCCCCCAGCATACCACCCAGCATTCTCCAGCTCCACTCTCCAGCATCCTGCAGCTCCCAACCCCAGCATCCTTCAGCTCCACCCCCAGCATCTTCCACCTCCACCCCCAGCATCCTCCAGTTCCCACCCAGCATCATACAGCTCCACCCCCAGCATCCTCCAGCTCCCCTCCCAGCATCCTCCAGCTCCACCCCCAGCATCCTCCAGCTCCATTCCCCAACATCCTTCCCTGCATCCTCCATCTCGCGCCCCCAACAGCTACGTGCGGCTCGCTCCATCCTCCGGCTGATTCTGACCCCAGCTCCCCACTGAATCCTTTTATATGGTTGCGCCCCGTGTGTGCTGATGTCACGCGCACACACGGGGCGCAACCAATCAGGGGCCATAATTCTTTTAAGGGGGCACGACTCGGTGGCCCGAATTGAAAAGGCCAGCGGGCCGGATGTGGCCCACGGGTCGTAGTTTGCCCACCCCAGCTCTAATGTGTTTTGGATCTGTATTTTGTCTGCATTACAGATGTGTGGGCAGGTTTTGCATTGTTTTTTGCCACAGGGATAAGTTCCATTTTTGTTGGGTTGTATTAAGGCACTTCTTGTTGTTAGTCTTTTAAGGTTTGGGGGCTGCCTGAATGCCAGAAGTGGTGGGTCTGGGAATATGTTTTGGAGCCTCTCATCCTTATGAAGTGTACACTGTAGATCCTTGGCTATTTTTTATCTGAGGTTCTTTAGTTGGGGATTGTATATGATCACTAGAGGGATTTGATTTATTTCTGTTTTTTGTTTGTATTGTAGAAATTGACTTCTGCGAATCCTGGTGGCTGTATGGATGTATTGATTCACAATCTTTGGGTTGTAGCCCCTTTTAATGAAGTCTGCTTTGACTGTTTTGAGGTGGTGGTCCCTTTCAGTAGCGTCAGAACATATCTGGTTATATCGTGGAGCCTGGCTGTAGATGATGGAGTGTTTAGTGTGGTCAGGGTGAAAGCTATCATACATTAGATATGATGGTTTATCCATTGGTTTTCGATATATGGTGGTTTGTAAACTATTTGCGCTGATATGAATGGTTGTATCTAGAAAGTGAATGTGAGTAGAGGAGTAGTTCAGTTTTAAATTGATAGTTAGGTGAAAGTCATGAAATTGTTTGTGAAACTGAATGAGTTCTTGTTCAGTCCCTGTCCAGATTATGAATATGTCATCTATGTAACGGAGGTACGTCAGAGGCTTGGTGATACAGGTGGAGAGAAAGTATTGGATACCACTTTTGTTATTTTTTAATTTCAAAAGGGTTACCCTGTAACATTTTGACTGGCTAGCATGGTACATCACCTTTTCCTGCATCTACAATAATCTCTCTAATGCTTTAATTACCAGTAGGTCCTTCCAGCAGACACAAGGCCACCCATTCCAATTACAAGAAAGGAAGTTCCATCTGAATCGTAAAGTGATTTTTACTGTGAGAGCTGTGAAGTTGTGGAATTCTCTCCCTGAACGAGTCGTGCTGGCTAATACATTAAATAGCTTCAAAAAGGGGTTGGATGGCTTTTCAGCAAGTGAAGGTAATACAGGGTTATGGGAGATAGCTCTTCGTACAAGGTAATCCAGGGACAGGTCCAATTGCCATCTTGGAATTTTTTTCCCCTCAACAGCAAATTAAAGAGGATTTAGAAGGGTTTTTTTGCCTTCCTCTGGATCAACTAGCAGTTAGGCATTAAGGTTGAACTTGATGGCTATATGTCTTTTTCAACCTAACTTACTATGTCACCATGTCCCACAGTGCCTCTGCCCTGGTCATATGACACTTGCTGTCACACCCTAATGAGAAGTACTTGTATTCACAGCCAAAAAAGACACTGGTACAGTCCCCAAAAACACCTGAGTCCACACACAGTCCCCAGAAACACCTGAACCCACACACATTCCCCAGAAACACCTGAACCCACACACAGGCCACCATCAGGTGGGGAGAGGGGGTTCTGTTGTGCCGGGCCCGGTGAAACTCTGTTTCAGAAGGGCCTCCCCGCGTCGTGAAAGTTACATATAAGGTTATGTGAAAACTTACGCAATTTATGTAACTTCCACAAAAGTTGCCTACAAACTTAAAGAACTGACGTAACTTGCCTAGAAACTTTTGTTCTGAAGAAGAAGACAATCTATGAAGCATGACAGGGGCAGGTAGAGGCAAACCCACTCACCACCAATGAATTAAAAAAATAAAGAAAATTCCACTGCCCCCAATGAACTGACTGACTTATTAGTACATTTATTATTTTTTTTATTTATTATCATTTTAACTATATATATGAACTGCTTATTATAGTGAAACATTACCTGATTATTTTGGGAGTAATTTACTAAATTTTGTTATTGTCTCCTACATGAAGTATCACCCGGGAAATTACTGGTTATTGGGCCCCACATCAATATAATTGGGCCCCTACACTTACGCAATTTATGTAACTTTTTCAAAAACTTTCAAAGAAAGTAATACGTAACTTATGTATTAACTCCTCTAACCCCCCAATAAAGAGACTGACTTATTAGCGCATTAATTATTTTTACTTTGTGTATGAACTACTACTACTATTGCGCTCCTAAACTTTACAGTTTACATAACTTGTGCAAAAACTTATGTAACTTTTACATCAAGCAATGACAGTGCAGAGCAAGGGCAGGAAGGAGTGTAGAGTTTAAACTTATTACAAATTCCATTAATCATAAATGAACTGACCAATAATTGGCACAATAATTAATGAAACTCTTTCTATGAACTTCTTATTATAGAGTAACATCAGATGTTTATATTGCACACACAATAATTTTGTCTCTGTACGCTTGTGTTCATGGGGGGGGGGCCATATAAATAACTTGTATGGGGAACTAAAGTTTCTGATGGTGGCCCTCCCCACAAACAGTCCCCAGAGTCACCTGAACCCCCACACAGTCACCAGAAACACCTGAACCCACATACAGTCTCCAGAGACACCTGCATTAATACACAGTCCCGAAAACTGTCTGAAGTGCAGGTGCACTTTTGCACCTTAACACAATTTTCAAACCATTTTCATGTGGGCTCACAGCTGCACACCTGTGCATTTTTCCATTGAAGAGAGGCTTCAGATGGGGTTTTTTTGCCTTCCTCTGGATCAACTAGCAGTTAGGCAGGTTATATATAGGTATTATGGTTGAACTTGATGGATCTATGGGAGGTGGTCATGGGCTTTTTTGGCCAGTGGAAAATTGTAGGTGGAATATCTGCTAAGTATGACCTTAGTTATTAGACAGTATCGTCATCTCTTCCCTAGGAGGATTGTTGTGTGGTCAGCAAGGCACAACTTGCGCTATTTCATATGGTGTATGTCACTCTGCCCATTCAATGAGCCTTTGTTGTCCTTTTTGCCTTCACTCAAGCACGTGGCCAGTACTGAGAATTTGCATTGCACTGGGCAAGGAATGGAGGAAAATATAGGACAATGGCAACTGAAATGTTCCCTTGTCTATTTTTCTGATATGTGACTGTTGAGTACTGATATTTCAACAAGTAATTCAGTTTAAAAAAAATATGTTAAAAACACCAGTTGTTTTTTTAAAGCAAAATATTAATTTTTGACTGATTTTCTTTTTCATTGTAAAAAATAATAATAAATAACCTTGTTAACTAAGCTATCATATACCCATGTTGGTGGCAAAATAATCCTATTAGTTTTTATTTTCACTGTTTTCTAGTAGCCTAATGGTGGCCATACATTATCAGATTTTAGTCTTCTTCCGATGGACGTTCATATATTGGTCGTACATTTAAATGCAAAGATCTAAAACTAACATTCAGGCTAGGATATATATAATGGTAGGATAAAGCCCTAAAAATAACAAATCGGAGGATGTTCTGTACATTAAATAGTTGGCAGACACCAATCATACAAAAGTGACTTCCATTGTAGGTCACCCAAGGATATCTTCTGATACACAATACATGCGCAGATTTTTTCGTTAGACAACCAACATTTTCTAACCTGGCCGATCGATTAAATGGCCGTGATCCATGATATGATCATTTGAAGCCCACACTTGGTCCAAAAATCATACTAAACTAGGTTTTGTAAGGTTTGAAGTGACTGGAAGATCCCTTATCCATAAACCATCCTGTATAACTGCAGTAACATAAAACACCACTAGGGGTCTGTAAATCACAAACTAGTAACCGCTGATTTTTACTTCATAGGCATTTGTAAAATATACAAATGGCCACACACTTACAATATCTGGTGATACCTAGTGGCACACAGAGTATGGAGGCAAAGAAATAACAGGTACAATGATTCTCTCAGAAGACTAGATTTTTGCTTGCTACTGCAAATTCAGTGCAATCATTTGTGGCCAGATGCTGCCATCACATAACTGCTGTTGGCTAAATAAGTGCCAGTGGGTACATTTTATGGCCAGAACAAGGTCTTCAGTATAGTCCAGTAATTAAAACAAGCTGTAGGCTGAGATACCGTACAGTCAGGGGTATATTAGTAAATTGACCATCAATTGGAGGCTCATTCTGAGTGAGTAGAATAGGGGCACCCCCTTACTCCCTCAACTCTGCATCTGAATTTCACTACAAGTGGTCATGAAGAAAATTAAATTTCTGTTATATACAGGTTTTCTGCACTGCCCCTGAAGCTACCCCTATAGTTATACCCCTGTTAAACACCCCAAAAATTGGATACAGTGTTACCTACACAGGTGTATGTTTCTAGTAACACTGGCATGGTATCAATATTCAAGACAGCTGGCAACCTTAGGGGGCACATTTACTAATACTCGAATCCGAATCCCGAATGGGAAAAAATCAGATTGGAAACGAAAATTCAGCGTTTTATCGTCACAATTTTTTCGTATTTTGCACAACTTTTTCGTCGCATCATGACTTTATCGTATTTTGCGTGATTTTTTTGTCGCTGTCGTGATTATTTCATATTAATCAATTGTAAGCGGCAGAGAAACCAATCCGAATTCTTTGCGACGGCGATGAAAAAGTCGCGGAAACAATACGATAAAGTCGTAACGGCGACGAAAAAGTTGCGCAAAATACGGAAAAATCGCAAAATACCGTTCATTATGAAAAAAACGCATTCGGACGCTTTCGGACGTTCGTGGATTAGTAAATGTGCCCCTAGGTGTGTGCCATCACTGTAAATGGCATGAAAATGCATTCGTATTTTGCGCAACTTTTTTCGTCGCCGTCATGGACTTTATCGTATTTTGCGTGATTTTTTCATTGCCATTGCGATTATTTCGTATTGAGCAATTGTAAACGGCGGAGAAACCAATCCGAATTTTTCGCAACGGCGACGAAAAAATCGCGCAAAATACAATAAAGTCGTAACGGCGACGAAAAAGTTGCGCAAAATATGAAAAAATCGCAAAAAGTACCGTTCATTGCGAAAAAAATGCATTTGGACGCTTTCGGACGTTCGTGGATTAGTAAATGTGCCCCTAGGTGTGTGCCATCACTGTAAATGGCATGAAAATGTTTCCATGATTTCATATTTGCACAATCCATGAATTCAAATACAAACCTGTCAAGGGGCTAATAAACACAGGACTCATGCCATCTCTGTCCTCTAGACTCATTGTTCCTGAGTCCCACTTGCCTCACTGTACCTCCCAGTGGTACAGAATTGTAGAGCCCCAAAACAGTGAGGCTCACTAGAAGGTTTGCAATAGATCAGAGTAGTTCCTGCTTGTAAATGGACACAATTGGATTGAGTATGGCTTAAAAGAGAATGCAAGTCAAAATTTAAAAAGCATACTGCCCAATAGTCCTCCTATTGTTTAGTAAAAATGCCACACTTTTGGCTCACCTAATCAAATATTTACTCAGTCACACTTACTTCACATTTTCTAGAACAGGCAGCCATCTCTAAAAAGGTATTCTCCCTTCCTTTCCCTCCTTGCTTCATACTGCACATGTGTTTCATTCCCTCCCCCCTCCCCTCTGCCAGATCCACTTCTGATTGGCTGGTGGGCTTGTGTAGCTCAGAACAGGACACAAAAGAGATCGTTCCCGCACACCCAGGCTCTCCAAAAATTTTCAAAGCCTGGTGCTCACTATTAAAGGGACCGGCACCCTCTAGAATCCAGTGTACAAACAGTGTTTGCTATCATGCTATCTGACCCTGAAACGTTGCATATCCGCAATAAAAGTTTAAGGGCTTGTTCCCTTTTTTGCAGCCCTGAGTGCCACTTGTTTTTTGTTTGTAGCTCAGAACAGGAGACAGGATCAAGTTACACACATGCTCAGAGAATAGGAAGGCTGCCGCTGGCACCTACAGGAAGGGGAGAGAGATTTCAGTGATGTCACTGTAGGCTTCACACTGCTGTAGGCTGCCAGCACCATATCTCAGAGAAGCAAGCAGGGATCTGGGAATTAAGATATGCAGTATGTACTTAAAAAGAATGCCATTTTTAATTGCCAGGTGGCAACCCTACCCCAGACACACGTTCAGTTGATTCCTATTCACCAATAAGCGCATTGGGGAATGGCCAGAGTAGATTGTGGGCATGGCCAGTGGTATTCTATTCACATAAGCATTTATAGAGAAGCCAGGGCCCATTATAAAAAAAAGGGTCAGGAAGGCAATCTCAGGTTCTGAGGGGAAGGGCACTTAATCAGCCTGGTATAACAATTTCTACGTCTTGAGGAACCATAAACCATATAATCCCCATGTTGCTTTAATATCACGGAATATCGCTGGATATTAATACCTCTGGATCGTTTACCACCAGGATACAATGTTCAGTAGAAATTGCTCACCTCTTTTTTTTTTTACCGGTGTGGGGAATACTTTGGCAAGCTACAAACCATGACTGGAACGCAAATTAATTTACTGCGTCCCACACACCGGAAGTGTTGTATCGGAAGTACCCTATTCAAACTGTGCGTGCAGTTCGGAGTGGCAAGACTTACGCATATATCTGTCGGAGGGTCCGGCTAAAATGTCAGTTCCTGGTGTTTTATCAGCGTGACCCCGGAGACATGGTGGGTTGTGAGGTTTGTTTTAGTGGTAGCAAACTTAGCTTTTTCCTTTGAATGTTGTTCAAATCCCCCAATGACTCCTCCCCCACCCTAATAACTATTGCAGCTTACCCCTTCCTATCTATCATCCCTAGTGACTCAAACAGGTCTCCCCTTTCGATCCCCCTACATTCTAATCACTTTTGCATCTTACCCCTACCTGTTCTCCCCACCCTAATAAACATCTCCAGCTCACCCCTTCCTATCCCCCTACACCCAATCACTCCTCCAGCTCACCCCTTCCTATCCCCCTACACCCAATCACTCCTCCAGCTCACCCCTTCCTATCCCCCTACACCCAATCACTCCTCCAGCTCACCCCTTCCTATCCCCCTACACCCAATCACTCCTCCAGCTCACCCCTTCCTATCCCCCTACACCCAATCACTCCTCCAGCTCACCCCTTCCTATCCCCCTACACCCAATCACTCCTCCAGCTCACCCCTTCCTATCCCCCTACACCCAATCACTCCTCCAGCTCACCCCTTCCTATCCCCCTACACCCAATCACTCCTCCAGCTCACCCCTTCCTATCCCCCTACACCCAATCACTCCTCCAGCTCACCCCTTCCTATCCCCCTACACCCGATCACTCCTCCAGCTCACCCCTTCCTATCCTCCCAACACCTTAATCACTGTTTCAGCTTACCTTTGCCTATTCCTTCCCCCAATAACTCCTGCACCTCACTCCTTGCTATTTACTCCTGTAGCTTATCCCTGCCATTACCCCCTCACACATACACAACATGCAGAAGATACGCTTTGCCTTCCATTTTGTAGCCTTCATGCTATTTTCCACTGCCTGTTTGTGACTGTTTTCCTTTACCCCAATTACTTTTTTATATAATATATAATTTATCCCTATTTTCTCTAGCTTGGCGTCTGTAGCCACAGAGAGGCTTTCAGAAATATTGGATGAAGACTTTCCCTTTGCTGTTCTTTTCTTTTACACAAGATATATGAAAATATGATTGTTACAGTGACGGTTATGATTGTTACTGGCTATAGTTGCTGCTATATCTAAAACATAAACCTTTACCTTCTTCAGTTCAAACTTTACCTAATTTCAGTCCAAATCACAGTAGAGTCGCCGGTGGAAATGTCTTTGCATTGCTTCGGTTTTCAGAAGTCTCGCAGTAGGCTGCAGGGGAAAACTTTGGGCAACTTTGGAAAATGGAAGTGATGCAAAGGCCTTTCCGCCACCAATTCCTATTTGTGCCAGTGGAAAGGCATTTAGGAGCGGTTAGTCGCCCGTGATAGCAGAGATTTATCGTGGGCTAGTAACATGCTCTGTGGGACATCAGAGTGGGACATTTAGGCCAGCCCCATTGTTTGGTAGCCTCTTTTATGAAATCATGTATATAGGTTATTTGTGCTACTGTTGAGTGTTATGAGATGCATTTAATTTACAACTTACACAGGGCCTGTATATACCATTGTGCAGCTCATTTATCAACATAGGTACAAAATAGCCCAAGTGCAGTTGTTGGATCTATGCAATACATTTCATTTTGGCCCCTACTAGCTGTTACCCTGCAGTGCGTTTGCACTTGCACTGCCTTATTACAGGTGAAAACGAATTAAGCATATTTTCCTTTAATTTGCCTCTTTTCTATCCCATCTTTGTCTGCTGTTTCAACCCCCCCCCCCTCCAGCTGCCATCTTGCCTACTGTACCTCTAAGCACCCCCTAACTTGTTTTTGTTTTTTTTTCTCGTCTTCAGGCTCTGAGTTTCCAAAACCTTTTTTCTTCAGAAAATGACGATTTTGATGATGAGGTAAGATGACTGATGTGTCAATAAGGTAGGGTACAGTGGTATCACTGTGCATTTATGTACAAGGGGTTAATTTGTGATTTAGAAATGAAAGTTACAACATGCTGACTTTGTCCAGTGTGGTTGTAAGGGGAACTTAAACCCCAAAATAACCTCCCTAACTATTTCTTCATGATGCAGGGACGCTTAGAGACCACTGCTTTGATAAATGTGTCCTCTAACATGTACTCGCGCCTCACCAGCAGTGCATGTTTTGGGCATTCACCCAGCAGCACAGGTAAGTCTGTTAGTGGGTCTGTTTTCTCATTGATCCATCTGGGTTACTGATTGGGCCACCTGTACTGCTGTGTGATTATTCGAGCAATATATATGATTGGCAAGGAAGAGGGCAGGCTTAGAAACCTGTGAGATGATGGTTTCCAGACTGGCAAGGACCCTTCCTGACTAATTTTATGGAGCAGCAATTAGTTTTAAAATACCACTGTTACACCATACTAAAAGTTTGAATTTTAAGGTGAACTGTCCCGTTCTGGTCTGTTTTGTACTGCCCACGAGTCTGTATTGTAAAGAGCAAACAGACAGGTTAAAAATATTTACAGCTTTAGTTTTATATTTGCAGCCCTCATTTCTCCATAAACAAGCATTGCAGTGTGTAAAAGACTACCCAGGAGTGGATTAACCCTTCACGTGCCACCCACTGATCACAGCAAGGTCAGACTGGCCTACTAGAGGATTACCCAATGGGGCTCTGCCTTGGACACTTCCCATTAGCCTTTTGTTATTTTAGCCATAGAACTATATAACACCTAGAACATTCACTATAGTCAACAATTAGTTCTTGTGTGAGTGGCCCCTGGATACACCCGTGTCACTGCTCCTTTTATCACCATTGAATCAAATATGAATGACTCTAAATAATTTAGTCCATCAGAACCAGCGCCTGGCCTTTCTGTAAAAATAAACATATTCTCCCTATCATAACAACTTGCTCAAGGTGACGCAGCTAATAAAGTTCCCTTATTCACTGTCGCAGGTTTTCTGTAAATAGGCCAACAAATATAGGCCACACAGAACAAACAAGGGAAAAATAGTTTTTAAGTTTATAAATGCTTGGCCCCTGCCCCTGCCCTGGCAGCATCCAGTCACAACTGCTGATCTTTAGGCATTGTGTAGCTACATGGGCAGCGTTGCTCAGTCCAATAAGATATTTGCTTACATTACTCCAGCTACAGTAGGTCTACAGAAGAAATAAAGCTGCTGATTGGTTGTTACTAGTAACTAGACAAACACATATATTAATTAGTGACTGTTAACTATCTATGAAGAGCCCTGTTTGGGGGGCTTTACTGCATTGACTGAAAGTCAGCTGTGTGACCATACACTTAAATATCTCAGGGTGCACAAGCATTTTCCTATAAGCAGGAATTAATATTTATTGTCTTATCTCTGTAGGACTTTCTGTCAGCATTGGACAATACAGAGCAGAATGTCATTCGCACTGTGCCTTCAGGAGCACGATCTCTTAGGCCTATCTCCCACGTGCCTGCCGAGTGCACAAATGAACCAAAAAGCAGGGTTCCTTCTCCTCCCTGGCACACAATGCAGCATCAGGAAGTGGTGGGAAAGAATGACCAAACACAGATGGCATACGATCTTACCCAGGACATGGATGATGAAGAGCTGTTATCTGTATGCAGCATGCTAGAGGTTCCAGAGAGACCCCTTGACACACAAGAAGCTGGGCAGTCTGTGAGTGTTCCAAGGAAGGATGGCTCTAGTGGGAACATCTCATCCTCCCTTAGACTGTGCCCAACTGGAGAAGCATGTTTTCAGGCACATGATCCCAGGCCCAGTTATAAGGGTACTGTAGTGTGCCAGCCAAGCAATTCTCAGATGAACAGAATTTGTGCCAACTCTCCATCTCCCCTGCAGATACATTCAAAAGGAAACAAGCACTTTCAGAATTCAGGCCCTACTGCCAAGAGACCTTGTAGAAGGGACATGATAGACACTCAGTCTCTGACACCTCACAGAGGAGAAACTCAAAGCCACCATACTCCTGTTCAGCCACGGTCAGTTGTGCAGTGTGTGATAACACCTAGCACTTCACAGCCTTGGAGCCCTGGCCCTTTGCGCCAAACTAGCCCTGTACCCAGTGCCCAAAATGTCCACACTGCTCCTAAAGCTCCTCTCATATCCCCACGTCCACTCATTCCCAATTCCTTGCAGACACCTGTGGTAACAAACCACTTGGTGCAGCTGGTGACTGCAGCCAATCAGACGCCAAGGAGACTTTCATGGGAGACACCACCACCAAAAGAGAGGAGGTTCCCTGGGCCAGCTGGCTTATTGCCACATCAGGTGACAAGGCTAAGCAACAATCATTGGCTGTTTATTTGCATTAGCAATAAGGCTGTTACCACTTTCTGCTGTAGTAGTAGGAATGTAGTGAGGTGCAAAGGATATAAATTTGTATTTGCAATTGAAAACAGTATTCTTCTGCTGGTTTTGAAAAAAAAGTCTGCTCTCCTCTAGCCAAGACTCCAATTCCTACACATCGTTGCTGGCTTCCTCTAATTGTTTCAAGAGTCAAAATCAGCCAAGCAGAGAGTAGAATGGGGCAAAGAGATACTAAAAGCATTTGCATTTAAAAAAAAATATAGTGCAATTAATGTATATTGGAAAGTTGCTTAGAATTTCATTTTATTATTATTGGCATATTTCCAGTGCACATTCTCGTGACTGTCGCACATTCTCGTGACTGTCGCAAATTCTTGTGACGGTCTCTTGACCGTTGCAGGTACTGCCACTTATATATGTAGCTGTAAAGTTGGCATTGATGGAGCTACTGTGACCCTAGTTTCTGCAACTGCATTTCTGTGGGGGTTTTCTTAGGTCTTTGTTGATTTCAGTTGGTCCCACCTAGTATAAAGAACTTTTGGCTGATCTCAATGGTTTGGTTTAGGCAGCTTTAGTTTCCCCTTTATATGTATATACAAAACAGTCTTTTTAAGGAGTATTTTTTTTATTTATAACAGTTTGATGTCCTGGATGCCTCAGCTTAGTTACAGAGGTAAAGCTACTACTTGGTGAGGTTAGGCCCTTGAGGCCTGGATTCAGAGATGCTGGAATGGCCTACCTCGGCAAACTATGCTGGTGGCCATACACGGGCCGACTATAGCTGCCGATATCGGTCCCTTGGACCGATTCGGTAGCTAATCGGCCCATGTATGGGGAGAGCAGAGCGGCCTGGCCGACCGATATCTGGCCTGAAATTGGCCAGATCTCGATCGGCCAGGTTAGAAAATCTGGTCGGATCGGGGACCGCATCGGCTCGTTGATGCGGTCCCCAATCCGACTGCCCCATTGCCGCCCACATAATCCGATCGTTTGGCCCCAGGGCCAAACGATCGGATTATTATTTTTTTTACCTAAATGGTCCCCGATATCGCCCACCCGTAGGTGGGGATATCGGGGGAAGATCCGCTCGCTTGGCGACATCGCCAAGCGAGCGGATCTGCTTGTGTATGGCCACCTTTAGTGTATTAATTTCTTTATCATGGTAAACTACACCTACATTCATTCTGTTTACTTGCACTTGCTCTTTGTTCCAGTTTAATGTAAGGGGCTTGGATGAGATCAGTGTATCTACTCCTCATACTCCAGCACATGGGGCAAGAGCCAAGCTTAGCACTAAGGTAACTTATATAACTTATTATGTTCATATAATGATCAACTGCATTCACAAAATTCTACATTTTCTCGCCAGTCTTCTCTAAATCTGCTTCTCCCTCTTTCCTTGTAAGACACCTACATATAACAGTTGGACTCTTGTGTCAGCAGGCAAGCCTGGCTTCTCAGCAGCCGACGGAAGAGGAGTTTGGCAAAGGCCCGTGGGCATCCTTGAAGGCTGAGTTGGCATTGGATGAGAATGATCCCACCTGCTTTCTAAGGACATACAGCGTAGTGATGGTGCTGCGTAAGGTAATTACTGTCCTTCTTTTTAGTTTCTGAAACCATAAGTCCTTTCCGGATTTTAACATTCATGTAGGTTTACCAGTATTTGTAAGTGGGTTGAATGTGGTACCCTAAAGCATAGCTAATCGTAGGAGATGGCCTAATGGCCTTAGAGCTGTGTCTTGCAATCTTAATTCAGTGTCTTGTTAGTCTTGCCTCTAAACATTTCCCTACTTTGACAGGCAGCTCTAAAGCAGCTTCCGAAAAACAAGGTTCCGCGAATGGCCGTGGCTCTCAAATCCCTTACTCCAGCTAATGGTGATGCTAGTGCAGTATTCAGAGACCACACCGGTGAGAGAGTTTGTCTGGTCTTTAGCTATCTCCTCCTCATACCTTTCTGAACCTTATCAACCCAAGCCAAATACTATTCCTATTAGCCCTTCTTGTTTCTACCAAAGGTCTATGACACCTATTACAGTTAGCACTAAATCTAGACCTATTTTGTTATGAGAAGGAGCCTTAGATGTCAGGTTCTCTGGTTGCCCTCGGAGGCCCAATCCCACTACTGCTTCTTTCTGCTTTTATATTCGTCTCTGTGTCATGCAGTTGGCTGATTGATCTCTCTCCCATGCTAGGTGATATACAGGGCACTGTCCACCACCTATTACTGGATGAGAAAGAAAGTGACCTGAAGGTTGGCAGTGTCCTCTTATTACAGCAGGTAAATCCATTTCCCCCTTTCTCCATATGCAAACACCTTTCAAATGACAGCTAGTGCTTTACAAACAGCTTGGTAATTACCTTTCCTCTGCAGGTTGGAGTCTTCTCCCCATCTAATCGCAACCATTATCTGAACGTGACCCCTAACAATCTGGTGAAAATCTACCCTCCGGAGGAGGAAGGCACCCATGCAAGGGTAATATGCAGTTTGAAGATGATAGAAAAATCTAGTAAGGGGGGCATGACACTTACGGCCAAAGTTTGCCAGACCTATCGTATATATATTGAGGGTTTATTCTATAAATGCAGAGCTCTATGGGCACCTTAAAATAATATAAGGATTTACACATAGGTCAGTGTGGCAAAGATTTTCCTTCTCTTCTCTATTAAAATCCAATAACAACAGCCGATAGTTCAGTACAGAAGTGAAAACAAATTGTAGTGTCTGTTCTTATCCTTTAGCTGGAAGCTCCACCAGTGTCAAGTGAGACTGATTTGAACAGTAATCGAATTGAGACCCCAGCTCGTCTATCAACCAACACAAGAACAGCTGGAGCCCCACAGCCACCATCACTTGGAGAGTGGGATATGGGTAAGGATTACAGTAAGGAGTCACCGTGTTGCCTGCACCCCACTGTTCAGCAGTATTATGATACATGCCCCTTCTTTTTATTTATATACTGCTCATACCTGCATTGTGCTCTTAGGTGCTGTACAATTACCCATTGTGCACTTTGTTCCTTTCCTGTAGATGACCTGGATTCTCTCCTATGTGATCTTCCTGAGGATACTGGGGACTGAACCCACTCTAATATGACCTTCTCTGTAGCATGATGTCCTCATAAGCAGGATGGAGTGACTCCATAAATGACTTCTACTTCCCTGCTATCTGTGGCCTTTTGCAGATTTCACATAACAGCCATGGCTGCCCTAGAGTGTGCATCTTTAACTGCCTACAGATATACAATATCAAATAAAGTGTGTTAAACTTTAGAGGGGTCCAGTGGTAGCCACTGTTATGTTTTGTATACGGAGGGGATTTCCTTTACTATAATGTCAATGCTTCAGTTTTGCTACATACTTTATACATATCCCATCAGGCACTGCAGCTATTCATAAGAAAGAAAACATGAGCCTTATATGTTAGAGTCCATACAGCTGTTGCCCAGTATCCAAAGTGACATTCTACGTACTTTCCATTTTCAGTATTGTTTGGCTTAGTTTCTTTGGTGTTTCACTATCACAATTGTGTGCTTCGGTCTGTTAAGGCATGGTCAAAATTAACTGTTTGATATTCATACATGTCCACCAATCAAGAAGCAGCTTTTTGCTTGTTTCCTGTTTCCCTACTATATTTTTAATTGATCATCCCAGTGTTTAGTTTTTCTCACTGTATGATACAGATACTGGACCTGTTAACTAAAATTCTTGGGACCTGGAGTTCTCCGGATTAGTGTTTTTGTTTTTTTTTGTTTTGTTTTTTTTTTTTCATTTTGATTGGTGGATTTTTATGAAGTAAGTAGACCTTGCAAAGCTAATGAAAAAGTATGTCAAACTGTCTTTGTATGACACATATGCTATAAGGGGAACCCCTGTGTGGTGCTCTATGGAGATCCCTGTAAAATGTTATCATGGACATTTAGAGTTATAACTGCTATTTAAAAGGAGAAATCTGAATAACATACTTTTGTATAATTTACTCTGTATATTTGGTGTATATTTCAGTTTCTGTAGATTTAATGTTATAAAAAAAATAAATACCTTTCCAGAAAACCAAATTATAATCATGGCAGTATAAGTTGCTTGTGCATAGACATGGTTACATCTGCTCACTACTTCCAGAGGGAACTCACTCTGATATTGTTAATGGGAATTAAGGTGTCCCTCGCCTTATAAAGAGATACTGATACCAGATATTAAACCCTTTTTACAACTGTCATAACAGTGTCTTTGCATGATTGTTATAATTTTGCCATAAATGTATTTACCCAATGCTTTTATATTACCTATCTGATCCCCTGTGTTCCTCTATGAGGGGACTGCCATATTTGAGCAGCAAGGAGTCCGTTAGCATTAGAAGCTATAACTGACAGGTTGAGAGGGGACAGTCAGGTTTAGGAACTTTAGGTAACCATTACTTACAAAAGTAGAACCATCAGTGAAAAATTATCAACATGACCTATAGGGAACTTTAATATTTTGTAGTTTTTTAGTGTCAGTGTCACTTTAACACATCCCTGAGCAAGTCAACCTGCATAAGTTGGGGGGGGGGTATTTTAAAGTGGTAATTGCACTTGGTGCTGCGGAGGTTAACAGGCATTGTGAACATGGCTACTTGTACTGCCACTTGTACTGTTGTATTGTCAGAATTCCTAATAAAACTATAGAACTAAACACATTTCAAGCCACTTTTGCTGATGGAAGGTCTAACCCCCAGCAGAGCTCAACTTAAAAACACTTGTAGGGCGAATGCTTTTCTTGCGACATGTTTAGAATTGTGAAACCTCACGTTAGATCAGCATACAAGTGAGGAAGATACCTTGTTGGATAATCTTACAAAAGATATAAAGTTGCCTTCATAAGGCATGTGATTTAGGATGTTTGCAGAAGCTGCTGCACTTACTAGCACTAGCTGAGTATTTATATATTAACAATTTAAAAAAAAAAAAAACAATTTGAAAATTGCTTGGAATAGGACATTCTATAATATACTAAAAGTTAACTATAAAGCTTGGCCATACATGTTTATATTTTAGTCTTCCGTCGAATGTTCGGTTGTATGTTTAAATGCAACGATCTGAAACTAACATTCAGACTGAAATTGTAGGATAAAGCCACCAATCGTACGAAAGTGACTTCCTGGTAATGCCCCCCAAGGATATCGTCAGATACATGCACAGATTTTATCTTCTTGAAATTGTCTAACCTGTCCAACTGACTAAACGCCCAATCTCCAAGGCGCAAAAATTATCGGGATAAATAATTCATCATTTTCATTCTGAAAATTGGACGTGCGTGGCCAGCTTCAGACCGTCTCCTGTTGCAAAGGACCATATATACAAACTTCCCTTTGTTACTACCCTGTAACTTACAGAAGTTGCAACACTGCCATGTAATAGGACATTCAGAAGCAACACAGGGGCCTATTAGGTACACCCTCCCTCTCCCCCCCCCCCCCACCCCACCATAATTCCATCAGTAGGAACATGACACTGCAAAAATATGCTTACCACGTGAAGTATCAATGATGGGTAGGTTATAAATAGGGCACATTTTTCTCTCTAGCACAGACACATAGAGATA
Organism: Xenopus tropicalis; assembly: GCF_000004195.4. NCBI lineage: Eukaryota > Metazoa > Chordata > Amphibia > Anura > Pipidae > Xenopus > Xenopus tropicalis. The sequence continues at coordinate 18,463,389 of NC_030686.2, forward strand.
CTGTGATGCCACTGCTGATCCATATAAAATGTCTGGAGAAACGTTCCCTTTTACACCCGGCACCCTGCGAGCCCTGCAGAGACAGAGGGAGCAACTGGAGAGTGAAGATCGGAGGAGGACATTGAGTATTGAACGCCTGTCCCGCAGAGCTTTGACTTCCAGCCCTGGAGTTCGACCCCCTGTGACCCGCAGGCAAAAGTATTGTAGGGATGCCGCCATCCACAACGCATTGTACACTGGGGACATGGAGAGGCTCAAAGGAATATTCAAAGAAAATGGCTCAGCAGATATCTTGGTGGAGACAGTCAGCGAAGAGTTACAGTGGTGTCCAGAGATGGGTAAGATCAAGGCACTGATAATGTAACGGGTACAATTGGGCGCCAGACAAATCACAAACCTGTAAGGAATCTGGCTACATTTTTCTGACAGTCGTATAATCACGCTAGAATGGAGACAGACCCAGTGGTTGCTGGGTTGCCATGAATACAAAGGAGATTGTACTTGGTGTTTTTTAGATTCAGTACATATTTGTAATGTGCATTAATCGGGATCGTTACATCAGCTAAGTTAAAAAGACACAGTGGATTTGGTTAACACGCGTTTTCAATACATCTAAAGATATAAAGATACTATCCGCCATCGTCATGTGGCATATTGACCAGACACTCCAGATTTGCCCAGAAACTGGGTCCTGGCACATTTTCTGCAAAATATCTATTTTTGACTGCCTTGCGATCCCTTCATCCTCACATTTATAAACTAGACATGACTGACCCGTTATGGCCTTTAACCAGTCTGACCAAACTCATAGTAAGGCATTTTATATATGGGTTTGCTTCCATTTTCATTCTCATGATGAGACATGGCTTCTCATTAGCTATACATGAGGTAGGAGTGCCTAGTTTTGTGTAATTTGAGACCTTTCAGAAATTAAGTGGGTTTCCAGGACATTTTCTGGGATATGGCATTTAGTACTTGCCAGGACCAAATACCAACAACAAAATATTGGCCTGCTGTGTTTTATAGGTGGGCAATCAGAAAGATACCAAACATGAATGGTGTCTGATGACCCAGTCCCCCAAATATCCTAACTGGTGGGTATAGGGATTGGTAAGTAAATGATTTATGAGGGTATGATCAGGGGGGTATATGGATCCATTTCTGTAAGTCATGAAATGCATTTATATGTTGCCTCATTATTGTCCCCAGTGCATCTCTCTTTCTCTTTTTGGTTGATCATTAGTTTAAACCAGCTCTAGTGAGCTGAGGGACTCTCAGGTCAAGCGGTATTGGGCTGACACTTGCACAACATATTTGGGTTGTGCTCTTACTGCCACCCTCCCCACCCACAACCTAAATGTGCCCCACTTCCTCTGCCGGCAGCGTATCAGAGATAGACGGCTTGGGCACGGATACGTAAGTGTATGTGGATCTATAGGCCAGGTTTGGAGTAAGTTGGGTTGAGTATTTGCAACCTGCATATCACTAATTAGCTCCCTAGTAAAACTGACCTGGCACAGGCCATGCTTATCAGTTGGGTTCATTGAATAGGGTTGCCACTGGTTTATGCCGGTTTTCAGAATGTTGAAAACCACTCAGAAGGTTTTGACCCAGACAACCCCTTGAAAAACCAGGCTGTCCAGGTCAAAACCAAACAGAAGGCAACCCTTCTGTTTGGGGGCCCCATACACTCAGTCCGTGAGCAGCTTTTATGAGCCTGTTGTATGGCCACATTAAGATGGTAAATGGCATGAAGAATACTGGTGATATATAATAGATTACAGTAGGCTCAGTATGCACAGCACTTAGAATGATTTTATTTTTTTGGCAGGCCTTTGGTCTCTCATCCCTAAAAAATCCCACACCTCTCCCCTGAGGATCACCGCTGGGCGTGGCTATGGGGAATGTGTACGCTTTCTGGTGAGCCAAGGGGCGGATCCTAATTCGTCCGCAGGAGGTCGAGGTCCACTGCATGACGCTTGTGAGGGTCACCACGCTGAATGCACCCAACTTCTCCTGAGCAGAGGAGCTAAACCCAATCTACTAAGTGAGGATGGACAAGCACCTCTTCACCTGTGTAGCACACCTGAGACCTTAGAGTAGGTACCCAGGACACACCCAGACTGGCAATCTGTGGATTCTGGCAAATGCCAAAGGGGCTTCTGTAAGATGCCTAGACAGTCACTATTTACTGGGCAGGTGGGGGGGATGTTTGGGCCTCTGCATTGAAATGCCAGGACCTATTTTGTATCCCAGACCAGATTTGACCCAGGGTACAAGGGAGCACTAGTTCTGGTAGTTGCAAGCGTTTAAAAAGCAACCAGTAGGTATGGGTAGCCAGAAACACACAGACCCTGGTCCAGTTTTGTGTTAGGACTGCTTCTAAGTGCTGGTGGGGTCTCTTTCTTTATTTAGGGGAGTCAAGAATGGAAAGGGCAAAAATCATGCCCCCTTGGCCCAGGGCTCAGTATTGCTTCTCTGCATCCTCAGCATTTATTTTTTGCTATCTTCCCCTCCTGCCTCTATATCTTATAGTATCATTATTCCATGCTAAAAAGTCCTTCTGTACAGCATTGCCACTTAAAGGGAAACTCCACCCAAACACAACTTAAGCTTTTTTAAAAAAAAAAAGAAAACATAATTTCAAGCAACTTTGCAATATACATTTGTTAAAAAAAGCCTTTTTCATGTTTTTAATGTAGTAATATGGTTTGGAACAGTTACCTAAGCCTGGCCCTGTCTTCTTCTGCTGATCTGGCTAACTACGTTGAGAAGGAAAGGAACTACTCAGCGCAATGCATTGTGGGTTATGTAGTTCCTGTATGCTGTCTGTTAGTTGTGGAGAAGTTGTTACAATTTGTAACATCAATGTTTAAGTCCCTCTTCCCCTGCCAGGATTTGAAATGATGCATAAAGAGAAGAACTGTTCTGCAGCTAGATTTTGGCATATAAAAATGGTATTAAAGTTTTTTAAAGAACAGATTACAGTCATAGGTATATTAGTGGGTTCTGTGTTATGTGTGCTCTTTAACAAGTTTTTGTTCAGAAGCTGGAGTTCCCCTTTATTGATTGGGCCAAGACTGGGCAGTGCACGCAATGACTGAAAGAGATATCACAGGGCGAGCCACATATTATTTTTGACTGATGGGCATCTGCAAGCAGGTGCCCCTTTGCATCCATTACACCTGTGGGCCTAAGCCCACCAGTGTGCTACATAAGACTATAATGTTATAGAATGTAGGTTAAGTTTGATTCCAATGTCAGCATCACTATCTCTTGCAACCTTTCAGATGTGCAAAGTTGCTGCTTGACTATGGTGCGCTAGTCAACCTTGCCTGCCACTATACCCGTGCTACACCCTTACACGTGGCATCTGGACGTGGTCTTGAAGAACATGTTGCCTTGTACCTGAGCCTTGGTGCTGACCCTTCTGCCCGTAACCGCGAAGGGGAAACCCCTCTAAATGCGGCCTGTGCTGCTTGTGATAGCCCACAACACTTTGGGCGCTATTACAGGGTAGTGGATATGCTCTTGCAGTCTGGTGGTAATCCTGACACACCAGGGAAAAAAGGGCACAGTCCTTTGCACAATGCCAGTTCTAACTGCCACCTGAGATTGGCTAAGCTGTTGCTGGACCATGGAGCACCAATTAATGTGACAAACAGTGCTGGGTATTCTCCTCTGGACTGTGCTCTACAAGTGTGCGATGATTACCCAGATTGCCAGCCCCATCTGTTGGTTCAAACATTGCTCAATTATGGAGCTGTCCCTTGTGATCCCAAGGTGAGTGAACATTGCTACTGGCATATGTATTCATTGCAGTGTGCATGATGATTTCATATCGGCCATGGAATAAACTGGGCAAAGCTTACCCATGAAACTATTAAACAAATGCAGTTAATGACTGGAGGCAGAAGGGCTGCTTGATTTGATTCTAAGTTGCTACACAACCAGGGCAGCCATGTTTTACATGTGTACAGCAGGCATAGGATGAGGCCATACTTCTATAATCATGCCATCAATTTAGAGATGAATGTTGTGGACCAATCGTGAAAGTGCAGTTCTTTATGGAAGGCAATAGTTCAGCAAGAGATTGGCACATGGGTCCTCCAAGATCTAGAAAATTGGCCTATTCCTGTCCTATTCTCCTGATGATCTGGCTGACTACTTAGGTTTTTCTCAAACAGTAGTCAACTGTGCTCAGCCTGCCTTCTCCAAACCCCACAATTCCCTGTGCACGTGATGTCAATAAGAAAAGGAATACCATATTGCAATGCATTGTGGGTTATGTAGTTCCTGAATGCTGTCTGTAAGCTGTGGAGAAGTTGTTACAATATGTAACATCAGTGTTTTAGTCCCTCCTCCCCTGCCAGGATTTCAAATGATGCAGAAAGAGACAAACTGTATTGCAGCTGGATTTCAGCTTATAAAGATGGTATTTATCCATACTTTTTGAAGGAACAGCTTATAGTGATAGCCCACAGTAGATATATATATATATATATATATATAACAAGAACAAACGGAGCACACCCTATTGAAATTCAAATGCCCAGGGTGCTAGCTAAAAAATATAAAGCAAGAAAATGAGCTGCACTCACCAGGACTTGGCAAAAATATAATAAGTTTATTTAAGAAAAGGGATCTCTTTTCTTAAATAAACTTATTATATTTTTGCCAAGTCCTGGTGAGTGCAGCTCATTTTCTTGCTTTATATATATATATATATATATATATGTAGTTGACTCTCATGTTTTTCTGCCCCTAGATGTGGAGGTTCTGTGCAGCCTCACCAAAAACCTTTGAGACTCTTCTCAATGCTTATGACCGAATTCCCCCTGGGGATTCCTGGGTAGAAGCTGTGCCTCTGGAGACTTGGGAGGTAATGTACTATACCCAGAATTACTAACAAAAAAAGTAAATTTTGTTCTTAAACTTGATTTTTACTTAAATTTCTCTACAGGAACATCGGCCCTTCTATGAGTCAGTTCAACAGGCATCAAACCAACCCAGACCCCTGTTGCACCTTGCAAGATGCGCTGTGAGACGACTGCACAATGGACAGTGCCAGGTGGCAGTCTCACATCTGGGCTTACCTTCTGTGCTCAATGCATATGTACTCCTGCAAGCTGAGGGTGTCATTCACTAGCAGAAAATAAGAAAGGGTCTATCTAATGGTCATGCATTTTTTTGCTTCAGACTGAAATAACGGGGGGGGGGGGGGGGTGCAATTATCTGAGGGCACTGGGGATGAATGGAGCTGTTCTTTTTCCCTTTATTCTGCTAATATTACTGAAAAGCTTATACACACAAACACAAATCATCAAATAAACTGTGGTATAAGACAGTGTATCAATAATACATTATACAGTCTCTCAATCAAAGTCTCTCTTTAAGTCTTGTACCTCCTGACGGTGGCCCTCTTCTGGCTCTGTCAACTTTTTCTTATACCCCCACTTCTGCCAATCTGCCCTTTCTTATCACTGCTTGCCACATTGTCCCTTCTCCCCACTATGTTTGTCACACCTCCTGTTGTTCTGCTCCAGAGGGGTTGTTCACCTTTGAATTAAATTTCAGTATGATGTAGACAGTGATAGTCTGAGACAATATGCAATTGGTCTTCATTTTTTATTAACTATGGTTTTTTTGGATATTTAGATTTTTGTTCAGCAGCTGCACCGTTTGGAATATCAGAAGTTTCTGGTTGCTAGGGTTGTGTTCACTTTAGCAATCAGGCAGTGGCTTAAACATGAGACTGGAATATGAATAGGAGAGGTACTGAATATAAAGATAAGTAATAAAAAGTAACAATAACAATAAAATTGTAGTCTTATAGAGCAATAGTTTTTTGGCCTCCGGGGACCACTGTAGCAGTGGAAGGCAAATAATTAGAAAACTATAACAAATAAATAATGAAGACCATTTGCAAAGTTGCTATTAATATGACATTCTATAACATACTAAAAGTTAATACAAAGGAGAACCACCCGTTTAAAATCATATTAAGAAAGGAAAACATGATCCTTGTTTTACAATGATAAGCCAGGCTTTTCACTGAGTGGAGATAAGGGTGGGCCTAAAGCTGCTACCAGGCACAACACAAACCCTTGCATAGAAGCAGAGATTCAGATTAAGCCCTGTTTATAGGCATGTGATTATATACTGATTTTATCAAGCTTATTAAATCTTGGCCTATAAATCAACACATGGGGATGTTTTATATGAATGGATTCTACAAGCTATTGTCTATTCAATAAATAAAACACCATTAATAATCATAATGACTATACATAAACCTGCACAGTCAGTATGAGAGGGTTTAAAAAAAAATTGTGTGTGCCTATGTGGATGCAGTACACACATGAAATCACTGTTGCAGTGTCCAGGGACCCACTGGAATAATAATCCATTCTCATTGTCAGTTACCCTTTAATTATTGATCTAATGATGTCTTTAAAATGTAATTGCATACAAGCATAATGCCCCATGCACTGTAGAAAATATTCATATCTTAAGCTGGCCTTACAAGCACCAATATTGTTGTACAATAGACCATTTTGTACAATATTTGTTGCATGCATGGTGGATCAATGAGACAACCGATTTAGCAGAAGCTTCGGATAACAGTCATTTCGCCAATCAGGCGGGACAAAATCTGCATTTAGGGCTGAATCGTCAGGTGGAGGTAGGATACCTATTGTTTCTACCTTCATATCAGCCCTGAACGTCAATGGAGGGAACAAAATCTTGGAAAGATCGTAATTGGTACGTGTATGGCCACCTTTAAAAGTCACCCATGAGGCTGCATGTTCACTGCCTTCACACAGGTCATGGAATTCAGATTTGACTTCTGCTTTCTCTTGGTACATTTACAGTAGGAAATATGTTATTTCTTATCATATACATTTAGATGGCTGATGCAGAGCACATGGTAACTGAAAAATAGAAAGCTTAGGGGGTTATGTAATAAAAGGCACTAAATGTGCCCAGAAGCAGTAACCCATAGCAACCAATCAACAGGTAGCATTTACTGATCACCTGTTTAAAAGAAAAAATGTTATTGGCTGCTGTTGGTTACTGCTTTTGGGCAAACTTAGTGCTTTTTATTGCATATGGGGTTAGAGGTTACTTGGCATTTTAAAGTTCCAACATTTTACTGATGGCACTGTAGATGGTCTAGGACAGGTAATACATTGTGTATACACATACACATGGTCCAGGAAATGGCTTCCTTGGTATCCTACATGCATCTGTGTGCCTTAATGGATGTGCCTTTACCTGGGTACTCCTTTCTAAATTAGAGCCAAATCCTTCTCTAAGAAATTAATCTTAAAATTATTTCAGACAATTAGTAGATTGCTTTTATTAGTCCAAGTGTACTCGGTCAGAAAAAAGCTTGCTATTGATACGTTTCCCATGTTACTGTATAACCCCCCATAGACCACAAAGAGGGGCAGTGCAAAGGTCTTACTAGGTGTATATGGGAGCAAGGAACCAATGAGGAAAGCCACAAAAAGTGGGTGGGAAAAAAGCTATGATAGTTTTACAGTAAGGCACTTTTTGCTTCAGGGTTAATTGACTGATTATGGCTATGGTAATATACCGTATATATACTGTAGGTCTGAGCAACTTTCCCGCATTAATCTGTTTTCAGTGGTTGTAATTGTTTCTGAATTCAGTGTGTGTCACTTCTCAGTTTCTGACTCTTGAAACATAGCGGATAGTTTCCTTTCAGGTCTCCTAATTAGCTGCCTTCTGCTGCTTTGTTTGTGGAGTCAGAAGCAGCAGTGCAGACAATATAAACAACCGGGCAGATTCTGCTTTCAACAACATTACAATTACAACAGTAACTTTAAAAATCATTGAAATTGTGCAATTAATGTTATCATGGAATGTTGCTTAGAATTACACTATTTAGGCACCTGGTTCCCCATTAACAGAGCTATTTAAGTCCTTAGAACATTTTCAGGGGTTTCTTGTATGCTGGTAAATGGCTATCTGCACATATTTGGCTGCTTACAAAGAAAAGAGACCAGTTTATATAAAAGCCAGAGCCTATTTTGAAGCCCAGTCCAGGCTTGCTAGACTCCATATCACCCTAGCAACCAGGCAGTGGTTCAAATAAGAAACTGCCATATGAATAGGAGATGGTCTGAATAGAAAGATAAGTAACAAAAAGTAACAATAACAATTACATTTTAGTCTCAAAGGGCAATCAGTGCCCCCCTTTAAAAAGTTGGAAAGAGTCAGAAGTAAAAAGCAAACAATAACAAATAAAAATGAAGACCAATTGAAAAGTAGCTAAGAACTAGCCATTCCATAACATATTAATAGTTAACTTAAAGGTGAACCACTCCTTTAACCCGTGTTGGAGAAGGCTGGGATAAATTGCACTGTTACAATGACATCTGCTGTTATTCATAAATTTTGCATGCGTTAAGATGCATATTGCATGCGCAAAATTATGCACTATCGCAATGCGTTATTTACCTCATATTTCATTAATTAGCGAATAGAAATAATACTAACGCATGTTTCACAAACACGTATGAAGCATTAAACGTGCTAAATATCGCATTAGTCTGTGCGAATATTAACACCTACTTGGGGCAGGCGGTACTTAAAGAAAATTGTGGTCCGTGAGCTTTTGGCAACACAACATGGAGTTTGCAGTGGGATTTTTTCAAGTATGTGTTGGCCCTAGAGTGATGCAGCCTCCAGTTTTCAGGGAAATGGTAATTTTCAGTAAAGTAGTTTTCCAAAAGTAATGGTTATGTGCGTAATATTGTGCGCTAATACAGCACGTGGCGAAATATATCGCACACAGCAGGAAATAATGCAAGAAAAACGTTCATCGTCAGTTAAATAATGCAAAGAACATCGCTTCTTAATTATGACGCCTGTCCTTTTAGTGAATCGAGCGTTAAGTCGCAAAAAATAAGAAGCAATAAAATTAACGTATGCTATAAATAGCGCTCGTTTTATCTACCTTTAGTGAATCGGCCCCAAAGAGTGAAACAGGTCAAATTGCAGTACCACATGCAGGGGGATGAGATATTTAAGTGGTAGAGGGTAGAATTAAGAAACTATTTGCTATTGAGGACATAAATATCTCCACCAGGGCCCACGGCCCTATAGCTACGCCCATTCCTCCCAACTAAATCTATTTACACAACCTTTATTTATTAATGAGCAGGAGAGAGTGCAGAGACTGCAACTAAACTGGTAAAGGGGATGGAAGATTTAAGCTATGAGGTTATATTGTCAGGGTTTTCTCTGGGAAAAGAGGTGCTTGCGAGGGGACATGATTACTCTGTACAAGTACATCAGGGGGGGATTATAGGCAGTTGGGGGGTGTTCTTTTTTCCCATAAAAATGATCAACGTACCAGAGGCCCCCCCTTTAGATTAGAGGAACGGAGCTTCCATTTGAAGCAGCGTAGTTGGTTTTTCACGGTGAGAGCAGTGAGGTTGGGGAATGCCCTTCCTAGTGATGTGGTAATGGCAGATTCTGTTAATGCCTTTAAGAGGGGCCTGGATGAGTCCTTGAACAAGCATAGTATCCAAGGCTATTGTGATACTAATATCTACAGTTAGTATCAGTGGTTGTATATATAGTTTATGTATGTGAGTGTACAGATAGGTAAGTATAGGTTATGTATGCTGGGTTTACTTGGAAGGGTTGAACTTGATGGACTCTGGTCTTTTTTCAACCCTATGTAACTATGTAACCTTGTTTCCAAAAATTTTGGGACACTGTGTTAAACATTAAAAAAAGAGAATGGACCAATATGCCAATCATTTAATCCCAATATTTAATTGCAAATGGTGCTTTTTAAGACATGTTGGTGGCATCAGATTCAGAATGAGCATATATTTTTCAGAATCATCCCATTCTAATGTTATTTACATTTTACAGGTTTTTTGGAAACAGGGATGTATGTGAAAGTCTATATTTGCAGAGCATGTATGATTTGGGGGTTACCCCTATGGGGGAGCGGCAGTAAGGGGTGCATTAGGGATTTGTCTCGGCGTAACTTGGCATGACCTGGATGAAACAAGTGCAGAACCTACAGTGTCCTAGTTTTTCAGTCAGGAGTGTTGGGAGTTACGAAAATGTCCCTTAAGAAAGTTCAAGACTTTGGGATAAATAAAAGATATTCAACAATGCACATTGCTTAAATGTTTAGAACTATATGATACCTATTACTAGTCGGGGTAAAGCCATTATACTTGGGATAAACTTACTGCTGGGCACTGCCCTACACTACAGCACACACCTCCAACACTCTGATTCCCCATGCCCGGCTATGCCTGGACATGCTGCTAACCCACCATAAACCCACACACTTTTGTGTAAACCTTGTTGCCTAATTGCAATATATTTGTGTGGAATTTTATTTTCTTCCCCAGAGTTTGAATAAATTTTGGTTTAATCAAGTCATGTTTTCATGAAAAACTGTGCTGAATGGATTTACCCAATGGGATGGGTCCCAATAGACTGCAGTATGATCGAATTGTTGGTCCCTGAGCCAATGGTTGTATCCGCCTGATTTGGCCCTGCATATGGCGGCCAAATAGGGCAAAGATCCACTTGTTTGGTGACCTCGTCAAAGGGGAAAAACTTTACATTGATGACTGGCTTTACTCAAGAGAAGTTCTAGCAGAACCAGCCTAGCATGTGTGGTCATCTGCAACATCCAAAGAGGGCATTTTTCTATTTAAATCAGCGTGAAAGTAGGGGAGACATATAGGGCTCTCTCGACTTATGGCTGGGACAAAACAGATCTTTAAGAAACCATTAGTTCCTTAGACAGCATATCTCCAATACTTGCACACTGATTTAAATAGAAAAATGGGAGTTGAAAGCACTTTACCTTCAGTACAGTGGCTTGCAAAAGTATTCGGCCCCCTTGAACTTTTCCACATTTTGTCACATTACAGCCACAAACATGAATCATTTTGTATGTGATCCCTTAACAAGCCTTAAAATAACTTGCCCAGCACGGATGTCAAACTTACAGGCTTATAATTGCCAGGCTGAGATCTTACTCCCTTTTTAAAGGGTATTACATACTGTATGACCTGCTCCTCAACTCCTCTCTCATTCCCTCCTCACACACTCGCATTCAAGACTTTGCAAGGGCTGCCCCCCTTCTCTGGAATTCGCTCCCACAAACTGTCAGACTTTCTCCCAATCTCTCTGCCTTCAAGAGATCTCTAAAAACACATTTATTCAGAGAAGCTTACCCTAATCTAGTTTAACAATACCCTGTGCCCCACCTCTCACAACTCTGGTCATGCCCATTCCCACACCTTGTGTCTCAACTCTTTCTCCTTGTAGATTGTAAGCTCTTTTGGGCAGAGCCCTCTTCACCTCTTGTATCGGTTATTGATTGCTTTATATGTTACTCTGTATGTCCAATGTATGAAACCCACTTATTGTACAGCGCTGCGCGATATGTTGGCGCTTTATAAATAAATATTAATAATAATAATAACGCTATGGGCATTACATACTGTATAACGCTATGAGAAAGATAATGAAAGACATATTTTGTCAGATACACTCAGACTCTTCCTCTGCTCCAGAAGGTTCCCAGTCTTGGAACCAGACACGCACGTAGAAGTAGTGTACAAAATGAAGATTGGAACAGGTGTGGTTCTGTGGATTAGGGCCTGGTGCAGGTCGAGTCTTACCTGACCAGCACATCACTATTGTAGGCATCCACACTCCTGCCCTCTAATTTGCTTGTCATTTAGGGGCATATTTATTTATTATAATGTGTAAACCAACATTAGTGCTGTAGAAATTGCAACCTTGAGGAAAAATAAATCACCCTTTTATGCTTGTAAAGTGTTTTTAGCATGGTTGGGTTTAGACCAACAGAAGTAAAATATGATTTGCTAGAGGGATTTCTACTGAGACCAATATGATGTTTCATTAGAATGTTCGGCGGGCCTGTGGTGCTGCCCTAGAGACATTCTCAGCTGCATAGATTCTGGTTCTGTGCTATTAAATCACAACCAACAGCATAACTTATCTGGGGATACACTAGTCCTTTGCTGGTGCATTTGCCTTTGAATCATTTCACTCGGCAAAACAATACTTTAACTGGACATGCTGACCTCAGCATCCTTCATTACAGCGGAGAAATATGTGCTGAATAAGGCCAGCAAGTCAGCCTGGTTCTTCCGATAAGATAAGTGACATGAAAAGTGATACATATACAATGAATAAAAGTTTTAGTTGTATTGTAGCAGCAGAGTGCACCTGTGATTTATATTACTTTACAAGTTCTAGGCTCAAAAGATGTAGATAATAGCCTAAACCCAACATCCCAAACCCCTTGCTTAGTCCTGTCAAGGTCTCCACACTCTGTGTTTTTCCACACAAAATACATTGATCAATAGATCAATGCAAACTGTGTCAATTTTATTATGCACATTTAAAATTCCAGACATCAAAGGTTTGCAGCACGACTGTGTACTGCGGTTTTGTGTCTAAAAAAGTGACAAAATGAAACTATGCACACTACACTTGCACTAGTAAATAAGCCTGCACTCTGCAGAACCTTCAGTTGGAGGTTTGATCAAAGTTGTAATAGGTTATTCCTTTAAATGATTAGCTTGACTCCTGTGCAACGGGTGATTTAATTAGACTCCATTTAAAGGAGAAGGAAAGGCTAAGTCACTTGGGGGTGCCAAATTCTTAGGCACCCCCAAGTGAGTTTAATCGTTTAACTTGTACCTTGGTGCCCCTGTACGGAGAGAACAGCACCAGCCCGGGGTACCTGTAGCGAGCGAAAAGCCGACTTCTCTGTTAAAGTTCCACTATTCACTCTACTGCGCATGCGTGCGCGGCGATACAGGAAGGAGGAAGCGCTCACTACAGCTACCCCGGGCTGGTGCTGTTTTCTCCTAATAGGGGCACCAGCCCGGGGTACAAGGTATGCGATTAAAGTCACTTGGGGGTGCCTAACATTTTGGCACCCCTAAGTGACTTTGCCTTTCCTTCTCCTTTAAATGGAGTCTAGTTTAAATAAACATCAAATTGCCTCAGATATTATTAAATGGAAAATTATAGTGAAATTATTGCAATATCCAAAATTGTGTTTTAAGTGGATTATGATTCTGATAAATCTATACAGAGATAAAATTGTGAAAAATTCATTCATTCAGAGCTCAGATTTCGAGTGCCTGAAATAATCCCCCCCCCGGGGTTTCAGAGGTCCTTGGAAGCAGTTCTGTTTTGGTTTACCTTCAGCGCTTACGGCCGTGTAGTACTTTCCTTCTTATACATTACTTTACACCCTATAAGAAACGTCGTACCCACTAACACTGACATAGCGTTTTAACAAGTTACATTTTATAAGCAAATTCTGTCACAGCACTATACAGTCTGACCCCATTTCTACCTCACACCGAGGGCTGGAATTAATGACGTATAGCAGGTCCACCCCATAAGTGGCCCCGGAGAAACCTTGTTAAAGCGATACTGACAGAGTTTGAATTTTTTTTTTTTAACTTGCCATGTTATTTACTTACCTGATAGCTACTGAAATCCTATTAAAAAAATCCCATGGTCCAGCTGGTCCTCTGTCCGCACCTTCTGAATCTAAGTCCCATGACGCCGCCATCTTCTTTCTTCTCTTCCTGGTACCTGGATCGCCGTCCCTGCAATAAAAAACACTTACCTTTACACCAATCGGCGACAGGACCTGCACTGCCCTTTCTTGCTTCAGTGCGCGATGACGTCATCGTGCACGTCGGCGCTCAGGAACAAGCGTGCCGATGCTTGTAGTTTATTCTTTAGCCTGCTTGACTACTGCTGCACATGTTGTGTGTGTATATATGCGAAAAAGCGCACTTTAACACTGAAATAACGCAAAGTAAGTATCAGTGGCATCCAAATACACAAGATCACATATTACAATATTCCAATCTAATCAAATATTAAATAAATAACAACAAAGAATAACAATTTAACAAATAAAAACAATATGCTAGTATTACTATAACAATACTGCCAGCACAATAACATCTATATATAAAAATATAAGATACCAATAATATTATATTAGCTACTAATAATACAATAAAGGTATACATAAAGCGAAAAAAATACTTTGCTGGTACAGGTATAGGACCCATTATCCAGAATGCTCGGGACCAAGGATATTCCGGATAAGGGGTCTTTCCGTAATTTGGATCTTCATACCTTAAGTCTACTAAAAAATCAATAAAACATTAATTAAACCCATAAGGATAGTTTTGCATCCAGCAAGGATTAATTATATCTTAGTTTGGATCAAATACAAAGCACTGTTTTATTTTTACAGAGAAAAAGGAAATCAATTTTTAAAATCTGAATTATTTGCTTATAATGGAGTCTATGGGAGACAGGCTTTCCGTAATTCGGAGCTTTCTGGATATCAGGTTTCCGGATAAGGGATCCCATACCTGTAGTACTGGTATTACTAGTATAATAGTACTATACTAATACTATAGTAATCAAGCAATACTATAATGATATAATACTACTATACCTCTAGAGCCAAACTATACAGGTTTAATACTACTATACCACTAGAGCCATACTATACAGGTATAATACTACTATACCACTAGAGCCATACTATACAGGTATAATACTACTATACTACTAGAGCCACACTATACTGGTATAATACTACTATACCACGAGAGCCATACTATACTGGTATAATACTACTATACCACGAGAGCCATACTATACTGGTATAATACTACTATACAGGTATAATACTACTATACCACGAGAGCCATACTATACTGGTATAATACTTCTATAACACGAGAGCCATACTATACTGGTATAATACTACTATACCACTAGAGCCATACTATACTGGCATAATACTACTATACGACTAGTATGCTGGTATAATGGTATTACTAGTATATTTCAACTATACTACTACTATATTTTATAATACACTGACAAGCCATTCCTTCTGCCAATCAATGTTTGTGCATGTTACCCCATAGTATAGTGCCACAGTACCTGACAGTCCCTTTTCAGCCTGTTAGTTTAAACCATATAATGCCAACAGCCTACTTCTGCACAAATATGGCAGACTAAATATATATTAACTGAAATTCAATTTAAAGATGAACAAGCTCTTTTTGTATGATGCAATTGGTCTTAATTTTTTTTGTAGGAGTCAAATAATAAATGTTTTTTTTTCTATCAACATGGCTTAATTTTCATCAAGTTAAATAATAAGCAGCAGCTCCTACAGTTGTACCCAGAAGCATTGCAGGCAATATCTGCAAAAAAATGGCAAGTCTTGCTCTTATCCTCTGGCTGACAATCTGCCCCGTATGGCTGATAATCTGCCCCATATGCCCTTGCCATAAGAGCAAACCCGCATAAAGAACGCAGGCATAGAAAAGCAGACCGTATATTCACTTTATACATTAAGATATACTACATACATACATGCATACATTCATAATAGGAAGATGATCTATATTGGAAGACACTATTAGATTTAAATGTTGTAATAGTTTCAAATAAAATTTTATTTGCATTCACTGAAAACAAATGCTTCTCCTTTTTCAGGACCAAAATAATGCCTTCCTGCTTAGTTAAACAGTGCCATAGCTGGCACCAATTGGTCTGACATGACCTGTCCTTCATGCCATGCTAATTACTGCTCATAATGCCATAATGAACCACCCCTTTAAAATGAGGAGTGAAGAATATAGTACTATTGCCAGTTATTGTGCCCAGTCAGTAGGGGTAATGCCAACTAAACATGACCTGCCTATCAGTGCTAGGTACCACCTTCATCATCCTCGTTTTATTTTCCATGCAGTCACTTTTCTGTGTTTCCCTAGGGTCACTGTATGCAGTTGGCCTGCAATAAATATGGCAGCCGTGTGTTAGATCGCATGTGGACGGCATCAACCTTAAGGGTCAAAGATGAGATAGAGCAGAAGCTGGGTATGTCTGCTATACAGCTATACTGGGGTGATCCAGAGATCCCTTCCTGTAATACGGCATTATATTTGATATATTCTCTCTCTCTCTCACACAGTCGAGAAGCTCCACCAACTGCAGAACGATCCTGTCGGTCACCACATCGCCCGCAACTTTGCCCTGACGCACTTTGTGAAGCGGAGGAAATACTGGGAGGAGCGCCAGCTGGGGGAGAACAAGCGCCGAAAAATGTTTTCTGAGATCCTGGAAGACTGAAGCGACATCTGAAAAAACTGACTTACAGCTCTAAGCCATTGCCAACATGGTGCCTTGGTGCGGAGTTTGACAGTTCAAGCCAGGACTTGAATCAGTCATAAATCTGCCAATTGGTGGTTCTGGAAGTCTGGATGTTACAACAGAATCCCTTCCCTTGTTGATTAACATGCAATGAGCTGGACTCTATCATGATATGGAGCTTATATTTATAGGGCAGTGGTTCTCAACAAGCTAGTTGAAATACTTTATTTCACTAGGTGACAGCACTTCTAAACCGGGATAAAATGACAGCCTCTTTTACAATTATGATTAGTGATGAGCGAATCTGTCCCATTTCGCTTCGCCATAAAATTTGCGAAACGGCAAGAAAATTTGTAAAACGGCAAAAAATTCACAAAACGCATTAGTCACGCTATTTTTTTTTGTTGCCCACGTCTATTTTTTGTCGCCTGTGTCTATTTTTTTGTCGCCCGTGCTTTTTTGCTGCACCCGCGCCTTTTTGATGTGACCATGCCCGATTTTATGTGACAACGCCCTTTTTGACGCGCAACGAAAAATTCCGTAAAAACAAGTAGGATCTATCCTACATGCACTATATTTTATAATTCCTATGATTATTCATTTTCCAACTAGAACATAGTCCAACTATATAAAAAAAGTCTATTTCCTTATATGCAAAGGTACACTGTTCCATTACCAACTAGGAACTAGATATATCTGACCATATTGTCTAGTTTCTATTACTGTTCCTTTTCCCACTAGATTTTAGCCCAACTTACACTGAAAGATCTATTTCCTAGTCTGTAAAGCTGCTCTGTTCCACTAGCAACTTGGAACTAGATATGTCTGAAGAAATTGTCTAGTTTCTATTACTTTTCCCTTTCCCACTAGATGTTAGCAAAACTACACTGAAAGATCAATTTCCTAATCTGTAAAGCTGCTCTGTTCTATTACCAACTAGGAACTAGATATATCTGAAGAAATTGTCTAGTTTCTATTACTGTTCCTTTTCCCACTAGATTTTAGCCCAACTTACACTGAAAGATCTATTTCCTAGTCTGTAAAACTGCTCTGTTCCATTAGCAACTTGGAACTAGACACAACCCGCCAATCACTGCCAATCGCTACTCTCTTCCTACTTCCTATTTCCGGCCAGCTAAAGTGACGCTGTGTGGTGACGTTTCCCCGGGCGCGTAGTTAGTGACGCAACCTTCCAGATACGGGTGGGCCCTTGTGAACTCGGGTTTGGGCAAAGAGGGATCCAGGCGAAGCCGGGCGGTAAGTGACACGCTTTTGACGTCACGTCATATTTAGACCCGCTCAGGACTCAGGAGCCGTGACCTCACCCCCTTACGTGTATCACCCCCTTACGTGACATCATCACACCCGGCCGTACCATTGTAGCCTCGACTTCCTAGCGTTTATACGTGACAGGCACACTGTAGCCCCATTCAGACTATGATTCCCTGACTGAGTTTGTGTGCTTGTATAGGGTTTTGTTGATAGGCAATGCCATTGGTTCCACTGTGTGTGCTGCGGTATTGGTGCCA
This sequence comes from Xenopus tropicalis, assembly GCF_000004195.4. Classification (NCBI taxonomy): domain Eukaryota; kingdom Metazoa; phylum Chordata; class Amphibia; order Anura; family Pipidae; genus Xenopus; species Xenopus tropicalis. Next base: position 18,481,181 of record NC_030686.2, read on the forward strand.
TAGTCACTCTGTGACTGCTCTGAAAATGAGTGGGAGGCCAGGTGACTGCTGAGAGAGAAGGAATTTGGGGCCTTGTCTATCAAGGGGCTGAAGGCTGATGCCCTGTCTCTGCAGTGTCTGGGCCTTTTATTGTATAATATCATACAGAGAGACCCCTGCTTCAATGTGTGGGAGGCCCCTATGTGGCAGTGGATTGTTGGTGGCATCCTGTGTTTGTGGTTTCAGATAGCTGGGGGGGCTGAATGTGGGTCATCTTTGTATTCCTACCTGCCCGCACAGTACCCCCTTTTAGCTTACCACTCAGGGGCAATCTGGCCCATTCAGAGTCAGCAGCGTATCTACCTGTATATGGGGTGCTCTGTTGGGCCTGCCAACCAATACCTGGCTGGAAATTGAACAGATTTCGATCGGCTTACTAATGCCTTCCTAGTCTCGATGGCCTGCGTTTCATCATTGTCGTATGATTGGCCAAAACAATCGGATGGGCCCAATACTGCCCACCTCATATAAGATCTGCTTGTCTGGTGACCTTGCCAAACAAGCAGATCCTTACATGTATCTCTAGCTTAAGAAGTACATGTTACCTGCAGCCCTCCTTCTGCTGTTGGATGATAGCTACCTGCCCTTGGCCAGTAGATATAGTTTGCTCAGTGTGCTCACGGCCCCTAGTAAAGCATGGTGGGCACTGTATCTCTTTCATGTAACATGTGACCATCTGTCCTTCTTCTAGGAAATGGGCATGGAGTCGCCCCCGCCAACCATGATAGAGGGTCTCGGAGATGAGGTAACAGTAGCAGTTGGTCTCTTCATCCTACTCCTAGCCATCACCTTGGCATGGCTTTCAACCTACGTTGCTGAGGGAAGTGACCCCCTTTTAGGAAGCTTAATCCCAACTGGGCGCAGGGATCCTCTCCTGGTACTCAGTAATCCAGTACCTGCCAGTCCTGAACCACAGAGGCCTGCGGAAGCCCAAGCTGAGAAACCAGAAGAAGGAGAGCAGGATCCTGGTGGAGAGCAGGAAGCTGGCAGTGAAAATGCTAACCTGGATCAGATGCTGGATATTCAGGGGGTATCCAAGCGCAGCCAGGCTGTGCCACCACTGAGAGAGGAGGATGGCACAGAGCAGGATGTGACACAGGAAGATGATAAAGAAGCGGAAAGCCCTCTTATTGTGGGTAGAAAGATAGAACAAGAGGAGGAAAAGCCACTTGCAAAAGAGGGGATGACTCGGGAGAAGCCTGAAGAAGCACTCATGACAGTCAGGCTTAAGTTCCTGAATGAAACAGAGGAGGTGGCTATGGTCAGGCCAAACGACACCATTGGGATGTTAAAAAGGTGAGATAGTGAGGAATTGGGATACAAATAACAGATAAAGAATATAAACCAGATTAAAGGTGGTCAATAAAAGCTGACAACTGGGTTCCTCCAGGACAGTGCTGTCCAACTGGCGGCCCGCGACCCCCCTCTGTGTGGCCCCCCACCTGTCTGGCTGCTTTGATGGCTTACCTTTGAGTAAGCATTAAATGGTATCAGTACTGAGATTAACTGGCCCCCTGCATGGTTCTCACCTCAGATTCAGGCTGTAATCCCTCTGTATTGTTTAAAAATGTAATCCCCTGTGTTTTTCACACCTTTTAATACCTGCATTGTTCACACCTCAGGCTCAGACTGTAATCACTCCCATTGTTCACTTCTTCACACCTCAGACATAGGTACTGTAGGCAGAGTATGGCACACACAGGCAGCATAGGTCAGGGAGGGTATGGCACACACAGGAAGGGAAGGGCAGGCAGAGTATGGCACACACAGTCAGGTTAGGGCAGGCAGAGTATGGCACACACAGGCAGGGTAGGGCAGGCAGAGTATGGCACACACAGACAGCATAGGACAGGCAGAGTGCTGTCTGTGTGTGCCATACTCTGCTTGCCCTATGCTGCTTGTGGGAGGTGAACCTGGCAGGGGTTTGTTGTGGGAGTTTGTTAGCAGTTGGAAATAGCCATTAAATGGTCCCTAAGGTGTGAAATTATGTACTGGGGGTTGCTCTGCTATCCACAGGGGAAGAGGAGGCATATGAAATTTAAGGTTATATCTTAATATGACATAATTCTTTCACATATGAATGATGGTTGATATCCCCACAGTAAGAACCAAGCATTTGGGATTTTGCTGTGCTACCACCATTGTGATAAAATAGGTGTGGTTTGAAGTGGGTGTGGTTTCAAAAAGGGGAGTGGTCAAAACTGGCTTCCATTAGCGGCCCTCCACCATGTATGCTAGAGAAATTCCGGCTCTCGGCACCGTAGAAGTTGGACAGCACTGCTCCAGGACAATGTGGCAGCCTATTGGCCCATGTAGGAGGCCAACCAATATCTTTCAGGTTTGAAAATCCCATTAGACTAGAACCGCATCAACACATTGATGCAGTCCTCATCCATTGTGTCTTCATAGTCCCTGCTCTATGATCTGCCCATTGGCCCTGCGCATGAGTGGCCAAATTGGGTTGAGCGTGAACAGATTTCAACATGTATGGCCAGATTAAAGCTAATCTCTACATATCCAGCCTGTAACACCTCTAAGACTGTGGTTGAACAACCACAGCATGCACTTGGCAGGTGTATTTCAGCAATAGCTGCAAGGTTGCGAGTTGAAAATGTAACCTATACCTGAACAATTGACTGCAGTCACTGGTATCATATAATATGTACATAGGTTCTGCAGTAGGCAGTGCTAGTCCATGCCTGTAGGTAAATACTGCAAGGTCTGCTCCATAGTAGATACAACTTGACTGCATTATCATGGATGAGCTAATGGACAGAGCTTTAAAGTAATAGTGACACCTTTAGTTTTGTGATTTAACATTTTCTTTGATAGCAGTAATAACTATCAATAACAAAATCACTGACATAAACCTACCAATTCAGTATAATATATTGCCGTAAAAAAACACTCCACTTCCTCATATGAAGAAGGCTACTACTTTCCTTAGGGGGCTTTATTCCTGCTGTTTATTTCTTTCAGACCCCTTCTGTGGTCACATAATATTAGCTGACAACACAATTTAACTGCACTGCCATATTCTTTCTGCCAGTCAAGTCCAACACGCTCTTAAAGCAGAATCAACCTTTGTCCAGTTAATCTAAAAGAGAGGTCAAATTGAGGTTAAAATGGTTTTGAAGGAGATATAGGCAAATATAGAAGTGTCCCTATCCCTTTAAATTGCCATTTACCTAATAATGGAGGAGGAATTGCACAGGTAGCAGCAGAGAAAACCTTGACTTTTACAAGTGCACTGAGAATGCAACAAAAAAAGCAGTTCACACAGATACAGTTACAGTATATATATATATTATTTTTGCTATATCTGATGACTCCTTTTTCTCTCTCCCTTTCTCTTTTGCCTATTCTCATCTTATTATTCTACCATCTCTAATCATGTGACCTCTGGTGCAACAGCAAATACTTCCCAGGCCAAGAACAGCAAATGAAGCTAATTTTCCAGGGGCAGCTCCTCCACGACTCTTCGCAGACCCTGTGCTCACTTCATATCACAGACAACTGCGTTATCCACTGCCACCGCTCTCAAGCCACCACCCCGACATCCTCATCCAGCCCAGAGTCTGGAGGAAGCTCCCAAGAGCATACTGGCCTCACACCCCCTATTGGGAACCTGATGATCCCTGTTTTTGTGGTCATGTTAGCATTAATCTGGTACTTCAGAATCAACTACCGCCAGTTCTTCACTGCTCCAGCTACTGTCTCGCTGGTCGGAGTTACTGTATTTTTCAGTTTTTTGGTCTTCGGCATGTATGGACGATAAGAGACGAAGAAGCATGAGCTATAGGGAAGGGACATGGATGCTGAAACATAAGTCTGGTGTATTGCTCTACTCTAAAAAGATGGCTCCCCATTTGTTTGCTGCTTCAGCTAACCAATAATTTGGGGGGCTTAAATATGCCGTATCCTATTGTTCTCTGAGTGGGATAATCTTATTCCCTGATCTGCCCTTAGCTCCCAGAGAACTTTAGATGAATAAATATAGATGGTTTCTCATTCTCCCTGGCAGGTTTACACGGTATGGTTTAGCCAAATAATGAGACTGTCAGCCTAGCCAGAGCAGGATTTAATAAGCATATAAGCCAAAGTGACCCCCATATTGGCCCTGGCTAAAAGCAGTACGTATGTGGGTGGGTTAGGGATTACCATATAGTTTAATAAAATGATTGAAGGCCAGCATCAATTACCCAACAGCCACCGCAGTGAATGCCAGAAGTTGGTGGCCTACGCAATGGTAAGGAATCCTATAATCTAGATAATACTGTATTTTGGTATTGCTTTGAGAATATAATATGCCTTAATTTCATGGCAAGCAGATTTAGGGGGGGTTTATAAAGAGAGTATAGATATCCCTGCGCAAAACTGAGATGTACAGCACGTTTGTTATGTTTGATTGTAGGAGAGCACGTAACCATGTCTGGGCGCACCAAAGCTGTGGGGGGAGGGAGGTTACATTGTATAATGTGTCCAGTTATGTGTAAGGTGGACTTCTTCCTTTTTATACTAAGGGATCCATCAGTCACAACCAAAGCTCAGCACTAGTGGTGAGAGAAGCTGCCTGCATTTTGATTTGCTGATAAATTTGCAAAACCACGGAAATTTACACTTGTAATCGAAACAAGAGGATTGGCTACTGACAGAGAGCAAGGGAACTGCTGTCACTGCTGCCAGGTTACAGGAAAACATGGAAATCAGTGTAAGGGAGGGCAGAAACAAGCAAGAAACCAATCGGACCTGGTCATACACAGGTTAGGCAGTACCAGGGGATATTCTGTGGGGTTGTCACATGACAGGCTGGTTCATACACAGACAGGAGTGACTGATCCAGTAACTTTAAGCAAACAGGTTAACCTTGCTGCAGGGCCATGCTGCAGTTTTGACACCGGGCGGAACTGACTCCACGGCGAAATTCTAACACAGTTTTGCGAAAAGTTGCACCAGAGGGGAAACCAAAAATTCTGCATAAAACTGCGCCTCCCTACTCTGCACTAGTCCTGGTATTGCCACCCAGTGAGGCTGCTAGAATGGAAGAGGTGCCACTTGCTGTATGTTTGCACAATAGAAAAGAGACGTTTGCCCAGCAACCTAGAATATTTTCCGGTGGGGGCTTTTTGGTGAAACAACTGGATCTTTATATCTTGCAGACTTTTTGACAAGGTTGTAGAATTGCTGCATTGTTTGGGCTGAACATCGTTGCTTAGTTTCCATGGTTTGAAAAGGACAGGTTTATCCCAGCCCTCAGGATGACACTCACTATCCAATAGTATCTGTATTTCAAAGGGAATAAGCTTTTACTGTCCTCTAAGGGGGGGATCTACAGTGTGGGTGTTTATAACTGAATAAAGTCATCTTGCTTCTCAATGAACCAGACTGCTTGTAACTGAAATGGATGTGAACTACAGCTGCCAGCTGAGGATGCTGGGAAAGGTTGCTAGCAGCTGGGGTTCATAGTAGCTGCAGGACTTTCTCAGTTCATACCATTTATACAGGTATAGGATCTGTTAACTGGAAACCCGTTATCCAGGAAGCTTTGAATTACAGAATGACTATCACCCAAAGATTCAATTTTAATAAAATAATTCAAATGTATAAAAATTATTTCCTTTTTGACTGTAATAATAAAACAGTACATTGTACTTGATCCCAACTAAGATATAATTAATCTCTACAATCCTATTGGGTTTTAGCAATGTTTAGTTTTTTTAGTAGACTCAAAGTATGTGGATCAAAATTACAGATCCCTTATCCGGAAAAACCCAGATCCCAAGCTTTCAGGATAACATGCCCTATACCTGTATAAGGACTGCAGCCCTCCAGGCGTGGCAGCTAGTTGTATGAGAGATGCGAAGAGTTATCTGGCCACATTGAAAGATTGGCCACTTAAGGTCTATGGAATTGGTCTGCGTACCCCAAATCTTACCCTAACTGGTCCTTAGGCTAGGTGCTCTATAAACTGTGTAGGTGCAACAAACAAAGGGATCCCTGCAAATAACTCCACAAAGAAAGGGTTAATCCCAAGACATTTACAGTGGCTTGCGAAAGTATTCGGCCCCCTTGAACTTTTCCACATTTTGTCACATTACAGCCACAAACATGAATCAATTTTATTGGAATTCCACGTGAAAGACCAATACAAAGTGGTGTACACGTGAGAAGTGGAACAAAAATCATACATGGTTCCAAACATTTTTTTACTAATAAATAACTGCAAAGTGGGGTGTGCGTAATTATTCAGCTCCCTTTGGTCTGAGTGCAGTCAGTTGCCCATAGACATTGCCTGATGAGTGCTAATGACTAAATAGAGTGCACCTGTGTGTAATCTAATGTTGTGTCTAAGAGAATATTGGGAGCAACAACACCATGAAGTCCAAAGAACACACCAGACAGGTCAGGGATAAAGTTATTGAGAAATTTAAAGCAGGCTTAGGCTACAAAAAGATTTCCAAAGCCTTGAACATCCCACACAGCACTGTTCAAGCGATCATTCAGAAATGGAAGGAGTATGGCACAACTGTAAACCTACCAAGACAAGGCCGTCCACCTAAACTCACAGGCCGAACAAGGAGAGCGCTGATCAGAAATGCGGCCAAGAGGCCCATGGTGACTCTGGGGGAGCTGCAGAGATCTACAGCTCAGGTGGGGGAATCTGTCCATAGGACAACTATTAGTCGTGCACTGCACAAAGTTGGCCTTTATGGAAGAGTGGCAAGAAGAAAGCCATTGTTAACAGAAAGCCATAAGAAGTCCCATTTGCAGTTTGCCACAAGCCATGTGGGGGACACAGCAAACATGTGGAAGAAGGTGCTCTGGTCAGATGAGACCAAAATGGAACTTTTTGGCCAAAATGCAAATCGCTATGTGTGGCGGAAAACTAACACTGCACATCACTCTGAACACACCATCCCCACTGTCAAATATGGTGGTGGCAGCATCACGATCTGGGGGTGCTTCTCTTCAGCAGGGACAGGGAAGCTGGTCAGAGTTGATGGGAAGATGGATGGAGCCAAATACAGGGCAATCTTGGAAGAAAACCTCTTGGAGTCTGCAAAAGACTTGAGACTGGGGCGGAGGTTCACCTTCCAGCAGGACAACGACCCTAAACATAAAGCCAGGGCAACAATGGAATGGTTTAAAACAAAACATATCCATGTGTTAGAATGGCCCAGTCAAAGTCCAGATCTAAATCCAATGGAGAATCTGTGGCAAGATCTGAAAACTGCTGTTCACAAACGCTGTCCATCTAATCTGACTGAGCTGGAGCTGTTTTGCAAAGAAGAATGGGCAAGGATTTCAGTCTCTAGATGTGCAAAGCTGGTAGAGACATACCCTTAAAGCCTGGCAGCTGTAATTGCAGCAAAAGGTGGTTCTACAAAGTATTGACTGAGGGGGCTGAATAATTATGCACACCCCACTTTGCAGTTATTTATTTGTAAAAAATGTTTGGAATCATGTATGATTTTCGTTCCACTTCTCACGTGTACACCACTTTGTATTGGTCTTTCACGTGGAATTCCAATAAAATTGATTCATGTTTGTGGCTGTAATGTGACAAAATGTGGAAAAGTTCAAGGGGGCCGAATACTTTTGCAAGCCACTGTATATACTCTGTACTTTGCACTTCTGTTCAGCAGAGTCTACACAACCAGTATAGAGGAGCATGTATTGATACAAGGGCATTGGCCTGGCTACAATATCCTACCCATGTGGGTGCTTCTCATATTTTTATTCAGGTGTGGGCAATCCAAACACCAGCTTCTTGGCCCATGCCACCCTAAACGTGCATTCTGACAACTGCTGGGACAGATCTCTTGCTAAAGGCAATACAATTCTCACCATCATTGCAGAGACATGGGTGGGGGGAGGAGACGTGTGAATTAAGCAACTTTTCAAATAGTCATTACTTATTTTGTGTGGCGTTTGATTTATTGCCTAAGGGCTCTTACATGTGGGCAAGGCATGCTGAGCGCATAAAACGCATATTATATTTATATGCATTTTTTTTAAACACACCTAAGTGTGTCAGTTCCAAATGCAACCCTTCCTCAATTCTTGGCCCTAGGATTGAATTTGGGCTGAGGACTGCATCAGTAAGCCAACGCTGTCCCTGATCCAACAGGAAAATCAAACCTGCCTGCGATTTTCGGGCATATATCAATAAGGGAGGCCCATACATGGGAAGATAAGCTGTCGAAATGGTCTAAAGGACTTGAATTGGCTTCAATCTTCCATGTATGGCCACCTTTACAGTGCTACTGCTGACTAAAGCTGGGCATATAGCTGGGCATATGTGAGGTTGCCCAACCATTCTTACTCTGGGCCAAATTGAGATTACTGTTATGGTTGGCTCCCAGGCCAGATCAGATCATAATTTGAGCCAAGGAAAACCTGGGCTGCATCAACGTGGTCATTTAATTTTTGGCTGACATGATTATCAGGCAGGCATATATCTGGCCAAATGTCACAATACATGAGACAGTGAAGGCCTGAGTTTGCAGTTTTATTGGCTCAAGTATGGCTACCTTACATCCAGTGAGCTAAATGGCAAGAAGCAAGGACTACTGGCACAGACAACACAGAAATGCCACTTAGTGTCTCTGCCATTAGGGTTTTCCCTTCTAAGGGGGGAAACACAGGAAACCACAAGCAGGCTCTTTACCAGCACAGGCTTTTATTCCACACACAATTTACAGATGCATATTGGCATTGGCATTTTTTTTTTTTTTAAAGAATTTTTTTTCCCCTATATTAAGGAAGGAAAAGGACACGTTAGTGAAGACCCTGATATACAAATCATAACATCCATCACTTCCAAATCAGTTTATACAGTTCATAATGAGAGGTTGCAGGGCCAGCCCTGTTAGGGAGTAAAGTGACCAGAGGAAAGTGGGTGCCGCTCCGAAGGGCCCTATCTAGTACAACCTTTGATCTGATAGGAATTTTTTATGGTTTTTTTTTTTTTTTTTGGTCACTAGCCTTCTCAATGGGATTTGCCCAGACACCAACTCATTTGTTATAATACTGTGTCCAGGCCTGCTTGTCCCCATTAAACATTTACTAAAAGAACTAAGGGCACAGTTGATCGGTCACTTTGCTCCTACTAAGATTGACCCCCTTTTTTTTAAAAAAAAAAAAAAAAAAGAAAAAAAAGAAAAAGCTTTAAAACCATATTACTCTGGCCATGTAAAAAAAACAAAAACACAAAAACCCACATCAGGCATGTCCAATCCTAAAACCCCCAACACCTTTGACTGTTGAAGGATTCTGGGAATTTTAGTTCAACAACAGGTCCAGGTTGGACAACCCTGCAGTCCATGGTGCTTTCCCACAGTGTCTTTCCCCCCTAAAATAAATCACAGGCACATAATAAAAAAAAAAAAATGGAACTGGCAGCTGCCATAGTCTCCAGGATTCTAAATGGCAAGATCCACATCATGTCATCATTTTAGCATTTACCTCCCCCAAAACCCCCTCGCCTCATCCTGTAAGATTTAGTAAATCTGTGCCTGATGAAATACTGAGTATAATTTCATTAAACGTGCAAGATCTATGAATCGATTTGCTGCCAGAGGTACTGCAGGCGGCCTGCACCCATATACTATGTAACAGAAATGATACCAGAAGCAGCACACATCATGCCTATGTTCATGTTACTGGGGGGGGGGGGGGGGGGAGGTGGTTCCTGCAACTTCTTGGTGGCTCGTGTCTCAGAGTCCCATTTCAGGAAGTTCACGCCTCGGTTCTGTTGGAAAGTTGTCTCCAGATGGCAAGATCCAATGTCAGTAGAGGAAGCAGCAGCAGGCACCCTCTTGACACAGTAGAAAGATCCAGGCTGACCTGAGGATTCCCATTAGATCATATATATATGTATGCATGTATACATATATGACAGTCACAACTGCTCTCCATACCTGGCACAGGCACTGCAAGTGGGACAGGAAGAGACAGTAAATACGGCAAAATTGGGTCCAGTATTTGTTTTGCGGAAAGGAATAAACCGCATTGGGCGAGGTATATTTTGGATCCTCTTTTTTTCTAACATAGTTCTTACCAGACCTGATAATATTCACATTCAAGGGTTTATTTATTTAGGGGTACACCTGGCATTACGCCCATTTGTCTCCATGGGATATATAAATATACCGAGAGAACAGTGCATGTATATTTGGGCACCCAGTCTGACTATGTATAGCACTCCTTGGTCCACTATGTTCAATTGAGTTCGCTGTACATTCCTGGTGTCAGAGGGGCAGGAGGTTTAGGTTTCTTCTTCTTGCTTGTGCCACCTCCACTTGCCAGGCTGACATGACTTGGCTTCTTTTTCTTAGGCTTGCGAGTGTCTGAGTTATTTGTACCTAGGCAGGGAGGAATACAGGAGGATAGGTAGGATAGTAAGGAAGAGGAAAAAGGGAAAAGCATATAGATGAGCGCAAGAGTAATACAAAAAATTCACAGTTGGAAAGCACAAGCAACCAACCAACAGGCACAAGAAGATGAGAGCGCATTCAAACAGAAACAGTGTGACATTGGCCTTATATTGCTCATTTACAACACTGACCACAAGAAGGGGATTGGGCAAACCTTGCTGCATCACAATTACCACATATCCTCCCCCCTGCCTCTGGGTCTCTTACTGGCTTTAGAGGACGCAGAATCGGAAGGAGAAATGTCAGATGATCCATCCCACTGCAGCCGACTCATCAGTGCCTGTCCCTCCACCACATCGAAGCTGTCGTTATCCGTACTGCCGTCAGCCTCGGGGAGAGAGCTGGTAGGGAGGCAGGGGAGAGCACCATCTGTAATGCTTAGCCTTACAAACAGGTTGTGTGTCTTTTGCCCTGTGCAGTCCTATAGGTATAGGCTAGGAGCAAGCAGGCTCCAGTTTTATGAAGGTGAAAATGTCACAGTATGCGGTTGCTAAACAAATCAGCAAAACTGGAGAAGGATGAAGAACCCTCATTCAGTCCAGTCATAGTGATCCCAGTGGGGATTGTACTCTAGAACCGTCATAAAAAATCCCTATGTAACTGCAAAAGCTAGGAAAATGTCCCTGCCCAGTACAGTCCTAGAGGTACCAAGAAGGAAGGGAGACACTGCTACGCATCCTGTTGTCTGTGCTCCTATCAGATTTATGGAGTTATGTGGTCAGTTGGGCACTTACGCAGAGGAGCCCAGCAAATAGACTCTCACAGACCGGCGCTGGTCATCTGTGTGTTGGGGGCAACGATGCGATCTAAAGAGAAAACAGATACTGATGAGAAAAACAAACTGAGGAAATCAGTTTTGCCTTTGTGGTTCATGAGCAATAAGCAGAAGTCAGTGGCATAGGAACACCAGCACAGTATTACAATGACTGACCTGGTACACATCTTCTTAGTGTGCTCCGATATAACCCCGCATTGCTATGGAGAAATAAAAAGGGATGAATTAACAGCTTTCCCAGTGGGTGCCATACAACTGGATTGCATTATAATGTACAGCTCTACCACAGCACTCACAGGACTTTGAAAAATAACAATATTTTTAATACTGCAATAAAATTATATATTGCACTAACAAAAATATTGTGTTATTTCTCAAAGTCCTCTCTACCTTTTTTGTACTTCACCACTTGACCTGGCACCCAGGCAGTAGGATGTTTTTGGAGTGTGCCCTCTAGAATTTATTTTACGACTGGCACACCCTATAAAAAAATCACAGCTTTATTGCTAACACATTGCACAAAATTAGTCCAACGTTTCGATCCTTAACAGAACCTTTCAAAGCAAAGCTCTTCAGTACCTTTGAATACATATGCAAAACCCTCTCCCCCTCTCTTGCCCAATGGTTCCATGACATTTTCATGCACTTATTGAAAGGGACTGGATCTCTAGTATTTTGACTTATAGTTCAGTGACTGTAGGGTGCTTACCGTGGTTAGAAGTGTTTGAAGCTCATCTGGGCCGAGGTTCTCATAACTAATCCCTGAACTGCTATTATACTGAAAAGGGAAAGAAGCATTAGTATCAGTGCAGAAAGGAACATATATTTGTGCAAAGAACCATTATACCTTTATATTTTCTGCAAACTGTGCTGGCACAGATTTATAGTCTCTTTGCCAGGTCTGGACTGAGACCCAAGATACAGTGGATATAAAAAGTCTACACACCCCTGATAAAATGTCAGGTTCCTGTGCTGTACAAAAATGAGACAAAGATAAATCATTTCAGAACTTTTTCCACCTTTAATGTGACCTATAAACTCAATTGAAAAACAAACTGAAATCTTTAAGGTGGAGGGAAGAAAACCAAAAAAAACTAAAATAATGTGGTTGCATAAGTGTGCACACCCTCTTCTAACTGGGGATGTAGCTGTGTTCAGAATTAAGCAATCACATTCAAAATCATGTTAAGTAGGAGTCAGCATACACCTGCCATCATTTAAAGTGCCTATGATTAACCCCAAATAAAGTTCAGCTGCTCTAGTTGGTTTTTCCTGACATTTTTTTTAGTTGCATCCCACAGCAAAAGCCATGGTCCCCAGAGAGCTTCCAAAGCATCAGAGGGATCTCATTGTTAAAAGATATCAGTCAGGAGAAGGGTACAAAAGAATTTCCAAGGCATTAGATATACCATGGAACACAGTGAAGACAGTCATCATCAAGTGGAGAAAATATGGCACAACAGTGACATTACCAAGAACTGGACGTCCCTCCAAAATTGATGAAAAGACGAGAAGAAAACTGGTCAGGGAGGCTACCAAGAGGCCTACAGCAACATTAAAGGAGCTGCAGGAATATCTGGCAAGTACTGGCTGTGTGGTACATGTGACAACAATCTCCCGTATTCTTCATGTGTCTGGGCTATGGGGTAGAGTGGCAAGATGAAAGCCTTTTCTTTCGAAGAAAAACATCCAAGCCAGGCTACATTTTGCAAAAACACATCTGAAGTCTCACAAAAACATGTGGGAAAAGGTGTTATGGTCTGATGAAACCAAGTTGGAACTTTTTGGCCATAATTCCAAAAATGTTAATCTGGACGAAGATTAAAGTTTTGGAATGGCCCAGCCAGAGCCCAGACCTGAATCCGATTGAAAATTTGTGGGGTGATCTGAAGAGGGCTGTGCCCAGGAGATGCCCTTGCAATCTGACAGATTTGGAGTGTTTCTGCAAAGAAGAGTGGGCAAATCTTGCAAAGTCAAAATGTGCCATGCTGATAGACTCATACCCAAAAAGATTGAGTGCTTTAATAAAATCAAAAGGTGCTTCAACAAAGTATTAGTTTAAGGGTGTGCACACTTATGCAACCACATTATTTTAGTTTTTTTGGTTTTCTTCCCTGCACCTAAAAAGATTTCAGTTTGTTTTTCAATTGAGTGGTACAGTTTATAGGTCACATTAAAGGTGAAAAAAGTTCTGAAATGATTTATCTTTGTCTCATTTTTGTACAGCACAGGGACCTGACATTTTATCAGGGGTGTTTAGACTTTTTATATCCACTGTATGAAGAATACGGGAGATTGTTGTCACATGTACCACACAGCCAGTACTTGCCAGATATTCCTGCAGCTCCTTTAATGTTGCTGTAGGCCTCTTGGTAGCCTCCCTGACAAGTTTTCTTCTCTTCTTTTCATCAATTTTGGAGGGACGTCCAGTTCTTGGTAATGTCACTGTTGTGCCATATTTTCTCCACTTGATGATGACTGTCTTCACTGTGTTCCATGGTATACCTAATGCCTTGGAAATTCTTTTGTACCCTTCTCCTGACTGATATCTTTTAACAATGAGATCCCTCTGATGCTTTGGAAGCTCTCTGGGGACCATGGCTTTGGCTGTGGGATGGGACTAAAAAAAATGTCAGGAAAGACCAACTAGAGCAGCTGAACTTTATTTGGGGTTAATCGGAGGCACTTTAAATGATGGCAGGTGTATACTGAGTCCTATTTAACATGATTGTGAATGTGATTGCTTAATTCTGAACACAGCTACATCCCCAGTTTGAAGAGGGTGTGCACACTTAAGCAACCACATTATTTTAGTTTTTTTGGTTTTCTTCCCTCCACCTAAAAGATTTCAGTTTGTTTTTCAATTGAGTGGTACAGTTTATAGGTCACATTAAAGGTGAAAAAAGTTCTGAAATGATTTCTCTTTGTCTCATTTTTGTACAGCACAGGAACCTGACATCTTACCAGGGGTGTGTAGACTTTTTATATCCACTGTAGGTCCTGGCATTTCAAGTGCAGAGAGAGCCAAAAAGCCCCACCCAATTAACAGTGACTGTATATAGCATCGTATATAGCAGCCGTTCTGGCATTTGCCAGAATCCACAGATTGCCAGTCCAGGCCTAAGGAAACACTCAGATTTCTTCCTGAAGTGGAAAGTGCCAGGCCTAATTCTTTTTCTAATGGGTTTGTAACACAGTAGGACATCAGTGGGAAGTGATAAGGAAGGTTGTAGAGACACAATGGCGCTTTGGCAAGGTTTAGCCTAGCATCACTTGGTACAGTTCATGAAGCAATACCCAAAATGCTGTTCTAGTGATGTCTAGCAGTTTCTATGATCATCAAATGGGAGAAGGCAAGGGCAGTTACGAAGGTTCCTTAAAGCATAAGACAACAGGGCTGCAATGTACAGAAGTTCGTGTCCAGCTTGTAGAGCTACTCCGTCTGCCAATAACAGGCAGCCTCATTTCAACTGTACTAATAATAGCCTTCTTCGGTTTTATAATGTTCCCAATTTAGAACACAGTATAATAATACAAGCAGGAATGGATCTGACAGCAGAAGCAGCACAATTGGGTCCATTTAGTTTTAGACATAAGGAGTATGTGAGTATGTGAAAGGTTAGTCTCTTCACCTTTAAGTTATCTTTTAGTATATTATAGAATAGCCAATTCTAAGCAACTTTTTAATTGATCTTCATTTATTAATTTTTTTTAATATAGTTTTTAAATTATTTGCCTTCTTATTTCTTTTGCCTCTTTACAGCTGTCAGTGACCCCAGCAGCCAAAAAACTATCGAGGCTACATTCATAAACCAGCCTATCAGTCAAACCTTTCCCTGGTTGCTAAGGTAATTTGGACTTTGGCAACCAGATAGCTGCTGAAACTCCAAACTGGAGAGTTGCTGAAACTCCAAACTGGAGAGCTGCTGAACAAAATGTGAAAGCATTAAAAATAATAAAAAATGAAGATCAGTTGTAAATTTTCTCAGAAACTTACTCTCTACATCATACTTAAAGTTAACTCAAAAGTAAGCAACCCATTTAAGAGATCCAAAAATAGGGGTAAAAATGAAAAGGCCCAGTGTGCATGGGGCCAAACCCCGTTCTCTTCTCTCCCTTGGCTCTTGTATCCTTTCCTTTGGCTCTTGTATGGTCACAGTGAAGTGAAGTCCTTTAGCAAGGGCAGTGTCTTACCTTAAATGGGTCAGAGTTAACAGAGAGATCTCCTGCAAGAGGGAAAATATAACAAGGTGTCAGAAAACCATCGATTTTAATGCAATGTCTATCCACTGTGCATTACTGTGGCACATTTACACACAGGGCTGGATATGTGGGAATGGCCCAAAGATGCACCGCAGATAGCACCACTAGCAATAGAACAAGGAAGCCAGCAATGGTCCCCAATATTGCTTCTAATAGTAGCCATAGAACTGTTTTGCTTTATAGCACAGAGAAATGAAACTGAGGCTAATGTCAGCGAATCAGATGATTTATTATGATATCATGGTATGAAGAAGGAAACTAATCTAAAAGGAATGAGGACATTGACCCTGAAGTAAATCACAAGGGTAAAAGGGTGTTGGATCATAGCTGTAAATAAACCTCCTTAGAGACAATGGACCTTGACTGTCTATGCTTAATATAGGTCAGCAGCCCGATACCTCCCCCAATATAGATCACAGCATGCATTGTGACAGTGAAATGCAGTTTGGAGTTAAAATGATATCCAGTGTCACTCACCGTTTTTGTGTTTTAGGGACTTTGATCTGCGAGGAGAATTTGGGTTCTGAAAGAGGATTTGAAATACTTTATTAGTATGCACATGCAACCCATGAACATATGAAGGGGAGTGGGCACCTCATTATTATTTTTTAAAAAAGAAAAAATGAAAGGATTCTACATAAATTTACTCTTATATCCATTTTTCTGCTACTGATTTCTTTCTTTATATATATATTTTATATTTAATTCTGGTTTTCTTTTATTCGTCACTATTGTGAAGTCAACCTATTCAACCTATCCTCCACCCAAAAATCAATAGCAGCTGAATGCTTTAAAGGAAATCTATACCCCCAAATAATGAAGGTCTCTATAAAAGTATATTGCATAAACCTCATATATAAAATCCTGCTTCATCTAAATAAACCATTTTCATAAATATATATTTTTTTAGTAGTATTTGCTATTGGGTAATCCTAAATAAAAAAACTGCCATTTTAAGAATTATGGGCCGCCTCCTGGGATCATAGGATTCACAGTGCACACAAACAGGACAACGCACACACACATGCTAGGCCCCATCAGCCAATTAATGGGTAGAGGTCTGTCTTTTGCTTCCCCACTAGTTCCTGTTACAGTTAGAGCTGTATTATTTCTGGTCATGTGATCTCTGAGGGAGCACACAGCCCATCACTAAATGGTGGATCAAGGGAAAGGATGTAAAAGCAATATTTTTTGATTATATATATATTCCAGTTTGGCAAGATTCTTTAATAGGTCACTTAACATAATATAAACTGTCTGTTAAGTATTCATACTGGGGGTATAGTTTCCTTTAAGTCATGCAGAGTCAATCAAACCCTCCCATCACCTTGCTCCCTGTTGCAGTGAGGGATACTGGGACTTGAATGCAAATCCAATAAGGTCTAAAGGCTCTAGACAAGCCAGCACTAGCAGCCACCTTGACCACGTCAGACCAAGTAAGCAGTTCATATGGCTTTCTAAAGTGCCAAAATGATGGCCCCCCTGACTGATAGCTGGCCAGAGACCCACAAAATGGGCACAGACTACACTGAAACGCTGCAACAATCCAGTTCGTACAGGTCTGTATAATCCCATGTTATTATCTGAAGGTTGGCCCAGCACCTAAACAATCTATTCTTGTTTGGCCCACCAGCTGGGTTGCCCAATCTGGCACAGTGAGAAGATTTTTCAAAGACTGGTACTGCGAGCCATGAGCCGTTGTACTGATAAATTATTTTTTTTAAGAAACTCCTGACTAGTAAAATAAAGACCAACCCTGTTGCTTTGCGTATATTATGGGTATATAATGGGGATAACGTGTAAAACAATAAACCCTTTAAGCCAATGCTGTCTAACTTGCAGGCCGCATCTGGGCCACAGCCTCTACATGTGTGGCTCCCCCCACACACTGTAACTGCTTACCTTTGTGTAAGCTTTAAATGGTATCAGTACTGAGATTACCTGCCCCCTCCCTGCATTATTCACTCCTCAGGTTCAGGCTGTAAGGCCACATCTGTAAGTTTCTGCATTGCTCAAACCTGAAAGACACTAATAGGTTTCCCTGTCTCCTGCCCTACTTTGCCTGTGCCTGCATGTGCAATTTTCTGCCTGCCCTACCATTCCTGTGTGTATCATACTCTGGCTGCCCTATGCTGCCTGTGTGTGCCGTACTCTGGCTGTCCTACCCTGCCCGTGTGCGTCTTACTCTGGCTGCCCCACCCTGCCCGTGTGTGCCATACTCTGCCAGCCCTACCCCACCTGTGTGCGCCATACTCTGCCTGTGCCTGCCCTGCATGTGCCAAATTCTGCCTGCCCTACCCTGCCTTCGTGTATCATACTCTGGCTGCCCTATGCTGCCTATGTGTGCCGTACTCTGGCAGCGTGTGCGCCGTACTCTGCCAGTCCTACCCTGCCTGTGTGTGCCATACTCTGCCTGCCCTATGCTGCTTGTGTGTGCTATACACTGCCTGCCCTATGCTGCCTGTGTGTGCCATACTCTGCCTGCCCTATGTTGCCTGTGTGTGCCATACTCTGCCTACCCTGACTGTAGGAGGTGAACCTGGCAGGGGTTTGTTCTGGGAGTTTGTTAGCTCTTGGAAATAGTCAGGAGACATATGGATTTAAGGGTATGTCTTAATATGACTTAATGAACTTTTTCACATAGGAGTGATGGGGGATAATCCTGCAGTGAGCACCAAGTGTTTTTTTTGGTGTGCTACCACCATTAATTTGGATATGGTCTTAAAAGTTATTGTGATAATATGGATGTCATCAAAACTGGCTCCTATTATTGGCTCTCCACCACTTAAGTCAGAAAAAGTCCAACCCTCAGTACCACAGAAGTTGGACAGCACTGCTTTAAGCAATAAAGGAATAGAAGGGTAGTGTATTGATGCTGGTCAGGTTCAGAGAAACCAGCAATTGAGCCTGTACTCATTAATAGGT
The DNA here is from genome assembly GCF_000004195.4 of Xenopus tropicalis. Taxonomy (NCBI): domain Eukaryota; kingdom Metazoa; phylum Chordata; class Amphibia; order Anura; family Pipidae; genus Xenopus; species Xenopus tropicalis. The sequence goes on from NC_030686.2 coordinate 18,499,622, forward strand.
ATAATGTAAACTGGCTTACCTTCTCTGATTTTCTCTTCTTTGCTAAAAGTGCAGGAGAGAGTAGTAGGGAAGAGAGGAAACAAACCAACAGAAAGAAAAAGGGGGAAAACAATAAAAAAAAAAAAAAAAAAAAAAAGATGGGGCAGATGAACATAAAACAATGAGAAGCAGGGAAACCAGTACATACAAAAGGGAAAAGTTTGAGAGAGGGAGAAAGAAAGGAGAGAGAAGAGAAAAAGGTTCAGCCCGGGTGGAAAAATCACAACAGTAACCAAGCATGTATTTAGGCACAGCACAGATTAGTTACCTCCAGACGCATTAAACGCACCTTTCTTCTCCGATCCATAGGACCAATCGTTATCATTAACATCGTCGTTATCTTCCTGGTCGCTTTCTGACTTGTTCATGTTGTTACTGCTTGCGATTCTGGGGAAAGGATAAAAAGCACTTATGCATGCAGGGGCATCATGGCATTTACCACTTCCTTGCAGAATACTGGGAGTTGCACAATATTCTCATGGGCATTTTGCACACAGGCAGAAACCTGTGGCAGACAAAACGCTCCGATCCACCTGACCCGATTCCCATTAGAATATATAACGGCACTACTTAAAATGTGGGGGATACATTTCCCTTGCCCTATTACTGCGCAAAGTTTCCTCCTGCATGCAACTTCGGAAAACCAAACTATGTGTATGCCTTGGGCGATTCTCTTTGTTGCCGATGGAAAGGCATTTCAGGGAGATTTGTCGTCCGTGGTAGAAGAGATCTAGCGCGGGCAACTAATCTCTTCATGGGACATCAGCCTAAAGCTGCTGCCCTAAGCACATGCCTTTGGGTACCTATATATAAGTTAGAAATGCATGGGCTGCATCTGTCAAATTAAATAAATTCTGGCTGCTGTACTACAGAAATGAAATACAGGAGAATATCATACAACAGACATGAGCAGTGACAATTTGGGTCAGGTATCTGGAGTTCTCTGCCCCTAAAGGTTAATGGAATCCATAAAGCATGGGTCAAGAATAATCCTCCTTGTTTGGAAGGTGACCAACTCCTTTAACACGTATTCACTTAACACTTTTTTTCAGCTACTATATCAAAAAGAATGATGTTTCAGTCTGGCAGCTCAGTAATCCAGGCTCAGATTCTGATTTGCTGCAATTTGCTGCTTCATTAGTCGATACATTTCTCAGCAGCATCCTTGAAACATTAGCAACTATTGTATCAAATATAACTGCTGCCTTTAATGAAGGCTGAAAGGGTCATTATTTCTGGCGTATTATCTGCAAACAAATGTAAAAAAAAAAAAAAAAAAAATTTGGAAAGCAAACAATTTTCTGCTTCATAAATTGTGACAACCCCTAAGCTTAGCTTCTCAACAGCTTCTCAGAGCCCACTGAAGCATGTACATGTGCACTGTCCCAGACAGTGGAGTCAGTTTATTACATAAATAAGGCATTTCTAGCCATATTCATTTTTAGGGTTTAGTTCTCCTTTAATAATGTTAATAAGAGTCCTGACTATGCAGTAAATACTTGTCAGCAAGCCAACACCATCCCTAAAGGCCCATCAGATGGCAGCACATACAAGGAAACTGTAATTGCTGTACATGTTCAGTAAAGGAAATAAACATAGAAAGTAATAAACATATGCATGTAGAACTAATATTTATAGATGGCAGCCATGATTTATTTTTTCATTACAAGCATTTATATTTGTAGAACAAAAAAGAGAAGGGTGCCACTTTGAGAAAATGGAGAAGGGTGCCACTTTGAGAAAATGTGTAAAATGCCATGCTGTGTGAGCTATCCAGTGCCACGCTGTTCCATGGCAGTTTGCCTTTCTCTCCATAACAGCTTTTAATAGTGTTGGTTTATTTACCCTTCATAATGTATTCTTGATTAATATACATTCAATGGAACATCCACCTTACAGTCACGGAACCCTTTCATACTGAATGGAATGTGTTTTGTGTGGAAATTCATCCCTTAGGGCAAGGTCACATGTAGCATAGATTCGCTAGTCTCAGTCCTGTGGTTTTTCCATCACTCTAAGAGAAGCGGATCCGCTTCCCTACGCTGTCCGTGGGCCTGCACTAAGAACTACAGTATCTGCAGCACACACAGTGGAGTGGAGCGTAGGCCTGCCCAAAAGTGCCTGCTTTCATGTTTAACAAGTGGACCTACACTCTGCTGTAAGTGCCTGAACTGAGGCGGATACTCAGTGCAGTCACACAAGCGGCATAGGTAAAGCTTCTCTCAGCCTGACTGAAAAATGCAGGGTTGAGAGAAGCCAATCTACACCATGTGTGACCTTGTCCTAAGGGTGCCACTGCCCTAAGATAGCTAGAATAGTGCATGGTGTAGGGAGTGTGTGGGGGGTAATAATATTATATCTGATAATATACTGTAGGTAATGTTTAACACAAGGAGAACACTACACAACTGTGCAAACAGTTGTTGTGTCATTGCATTGTACATAGTTTATATTGTCAGGGGGTTGCATGCCATTTGCTTATGTGTAAACAACATTGGGGCTGTGAAACATCAAAGCCACCTTTTGTGGAGGTGTAATTTTCCCAGGGACAAGATGGATTAGAGACTCTGGATGTTAGGATTTAGCAGACAGTCAGGATTGAGGGACATCCTTGTAACATCTTATGCTGGTTCCCTATGCTTCTATTTTTATTTAACTATACTATATTTAACTATACTATATTTAACTATGCTGTATCTTGTTCATTTTAACAAGGAATAAATATACCTATTTTTATATAAATACTACGAGCCTAAAGATTATCATCGTACCCCTAGACACACAAGTGAATCGGCACTTGTATCAGTAGTTTTATACTGCTAAATTGGTAAGCAGTACCATTAACCACTTCCGACACATGGGAATAAGGGAGGCCAGTTAGGCTGCATAAGTCTAAGTGTGACAGGATAAGGGTATGGATGAGCATTTCAGCAGTTGCTTGAAAGAAAGATTGATTTTGGCAATATTGTGTTGTACAAAATATGAGTTTACTGGTGTTAAAGGAGAAACAAACCTAGCTGTACCAAATGCCACGTTGTAACCCCTTGGGGTACTCAGTTTTCAAGACAATTTTTCTAGAATTACATGGAAAGCCTGTCAACTTGGTGAACCCCCACAATGACTTTAGGTTTCATTATCCTTTTCTGTATTATACAGTATAAAAGGTTTGAGAGCAACTGGGGCCAGTAGGGGACTGGATTTTGACATAATGTGTGAAGTATATGCTCAGGGCATTTTTCCTGCATTGTGGCCCCATTCTACTTGTTGGCAGAACCAGCAATCAATGGGATAATGATTTAAGTCTTTTGGTTTGGAGCAGGTCTGGACTGGGATCCAACAGGCCCTGGCATTATAAATACACAGAGGCCCAAAGAGACCCCCCCAACCCACTAAACAGTGACTTTCTATGGCATCTTGCAGCAGCCCCTCTGGCATTTGCCAGAACCCACAAATTGCCAGTACAGGCCTGATTAGTAGGCCCTGCTGACTTGGTTCCCATGATTACAGATGGTGGCCCTGATAACAAGCATACAAGTAGTAATGTATATGGGGTGTAGGGCTCTGCTGATGGATTAAAGCTAGTGAAGGGGTAGATAAATATATTTAGCTAGCATCTGCATACATAATGTAAGAGATAGTAGACTGGATTTCAAACTTGATACACCAGCTGCAACATGAAAGGATAATAAACAGGTCTTCTCAAGTGCACACAAATGCAGAAAAGTCCAAATCAGCCAGCCTGTAAACCAACCTTAGGGTGAAGACAGACAGAGCTACTAGTAGCAGCTACTAGTCATGGCTACAATAGATAATTCTGATTGTTTACTGATAATTGTCTCTACGTGTGTTTTAGCAGAGACAATTCTCAGTAATGTCTATGGCAGGGTATTTTCTGGCATTTAGTAGCCATAACAAGTAGCTGCTACTACTGCGTGTCTTTGCCCTTAGCCCATTTACCATGATAGGTATGTCAAGGCACCACCTCAGATGAGCTAAAGAGTGGTTGTAAAGTAAAGGTTTCCCCTTACCTGCGGTTAGCAATACGGCTGCTGTTCCTGCCCATACCCAGACACTTCTCAAGGTGAGGGGCAAATCTTGATGCAGCGATACTGCGGTTACAGTTTGGACACACGCATTCTTTGCTTTTCCACTGGTTGTAAACCTGACCAAATATATCCACCCCTGGCTGGTCTACTATTTCTGTGAATTGCAATAAAAGAAAAACTTGAAGATGGAGAAAATGGGAAAAAAGGTTGTATGATGCAAGCATAAATAGCATCAGAACAGAGTGTTGAAAAACGCATTTAAACAATTAGGTCTCCTTCCTTTCTGTCACTAAACAGCAGTGCGGTTATGCTTTATGGCTGCATTTCTAGATATTTCTATAACTGAAGACCTCAGAGGTCAGATGTCCTATCTGATACCCTTTGATCACACCTCTGAGGGATTCTGAGCCCTTAATAGGATTAACTACAGAGACTGAGAAATGGAACTGTAGCCACTGTACTATAAAATTGCAAAATTTGCAAGTCTGGAGATTATGATATATTTAGGGAAAAGGAAAGTAGAGCGGTCTCTGCAATTTTGCCAGCTGCACTTTTTTCATGATAAAATGTTGCACCAAAAACTCAGCACCCTGATATCCTTCTACATAAATTATGTGAAAATGCCAGTATGGGCAATTGTGGCCCAACGTTTCACAGAAACTGCAACGCACTCTTAAGCATAGAGATAAAATAGTAGTCAAAAATGTCAAAAACTGCTCTGTGCACACTATTATGGTAAAGTGACTATGTTAAGGGGGCTCATGAAGCCACAGAAAACCTGTAACAGGCCAGCCCTGCCCTCATATTTTTATACTGTATTTCAGCAACTATATGCCTAATGCACAAAGCTGGCAAAAGCTACTGACCAAAATCTTTTACACTCTCAGGGTCTGTTTCATCCAGCAAGAAATATCCACATTTAGCAGCACGATGGACCTCAAAACTGAGCCCCAGACATGTGTCCTCTATCAGGTCTGTGTAAATTTCATGAGCAATGGCCTGAAAGAAATAAAGAACCGTGTTATACAGCATCAGGGGAAAGGGGCGGCACTACAGTAAACCATGAATCTATGGTTCCAAGATATTATCTAACTGGAAGCGTTACCAGGGTAGATATGTAGTGCAGTAGATGGGGTTGAACCTTATTTTATATGATGATATATATTATCAGGAATGCTTGGGGTCTGGAGTTTTTTGGATAAGGGTATTTTTGAATTTTGGGTCACAGTACCTTCTATAAGAAGACATATAAGCATTAAATAAGCCCAATAGGATGGATTTGCCACCAATTTAGGTTCATGCAGCTTAGTTACCATCAAGTACAAGCTACTGTTTTATTATTCCTCCCCAAATCAGTTGTGCTGGCTGATACATTATATAACTTTAAAGGAACAGTAACACCAAAAAATTAAAGTGTATAAAAGTAACTAAAATATAATGTACTGCTGCCCTGCACTGGTAAAAGTTGTGTGTTTACTTCAGAAAGTCTACCATAATTTATATAAATAAGCTGCTATGTAGCCATGGGGGCAGCCATTCAAAGGAGAAAAGGCACAGGCACATAGCAGATAACAGATAAAACACTATTGTATTCTACAGAACTTGTCTGTTATCTGCTATGTAACCTGTGCCTTTTCTCCTTTTTTCCAGCTTGAATGGCTGCCCCCGTGGCTACACAGCAGCTTATTATATAAATTATAGTAGAGTTACTGTAGCAAACACACCAGTTTTACCAGTGCTGGGCAACAGTGCATTATATTTTTATTACTTTAAAGCTCTTTCATTTTTTGGTGTTACTGTTCCTTTAAGAAGGGGCTGGATGGATTCTTAGCAAGTGAGGGAATACAGGGTTATGGGAGATAGCTCTTAGTACAAGTTGATCCAGGGACTGGTCCAATTGCCATCCTGGAGTCAGGAAGGAATTTTTTCCCCTCTGCAGCAAACTAGAGAGGTTTCAGATGAGGTTTTTTGCCTTCCTCTGGATTAATTAGAAGTTAGGCAGGTTATATATATATATATATATATATATATATATATATATATATATATATATAGTCATTATGGTTGAACATGATGGACGTATGTGTTTTTTCAACCCAACTTACTATGTTACTATGTTACTATTACAGAGAAAAAGGAAATCACTGAAAAAAAATTGAATTATTTGCATCAAATGGATGTTATGGTAGATGGCTTTCCTGTAATTCTAAACTATTTAAAGAAACTATACATGGGCCAATAAAATCTATCAGTTTAGTCCCTCCAGTCAGCAGATTTTTGGTCTGCATGCGGGGGTTCCAAACAGATCAACATGTGTAAGTTGGACAAGTTTGAAAATCCTGTCAGGAGAAGATCTCAGCAGCACAATGATGAGGTCCTCACCTGACGGGTCTCCATAGATCCTCATTATACTACCATCATAGGCTCTGGTGACTAATAACCACTAGAGACCAAGTAGCAGTGGTTTGCTTTAGATGGCCAACAATAAAATGAGCATGTTGCCCCATAAGAACTATTGAGTTCTTCACAGCAACTCATTTCCTTAGTACAAAGTGCCAGCTCTCTCTTGTTTTATTATCCTTTATTTATGTAGACCCAACACATTCCACAGCCCTTTAATGCTATTATCCATTGTTCATGTCGCTCCTCACCTCCAGTTTGCTGTTATCCAGGCCAGATAGAGACATGTCTTCCATTTTCATTGGCAACCACTGCAGGGAAGAGGAGAGGCCAGTCAGGCATAGAAAGGGTGGCCACCCATCCTACCTAGGAGACAGAGACAATCATGTTACCAATCTTAATCAAGATCACAGAAATATATGGAGGGTTAATATCCCACCAACACAGACAGCTTACAGTCTGATAACGTGGAGAGAAACTATATAAATATATAGAGAGCAATAGAAGAGGAATAAATCAGTTGCCCCAATATAGGTGTACAGCACCAGTCACACAAAGCAATGCCTGCAACTTATGGCCCTTTGTTGATGAACTACAATTCCCAGCATCCCTCAGCATTGTAGGTTGTAATTTACCAGCAACAGGGGAGCCAAAGGTAGCAAGTAAGGTTTAAGTTTAAAGCGTAAGCAGGACCGCCCATTCCGTACGCGGCCATCCAAAATGTCTTACTCCATACATACACAAACATCCATACATGATGCACACCCTCTCCCATCTCCTCAGCTCTCCGCAGTACCCGCCGCCATTTTACTTAGCCAGGCAATCTCAATCGCCGGCAGAAAACATCGACCCAGCCCCTCTCCCATGTTGGGCGTGGTAGTAATCTGTCACTGCAAGTCAAACCTTGAACCTAGCCTACAAGAGGAGGGAGCTAGCAACAGGGGCGGGGCCGGTTCGACTCTACCAATCAATCACAAACGACACAATGCCAGTCTTAGCCAATCAACAACAGAGAAAGACCGGAAAAGCAATCGCGAATCAGAAAGTGTTTAGGGCAGAGATTCTACCTAAGGCGCCTATCAAATGGCGCGGTGGGCGTATTTGATGTTTTGTTGTCATGGCGACAGTGCGGGGTCTGAGCTAAGATGTTTGGTGGCAAAAACTCGTGTTAGCCTATCTTGCCGTGGCGGGAATATATTTCTAAGTAATTGTAAGAGGAGTTATACATTATTGACGTCAGAACCATTACTTAGGTTACAGCCCAACACCCCAACTGCTTGCCCACATGCTGGTCCTTGGGTAGTCTAATAAATAATAATTTACACTTGATCTCAGTAAGGAATAGCAACAAAAAAAGCAGCTTGCTTTGAAACAAATACAAAAATGTAGTCTTACCTTAAATTTTCATTTTCTTTGGTTCAAAGGTAGCACATATGGGGGTAATACCTCTGATCCACCCCTGCTAGGACAGAAAAAAGTCACACCCACTAAGAAACTAAACTAGAAATAGACAGGGTCACCCCCCCCCTTGATCATTTTCAAGCTGACTCAAGTAACCGCACAACTTGCTTCAACAACAACTTTAGGGAGGGAATATTTGTGCTGCTGTCGGACTAAAGAAAATTTCAGGTAAGAATACATTTTTCAGGCAGCACACACATTGGGATTTAGCAAGCTAAACAATTAATTGTGAGGGGAACAAGCCCGAAGAGCTTGATTGGCTGCCACATCCAACTTGTAAAACTTTGAAAATGTGTGAAGATTTGACTAAAGATCCCCATACACGGGCCGATTATAGCTGCCAATTCGGCAGCTAATCGGCCCGTGTATGGGCAGAACCGAGCGGCCTGGCCGACCAATATCTGGCCTGAAATTGGCCAGGTTAGAAAATCCAGTCGGATCGGGGACCGCATCGGCTCGTTGATGCGGTCCCCAAACCGAATGCCCCATGGCCGCAAATGTAATCTGGTCATCAAATCCCCTTTCTGAAGGATATTAATTGCCGGTCTTATGGTCTCCATTCTCTTTCTTTATAAACTGATTGAGATATTTCAGATCTATCACAAGACGATAACGACTGAACCAAAAATATTATTGAATAAATACCTTTCCAGTGTTATAACTCCAGCACTGGCTCTACCACCTTTTTGTTGAGAAAGTCCAGGGTGGCAAGCTCTAAGGCTTCCTGCTTCACAGGATTGGAGTCTGATTGACGCAAAACTTTATCACTGGAGGAGCCTTGAAGGCAAAAAAATAACCTTCTCTTATAATGCTTAGTACCCAAGAGTCTTCTGTTGTCTTTTGCCCAACTGGAAGAAAGAAGGCCAGTCTTCCGCCTACTTCTTCTTGACCTCTGGCATCAGAATCCAATAGACTTGTAAATGGAAGGCTCTTTCTTCTGACCTGTTTCCTTGGAGGAGATTCTGCCACTGAAGGACTTTCCTCTGTTTCTGAAATCTCTAACCCCGTCTCGATCTCTGAAGGACCTTCTATAAGAACTGGAGCGAGGGGAGGACTTCCTTGAGTAACCATGAAAAAAGGTTCCTTTCTGATTCTTAGGTTTGTCCTAAGGAAGAGTCTTACCCTTCCCTGTAGTAAGATTATCCAGCAGGTTATCTTAAGATGAACCAAACAGCCTTCCTGGCTCAAAAGGCATAGATATTAAATAATTATTTTATGCTAAATCTGCAGACCAACAACAGAGCTCTTCTGCCAGCAGCATATACAGTAAGGCCATAGTTCTAGCCCCTAGCTTTGCTGTAGCAATAGCCATTACAGAGAATATCCGTGGCCAACTTAATGGGATGTAACCTATCCAAAATGTCCTCTCTGGAGGTTCCACAATCAATCTCTTCTTCCAGTGAGTTCAACCAAATCTTCAAAGATCTGGAAACTGAGACTGTAGCCAGAGAAGTTTTACAGATACTAGCCCCCGTAAGATCTTATCAAAGCACATTCAGCTCTGCAATCCATCTGATCCTTAATGGACGATTCTTCTACCAGAATGGTAGTATGCCTAGATAACTTTCCACTGGAACATCCACCCTTAGAGGATCTTCCCATTGCTGAAGCTCTTTCAACTCTAAGGGAAACATCAATTTAAACTCTTAGAAGCATCTGGTTTCTTCCTAGGTCTGCTGACTTCTTTTCATTAAAGAAGATCTTGCTCCTCCAGAAGGGGTAGAATTTTTGACCCCTATTACTCTCCTTATTTGTGAGGATGAAGAAGATGAAGAGTTTTCATGGGAGGAGGACACTTCTGAATCAGAATCATTCTCAACAGCTACCAACCTTTTTGCTGGAATACCAGAGGAGGAAGCAGATGCTCCAGAAGTTTTTACTTTATGGGATGTCCTCTCTGGAGGTTCCAGAATCAATCTCTTCTTCCAGTGAGTTCAACCAAATGTATACCCAGAAATCGGGAAAAACTTTGGGTGAATGGGCAAAACCAGTAGAATACCATGGAATGACAGGAGATGGGGGGAGAGGAGCTAAAATAGAGTAACTCCCGGCCCTTTATCTCCTAGGTCAGTGCTGTCCAACTTCTGTGGTACCAACGGCTGGAATATTAACACAAACATTTTTAAGACCATATCCACATTAATGGTGGTAGCATGCCAAAAAGACAAATGGTTGGTGCTCACTGCAGGGATATCACCCATCACTTATATGTAAAAAAAAGTATATTAAGACATACCCATAAATACATATGCCGGGCAGGGTAGGGCAGGAAAAGTATGGCACACACAGGCATTGTAGCGCAGGCAAAGTATAGCATACACAGGCATTGTAGGGCATGCAGGGTATGGCGCATACAGGCAGCATAGGGCAGGTAGAGTATGGCACACGCAGTGGGCATAGGGCAGGCATAGTATGACCCACACAGGCAGGGTAGGACAGGCAGAGTATGGCACACACAGGCATTGTAGGGCCGGCAGAGTATGGCACACACAGGCAAGGAAGGACAGGCAGAGTATGGCAAATACAGGGGGCATAGGGCCGGAAGAGTATGGCACACAGGCAGGGTATGGGGCACACAGGCAGGGTAAGGCAGGCAGAGTATGACACACACAGGCAGCATAGGGCAGGTAGAGTATGTTACACACAGGCAGTATAGGGCAGGCAGAGTACGGCACACACAGGCAGGGTAGGGCAGGCAGAGTATGGCACACACAGGCAGGGTAGGGCAGGCAGAGTATGGCACAAACAGGCAGGGTAGGGCAGGCAGAGTATGGCACACACAGGCAGGGTAGGGCAGGCAGAGTATGGCACACACAGGCAGGGTAGGGCAGGCAGAGTATGGCACACACAGGCAGGGTAGGGCAGGCAGAGTATGGCACAAACAGGCAGGGTAGGGCAGGCAGGCAGAGTATTGCACACACAGGCAGCATAGATCTGAGATGTGATCAATGAAGGGGGTTACAGCCTGAATCTGAGGTGTGAACAATGCAGGGGGGCGGTCAATTGGTTGCTTAAGGTTACTAGATCTGGGAAAAGTTTTCTCCTTTTATAATATACCCCTGTTAGCAAACTGATAACCTAATAATAATATCCATTGTTAATTGAGGTTTTCAGACCCAGGCCCATAATGTGATCAGTTTTGCATCAAGCCAATATATTTTTTATGCACCAGAATGGGTGTCCCGATGCCCATGCACCAGCTACACCAGTGCTGTCCAACTGGTGGCCCACAGCCCCCCATCTGTCTGGCTGCTTACCATTGTGTAAGCTTAAAATGGTATCAGTACTAAGATTAACTGGCCCCTGCATTATTCACACCTCAGATTCAGGCTGTAATCCCCAGTGTTGTTCACAAATTTAAGACCCTGTAATGTTCACACCTTCCAGTCCTTGCATTGTTCATCCCTCATGCTCAGACTGTAAGTGCCCACATCTGTTCACACCTCAGACAGTAGGAGCAGTGCCGGCATTGTGTCACTGCATGTACTGCCTGCCCTTTGGTGCCTGTGTATGCCATACTCTGCCTACTCTATGCTGCCTGTGTGTGCCATACTCTGCCTGACTTTTAATGCCTATGTGTGCCATACTCTGCCTGACCTTTACTGCCTATGTGTGCTTACTCTGCTGCCTGCCCTGTGCTGCCTATGTGTGCCATACTCTGCCTGCCCTTTGCACGATGTGAACCTAGCAGGTTTTTTTTTCTGGGAGTTTGTTAGCATTTGGAAATAGTCATTATATGAAAATATGTGCTATGCTTTCCACAGGGCAGTAATATTAAGGGTGTGTCCTAATAATACATAATAAACTTCTTTCACATATGAATTAAGGGTGATTTCCGTGCAGTTTAAAAAAAAAAAGGGGGGGGGGGGAGTGGTCAAAATTGGCTTCCATTATCAGCCCTCCAACATGTAGGACAGAAAAATTACGACCCTCGGTCCCACAAAAGTTGGACAAACTGAGCTACACAATTAGACAGTGTAGAGAGAGGGGAAATGGGAGGAGTGCAGTGACTTCTAGGACATCAGCCCCAACTAATAGCTCAGTGCTATTCAGCTGTCCAAGCGCATTGCACAATATCCAACCCATTCGCATTGCAGGCAGTTTGTCGAACAAAGTTGAGCAGCAGAGGGGAGTTACATTTTTATTTTTGGAGACTACCCAAGGTCAGACTGGGCCAGCGGGCCACTGCCCTGCTGACCTCCATCCCCTGATCACATTGATGTTTATAAGTATAAAGTATGTGCATTCGTGGAGGTGGGGTTTGGGGGGCCAGTTGGCGGGGGGCCTCTGCTAAGCCCCCGCAAACCCCACTCCAATGCCAAGAATACCAAAAGATGGCTTTCTAGATGTAAGCTTGTAACTGTAGCAGTTGGTCTCTTTTTGGGGAGGCTTAGCTTCCCAAAACCTTTAATATTCTCTGTCAATGAATGGCTGCCAAAAGACTGCCAGTAGTCTGTATATGATGTCTCAGAATATCAATGTCTATATCATAAAGTTAATTAAAAGTAAAACAACCCCTTTATCCTGCTTGGACGTGCTACACGACTCACAACTGCCTTATCTTCTATTCCTGAGCCTAATCGCTTGATTCCCTATGCTGTCGGGGGACACCGCAAGGTACTGTCATTGCCCTTAGAGCAAAGCTATTAGAAATCTATCCTAGCACCTACATCACCTACTGGAACCTACCTCTGTGTGAAATACTTCAGCATACCACCTTAGGCTTACCTTCCCAAAACCTTTAATATTCTCTGTCTATGAATGGCTGCCAAAAGACTGCCAATAGTCTGTATATGATGCCACCAAAGGTTCTAAGACCCCCTAAAACGGCTCATATACCTTAATGATGATTCAGCAGGACCAGTCTATGTGAAACTTTTGTGTACGGGCACACAAAATTCCAAGGGGCAATTACTGCAAGGTACCCCCCAGCTGTCTTTCATATTTAAAGGAACAGTAACATCAAAAAATTATTATGTTTTAAAGTAATCAAAATATAATGTGCTGTTGCTCTGCAAAAAATTGTTTTTTTTTTGCTACAGAAAAGCTACTTTATAAATAAGCTGCTGTGTAGCCATGGGGGCAGCCATTCAAGCTGGAAAAAAGGAGAAAAGGCACAGGTTACATAGCAGATAACTAGTAGATAAGCCCCATATAATGGGGGTTTATCCGTTATCTGCTAAGTAACCTGTGCATTTTCTCCTTTGAATGGCTGCCCCCATGGCTACACAGCAGCTTATTTATATAAACTATAGTAGTCTTTCTGAGGCAAACACACCAGTTGTAGCAATGCAGGGCAACAGTACATTATATTGTAATTACTTTTATACACTTTAAATTTTTGGTGTTACTGTTAAAAACTCATAAAAACTCATAAAAACACAGGGACTAAATACAATCGCCAGTCACTTCAGACACTCTTTTTTTTGCTGATGAATGAAATGAAACAAGCTCACATATTTTCCCTAAAGTTTTATTTTCCAGAGTACTGAACAGAAAACCTTTCCCCGCCCGCCCTCTTTTTACAAAACAAAAATGAGAACGCACGCATTTCTGAAACTGCCTACACTAAATCAATGGATGTTACAAAACACATTTTTTTTGTTTTTTTTAGTCATTTTTCATTTTAAACTACAAAAAAGCGCTTTTTGTGTTTTAAATATCGTCATTACAGAAAAAAGGGAAAAAAAAAAAAAGATATTTGTAACACGGCTCACATCCTATTTTTTTTTCCACAGTGCTGAAAATGCACTAAAAGGGTTTTACCTCTCACTGTGCGTTCGTACCACACCGTAAGAATCTACATTTCCCCAAAAAGAGAAACAATATCAAAGAATTTTTTTTTTTTTTTAAACAGAAAGAGATACTAAAACAGGTCTGCTAAAATACAACATTGTTTTAGGTACAAGCAAAAAAAAAAAAAAAAATTGAATTAAACAGCCCACTTGCCCACAAAGAAAAATCTCTTGTGAACAAGGTTTTTGTATTCCTTTTGCTTTGGGGCCCTGCCGGAATTGTATCCCATTTCTAATGGTTTGCGTGCCTTCCTGTCATGTGACTGTCTATATATGGGTTATCCCCCACCCAAAACATGCCAAACCCCCTCCCACAATTATATTACATATAGGGGTCAGACTTGTGCTGACCCAGGCTGTCCACATATATTACAGAGTAGAAGTGATATTAACCATTACACCATGGCTGCAATATATTCCTGCCCTCACTGTCAGGAATAGCATGGACGCTGGAAGGACAGAATGAGATAAAGAGATTGAAGCCCAGACAGAGTGGGGGAACGGGGTTAGCTATAGGAGATTATGGCAAGAAGCAGGGAAATGATAGAGAGGGCAAGCAGGACAAGACCCAATATAGACCAAAGCATAATGTGAGGCCAAGTGGGTTGGACAATATGCAGATGACAAAGCAGAGGGGCAATTCCATATTGTCAATTGTGATAAAAAACAGAACACAAGTGAAATAAGAATGGGCAGCCAAAGGCGGGAGGCAAAGTGAGACAGGTTCAGTACAGGTGAGAGTGCTGGCAATAGAAAGACAGTGCTATATAGGGTGCCCGGGCACCACAGATAGGAAGACATAGAAGGGAGAGGGATAACAACAGGAGTCCAATAACCAAAACAGTACTGAGAACATTATGATACAGAGCATGGGAACGCAACAGTAGGAAAAATGAGTGATATGATACGGCACCAGGTAGAGGAGACTCCTTTTGCAAGAAGTAAAGGAAACCCCTTCCACTCAAAGGAAATTTGCCATCCATCTCCTTATAACTTGACCCTGTAAGCCATCCCTACTTGGTGGCAAAGATTCCACACATTTCAAGCCATACTATAACAACCCTAACAGCCCTGAACAGGGTAAAAATATTGCCCCCTCCCCCTTTTTTTTTTAACCCATCCCCGAGTCCGGATGAAATTTCAATGTATTCAGTTAGAGTCCGAGTCAGAAGAGTCTGCAGAAGAAGAGGAAGAAGAGCTGGATCCTGATTCATTGTCATCGTCCTCTTCATCATCCTCATCATCCTCCTCCTCATCTTCTTCGTCTTCATTCTGCAGGTAGAGAGCAGAAAGCGTGGCTCAAAAAAGGAGGGTTGTCACTGGAAGCTCTAGGCTCCCAAACCAGCTGAAGGTTACTCACCTCCTCACCATCCTCACTGTCCTCATCACTGCTAGACTCTGAAGAATCTCCATCTTCAGATGAGTCCTCCTTATCTTCATCTTCATCATCTTCATCATCCTCATCATCGTCGTCATCATCGTCATCGTCATCATCATCCTCCTATAGAGGGCAGCCATAAAACAAAAGAATTAACTTAATCGCACCCAATGCATCAAGTTTGGAGTACCCTACAGGTGCCGACAGAGCAATTTCTGCCCCAGGCCTGGTAACCAAATCAACATATTGCATTAACTAAAGTTGGAAAAATAAAGCAAATACTTGATTGGAGCGGTACTCTGGGGCAACTTGCAACTGATTTTCAGTATTTATGAGTATTAAATGAATTCCCAACACTGTAGATTCAATGGTTATGGTTTTTTTTTTATTGATCTATGCATCAATGTGGGGCAATAGCAACAATGAAAAATTTGCAGCTGGGCAGTAACCCACAACAACCAGTGGTTACCATTTTTTAACCAACTGCAGGAAGAACAATAAAAGAATAAACTTGATTGGGTTACTGCCCAGGTGCAAATTTCCCAAGTATTCATAAATAAGCCATTGTGTGGGTCTTTATGGCATGGCAAAACAACCTCCATGGCACGCAAAGAATTACATTAAAATTCATAATTGAAGATGATAGATTCCTTTTCATTTTAGGTCATCTTTGGCATTTTGGCACAATTTGCAAGTATACCTACAGGTACGTAAGAATAATAAATACTTACCGATTTGCTCTGAACTACTAATTTGGATTTGTTGCTGGGAGTCTGTATTTTTGTTGTACTTTTGCGTTTCTGCCAAAAAAAACAAAAAAAAAAAAACAGGTAAATAAATTACAAGTTGGATGGTCAACCCATAGCATTACTTCACATTGTTAAAAGTAAAAGCATTTTGCAGGGCAGCATGCAGGACAGATGATATATACACATATGCTGTGCTCTATTCTGACAGCACTTCACTAAGGCTCCATATACACATAAACCTGATGAGGTCATACATCTTAAATCTCTCTCCCTCAGACCTCACTTACATTTGAATTCTGTTCCTTGTATGCAGCACGGTCTTGTGACGATAAAGTCTATAAAGAAATTCGAACAAAATGATTAAAACTTTAAGATAAGGCAAATGCATGAAGTCATGGCATTTCAGGGGCTTTTTCTAGAATGCTATAAAACAGAGTTCCCTTTTTTCCCCAACCCATGTTTTTGGGCCACTCAAGGACTTAATACCCCAGGCTTAACACTCCCTTGGATAGGAGAAAGGTCTATTTGTAGACAGATTTGAGTTCTCTCAGTCCATTGGCTGCTAGGGAAACTAACCAGACATGTGGTAATTAGCAAAAGCAACAAACATAGTTACATAGTGTTGAAAAAAGACCATCAATTTCAACCCTTGCAAGTAAACCCAGCACACACAAACTTACCTATCTATACACTCACATTCATAAACTATATATATGAACATTAATACTAACTAGATATTAGTATGACAATAGCCTTGGATACTATGCTTGTTCAAGAACTCATCCAGGCCCCTCTTATAGGCATTAACAGAATCTGCCATCACAACATCCCTAGGAAGGGCATTCCACAACCTCACTGCCCTCACTGTGAAAAACCACCTACGCTGCTTCAAATGTAAGCTTCAGTCCTCTAATTTAAAGGGGGGCCCCCTCTAGTGTGTTGATCATTTTTATGGGAAAAAAGAACATCCCCTATCTGCCTATAATCCCCCCCTAATGTACTTGTACAGAGTAATTATGTCCCCTCGCAAGTGCCTTTTTTCCAGAGAAAACAACCCCAACCTCAACAGTCTAACCTCATAGCTTAAATCTTCCATCCCCTTAACCAGTTTAAACAAAAATATTCTAGGATGTACTTAAATAAATTAGACTTTTAAGTATTGCTCACCTTCATCCAGGCATCAAATTGTGTACGATAGATCCTCTGTTGGTCCTCTGCCAGCTTCTTGTAATACTCCTTTTGAGCAGGGGAAATCCTGTGCCATCGGCTTCCAATTTCTACCATTCGTTCCTTAAGGGGGAGGTGATTGAGTTCTCCGTTGGACAGGAGCTCCTGAGAGAACTTCTGGTAGCCATTCCTAATGGTAAGCATGGGACAGAAGAATAGCATAAAGAAATGGAATGCTTCAGGACAGAACAGCACACCTGGGGAACTTAGTATAGTATAATATAGCTAAAAACAGTTTATACTCACATGGGTGCTTTTTTGGGCTCTCCCAAAAACTTGACCTTCTTTCCAGCTGTAGTTGGAGTTGGAGCAGAACGCATATCACTTAGTTCTCTCTAAAAAAGGGGCAAATAATACAAAATTGATTTAATAATGATAATAATATTAATCATTAAGGGGAAATCACACTGCCATATCCTGCATGGCTATTGCAGAGGATCCTGAGAATAAAACAGGAGACAAATAAAAGCAATACCTCATAGCGTTTCTGGTCCTCGGCTGCCTTCTTTATCCACATGATTTTTTCCTTTTTCTCCATATTTAACCATGTGGCCTCCATGCACTTCAGGGCTTTCGCACGGTCATTCTGAATAATAGACAGTAGGAGGTGGAAGAGTGAAAAAGTGAGTGAGATGGGACAAAAACAAACAAAATGTATCTTGCTCAGACATACAAGTTTCCTCCCGTACCTTAAATCGAGCAAGATAGTCTCCAATCACGCTCTGTTGCCAGATTTCTTCTGCGGTTTTGGGGGTCTCCGGCAGTTTAGCCCTCTCATCTGCTGCTTTCTTCTTGTCTGCCTGTGAGGATCTGCTCTTTACCTGCGCAGCCATGCACACATTAAAAGGAAACAGAATATACATATATTACCTAACTACAGTAACAGATCCACGCTACTGCGCTGTGATCAGATCTCTGTGGGTCCGATCCATGAAACATGCTTGACCCTTAGAGAGACACAACAAATGTCACCTTTGCAGCATCCTGGGTGGCCATCTTTGATGCTGGGGTGTTAGTTCCTTTTCTGATACCCACCATCTTTTCTTCTGCCAGAACCCTTTGCTGCTCCTCCTCTGGGAGATTCTGAAACACATGCAGAAGGCAGACTTTAGTGGACATGTAAAACACATGGCACTTCTGTATGTTAATATCACTTTATCCTACTTTTTATTGGCTCATTTTGCTTTGGCACAGGGATCACTGTCCAATCAAACCTAGTATTGTTATGTTAATTATACTGCTATGATGTATTTAACACGTGATTTGTAATATATGAGAAAACACTGTATCATTTACCAATGTTGGGAAAGTCTGCACCAGCGCTGTCACCCATAGAAAACAATAAGCAGCTAGTTCTCATCAGTCTACTATAGGTAAGAGAAAATAAGTAAACCTCTGATTGGCTGAAACAGGCAACAGCACTGGAGAAAACTTGCCCAGCATTAGGAGAATGAACCCTACAGAGCCATACACTAACCTATTAAATCTCATTAGAAGCCAAGTACGACTTACCTCAAGGAAACGCATCAGCTCCACTTCATATTCTTTCTTTTTCTGCAGAAATGAAAAGAAAGAGTTTAGCTGAATGTAACTTGTAGGCCTGCCCTTAAGGTGTTACAAACACGTTGCACAGTCTCCCTTGCACTAAATTGCTGTTGTCTCTCCCATTCTCTGACCCCTCTTTATCTTACCCCAGAGTCATCCTAAAACCTTATAAGGCCCTTACAAAACACAGTATAATCGGGGAGTAGCCTAGACTCAACGGTGGGTGATTAGCAATGAGGCTTTTCAGAGACCATGCAAGCCACCTTGTTGCATTATAGGCTGTATAGAAACAGACAGGCATAAGTAAAAAGGTGAAGCACCCACTGGTCCGGCTAAAACAGTTGGTACATTAGATGTCCATATTTCGAAAAAAAGAAAAGAGTTAGAGGCACATTAAGCACATCACCTGCTCACACTTCTTGTGGTAGGCGTCCTTCTCCTTCTGGGAGAGCAGCTTCCACCTTTGGCTGCAGAGGACCATGCGTTCAGTGCTGGGAACATCCTTCATATTGGCCATCAGTTCTGCGCAGTACATTGAGTAACTGTTCCTAAGGGAAATGAAAAGTAGTGGGGTTCAGAGTTATGCCAAACTACATCTGTCAGAATTCCTCAACAGCTTTCAGAGTATAAGCCCTTTTCTAATTTAGATCTACCCAAATCACATGACATTCCTAATCAAGAGTCACCAAGATTTGCATTACCAGCTTCTATTCCTATAGCACCTGTCATTCACAGCTAGCACAGTTTTATCATCCACACAGCAATCAGTTTTGTCTTGGACCTTCTGCTATTATATGTCTGCCCAGATGCTGTAGAAATACAACTCCCAGCATGTCCCAGCAGAAAGCATGCTGGAAGTTGTGGCCCACAGTATCTTTAGAGATGAAGGTTCTCTATAAGCTCTGTACATAGAAGTAGGATAGATTAATAAGGACATGCCCACTGCTTGGGTAACAGCCACATCAAACACACACTTACGGTGGAGGCTTGGTTGGCCGGCCATCAAACTTGTCCTTCAGTTGTCGCTCGGCCTTGGTGAGAGTGGAGCGAGTAATGCCCTCTTCTGTTAAGTTCAGTTCTGGGTGCTTCTGCATATATTCCCTCATTATGTTCTGTTTGTCAGAGAGCAACACAATAGTGGGGTTATTGCAGAGCAGTAACAATAACAACTTAGCCATGGCCTAAGGTGCACTCTCCATTTCTGCTTCTTGCTATGTATCTGCCTAAATATCACTATGGTTCTAAACCCCACCAATCAGAGTTTAGAGCAGGTCCTTGGATGGAAAAGGACCCAAAATAAGCTCTAGAGCAAAAAGGATAGCCCTGAAATAGTACATCAAATGTGCATTCCTGAAGGCCACAGCCTGAGTGTGTACCTAAACATGGGACCTACAGCAGCTCTCTGCTAATGTGCACTCACTTCATATAGCTTGCGTTGCTCCAGTGCCTTATGGATCCATTTCAGGCGCTTCTTATCAGATAACTGGGACCACTGCTTCCCTAATGCTTCCTTCACGTCTTTTGTGCTGGCCTGAAATGACAGAAGTGAAGTTAAAGGTAGTTGCTATCAAATGCATGCCATCTTCCTTGTTCACACACACTCAGTCAGGGCATTGTGTCAGACACAGTCGGACAGTGCAAGTTTTGCTATACCCCACCTCCAACAGTGACAAGCCCTATCGCACACTCACATCAGCATGCAGTTTGAGGTAGATCTTCCTCTCATGGTTATACCACAGCTGCTGAGGGGTCTTGGGCTTTTCCGGGACATCAGATTTCTTTGGATTTTGCATGAGATCAGGATGCTCGTCCCTAAGAGGTGGGGGTAAAATAAAAAGCAGTAAGATGTGGTGGCTTTTCTCTGCTAATATTTTGTTGTTCCTGAACACATACACATGGACAGTTACCTGAATTTAGCCAGGTTCCTCTCAAAGTCCAGCTTTTCTTTCTGGAAGTCCTGGATGTATTTCATCTGGAGAAGAAAGAACCATTAGGAAAGATGCCATTAAACAACACTGCTCTTCCTTTACAGTTCAACTATAGCCTTTTCTCTTATTATATTTTTTACCCCACCCCCTCCACCCATTAGTCCTCTGTGTGTCTCCCCAAATCCAACCCCTCTTTCTGTGCAACTTTCCTACATTTTATGGGTTGTACGCAGCCCTCATCACTCAACACCCCTTCTACCTCAGGTCCTTCACTCACCTTTTTTTTCTCTGGCAACTCTTTGTATTTTTTGGACAGAATCTTGGTGAGATCCAGATTACTCATTTCTGGATGTAGTTTTGCATATTTAGCCCTCTTTTCCATGAAGAAGCGGAAATAAGGGGTGAGCGGCTTCTTGGGAAATTCTGGGTGTTTCTGAAAGGATTGGGGTAAATATGCTGTTAATGCACATGGAATTCAAACTGCTATGGCTAGATTCCAAACCCAAAGAGGTCCGATAGAGTTACCTTCAGTTTTTTCCCTTTGTATGGATTTTTAACATGTTCCTCTGCATCCAAGATCAACTCAGTAAGAGTCCGGAACTTCCTGACCTTATGTCATCAACAGAACAAAAACACAAAACAAAGCTCATATATTGCTGTAGAAAGTATCCCATTGCTTGAGAGAAAAGGCTCCCCCCCCCCCACAGAAAGACGTCTCATTAGCCCACTGTACCTCATTGGAAATTTCCATCCACTTCTGGCGACACATGGAACCAGAATAATTTTTGAAAGCCAGCTTGTTCCAGTCTAGGTGAGACTCTGTTGTCTTAAACTTAGAGTTGTCCTGGCTGGGCAGGAGTGACTTCATGGTTTGTAGGAGAGTCAGCATATCCTCTTGGGACCATTGGTCTACATGGAGAGAGATCAATAAAATGGACTGGGTGTATGCAAATGAGAAAAGGCCACCCCAGAGACTTCACAGTGTTAATCACACTATGCTCCATCAAATAAATTGAATTGTAACATTAACATGGCCATACATGTTAAGATTCACTTGTTTGGGGACAAGTTGACCTTTACTTGATGTGGCCACCAAGGCAGTGCGCAAAATCAGGGGCATTTGATAGTTTGGCCCCTGCACAAATGATCATAATGGGGGCCCATCGGTATTTCACAGCAGCCAAACATCAGCTAGATATACAGATTGGGCAGGATCTCCTAAGGGCCCCATACATAGACTATTAAGCTACTGACTTGGTCTGGGGGGGGAAGGGGGGTTGAGTCCGCATTTAACAGCCTGCGCACGGCCAACTTTAGTTACTCCCAGAACTTTAACTGGAGTATGTAATGGCCCACAAACTGTTGGTTCCCTCATTGCAGGCCTAGTGCTACAGTGACCATTAAACGTGAGGTTTCTGGATCTCAGTCTCCATCATCATCTTACCTTGATCTTTTGGGGCTGTCATGTTTCCTTTTGCTACACCGCCAGCTGCTCCGTTCATCCTATGCTGGGCAGACCCTTAACACCAGCCTGGGAGACTCTCTACATGGACAAAAAGCAGAAAAAACATTATACTTGGCACTACTTTATACACATATCCTCTGGTATTTGGCAGGTCAAATCAATGTAGAATATTTAAAATTATTGTTTCGAGTTTACTCTTTGTTGAAAGAGAAGGCCTGTTTACAATTTTACCGTTATAAATGGTGCTTAGTGATGTAATTGAACTTCATTCACAATTTTGTGTGTAAGAAGAACTAATGTAAAACATGTGGATATTAGAAGTCACCTTGGAATTCAATGTCCTGGCCTGCAGCCTTGTGCCTTTATATGGTCACAGAACCCCTCAGTGACTTCTAATATCCTTGTTATTTACAGTAGGGGGTACATTATTCCTTACAATACATGCGTGATGCTCAGAGTTTTATAATACATGAGTGATGCTCAGAGTTCCCTGTATAACTCAGCCTGCAGAACCCCTCAGTGACTTCTAATATCCTTATTATTTACAACAGAAGTACAGGTATGGAATCTTCTATCCGGAAACCCGTCATCCAAAAGGTTCCCAATTAGGGGAAGGCCATCTCCATAGACTCCATTTTAATCAAATAATTCACATTTTTAAAAATGATTTCCTTTTTCTCTGTAATAATAAAACAGTACCTGTACTTGATCCCAACTAAGAAATAATTAATCCTTATTGGTAGGAAAACAATCCTATTGGGTTTAAATTATTTTTTAGTAGAAATGGTACAAAGATCCAAATTAAGGAAAGACCCCTTATCCAGAAAACCCCTGGTCCCAAGCATTTGGGATAAAGGATCCCGTACAGGGCCGCCGCTCCCTATAAGCAGAGTACTCAGTCTGCATAGGGCACCAACTCCCAAGGGGGCATCATCCCAGCTGCTCCAAAAAAAAAACATTTTTATATGTTATAACATACCCCCCCAACAATGTTCCGCCGGTTTTTATAGTGCATCCCGCTGTCCCGGATAGTTCAATCAATCTATGGGGGCTATTGGGGGCACTTACTATGGGGGCAATTGGGGGCACTGTGTGTGGGGCCCCTATAGTAGGTGTTTTTTTTTAGTATTTCATTTTTACTTACGTAATATTTGGGGGAGGGGGCACAAAAGTAAATTTCCGCTTAGGGCACCCATTTGGCCAGCAGCGGCCCTGATCCCCTACCTGTATATGTTTCCCTATATTTACAGTGTAGCTGGGTAACAAAAGACACAAGGCCACATGCCATAGAAACCTGAAGGGATAATAATGTAATACCCCTGTAATTCCTGTAAGGGGAGCCCTGAACACAAGAACAATCCCATAACACTGTACGGTTTAAGGCAGTATAAAAGGGTATGTAGGCATGGGCTGGGAGTAAATATCAGCTTGCTTGGCATTTTACATGCGATGGGTGTGTGGCAAACACAGTCGGGGCATTACCTATAATCTGCCCCTCCAGCTCTACCATTATGGTCACATGGTTCTGGTATGAGGTTAAGGATATTTGGAGTCTCACAGCTGCGACTTTTGGGGTAGTCCAGGAGATATAGGGGGTCACAGTGGCCATGTCTTACTGGAAAAGTGAAGGGGTCCTAAATGGTTTTGCTATTAAACCCAAACGAGTCTAGTGGCAGCAGTGCAAATGTGTGTGTGACGTGACTGATGCTGAACTACAGTTTTCAACAGCAGCGCCAGTTGCAGGGAATCGTACACGGCGTAGGAGCTGCCATACAAACACACCGATCAGTACGGGCCGAGCTCCGGCTACAGGACTGGGTACTAAGAAGCAGCGCTGCTCTATTTCCAGGAAAGGGCGCTCTGAGGTCACAATTCCCCACCCCGAGTCGGGCTAGGACTCTCCGTTCTGCCTGCAGGGGGCCCCCGCCGCCTCTCACCGTAGCACCCGCCCAGCACCGGGAGGGGACGGGATCCGGAAAGAGCAGACGTATCCCACCCCCGAAAGGGAGGAACTTCTGGCTGGGAGCCGGGATTCCTGTTGGGCGCGTCGGGAAGCAGCAGCGATGCGGTCCCGGTAACTGTACAACCCTAGTCCGGTGCGAGGGAGGATTAGCGCGGCAGCGACCCCCAGGCAAAGCCGGGTTCCTAGCCGTAAGGGCGGCCCGACTGAGCACTGCCGCATACCCAGCGGTACTCTCCCGTCTCCAGTCCCAGGGAGGGGTCGCTCCAACCTGACACAACCCACTGACTCTACCGAAGAACCGTCTCACCCGGGAACCCCTGACCCTAGCGAGTAATGCCTGCGGGGCTGGTCCTTACTGGACCAAAACACCAGCTTTCCGGGCACCCTATCCCGCTTAGTCCAACCCCCACCCCGGGCTCTGACTCTCCGTACCAGTAAATAGCATCTTTTCGAGCCCCCGTCCGTAGCGAGGAATACACCCTAACCTACCGCCCGCTTCCGAACCAGCGGCTCCCGAGAAAAGCGCTCCCCCCTTTGTTATGGACCAGCCGTAGCTCCGGCGTCCGCTCCTTCCCTGCCGCGGCACGGCTTCCACTAGTACGGATCAGCCCATTCCGCGACCCAGGGGGAGCCTCCGCCTTAAAACGCTTTTCATTGGGATCGCTGGTAGCCCCGACTCGTTCACCCTGTGCCGGGAAGCCGCTTGGGCTGCCTTGAGCAAGGTGCGGGGAAAGGCTCCGAATCGGATTCGGCTAAAGCAGAGCCCGTATGGTTAAACCATCAGACGATCCAGTCGGGCTGCCTGCGGTAGTATAATGCGCCACAGGCTCGGCCGACTTTCACCCACCTCGTTATTTGCCCACAATGGGTCCCTTCGCTTCTACCCGCGAATGATTCTTTCGCTCCCCGTTAGACACCGGCCGACTGCCTCCTTAACTACCGGCAGCGCAGTCCAGGCAGCATCTGTTCTTCCCGGGAAACAGGGTCACCTTCTACCCCCTCTCCGCTCCTACTCACCGTGAGAAGCGCCGTCCCCAGCCCGAGTCCCCTGCCAGCCCACGTGTCGCGCCCGGAAGCCCCGCAACAGCAGCCGGACGCCCCCTCGCGTTTCCCCGCAATATGCACCCGAGCCCCGGCCAGCTCTGCCTCATGTTCCCGGCCCCCTCCCTTCGGTGCTCCGAGCCGTGTCGGCGCAGCTCCCCGCAATCTTCCCGGGCACCCACCTCTCTGCTCCCCTGGGAACGTCTCTCTCCTTCCCCCTCCGCAGCTCTTACCTTGTTCCCAGCTGCCGGGCCTCACCTTCCGGCCAAGGGGGGAGGAGGAGCCGGAGACTCGGGGGAGAGCGACCTCAGCAGCCCCAGCGCGGAACTAGCAGCCTCTTCCCGAGAAAAACAAGCCAAAGCCCGAGGGGAGGGTGCCTGGGAGAGGGCGCAGCGGGAACCCGGGCTGCTATTGCCCTTATTGGGTTCCACACTGCCCGTCACATACAGTGCCCTTCCCCGCATTAAACAAACCCATGCCCCGCAGGGTGAGCCCGGGCAGGGAAACTGAGGCTACACGTACCTTCCCCATAACCGCAACGGGGTGAGTCGCGCAAGGTGACCGAGAAAAGTGCATGTTTCTCGGCAAGCCCGACTGAATCGTGCCCGCTTGGAGGTGACATTTTCCCCGGGTTTCCCCGCACACTAACGCCCTTCGGTGGCTACAAATTCCCCGGCCGGTAGTGGATTTTATACTAATCCAGCGATCTGTGCCGTATCCGTCCCCAGGTGCCCGCAGACCCCCAAGCCGGCTTACCCCACTGTCTCTCCCAGGGATGTTGGGGGGAATCTGCTTGTCCGGATCTCGGAGACAAAGCGGCTGCGGCAGCCCCTGGGTAATGGCGAGAGCTCCGGGGGAGGGGGGGCGCTGCCTGCTCCTTCTCCCCGCCCAGCGTCGCTGCAGCAGCAGCCGGGCAGACAGAACGCGGGGAGCCGCCTCCTCCTCCTCCCGCTGCTGCACCCTACACAGCCCGGCAGGGGGGCCTCGCCAGCTCCGGGGGAGTTCTATGGAGCTCAGTGAAACCCACCTCCTGTGTGTGTGTGTGCAGCCCGGGCTCGGCTTCCTCCTCCCCTGTACAAGGCTGGGGAAGCGGCGCTTGAATGATGGCCAGATCTGCAGCGCTGGCCCCGGGCGTGGACTCAGACCCAGTCCCCGCAGAGAGCTCGCACTTCCCCCGCCTCCATCGCTCTCCGTGCCTATACAGCCTTCCAATCAGCCAGGCCCCCTCCAATCTCTCCCTGCAACAGGCTCCAGCTGATCCCTCCATCCCTCCCTTTCCTCCATCCAGCCAGCACCGCAATCTGCTCCCCATTACCAGCTGCCGCTACAGGCACCCCTCACATTCACCTCATACGGCAGCAATTTGCTTCCAGCTGTTGTCCAACTACAGCTCCCAGATAGGCTGTGCGGGCATTCTGGGAGCTGTAGTCCAACAATACAGTGATCATGGTTGAAGCAGGGCTTGGTGGCTGCTCAGATCCGGCGGCTGCTGGCTGCTCAGCGCTTCCAACCATACACAGGCGCTAAACCCCCCATAACAGGTTTTTATTCCCTATATGTTGTTCCTGTCTGACTCTTATTTATCTTCTCCTTTTTTTTAACCTAATTTTTTTTTTGACTCCACCTTTGTTGTTGAAAGCGTCAGAGAGAGGGAGCCAATCATGGGGGAAGCTTTCCTGGCACATCAAGGAGGGTTTCTTCTCTCTCTCTCTTTAACATGAACAGCAATCAGGCATAATGAGCGGGGAGCAGCTAGAGATGCCAGGAGCCCATACTGTGCCAGGGGAAGGGCTTTGCGCCTTACAGTTATTAACCCTTATTTATATGGTACTGACACTGCAGCAATGAGCAGAGATTGTACACCAGCCCCCGCTCCAGTGGAGCTTACAATCTAAGGTTGCTACCACATTCACTAGGGTCAATTTATCAGTACCACTTAATCTGCCTGTATGTATTTGGAGTGTGGGAGGAATCCCAGGGAGTTGCAGCTAGTGCCCAGGCTAGAATGAAACCCAGACAGCAGTGCTAACCAGGGGTGTAACTATATACAGGGTTGAACTGGGGGGCCCTGTCCTGGCCCCCACTGTCTGCTCAACTCCCTCTGCCGTGTGTCTTAGCTTATGTGCAACAGGGGAGAGAGCGCCATGGGTTTTGGGCCCAGTCCAACCCTGACTGGGGTGGGGGGCCCGACTGCAGGGTCTGCTGTGCCTTAGTCCCCCCTCCCAGGCCCCTTTCCTACCTTAAATATACTGGTGCAGTCTGGCCGGATGGAGGGACTGGTTGCGCCGGACCCTCTCAAAAGCTTTTTATGCAGGGGGCAACCAAGTTATGCCACTTGTGCTAACCCCTATGATGCCCATTGGTCAGAGGCATGAACACTGAGACAACACTGAAATCTACTTTTGCTGGCCCAGTTTGGTTTTTCGGGCAATGTTGAACTGGGCCGGCAGGGCATGGGGAAAAAACAGTGACTCCCCTTGCAGGCACTGGCGCTCCCCCCCTCCCATTGCGGCCGCTAGGAGGAAGTCACACAGTGGTGGCGGGAGAAGCATACAAAAGCAGCTCACGACTGTGGTTGGGGGCCCCCATGCAGCAGCCCCAGTAGGCTTCGGACAACCCAGTCCAACACTGTTTTCTGATCAATAATTTCTATGCATGTTTAGGGTGTTAGTGGGGAGTAGGTGACAGGAGTGTTGTGGGTATATAACATAATTTGTGTCAGGGTGGAAAAGTTATTTGAGCACAAAGAACATAATAAACCCTAAGGCTGATGCCACACGTGGCGTTTTTACGCTGCGTTTTTTCTCAGCCTAAAAACGCAGCACAAGCCACACAGCCCCTGACTATGGCGTTTTTCAGCCTAGTACTGGTGACGTAGCAAATCCCGTTTCCATGGTGCTAATAGTGCAAAATAGTGAAAAACGCTGCATATTTCCGCTAGGTCTGGCAGCTGCCTTTGTGTATACATAGGAATATCTTGCTGTGCAAATACTGGCGTATTTCGTCAAACGGAAAAATCCGTGCTAAGGCGTTTTGTAGCGTATGTACTCTTTGTGTGGTTTACTTCGAGTCTTTTCAAGTTATTTCTATGGATGATGATATCGGGCGTTTTTCAGCCGCTGAGAGAATTAGAAAATACGCAGCGTAAAAACGCCATGTGTGGCATCAGCCTAAATATGTAGGAATTATGTTGGTTTGAAAAACCCAACATACTGTTCTTCCACTTCAGCTTATTCTTCCGCTTCTTCTTCTTCTTAGCGCCCCCCAATTTTCCCATTGACTTTTATGGGGAAATCCAACCTGCTGCCAGTCTCACAGAATTAACACCAGGGTCCCCAAACTTTTCACAGTTGGTCACAAGGGGACTGCAGTTTTAGTTTAGAAAATGTGGGCGGGGCCAACAACAGCCAATCCAATTTCACCTATTTAATTTTATTGGTTTGATGTCAGAGTTCGCAAACTTTGCACAGTCACTCACTGGGTGACTACGTACACAAGGTTAGAAAAAGTGGGCGGGGCCACCAAAAGCCAATCACATTTCTTTTATTGTTTTCAGTGGGGAAATTTTAACTGCTGTCATTCTCACACGTTTAATGTCAGGGTCCCCAAACTTTGCACAGTTTGTCACTGGGTGATTATGTTCCAAGTTTAGAAAAGTGGGTGGGGCCAACAACAGCCAATCAGATCTCACCTATAGACTTTGTACGTTTACATTTAAACTGCTGCCATTCTTTAAATATTAATACAAAGGTCCCCAAACTTTGCTATTCCCCAGTTAACTGTGGTTCAGAGTTAGAAAAAGTGGGTGGAGCCACCAACAGCCAATCAGATTTTACCTATTGATTTTCAATGGGGAAATTTAACCTGCTGACATTCTCACAGAATTAACATCAGGGTCACTAGGGGACTGCATTTTTAGGTTTTAATGAGTGGGTGGAGCCACCAACAGCCAATCAGACTTCACCTATTGATTTTTTTTGGTTTAAATTTAAAAGGCTGCCTTTCTCACACTATCTATGTCAGGGTTCCCAGTCACTGGCTGACTACGTATTCAGGGTTAGAACAAGTGGATGGGACCACCAACAGCCAATCCACTTCCACTCATTAAATTTAATTGGTTTATATTTAAACTGGTGCCATTATTTAAGTATTAATTCCAGGGCTGTTAAACTTTCCAAAGTTAGAAAAAAGTGGGGAGTCCCCAAACTTTGCAAAGTTGGTCACTGGGGGACTGCAGTTCAAAAATAGGAAAAGTGGGTTGGGCCACTAACAGCCATTGCATTTTATTG
Source organism: Xenopus tropicalis (assembly GCF_000004195.4). Taxonomy (NCBI): domain Eukaryota; kingdom Metazoa; phylum Chordata; class Amphibia; order Anura; family Pipidae; genus Xenopus; species Xenopus tropicalis. The sequence goes on from NC_030686.2 coordinate 18,528,948, forward strand.
GTTTAAATTTAAAATGCTGTCATTCTTACACTATTTATGTCAGGGTGCCCACTGTTTGTCACTGGGTGACTTTAATTCAAGGTTAGAAAAAGTGGGCGGGGCCACCAATCACAATTTACCTATTGACTTTTATTGGTTTAAATTTAAACTGCTGCCGTTCCTCAACTATTAATCCTAGGGCCCCTAAACTTTGCAGATTTAGTCACTGGGTAACTGCAGTTCCAGGTTAGAAAAAGTGGGTGGAGCCACCAACCGCCAATCAGATATCACTCGTTGACTTTCAGTGGGGAAATTTAAATTGCTGCCATTCAGACACTATTAATACATTAATACCCAAACTTTGCACAGTGGTTTTTACTATATAACTACCGGTATGGTCCAAGGTTAGAAAAAGTGGGCGGAGCCAACAACAGGTCAGATTTCAAGCCAACATGAAGTTTGTTCTCAAACTTCCCTTTCTAGTTCCACCTGTTTTTTAAGAAATGCTTACTTATGTTTTACATGTGGCACTTAAACAGTACAGGATTAAATAAAACTGAATAAAACATGTATCCAATAAGTATGGGGACAGCCTGTCCATCATCTCATTCCCCAAATTAAAGAAGTTTTTCCTCCCTTAGCTGCTATAACAGCCCTACTCTTCTTGGAAGGGGGCCACTAGGGGCAGTGGCACATGGGCAGCGCCGGATTTCTTTTCCGGGGGCCCTAAGGCCGCCCCCCCCCCCGGTGGGATGGTATTGCAGGGAGATTAGTCGCCCACGGTAACGAAGATTTGTCGCGGGGTGACTAATCTCCCCGTGTGTCAATGCCCTAGATATTGTTGGTGGGATTAGCTGCCATTCAGCCACAAGAGCATTAGTGAAGTTGGGATTTAATGTTGGGGATCAGGCCTGACTCAGTTGGGGTTCCTATTTTTCCCACAGGGGTGAATTTAGTGCTCTGTTCCAACCAGTCAGGTTCTCCCAGTCCTCATTCCTCATCTCAGCAAACCCAATTTGTAGGGACCTGGCTTTGAGCATGGAGACATTATTGTGCTGGGACAGAAACAAGCCTTCCCCAAACTGTAGTTTGTAGTAAAGAATGCCATTGCACTCTGTCTCTGTAGCCTCAGGGCAGGGACACTAGTTTTTAAAATGGCAGTTGCGCCAACTAATCGCAGCGACTTTCCCACAACAGGTTAAAGCTGTGACTAATCGCTTGCATGTGTCTTCGCCCTTAAGGATAACATCCCACAGAAAGATTAGTCTCCTGCGATAGATCTCTGCTACCATGAGCAACTAATGTCTCCTAAATGCCTTTCTACTGGCAACTTCAGAAAAGGCAATGCGTAGGCCTTTCCAGCTGGTGGAAAGGCATTTTGGGGAGATTAGGGGAGGAGGGCAGGTGAGGATCTGGTCTGGGTTGGTGTGGCCCACCAGGTTTTTTCTTGGTGTCTTGCTGACCCATCTGACCCTGCCTATTCATCTTTTAGTCTCTTGTTCAGATCACTGCCAGGTTGCTAGGGTCATTTGAACCCAAACAACCAGATAGCTGCTGAAATTGCTGAAAAAAAAGCTATATTGTTCACAATCTGCAAATAATAAAAAAAAATGACCAATTGCACGTTGTCTCAAATTACCACTTTATACATCATTCTCATGCCTCCCAACATTTCATTAAGAGAAAGAGGGACAAAAATAGGTGATGCGGGTAGTGCGGCAAAATTTTTTTGGGCCACGCCTGCTTTATGACCACACCCACGTGCCACGCCCACTTTACATGCCCCAGATGTGCCAGTATAATCACTAAATAAAAAGAATAAAGAACATATTAACTTCAAACATGCCAGTATGACTACATTAAATTGATAAAGGGGATATTAACCCCAGATATGTCAGTAAAATTACCAATCAACTTCAGACATGCCAAAAGTTCTGTGCATTTTCCAAAGTTAGAAATAGGGCAAATTCCAGTGGTACATAAATCTATGTTATTTCCTTCCATTCTTAATCAGTTGAAAGCAAAACAATATTAATGTACCACTAGAATTTCTAGCCATATTAACAAGGTCAGCCTAAGGTTCCCAAACTTATAAGGGCAGCTTTTAAATGTCTGCTATATTTTATGAACGGATCAGCGATACCTCTGTTTTCTATTGTGCATGCTGTGCTCTGCCAGAGATTCCCAGGAGTGAGAGATATATGTTAGGGGTGGAAAGGTGAAACTGTCCAGTATACAAATAAAGACAGCAGCCTCTTCTGCCTGATAAAAGACAGAGCGCACCCTCAGTGAGCAGGAGCAGGGAGAGGGATGGCGCCAATGCCAATAGTTGACCCTTGCCTGTCACAAATGCTCCTCCCAGGACAATTAAACATCAAGGTAAACCTGTGAGCTTGAGGTAGCAGGGGAGATTCAAGAGTTAAGGGGGCGGGCTGATGGGGGAGCACACACAGGAGCGGTGCTGACGAGCAGCAATGGGGAACAAGGGCCCAATCTAGGGGTAGGTGAAGGAAGAGGTACATACTTAGTGTCCCCCCATGTTTGCACCCAAGGCATGTGTATCTTCTGCTTACCCCTAGTTATGGCCCTGGCACCTAGACTTACAGGGGTATTAGGCTTAGCTTTAGTGTCCCTGATCCAGGTCTGCTGTATTAGATCCAGACCACTAGAGGTAGAAACACTAAGGACTTTGTTACTACTCAAGCTACTCTCCATGGTGATACATCTTTACATTTGCTTGCTCTGCACTGAGCCTGCCAATTAATTTGCTGTACATGCATTGTGAGTATTTACTGCATATCTTTTGGATCAATAAACCACTTCTGTTTGAGTTTGATGCAGGAACCGTCTGGTGTCATTTATTTCTTATATTTTTTTTTGCACACAGCATAAGTGAGTTTTACTACCTCCCCCTTGATCCTTCCACATTGTGAAGGCTCATCCTGTGTGTTAGAGTCCAGTGTACCCCATGTTCTAGAGCCATTCTAGCTGGTAAAGATTTGCAATCAAAAGGGGTTACAGTGAGGTAAGGAGGCTCTGATAAACTGTTGTACACAATATGAGGTCTTAATACTAATAGGGGGTGGGCAGTTGTTCATGCAGTAACAAAAATGTGCAGCTGTTTGACTAACTTCTTTGCCCTCCCTCCTGGAATGTACAACATACAGGCACACGCAGTGGGGAGTTGGAAGGCACAATAGCAATGGTTATACATCCCTTCCAATTGCATGTGCCCCGACCTAACAGGAACAGTGAGTGCGTTTGAAGAGAGTGATTCTTTACTGCCATGGGTTCCCCTGGATCAGGGCAAATTTTACAGCAATCTTTAATCTGTAGCCTTATAAGCTAAGGGGGTCCAGCCTAAAGGCCAGTTAGGGGGAGATTTAGGGCAAGAGCTTATTTATGCCCTGGGTAACTCTTACCCCAAATGTTTCTATATATCTGTAACCTTGTTATGAGCAGCCTTAAGGTCAGTTAGGGTGAGTTCTTATTTGCTGCCCTAGATAATATAGGATTATTAGAGTCATAAGGTGGGCCAAAATTACAAACGTCTAAAGATCTTTGCCTTTGCCAGTGACAAACTTTCCCTTATACTCCAATGCTATCTCCTCTTAGCGCATGTTCCTCATGTAAGCTGAGCAGCACCTACCCAATGTGTCCAACAATTGCAGCCAAAAATTAGACACCTGGTATTTTTTATAAATGACTCTGGGCCTGATTCACTAAAGGGCGATAAAAATTATCGCACGCTTTTTTGCGTTAAAATACGCAAAATAATTTGCGCGCGATTCACCATAGTATTATCGCGTGCGAAAAATCGCCATTTTCGCATGGGTTATTTCTCGCACTAGTTTTACCGCATGAGTTAATTTCTGCGCTGAAAAGAATACGATTGCATGATTCACTATAACTTTTGCGCGCTAAATATCGCATTCGGCTATGCGAAAATTAACACCTACTACAGGCAGGCGAAAAATTATACAAAAGTACAGTAAATGATTTTTTGCAATAAAATATGGACTTACAGTGTTATTTATTCAAGTATGTGTTTCCCCCAGAGTGACGCAGCTGCCAGTTTGCAGCGAAATGTTCATTTTTAATACAGTAATTTTCTGCAAGTATTGGCGTGTATGGCTAACATGGCGTGCGTTCATTTGCGCGACTATTTATATTTGGCTACAAGTGATGAAATGCTTCGCCAGGCATGGATTTGCAGCAAATTTTTGGACGTGCGTTGAATTTTTTCGCAGCTGATTTTTTCATGCGTTTCGCAAAACAATCCGCCAATGGCAAAACGCATGAAAAAATTCGCCACGCAAAAATTCACCGCACATACAAAAATTGATACAAGCGTCAAAAAATAAGTCACAGCAACAATTTTTTTGCCCGCACAATATTTTTGCCGTTTCGTGGATCTTTCGAAAGATTTGCTAATTTTTCACTAAAGATAACCAGAACACATTTGCTCATCACTAGTGGCTACTATTTATAAGCATCTACTATTTATATGATACCATTTATATGTGGCTAATATTTATATACACCATTTATATGCGGCGACAATTTTTATACACTATTTCTAAGCTACCATTCATATGCGGTGACTATTCGCGGGCGTAATTTAGCACATGTACCAGCAAATACCGCATTGAAATAGTCTTCGCGAGTTAAATAACGCATGCAATATCGCGCGTAAAAAAGCGCGAGTATGCTTATAGTGAATCGTGCGAAAAATCGCCAAAATTAAGATGCGGTAAAAATTTTAGTGCACAAAAATAGCGCACGTTTTATTGCCCTTTAGTGAATCAGGCCCTCTGTGTCTGTGCAATCCTTTCTGTTCCATTCAGCCTCTGCTTTGTGGTACAATTGCACTTGTAGTTAAACAGCAGCTGGAGGGCAGCAGGATGGGCATCCCTTATGTATATTCTTAAAAGAGCTAACAATTGCTAAACAATCTAATTGACCCAATGTGCTTTTTCTGCGCCTATGAATCTAGGAGTCAAGGGCAAAGGGCTGCTTCTTAATCTCATTGCAAAGCATGATGGGGAATTCATTGCCTCGCTGACTCACAACACCCCTGCCTATGTGATAGCACCTGCTGTCACCATACTTTGTATGCCCCATGCTCTGTCCTGGACTGGCAATCTGTAGATTCTGGCAAATAGCATTGGGGCTGCTGTAAGATGCCATAGGCCGTTATTTTTCTTTTTTGTCTGCGAGGGGCTGTTTGGGCCTCTGTGTACTTGAAATGTCAGGGCCTGTTTTTAATCCCAGCCAGACCTGTGCAGCATGCTACTAATACTCACGTGCTCGATCATTCCTTCAGCCCACAGAAACGGAAAATGCGGAACCCTAGATTGTATGTGTTTCCTTTGCCCCATTTTGGGGTGAATGTTCAATTTTCTGATCATAGCAGGGCTGTTTATTAGACTTATATCTGTAACACTGCAGTGAGGCAAGTGGAGCATGGACTAATACTGCACTGTAAATGTGAGAAGGAAATTGGTTTGCTGCCCCCCCACACACCATGAGAAGAGCTGGGAGATGCAATGCAGCAGGGTGTGGGGGGGGGGGGCTAGAGCTTCTATTTTCTTCGCTCCCCTCTTTCAATTGTTTTATTTCTTTGTGCGAACCCACAGCAAGGCTATTGACTGTGAGAAATAACCTTTAATGATAATTTATTCCAAAAATAAATAAATAAATGAACAAAAGCCCAGATTTTGGAACCTCTGCATTTGTTTTTCAGAGGAGAAAACTGCAAGTTGTCAAAGGTTTGATGTGCGTGGGTTCCTGATTATTATTTTGTGTGGTGTTTGCTTCCACCTAGAGGCCAGCAGTTCTGTTGCAGGCAATGGAGTTCAGGAAAACATTCATTATGGATTGTTGCCTTGGGTGCCAAAACTCCATGGTTGGCTCTGCTTGCTCGGCTGCAGGCAACTCAGGGGAGTTTTGAGGCACTGGCAAAGTCAGTCATGCCCCAGTCATAAAGTCCTACTCTGACGCTACCCCCCTCCCCCACACACTGTGTACACACTTGCAGCTTTACTTCAGTAGGGGGAAAAGCACCGACTCCCACATTTGTGGGTAGGGGGTGTGGGCCTAGGTTGGCAGGGGCTGCGGGGCCCATGAGGGCCAGGGCTCATCTGGTTTTTTTCCCGGTGCCCTGCTGGCCCAGTCTGACCCTGGGCACTGTACCAAGTAGTATTGGCCTGGCTCTGATACCTCTGATAATAAAGATAATCATTCCCTGCTTCAAAGATCTACAAAGCAAAAAAGGTAAATGGTTTGTATGCATTTAAATATGATATACTGTTACCCTTCTATGGTACATTTATATAAATGAGCTTCTGTGTAGCCATGGGGTAGCCATTCAAGTTGAAATAGGGTGATAGGGCACACTTATATACATTGCTGATATCAGACAAGGTTGGTATAAAATTAAATAAACAGGCGTCAAGTGCCATTCACAGTTTTTCACAGAATTATAGAATAAAAACCATCCCTCACTATAAATCCTCATTATCACTCCATACACCCCTCCCTTTAAGTACTCGTATTGTTCCATATACCCCTCACTATAGCTCCTTCTATTGTTCCATAAATGTATGGACCCATAGGGTTAACATTTCCCTATGGCTTTAAACCCTGCAGTTTCTTTAGTTTGTGCTCTTACTGGGCAAAGACCCATATATCAGTTTTGCAAATGTGTCTTATTGGATAACCGGGAGACCACTCCCTGGGCACTCTGATATAGTGCTCAGCTTGGGGTGGGTCTTCCTCTTTGGCTGCTTCTACTGACCCAGGTGGAAGTTCCACTGAGCCTGGGATCAACAGGGCCCCAGAGGCCCCTAGAGGCTGCATCTAGCTCTAGTGAAGTTGGGGAAAAGGAAGCCCCTGTTTTGCCAGCAGTTGAGACTGAAATCCAGTGAGCAGTGGCTGTAATGGCTGTGCTAGCTTTAAAGAGAGATCTGCTACACTGTGGTTAGATGCCTGAATCCTGGGATCTCAAGGTGATTGATCTATCTGAGGGAAGGTATTGAAAGTCTCCTGTGTGTGTCCCTTGTGTGAGGACAGGTGTTTTTTTCATGTGCCTGCTACGTGGGAGCAACTGCCTATCCAAAGGGAGAGGTACTTTGGGGCAGGTAGCGCTACCTGGGGAAACTGAAAGAGCTCTGGGGAAGGGACTTTGCCAGGACTGAACTGGGAAAGGGTATTTCCTCCAGGAGTGGAGTGTGGGACTGTGTTCTAGAAGAGACTGATCCAGTAGTGACAAAAACCCACAGGTTTCCAAAGCAGGGTTATTACTGTTTGCATGTTGATGCTATTTCATTTTCACTTCATTATATAAAGTTGATATTTGCTGAAAACTGTATGTGATTATTTCCTAGTGGAAATTCCCTTGAGGTGTGCTCCTCAGTGTCCACTAGGTGAAGGCACTGCTCTAAAATCCCAGTTCCCAGTACCTTTTATCTGCAAAGGGAACCAAATCTCCTGTATACAGCCCAAAATAAGTGAGTGTGCCAAGAAAGGGTTACATAACCCTCCCTATAACTCCTCCTATTGCTCCATATAACCCTCCCTATAACTCCTCCTCTTGCTCCATATAACCCTCCCTATAACTCCTCCTCTTGCTCCATATAACCCTCCCTATAACTCCTCCTATTGCTCCATATACCCCTCCCTATAACTCCTCCTATTGCTCCATATACTCCTCCCTATAACTCCTCCTCTTGCTCCATATAACCCTCCCTATAACTCCTCCTCTTGCTCCATATAACCCTCCCTATAACTCCTCCTCTTGCTCCACATACCCCTCCCTATAACTCCTCCTATTGCTCCATATACTCCTCCCTATAACTCCTCCTATTGCTCCATATACTCCTCCCTATAACTCCTCCTCTTGCTCCATATACTCCTCCCTATAACTCCTCCTCTTGCTCCATATAACCCTCCCTATAACTCCTCCTCTTGCTCCACATAACCCTCCCTATAACTCCTCCTATTGCTCCACATACCCCTCCCTATAACTCCTCCTATTGCTCCACATACCCCTCCCTATAACTCCTCCTATTGCTCCATATACTCCTCCCTATAACTCCTCCTCTTGCTCCATATATCCCTCCCTATAACTCCTCCTCTTGCTCCATATAACCCTCCCTATAACTCCTCCTATTGCTCCACATACCCCTCCCTATAACTCCTCCTATTGATCCATATACTCCTCCCTATAACTCCTCCTATTGCTCCATATACCCCTCCCTATAACTCCTCCTATTGCTCCATATAACCCTCCCTATAACTCCTCCTTTTGCTCCATATATCCCTCCCTATAACTCCTCCAATTGCTCCACATACTCCTCCCTATAACTCCTCCTATTGCTCCATATACCCCTCCCTATAACTCCTCCTATTGCTCCATATAATCCTCCCTATAACTCCTCCTATTGCTCCATATACTGCTCCCTATAACTCCTCCTATTGCTCCATATAGCCATCCCTAGAACTTCTCCTATTGCTCATTATCCTAAAACTGGGTTCCCGTTCTATTTAGGGTGGGGAAACTAAGATAACTTTAGGGTGGTAAACTATGATAGGTAATAATATGCCAGTGTTTTGTATTGTGAAGCAGACTCCCACGTTATTTTGGGTCCCTAATGCATACAAAGCACAATTCACATATTTCAAAAAGGGATTTTATTCATTGTATAAAATATTACATTGAAGAATGTCTAAAAAAATCCATTATTGCAAAGCGCAACTCTGACACTTAAATGCTAGTAATGATAATCCTAAAACTTTTCATGTCGTTCATGAATTCATAAGCCAAATTTTAAAAAAACCTCTGTACTTTTTTTTGGATATCCCTTCAAAAATAGCAGTGATTTATAATAAAAAAAAATCTGTTAAATAGATTTATAGATATAATTATATTTGCAATTTTTTTTAGCTTTGTTTAAAATATATTAGATTCTAGCACAATATATACGATTTGAGGTATATTTACAAGGGGTAGATCAAGCACACATCATAAAAAATAAAGCATAGAAATAAAAGAGGAATGATCTGGAAATGTTAGCATTTTAAAGGAGACATATCCTACCATTTAATCTAATTTAAAATTGCTGAGAGTTCTGTTCTTTGCACTTTTGCAATTTATACTAAATTCTTTTTGTAGATTTCATGATATTAGCACTTTTCACAGCAAGGCACAGGCAAAGCAGCAGAAGCTGAATTTGCTAAAGGAGGAAGCATCTCTTGCCATTTCCCTGCTCAGTTCCAATTTGTGGTAGGAGTGATTAAACTGAGCAGGGAAGCGCCAGGCGATGCTTCTTCCTTTAGTCAATTCAACTTTTTCTGTTTCTTCTGACCCTTACCTGGGCCAAACAGCAGGCGGTGCTTTAGTTTTACATATAAGATATTAGCAGTTTACTAAAGCAGGGAGAGAGGGTTTGGCCTGGCCAATTGCCCCCAGTGGTAGGTTTGATTTCTCCACAGTGTCCCAGCCCCATGAATCATAGGGCAGTGCATACTTATATACTCCAAGGACATCAAAGATTTGGAAGGCACAGGTATATAAAGCGGTGCAGTGCATCAAGTTTGGGTTAGGCCAGGCAGAGGAGGAATCTATGACATGTGCATCATTAATGTCCAGGCAAAACAATATGTGGCACTATGGTTACAAACTGCTAATATCATGACATTGTAGGGATTAATATTCTGGGCCAATTGAAAACAAACAAACAAAAAAAAAAAGTAGAAAAAATCCTTACTTATGCTACATAATTACCTTTTTTGAAGGCACTGGCAACATTTCAAATGAGGTTATGAAGTTCCTTATGGGTTGTTTTGCCCCTGGAGCAGTAATCCATAGCTACCAATCAGTACTTAGCCTTTACTGGGCAACGGCAGTTATAATAAAAATAATAATAAAAAAAAAATCTGGATTGGTTGCTAAGGGTTTGATATATATAACTTTCCCAGGCAGAACGACATAACCCAGAAGGGTTCGAGGTAATACATTGCTGAAAGCATATATATACTATCAATAGATTGGAGCAACCTTTTCCCTCAACTAACATTTGGCTCAATTTAAGGTGGCATTCTGTTAAAGGTAATATTCTAAGTATTATTTGGGTCCTTTAAATGGGCATCTGGACCTCATTATAGACATCCTGGCCTTCTTCCTCCTCCAGGTTCACAGATGCATCTTCAGAGTCCAGCTAGAGATGGAAGAAGATGGATATATAAGATACAGGCAAAGAGATTGTACACAAAGCCCTGTGGGCACAACCAGAGACTGCCCCCCAGTACACACTTTCCTTCTACCTCAGACCTCTCATACTTACACATTTGAGTTCCAGTTTATTGAAGATGAAGGGCATGAGGAACATGCGGACTGGCACCGTCAGGATCAGGATGAAGGGAAGTGCCAGGGAAGCTGGGGTAAACATCACAGCAAATAATACTGCCAGGCACAGGGTCTGAATCAGTGTGAAGATGTGCATGCGCCAGGTCTTAACCTGAGTGGGGAGTTAAACTTCATTATATATCAGATTAGGAACCAGTGACAGTTGTCCTGTCCCCACCCAACAAAACCTATTTATGGCTACCATTGTCATTGCCCACTTCCGTCATTATTATTACTTGCCACCTGCTTGTTTCTTCTATGTCTTCTATCTGTGATACCATACTAAATAATAGCACAGTGCCCAGAAACCAGAGTAAATAGGTGGTATCATCACTTGTGGATGGAGCTCACCAGTGCCTAGATCTACTGGACCCCTAAGGAAAGACTGGTGTTAGATACCAAAGCTATGTGTGGGTATAGGGTGAGATCAGGCTGGTGGTTTGTGTAGCTTCTTTTTATTTTTCATTCTGGAATCAGTGAGCTCCATCTATGTAAGGTTTTCCTCCGCCCTCTACTATTTACTTTTTTTTGCCTAGGTGGCCACCCCTCAATTGTGTCAGTAGTGTCTTGATCTGCCTTCTTGTGCACATAAGGGAGCCTGCATATGTGCATATCATCACTCACCCAACTCTTCTTCCCTCTCATTTCTCTTTAAAGGACAAGTCAACCCAAGATATAAGTTTTGTTTAATAAAAGAAAACATAATTCTAAGCAACTTTACAATACACATTCATTACAAATTTGTAATGGTTTTTGACTAATCTGTATATATATAACTGCTATTAGAAGTAGTGTTTGCCTTACCTTTTCTATTCTCTGCCCTGGTGGCTCTGGCATTTGAAACAACGTAACACAGGGCAACAGACTGACAGACCTGACTCGGTGGAGGAGACTGACCTTTGCTACGTTGTTTAAAACAACGGTTCTCACCCTGTGGGTCGGGACCCCTTTCACAGGGGTTGCCTAAGACCATCGGAAAACACATATTTGCGATGGTCTTTGGAATAATTTTATGGTTGGGGGTCACCACAGCATGAGCACTGTATTAAAGGGTCACGGCATTAGGAAGGTTGAGAACCACGGGTTTAAAAAGTAACAACCAGGAGTTCAGCATATTCTGCTTTCAATTGCAATTGCATTTACAAATTATTTTTAAAGCACTAAAAATTTTCAATAAATTCAAATAGGAAAGCTGCTTGGAATTATGTTTCCTTTTGTTAGGCAAAAATAATTTTTGAGGTTGACATGTCCTTTAACATAGTCATCAACCTCACTACCACTACAATCCTCATTCCATGAGAATCCCTAACTTTATAACCTGTATTGTGCATAATAATATGCCCAGTCACTGTCTCCTCGCCTCATGCACATGTCTTCTCACTGCCCATGCTTCTTCACTTCATTGCTTCCATCTCCATGATTTTGGATCTCACAAGTTATTTTTCCACTATGCACCAGCTCTCTGCCCACCCTCCCCTCATGCTTTGCAGTCTCACTTTCCTTCTCTTACCCTTGTGACAAATGGTACATTTGGGTGATACTTTGGTGGCTTTAGCATGAGTAAGATGCGATCGAACAACTGGATTCCATTTAGGGAGGTCACACCCATGTACAGGAAAATCCCAAATAGGACAGCCAAGGGAATGAGGGTGAGAATAGGTTCCATAAGGATGGACACACCTGCATAGGGAAGTACATGTACAATATCAGTTAGGTGATGTGCTGAGTGGCCTTCCTTACTAAAGACACATTTCTGTATGGGTTGGAACACTTTAGGGCAAGGGTACACAAATCTTCGTTGTTGAGGGTGACTAATCTCCCCGCAATGCCATCCCACCAGCTAGAATGTAAATCGCCGGTGGAATGGCATACGCGGCACCGTCATTTGCCTAAGTCGCCCGAAGTTTCCTTTCAAGGCCACTTCAGCGACTTTGGCAAATCGTGGCACGGCGTATGCCATCCCACTGACGATTTACATTCTAGCTGGTGGGATGGCATTGTGGGAAGATTAGTCGCCCGCGACAATGGACATTTGTCGCGGCGTGACTAATCTCCCCGAGTACCCCTGCCCTGAAGAGTAAATTCCAAGGATTATTTAAAACTACTTTAATGATGAAAAAATAGGGTTCCTGACGTGGTCTTCTCTGTATTTTTACATTTAAAGGGACATCTGTTTGCTTAGGACTAGCTGTACAGTCAGGCCTGGACAGGGTATCAAAATAGCCCTTGGCATTTCAAAAACACAGAGGTCCAAACAGCCCCCCACCAGCCCAATAAATAGTTACTGTCTATGACATCGTACAGAAGAACCTCAGAATCCACAGATTGCCAGTCCAGGCCTGTGCACAGTGAACAAACAGTTCTCCTAGCTGCAGGTAAACTAAAACTGGTATTGGTTACTTTAACCAGAGTGAGGCAGTATTTCTTGCATTAAAGGCTAAATAACATTGGGTGTGGAATCTGGACCCATCAGCACTAGGTAATCCTATTTGCCCTCTCTTCCCAATAATTACCTAGATACAGAGCTCTGATTCCCTATACCCTTTCTCCATGTTCCCCACTTTTTCATGGTCATTTAGGTGCTGAGTAGGCTTCTACACAACTGACTATTACAACTGAAAATTACCTTTGCTATCCAATAATACTTAAAGCAACTTGGTGGAAAAACACCCTCCTCTAGGGTCCAAAGCTTCATATTATACATTGGGATAACAACCCAAACCAAGCTGAAACCCTCTTCCAGCCTGACTATGGAAAAGAGCAACCGACTGTCCATGGGAAAGAGCTCTCTACTTGGGTAAGCACTGAAGATGTACTGAATTCCAGAGGAGAGTTGCTAACATGAAATTAGAATTACATTTATCATTTAACCAAACTATATCTGGCTACTATTTATAAGTAGCCAGATATAGACTTGAGACATTACATTCTCATGCATAGACATATAAACCAATCAATCTCTAAACTATTGGCAGCAAGTAATTGCACTTACCAACAAGGATGGCCACCAGAAAACCACTGATCCGCTGTTCGATAACCCGCTCTATCTGAGGTTTATCCCCTTTGCTGGTAATTGTGAGGGCATTAGCATGGGTTACAGTACGCACTGTGGTGGCACTAAGCCAGGGCATCCCAAAAAGTGCGCATACCCCTCCCATGCCCACAATCAAGAGGAGATCCAAATGGAAGCCAGAGCCCTTTATTGTTTTCCTTTCTGGCTTACTGACAATTAGCCTATGGAGGAGAAAAACCACATCTGGTTAATGCATGGCAAATAAAACCGGTGCATCTTGTCTAAATGCCAAAAGCCTGCTTGAGCCATACACTTCTGGCTAAAGGGGCCAACTTGTACCATGTTCTATATGCATATCAGAAACAAAAAAGACTGACTTGTATTTTTGATGTGAGGCATACGAATGAATATTAACACAAATATACCGACTTCCCCCTTATGTAATAATGCTAAATTGTACTTAATTTTACTAAGTCATATATCAAGTATTCTATAATTTTAAACTTTATGTAGACCTTATGTCTCCCTTAAATAAGTACAACTTTAAAATAAGTGAATGTAAAATTGATGAGTGCTAAGCACATTTTCCATTTACATTATTTTCATTTTTTCATTCCAAGATATTAAGCGATAAAGTACTGTCAATATAAATAAAACAGCACCACCAGCTGGTCAGTTCCCAACCATGGCTTCTAATGTTTTTCCTAACCAACAAAGCATCAGATCAGCCTTCTTTCTTTCTCCTGACAAGTTCCTTGACAACATCATGGTTGTAAACTGGCCAGCAGGTGGCGCTGTTGTGACACAATTCATTTATATTTACAGTATTTTATCCCTTAACTTAATATCTTGGAATTAAAAAAAATAATGAATGTAAATTGCAAATGTGCTTAGAATAGCACTCTCATCAATTTTACGCTTACTTATTCTAATGGTTTACTTATCCTAAAACATTTGAAGAGCCACCCTAGAAATAAATAAAAACAACTCCATCTCCTTACGTGGTTATTTGAGACTCCATGAAAATAAGGATAAAGACCAGCAGGGCGGGGACTACTGAGGCAAACATCATCCAGATAGGAAAGGGATTGTCAACTGTGTTGAATCCAAGGGGTGGGATAAACCAGGTACGGTTTTCAGGTCTGGAAACACTGAGACCCTTGGGAAGGCTGAGTTTCTGCAGAAATTATGAAACATTTATGAGAAGAAGCAGCAGTGGTGACCAGCTGTGACATTAAAAGGGCTAAAAGCAGGGCCGGATTTCTGTTTTGGGCGCCCCGTGGCCGCCCCTGTCGGTCGCCCCCTCCCCACCCATGCGCATGCACGAAAGCGCCCCCAGTGCGCATGCGCGAAAGCGCGGCCTCCAGTGCGCATGCGCAAAAGCGCGGCCCCCCCAGTGCGCATGCGCGAAAGCGCCCCCCCTCCCCCCGTGCGACCCCATCAGTGCGCATGCGTTCCTTAAAACGCCCATACGGAGCAGTGGGGAGAGGTCCCGACTGCTCCGTATGGGAGCCAAATTTAAATTTTTTTTGCGGCGGGGCGGCATGCCGCCCCTAAACTTCTGCCGCCCTAGGCCCGGGCCTTTGTGGCCTCTCCACAAATCCGGGCCTGGCTAAAAGGAACAGAAAGTGGTTGGAAGGTAGGGCACAAGAGAAAGGGTGGGGGAGGGGGGACGAGTCAAAGTAAAAAAGAATTCGCTTGAAAAGAATCCTTACCTGTGTGTAAGTGTCTTTAATAAAGTAATCAGCCACCACCATTAGTAAAATAGCAATGGGCACACCAAAATCTCCAACGATCCGACGCAGCTGTAAGAGACAGAGATGAGAACGTTCGCAGGAGAGAACATTGTAGCAATTTCCAGAAAGGTAATAACTATATTACAGTCCTCTATTCTAGCTAGTATATTGTATTGAGTGCTCTTGCTTCATTTGCACTAACTCTGTATACTGTATATAGTCAATGGTGGGTAATAAATTAAATAAAAGTTGCAGATTTGGTACTGGTCTAGTAACCCATTGTAACCCATCCTTTGGTAGCATTTACTGGTCAGCTGTCTGGAAACAAAAACCTGATTGGTTGCTAGAGGTTATTAGACCTTATGTCTGCCCTGCACAGAAATTGTGTCATCCCCATTAACAACCAATGAGATCTCACCTTCCCAGGAAAGAAGCCGCTGTTTTTGAACTGACGCAGGAAGAATGCAATTAAGAAAGCTCCGAACATCAACACTAGGGACAGCAGAGCTGTGTTGGGTTGAGGGGCCTTGGCGAGGTCAATCTCAGTTGTTTGATTGTAATGACCTTGTAGGGGATGTTTACTGAAGATCTGTAATAAAACACAATGGGCTCAATGTGGCAGGGCTAAATTTAAAGGCACTATACTCCAACAGATAAAATTGTCTCCTATTCATCTGTACAATAAAGTATGCGGATATAGTTTATTGCATGAACATTTCTTCCCTGCAGAAAAAAGTGGGTATGTTCCATATTACTTGTTTAGAACAAGGTTAATACAAAAACCATAATTATCCTACCTGTCGAACGAATGGATGTAGGGTGGAATGCATCTTTAACACAAATAATGTGTATTTATAGTGCAGTGTAAACAAAAGCTACAAAGTACTGTAGTTTTATAAACATTTAACCAGCTCTGTGGCACATACACCTTTCTTGAAGGCATGCCTTGTTCATGTTCTTTTTATTCCAGACACTAGAGAGGGGGTCTTCAACTCTTTTAAGAACATGTCTCTTCTCCACCTAGCCTTGACTAACCATGGTCTACTTGGGACAGGCCCCCTATATAGCCAGTACAGTAAAAGTAATGCTGGGTGTGGAGCCCTAAACCTTCAACTAGAGCAGAGGTTCCCAAAGGGTCCTTCTTAGGAGGGACTGGAGGCTTATCCTTGAGATCAGTTAGGGAGAGATTTGTGAACAATCTTTGTTGCCAAGATACACCTAAATTAAGGTTAAAGATTAATACACCTATATTTTCCTATATTTGTAACATCTTGAGCTAAGGAGGGCCTGACCAAAGGTTGGACCTCCAACTGGGGATTTGAATTCAAAAAGTCTAACAACCACTGAGCTAAAGGGAGTAGATAATTGAGTTTATTGTGGAAACATGCCCACCACAGCCTTAGCCCAAGTGACAGGTGCATGCAATGTGTATGGCTGCGTTGGATGTGTTTCCACAATAAACTAATACTTTCACATTGACCTTTCTGTGGGTTTCTGGGAGTGCTTACCTATTCAGAGCTCATGACAGTAAACAACTCTAAGGGCTATATACCAGGGCCAGTAACACCATAAAACGTAATTACTATATATAAATGTATTTGGTATATTATATGTCTGCCATGCATCTGCAAATAAAATATATCAACAGAATAAACCCCACTAGACCCCACTTCCAACAACAGAAATGCATGACTCCCAGTAGTTATTCGTTCTCTGCATAAATATAAGTGGACCCTGCTATTCTTATAAATACATTTAAGAGTAATAACACACCTATATATATGTAGGCACAGATGGGAAATGGCAATGACGTGTATGATGTCTTACGGATTATTCAAATTCTTGCTGGTGGGATGGTATTTTGGGGAGATAAGTCGCCCATGGTAGAGAAGACTAATGTCCCCATGTGCCACCAGCCTTAGCCCTTATACAGAGTATTCCTGCATGCTGTTATCTGACAGGTAAACAATATAACAGAAGTTTAAATGCTTCACCTTTTATTAAATCCTTGCACCACTCACTTGCTTGTCCATCAGATAAAAGCGGTGGGCAAATACTCTGTAAAAATGGTTGAACCGACTAAAGTCTGCTGGAAAGGAGCAACAACATTAGATGACCCTAAGGGTAATGCCCCAGAGAGGGTTGGCCTGCTTTTGTGTTTCCAGGCCGGCCCCCAGTCCTCTCCGCTGTGTCTGCCTGCAAGCGAGCGAATGCTATGCAGATCAATAGAGCAGTGTGCAGGAGCTGATCTGCTTCTCTCAGGCTGAAAAAAAAATGCCCGACTGAGAGCAGTGGAGCAAATACTCCATGGGGCCTTACCCTAAGCTGCATCTGCTATATTATAATAATATACAGTGAATCAGGGAACTTGAACAGTCTAAAGACTTTCTTGTCCTTTCCCTTTTCCTTTATCTCCACTCAGCTATATTTTTCTAGTTGAATCTAATTCATTTCTATTCAGATACTTACTGTCACCAGCTTAGCGAAGGTCTCGTAGATAAAAATAAGTGAGATTAAAAAGGAAAATATTTCCTGCGTGAATCTGGAGATAAACCGGACAAGGAAACTTCCCTCGAAGGCCACTACAATAATTACAATGAGGATCAGCCAGAATCCAATCCATACTCGGCCCACAATGTACTCAATTCCCTGGCTCTCGCAGAACTGAATTCAAAAAGAAAGCAAAGATGAATAAACATGCACAGTTGTCTTCCAAGCATTGCCCCTTTGTTTCTTCCTCTGGGAACCAAATTCTATATATATGATATCCACAACTTCTCTTTTCCCCACCATCATACCTTGTGTTTTTAATTTCCCATTTGGTTATCTATGCTGCAATTACTTAGTACAGACACTATTATTATGAAATGATTGATGTCCCTGTCCATTTATCCATAGCAACCACTTATCAATAAGCATTTATTGGTTGAATGTGTAAATGATAATAAAAGCAAACATATCATTGGTTGCTCTGGGTTACTAGATCAGAACAAGATGAGACCATTACTAAATTAGTCCAAATCACAAAATGTCTCCAGTATACAAAGAAAGCTTACATTATAAAAGGCCTCTTCAAAGACAAGCAGTGGTCCAGAGAATCCAAGGATGAGAAGGGGCTGAGCTCCAAAAATGCAGAACACAACACCTTGCACAGCCGTGGATACCAGCAGTTCTGATACACCCATCCATCTGTTCGTCTTCTCAGCTAAGCAAAGAATGGAGAAAGGGATGGTCAAAGATATGTTAGAAAGAGAGAATAAAAAGTTAAAAGTGAAGGAAGTACAGTGAATACTGGGGCTAAGTGTTCATAAAGACAATAGGGTGTTTGGAGAGACAAAGACAGTAAGTAAGCAAAAGGAAGGAAGGGCATACTCCGAATTAAGAAATATACCTTATAATGCTCTAAAAGGCAATGATTAGAATAAGCCAATGCACTAATAATCCTGCTCAAGTAATATCTAATTATATGGAGTGTCTAGACACTGGTGAAGTACAGCAAGCTGGCTCTTAGGATGCTCTTATTATTGTTATCCGGTATAATTAGGGTATCAATTTACTGAAATGAAATCACAGAACTCTGCAATGATAATGTGTAGTTATACAGGGAATATAGGCACATTGCACATTGTGGAGAAACACAGAAATCTCTCTGCCTGTTTCTCTAGTCTATATAAAGTATACACATGGATTATTTATGCCTAGGTGCTATAAAAATATAAATACATGTATATACCCTACTCATAAGTATATTTTTATTGAACTTTGGTACCTATGTGCCTTACAGCACTGGTAAGATTTAAAATTAGATTGGGTAAAAGGTATAATTTGTAATTTACACATTAACCCGCCAAATGTGATAGCCGGGGAGAGGGCGGCAAAGTAGATGAAGATGACAGCTGCCAAACACTGGGGGTTCAAGGCGTCCGTGATGTCACTCAGATACTTGGGATATCTCCGGCGTATGTCACGTGCAAGACCCCCAAATATCTTTCCAGTTCGACGCAAGGGGTCCTCGGGTGGTTCATCAGGGATTTCTGTTGTAGAGATGGAATAATGAGAAAAGGTAGATCTAGAAAGTCATACAATAGCACAAGCCCAGTTTGCTCTGGCTGGTAACCCACAGCATTCAATCAGAAGTTAGCTTGCACTCATCTAGTGCAATCTGAGTAGTAAAAGCAAAAATTGGATTGGTTGCCTATGGTTAAACTTTTGTAATTCTCACACTTTCCCTCTGCAATCCTAGACAGATCTATAATGGCAAAGTGAACAAATGTAGGAAGGGTTATTTTTAATGAAGTGGGTAGGCATTAAGAAGGGCTGAGAGGAAAATAGAGACTGAAAAGTAACTTAGGATGCATGGTGGGAAGAAAAATGACAAAAACAGATATAAATACAACAGTTTACTGATTAAGAGAAAAAGAATGTGAGTGTAAAGAGTGCCTATGAAAAAAAGTAATGAGAATAAAATATGGGAGGGAGCAGATACATTGTGGTGAATGCTAAGAGGAAGCCATAGATATGTAAACATCTCCTCTGCCCAGTACCTGGTTTGATTCTCCCAAGCTCTTTTTCCACCTGGTATCTCTTTCTGAGCAGGTTCTTTTGCACAGGTACCAGGTCCTTCAGAAGTTGCCCATCAGGAGAGTCACAGGGGGGTAGAACTATACTGTATTCCAAGAAATCCTCCAGAGACTTAATGAGGTCCTGACGCCCTTCAGCAAGATACATTTCATTGCGGAACACCTAGGGAAACACAGGAACCGGTTTATGGCACAATAGGAAGAGTTCTTGGGAAGGTTAAATTGAGCAATAGAAAAAGTTAAATTATTTTAATTCATTTTAGTTTTATCAATTCAAAGTATTATATGGAGCAAAAGGAGACATTTTTGGAAGGGGTTATAAGAAGAAATATGAGGAGGAGTATTTAAACAGTACTAAAAATGTAGGGAAGGTTATGTAGAGCAGTTGGAGAAAGTAAAAGAATCAATACGAAGAAACCATGACAGCATAATTTGGAGCCAATACTAATTTGTAAGAGATGGACAGTAACAGTCTTTCTTGTATGGAGCAAAAGAAATACTTTTGTCTGTGGATACATCACAAGTCACATTAAGAGTTCATTGCTTACCCTCTCAGCCATCATACTGGACACTGCCCTTCCTACTTCATGGTAGCTGATATTTGAGTTGTCAGGGCCCAGTAGGACAAACAGAAACCTAATGGGTAGAGGAACCTCCAGGACAGTGTCTAAGTAAACTGCTTCTTTTAGGCGCACAAAGGCAAGAGTTGGTTGTTCCAAGAAAGAGACACATCCTACAGGAGAGGGAAAGAGAAGCATTGTGGAGACAAATGAGAGAAAGAAATGAAAAAAAAATTGCAAGAAGGAAGGAATGCAATATTGGCATTATAGGGTACTAGACCAGGGTGCATCTGGACTAAGAGTCAAAATAGGCTCTGTCATTTCAATTTTAGAGGCCACAAACTGTTATAACATATAATATCCTATAAATACACCCCTCCCTCAAACTCCTATGTACTCTCTTGCTTATTTGTCATTTCACAAATAGGATATAAACCTACAGTATACCGTAAAGGATGTTTACTTACCCACCAGAACAATGGAGGCTTCTGCATTTTCTGGCACACGTTCAGCCAGCGGACTTTTCTTCTGTTCCTGTTGGGCATTTAGACAGCCCCAAAAAAGAAAAATAACACCATGAAAAGGAACAAAGACCATTCAGTAATATGCAGTCACAAAAAGGACAAAAAAGAAGCCTATTACTTTAGACCAGTGCTGTCCAACTTCTGCGGTGCCGAGGGACGGAATTTCTCGCGCATACATGGTGGAGGGCCGCTAATGGAAGCCACTCCCCCTTTTAAACCACACCCACTTCAAACCACACCCATTTTATCAGTACATAATTACACACCTTAGGGAGCATTTACTGGCTATTTCCAACTGCTAACAAACTCCCAGAAGAAACCCCTGCCAGGTTCCCCTCCCACAGGCAGCATAAGGTGGCACTCTGCCTGCCCTACGCTCCCTGTGTGTGCCATACTCTGACTGCCCCATGATGCCTGTGTCTGCCATATGCTGCCTGTGTGTGCCATACTCTGCCCTACCCTGCCTGTGTGTTCAATACCCTCCCTGTCCTATGCTGCCTGTTTGTGCCATACCCTCCCTGCCCCATGCTGCCTATGTGCCATACTCTGCCTACCCTATGCTGCCTACACACAGGCCTGAGGTGTGAACAGTTGAACAATATGGGTGATTACAGCCTGAGCCTGAGGTGTGAACACTGCAGGGGGGTAAACAATGCAGAGATTAAAAGGTGTGAACAGTACAGGGGATTACATATTTAAACAATACAGCCTGATTACAGCCTGAATCTGAGGTGAGAACCATGCAGGGGGCCAGTTAATCTCAGTACTGATACCATTTAAAGCTTATACAAGGGTAAGCCATCAAAGCAGCCAGACAGGTGGGGGGCCACACATGCAGCCCGCGGGCCGCCAGTTGGACAGCACTGCTTTAGACCACTAGGTCTCCAGTCCAGCGCTGATCAGTACCAAACCAACAACACCCACTTCTGGTTTCCATGTCATTTGTTTAAGGACCAATCTTATGGCAGCACACCTCTACCTCTATTAAAAAGCCTTTTCAACAAAACAACATAGCAAATGGAAGTCAGATGCTGCAGCGGCTTGCATAGGTATTGGTATGAAACAATTCTATCCAAACATGCAATAAGAAATGTATTTTTGAGGTGGAATAGAATAATTCCAAAAATGTTTCCTCACCTGTTCAGGCATAGTTTTCATCTCCAATGAATGTAGCAGAGGTTGCCCACTTTCTGGGTCCCCCACTTTTATAATTTCTTCATCAGGACGGCTACAAAAATGTAAAGATAAAGATTTGCATGAACATTTTTTGAAAGAGTCACCATGCTATCATTTTAATGAGTATCCATAAGAACTTTTATTCATGGATGGTGTTCTGACATCAGTTTGGGTCATCCCCATGGTTTGGACTACTCAGTCAAGATGACTTGAAATTCCTCACTACTTAAGGCTGACATATCCCCCAGTTTTAATACACACAGGTGATCTTGTGATGTAATTCAGACAATTAATTACATATACCTTACCTGTGTTGTAGAAGAAGGGCTCTTAGGACCTCATCTCTGTTTTGGGGCTTTAGACGGTCTTCATAAATCATCTGGTCAATGACTTGGCTGGATATACCAGGAAGTGTCTTCTCAGCAAGATCCAGAAGCACCGTTCCTGCAGAGCAAAATTAATAATTAATTTAGTCTAGTAGTATATTAAGGTCATGAAGAGATGACCCAAGAAGAACATTGATCCCTCACCTTTCTGGAATGCACGATGTACCTCCAAAAGACTGTGAAAGGTGAGATAGGAGATCTGAGGTTTACCCCATTGCCTAATATCATCCTGGTAATCCTCCTCCACCTTCAACCAACGAGCAGCCTCTACCCAACGCATCTCATTGTGGGCATCCATTGTCAACTCATGCAGCTCTATGTAGACCTGTAATATGACAAAAGGGCAACAGAAGATAATATTTAGAAACAGAAGTGGGTAAAGAGTCAAGGGTAGTGATAAATAAATTAATAATAATAGTACAATAATAATATCCCTAGAAGGCAGACCAGTAATGCCATGTGCTTGGTAATCCCAAAGTAACCAAGATTGTGAATAAAAAAGTGCTTGTGCTTTAAAATCTGCAACATGTCTTAATCAGGCCATGAGGAAGGCACTTAACACAGTGGTGAAACGTTGACACAATAAATTCTTTTCAGGAGCACCCTAGGCATTACAATATAATGTACATTGCAGGCAAAAGACAAAGTCTAGTAGGACTAGAAGAAAATTGTAATGGATCCAGTGGTTTAATTAGAGATCCATGGACCACACTGCAAGATTTGTCATTTGCTCCCCACTTTGGGCCCTAAAACTCTCAGACCCACAGTTGTTTAAACCTTATCCCTCTATGCAGACATATCCTACAATCAAAAAAAAGGATCATGCATTTTCCTTTAGTACCATAATTTTAATGACAATAAACACAGAATTTATTATGCTCATATGGCCGCCTCCATTCCCTGGGCCCTGGTGCAGCTGCCACCTCTATAACCCGGTGGGTGCACTACTGTATGTATAACATTTTAAGGGTTTTGGTATTATTCCTAATCTTCATTAATGATTTATTAATCTTCACATCAAATTGCTCCATTTTAGCAATGGATGCCGATAAGTATATAGGAGCTCCAGTGTTGCATCTGCAACTTGGATCCCAGGCTAAATACAAAGCCACATGCTACATGGTTGACCAGTAATCTCCTAGTTTACACAGATTATCTGGTTGTAGTGCAGTTTTACCTACTCTACTGGTTTGCCTTTCTCTTGTCACTCACTCTTGTATCAAGCTTTGCCTTCCTGGGATAGCGGTTTGAAGTTGCAGCCTGCCCCATAATAGGCTAAAGCCAAGCTGCAAATGTTAATTCCCCCAAGCCAACATAAGGATCTGCTGGAGCTCAGGTCCTGTCTGCAGAGTTACAGGAGAAAGTACATCTATTTCTACTTCTAGAAGGATGGTCTTTGTGACAGCCAAGAAATGCAACATTCCAGTAACAGGAGGGGGGAACATAATCCCCACCCCTCCAAGGTGGTAAAGCAAGTTTGGCTGCCACCCTATATCATGACCTGGGGTCAGAGCTACAAAAAGTTGAATTTTGTGTAGCCTTTAGGCGAAGCCTTGCTACTCCATCTTATTTAGCACTCATGAGCCTCAGTATATCACCATGCTCACCAGCTGAGAAATAGCTCTCCCACACATGCCTCTAGGATCTCATGCTACTCGATTCAGATGAGGATTAAGCAACTGGCAGGAAAACACTGGAGGTGCTGAAACTCCTTCAAACACAAAGTCAGAGTATATGATGTGTGGTAACCCATTCTAATCTCATAGCATTAGTGACCTAGGATGAATCTCATTGCAGTGTGCAGGAAACCTCAAACAGGACAATCTGCAAACATAGATCATGGACTATAGAGAAGATGGAGGGATTAATCTTCTGTTGGTGCCAAACTACATGGAAATCTATACAACACACAGTGAGTCATATTACACCGCACTGATTGTCTCAATGTGGAGAGACAAGTGTTCCAAGTTGTCCAACCCTGTTCTTTAGCACTAGATCCAATCAGGCTCCAGGAGAACTTCTGGTGGGCCTAAGAGTATATTGTTTCTTTTTTTTTTACTCTTTTAATCTTGTACCAATTCTGTTTCATTTTATGGCAATGCAAGTGATTATTGATTCCCCAATGTCTTGTGGCTCTGTATCAACAGAAGGGTACTTTGAGCAATGGAAAAATGGATTAGTACCTATTGTTATTGCATATAGTATGGTGTCCTCTCCACCAGGCAGATTAAGAATTCAAAAATAGGTTGCAGTACTGTGAAATATATAATAATGCTTCCAGAGAAGATAAAAAAGCAATATATTGCCCACCAAGGTTCAATCAGGCTTCAAATCAAGGCTGAATTAGGAGTCTCACTGGGAACAAGCTTTTTAATGATATTCTGACTCAACCTGTTATTCAGTTGTGAAACCTAAAGAATGTGATAATGTCTCCCAATTTTTTTTTTTTTTTTTACTGCAAAGTCATGGCAGGGCACAGATGAAAGTTAATAACAGCAATTTGTAGAGTTTAACCCAGACATACATTTATATCCTCCAGCTCTTTACAATATGTAGGTATTGTGCAGCATGTGCTAAACCTTTCTGCCGCCACGGAGAAAGGGATATCGTTGGTCTGGTTATCCTGCTATGCTTGTGCTACACGTGAGAGCAGCTCAGAACTACATATATTGGTATTTTTCAGATAAATGCCCTGGTAAAGGGGATATTGAAATGAATCCTCCTGTTGAGGAAATGTAGAGGTTTCAGCATAGCCCGGCACAGTGCATTCCCTAAAAATTATATTTTTATTAGAACAGTATTGTCTACATCATACTAAAGTTTAACCTGTTCTTTAAGTATTTGCTTGGACACACCCACTGCCCTAACGAATAGTTATGTGTGGGCCATAAGAGCGGAGTAGGTGCAAGTATATAAAGAAGGAGGGCTCACAGATTTGAGCAGGGTTTGGATTAGACAATGGTCGATTAAGGTGACTTTATGTCAACCCGCACATCCCTTCTGCCCAACACACCAAACATTTATGATTGCAGTTACTGTGCACAGTAAAATAGTTGAGAGTGCTATTCTAAGCACTTTTGCAATTTACATCATTATTTTACAAGGAGAACAAGTACTGTTAATATGAAATAATTTTTGTTACAACAGTGCCACCTGCTGGTCAGTTTTCAACTGTTACCCAGCGGAGGAACTTGTCAGAAGAAAGAAAGAGGCCTGCTCTAATGATCTTCAGGTTAGGAAAACATTAGAAACCTCACAATTGCAGGAAATGTTTTTACATCCATTTATATTAAATGTTTAATTATCCTTTAATAATGTCATAGTAAGAGTTAAACTGGCAAAAATGTAGCTTTCAGACCATTGTGAATTTGTTGTTTGGTGATTTTTTGCTGTAAATGAACATTTCCAATTGAACTACAAATTCATCCTTATGACACTTTTGAGAATTCAGTGCAGCCTATTAAAAAAATGATAATTATGATAACGATCCTTGAAGGATTAGGGAATTGAGGTAATGATGCAGTTCAGCAAGATCTGAGGAGGCATCTGCTCGCCTTCTCTTCTGCTAAAAGTTTAGGATTTCTATGCACACCACCTAGCACTGCATTGGTATAATCTTTTGTGTGGTGGCAGAAACACTCTCTGCAGTTATGATTTTAATATCAATAATCACTGTTATCCCAGTATTTTATCAGGTATTAAAGGTAACTTCCATTACTGATAGATTCTCCACAGCAGGAGGGTTGCCAATTCCACTAATCCTACCTGCAGGGCATGGTTTCAGCATATCCACAGCAGCAGGGGCAGATCAATTGGTAGTACAACTGAATGTGTCAGATTTGCTCACTGATCCACCTGTCCTTCCATAACATAAACCCTTTAATTGCCAACAAAGTGTGGAACTCATGTCACATGACCTACAAGTAAAACCATTAATATCCAGAGTTTATTTATTCCATGTTTGTGGAATCACACCTCCAGCTACACTTATGGGCATATTAATTAACTGCACCATGCAACATACCCGGTGATGTTGCCCACAGTAAACAATGAACAATTAGATTTGAACAGTCACCTACAAGTTAGAAAGCAAAGGCAAAGATCTGATTGGTTGGTATGGGCAACATCAGCGGTGATGTTTGTTTCCAGTGTTAATAAATACTCCCCTTATTGTGGGCTTGTGAGGAGTATGCATGGTGCAGAAACTTGGAGTAAAACACTGCTTTTTATGTATTAGATGCCAAGAGACTTTGGTCTCCAAAGGGCAGAAAATGACTTTGCAGCAGCTGGATAGGGATTTTAGTTGTTGGGGGGTGGGCAAGGATTAGCTTATACCTTAACACCTGCTCCCACCTGTCTCCTCTAATACCAGACATATATTGAATCTACAGCCATAATGGCAATTCAGCCAGATTCCCACATTTCTGAGCAGCCATGCACTTAGATAAATAGGTATGAACTGATAACCAGGCATGCAGGGCATGGCTTTAATTTGTGTCTGGGTTTAAAGGGGGTGAGGTGGCAACTCTTTTTTTTACCTTCTTGGGGGGCTGTGTGATGAAAGATGCAGTATAAGAGAGGGCCTGAATAGGTGTTGTTCACCTTTGAATTAACTTTTTGTATGCTGTAGAGCAGTGGTCCTCAACCAGTGGCTCAGGATTAACATGTTGCTCACCAACCCATTGGTTCTTGCTCCCGGTGGCTTCAAAGCAGGTGCTTATTTTTGAATTCCTGGCTTGGAGGCACCTTTTGGTTGCATTAAACCAAGTGTACTGCCAAACAGAGCTTCCTGTAGGTTGCCAGTCCACATAGGGGCTATAAAATAACCATTCTATAACATACTAATTAGGGCCATTTCTGATAAATGTACCGCTCTGCGGAATATGTTGGCGCTTTATAAATAAATGTTAATAATAATAATAAATGCTGATAAGTTGCTAGGTTGCACAGATAATTGCAGCCCTTTTCACATGATTTGGTAACATTATACTATGCTGATAGCAGCCATTCAGCATTTAGCTGGTCAATGAAAGTAAGGAATTAAAGGAAAATTTTAATTGGCTTCTATGGATTCTATAAACTCACCCCTTTACAGCCTGGTGCATATTAAAACCAAATTCTGTTTATCTAAGGGCTATGCCATACAAGTGTAGCTAACTACCTGTAGCAGGCTGAAATAGTTCTTACTGTTTCCTATGGCCCAAACTACAAAGCCTACAACTGCAGCAGCTCTGTTATCATAGGAATAATGGAATCTAGTTATAATCTGCTACTAGTAGTAGGCTGCCAGCTGGAAAGGGTTAAAGGGAAAGGCCAATGAATGAGCAGAGTGACCCAAGGGCAGTGTTAATTGGGTAATTTAAGATAAGAGAAGGAAAATATATACAAACTATAAAACTATATGGAGTGTTTATTGGAAGTTGTAAAGATAACACTAAGGACATTCTTGCTCCCCACAGAACAGAAGCCAGATGGGTCTGGTTTTTAACTGCAGGTTAAGGGATGAGTGACAATATATGGAAATGTTTTATCTACAAACACAGCCTGCCGTATGTACACACGTCCTGCAGGGAAAGAGGGGGTGCAGAAAGGAGGTAAAAGGGGGAGGGTAAAAAAGAAGAGTAAAGAGGAGAGGCATATTTGGCATATTTCACAAGTTCATTCATCATTTCATTTCACTTTATCCCAACCCCATTCTAGTTAAAATTGATGCTAGAAAATGTGGTCAGTAATATGTAATATCAGTGACTGGAAGGAGAAGACTATATCAGCAACAACTAGAAATTCATAATTACACACTTTTCTGTTTGGTTACTATGGGTTACTAGACTGCGAGTAACCACATTAGCCCCTTGGTGTTTTCTCAGGGTCTCACCTCGTCTGTTCTGTGTCTAGGTGGGATAAAGGCTGGAGCCAAAGGAGGGAAATCTGGTGCAGACGCCTCTTCTTCTTCTTCAAATGGCTCTGTGGAGAGAGACAGTACATTAACAGATACATTTTAGTCACCAGAAATAATTATAGAACAATAAAGGAGAATATTGGTTAGATGTGATCCACCCATATTCAAATATTTCTGGGCTAGCATGGGTAAAATGTAGAATGTTAGAGATAGAGAATCTCTGTTCTCTATCTCCCTCACTGGGGATTTGGATAACATCTAGACAGCTGAGGATGCTGGGAATGGTAGTTTAAAATAGCCAGAGGGCAATTTCCTTACCTTGCCTTGGAGCAGTGTAAGGTCTGACCTTCAGCCATGGCCCAGAGATTGTGAAATGGTACAGATATAAAATGTATCAGCCATTTAATCATAGTTTCAACAAAATGTATTCACCCCAAATCTCACCTTATGTGACCTTCAAGCTGGGCTTTTAGGTGTATCTTGGTGAGCAAATGGCTATTCTTCCCATCATTCTCATTCATCACCTTAACTGGCCTTCAGCCTGAGCCCCACCACCACCACTGCCTTAAGCACCTCAGTAGTGCCAGACCCACAATTAAGGGACTTACTCTTAGGGTTTTTACTGCTTTAGGTTTTATGTGGAATGCATGACTTATATAAATACACCAAACAGTGTTACCATATACACAATAATATTCAGCAGTATTTTTTTTAAGTTATAAAAAGCTGATTTAATCACTAGTATATCTACAGTATAGATCAGTAAGGTGATTTCAGTATAAATTAGGAATACTTTGCAATGTCCCTTAGTTCAGAACTGTCCAGATTACTTAGCAACGGAAATTTGGAAGCTGTAGTTCAGTACAAGTGTTCCCATATAAACGTATGATAACCTTATATATAAAACATGAAGCATTCTCTCGCTAAGTTAACAATTATTCACCCCAATCAGAGATTTAGATTAAACATTTTAGTGAAGAATAAAGTAGGAGCAACTTCACACCTATTACAAACCAATGCATAAAAATCCCATAAATGCAATTGTATGAGAGACAGGTAACCACCACCCACCAGTATTCATCAATGTGATGATTGCTTTCTCCTTAATATGCTTTAAGGTAAGTCCAATGGGAACTATAATGCCATAAAGACCAGCTGTCTTCTTGTATCTTGACTTGGTTAAGAATGTCTTCAGAAGATGACATTAAGGCTGAATCAGTAGGGGGTCCTGCATTTTCACTATAAATTACATTTATTTTTAAATAGTGTTGTCCACTCTGTCCTGTGATCCAAACATTCTAAGGAACTAACTTCCAAGGGATTACATTCAGGTTAGAGCATACTGTCAAATGCATGGATAAGCCTTAAAACAGTGGTCCCCAACCAGTGACTCATGAGCAACGTGTTGCTCACCAATTGCTTGAATGTTGCTCCCTGTGGCCTCAAAGCAGATGCTTATTTTTAAAGTTTTGGATTGGAGGCAATTTTATAGAATTGTTGTATAAAAACCAGTTGCACTGACAAACAGAACCTCTTGTAGGCTACCAGTCCATATAGGGGCTACCAAATAGCCAATCATAGCCCTTATTTGGCACCCTAGGAACTTTTTTATGCTTGTGTTGCTCCCCAACTCTGTTTACATTTAAATTTGGCTCACAGGTAAAAAAAAGTTGGAAACCCCTTGACTTGAAACTTGCACTGTGACATTATGAGACAGAATGTATGACATGGTTCAAAATGACCTCTGCAAAAAGTATTTGTTGAATAGGGGGTTTAGTGTACTCAGAGGGCAATGTAGAAATATAGATTTATAGTTTGGGACCACATGAAATATACTTCTCTCACCAAAATTCCTATTCCAAATTCCTTCTCTTTTGGGGTGTAGAAACTATGATGTGGTGTTATCTATGGATGATTTCTCCATGAAGATTCCTATAGATTTCTCCATGAAGATTCCCCAAATGCCCAAAGCATAAAATAGTGTGCAAAAGAAATAGGGGATTTTCCCAGTTCTGCTAGAGAAGGGGTACCCAACTTGGTTTACCCGTGAGCTACATTCAATTGGAAAAAGTGTTGGGGAGCAACACCAGCATGGAAAATGTTCTGGGGGTGCCAAAAAAGAGCCATAATTCCCTATTTAGTAGCCCAATGTGGACTGGCAGTCTACAGAAGGATCTGTTTGGCAGTAAACACTGTAATAGCATAGAGGGGGAAGCAGCAAATATCTACCCATGCAGGTAAATTGACAATCACTCTTTAAAGAAGCAGCAGGTACATAAGACTTCCTAAGAGTAGAGATAGTAGTAACAGCTAATGAGCTGCCATACCCAGAAACACGCAAGAACACCCAGCTCTCACCTCTCGTCCTTGTAAGGGGATCGGAAAAGGCAGGGTGTCCCAATTTTTAGCCCTTTATTAAATGACACATCACCAGCACTGACCAATCATTTTCTGTCCCTGAGTTGTCCCCATAACTAAGTCACCATGTCACCAATTCCCTCTCTGTTTACACTAAATTATGGAGCACTTTATCCTTGCTGACTGTAAACACATAAACTAAAGTGGAGGTTTTGTGATTCTCCTTAACCCTTTGGGTCAGGATGGGATCCCTGTTGAGCCATAACTCACAAGCAATGCCTGGTTGTGGGGGCTGCAGGCCAATAAACATTTCCATATAGTTATTATTATATTTATGGAAGGGCAGATATATCACACAAGTCTGCATTTTAGCACATGAGGCTCTGGCAAATATAAGTGGCTTGCACAAGTCAGTGGCTGAATTGAAGCAGGTTAGAAGAACTTAGAGCACTAGTACTAATATTACTGAATGGAAAAACTAAACATAGTAGGCCTTGGTCTTAATCTGCCCTGGGCACTACCAATTACTCCACCCAATTTTCCTCTAAATCTAAATAACTGGTATGCCAAAGTTGTAGCCTTGGCTATAATAGGCAAAAGAGCCTAACTACAGCAAAATTAATGGGGGAATGCTTATGGGTTTGGGGGGGGGTGGTCATCTGAGCCCCTATATGGCCGGCCTAGTTGTGATGGGGCAAATAGTACTATTTAACCTATGGTTCCTTTGCTGTTGTAATATTACAACTCTCCACACCCTCTGATGGCTCTTGGTAGCTCAGGGGCTACAGGCTAGCCAACACTGACATGTGTGTTATTGTAGCTTTCCTGCTCTCCGTTTAACATCTTGTTCTGCTAAGCCTGCTTCCCCCCCCCCCCACACTTTCCTTACTGTACCTACAATTGCTGCAGAATGCCACTATATGTGAAGCACCTCTCACCTTTTCTCCCCCCCCCCCCGCCCCGCAAAGAAGGGCCTGCAACCAATTAGCAGTAACATTTATATGCCTTAACAATTTACAATACCAAGTGCATCTGATTGGTTGCTGTATATTTTTAGGAGGGTCAAACTTCTGCCCAGTTTATACACTGCTCACTAATAGGTACTGTAATAAAGGGTACAAAGGTTTTATAAGGTATAGTAACCCACTGCAAGCATTCAGATGACAACTGACCACCATATACTAACTGCTGATTGGTTGTAATGGATTACATGACCTGGTGCACACTTTGCACCTTATATTACATACATTGCTATTTTATTAAAACAGAAAGCAGGGCCCAGTGTGCTACAGTATGGCTGTTAGGCAGCTGTATCATTGTAATACTTTTGCTCACCCCTATACTCACACCTTCGGAATGCGCTGGCTCTCTCCACCCGCCAAGCCAGAGCTAAATCTCTCGAAGTGAAGGAGGCATTTTGTCATTCCTTTAAGCCCATGGATATAAAAAAAGCACTTGGGAGCACTCTGTCTGTGTGCATACTTACCTTATCATCCCCCATTGTAGGCTTTCCCTAACCTGCTCAGTGTTTACTCATAACAGAACAGAATTTTCAGCCACTCATAAAGGAGGAGAATACAAGGGATCAATGAAAGATTATTGGAATAAAAATCTTTTTTTTGAAAGGGAAGCAGCAACTTTGCCTTCTTTGACCTGGCTGTTGGGGGATGCTGGAATTTGCCAAAGAAACACAGGTTGGAGATATTTGTTGGAAATTAGTATTTATTCTAAAAGAGAGGTTTATGTTGCCTTAAAGTTATGGACTATTTGAAATTGAAATGTAAAAATGGGGGTGTGCAACAAAGATGCCTCGGCTCCATACTGTGGGGCCCTCAATGGCAGCAGTAAAACTGCACTGTGCCCCAGAGAGGGGGTCACCTGGCTATTATTTTATTGGACTGACCTTTAAAAAGGATTCTTGATGCCAATGTAATTGTTGATAAATAAGCATAAAAGAGATAGGAAGCCCGGGCACTTACCCCAAGATTTCCTCTGGGAAGGGGCTGCTACTGGGCAATAGGTGTGTGTAGGTATATAATGAGACAAGATGGTGTCAGAGGAATGGATTATAAGTGTGGGGTGGTGTGTTTAGTAAGGCAATGTGGTGTCAAGGAAAGCAACTGAAATTGTATTGTATTGTATTGAAATTGTATTGTATGTATATTAAAGGTGGCCATACACTTTGGATCTGCCTGTTTAGCAAGGTTGGTGAGATCAATGCCTGATTGGGCCACCTACACACAGGCCAACTTGAACTGATGCAGTCATTGATCCAGGCGCCAAAAACTGGATTTTACTGTGAGCCTACTTAAGCCCATCGTGTAAGGCAGGGGTCCCCAACCTTTTTATACCTGTGAGCCACATTTAAATGTAAAAAGAGTTAGAGAGCATGAAAAAAGTTCCGGGGTGCCAAATAAGGACAGTGAATAGCTATTTAATAGCCCCTATGTGGACTGGCAGCCTACAGTATTCTGTTTGGCAGTACTCATGTTTTTTATGTTACCAAAACATTCCTTCAAAGCAGGAATTAAAAAATAAGCACCTGCCACTGAGCACAACATCCATGGGGCTAGTGAGCAACATATTGCTCACAAGCCACTGGTTGGGGATCACTGGTGTAAGGGCTACATGAATGCACCAATGTGGCCCCATACACAGGGCAATAAGCTGTCAACTCAACCTGAAGGGGCCAAGCCGGCAGCCTTTATCAGCACATGTATGCCCATTTTTAGAGAAGCTGGTGTCAGAGGAAGAGAATACATTGCTCACACAGCGGTTGCTCTGTCAGATTACAAAGAAAGTGCTGTGTGTGTGTAATGCACACTGGGATCTTCAGGCTGCTCCCTGTCCCTTGGTTTATCTGGTGTTAACAGCCTCAAGCTGCCAAAAGGGAGGCAACAAAGAGCAGAGAACTGGTGCCCCAGGCCTCCTGATATCATTATCTATAGGAGGGCAAAGTGGCCCTTTCATTGACTTGTAGTCATTTAGCTACTGAAGCCACACTGGTTGGAGTACTTTGGCTCCTAACCAATGAAGGCAGCCCTGCATAAAAGCCCTGTACTATTGTTATTCTTATAATAAAGGTCAGGAATTAGATGGATCCCTACCATATCAACTCAGAATGGCAATATACAAGCCTACTGCCAATGACTGCCCCCAATAACATAATCAGAACCTTTATGCAACATGGAAACAGCCACATGGGCCACCTACTTTGCTTTACACGATATTGTCCACCCTGCCTTTTATCTTTCATTCGCCTCCTCCTGTTCAGATTATATGATCCCCGAATCTCCCAAAATGCAGATTGTCTGAAAAACAGACACGCAGGAGGAGGAAAACGAGGAAAAATGATCCTTTTCATCCATCCCACCCTCACATTACATTTATGCTAAACCTTCCATGCAGATTAATATGTTTAAGAATGCCTAATGATTTGAATGTAACATGCCAAAAACAGGCACATGGCAAAGGGCCATTTTTTGCACCCTCAGATGCAGGTCTTTGTGCTCCAGAATGTGCCTTCCCCAAGAATATAATGCTGTGTGTGTTTAACATCAATGAATTCATGGGTTACAGGCTGGGGGTGATATGTGGGCATTCCTTTGGACAAAGCTAGGGAACCCCAATGAGCACAAGGTTCTACTTAGCCCTGTACTTACCACCTGCTTATGGCAAGGCTGCCTTGCACTCAGCTGCTCATCATGCTAATCCAGTGCAAGGTGTAAAAACCATTGCGCCAGATGCAGCAGGTAAGTGCATGGGCCTTAAAGGTTGCAATTTCATGCAATGTATATGCAATGCTATCTTTTTACCCCTTTATGAAAGAAAAAAATATACATGTGATTTTTTGTTGTTTTTCTCATAAAAAGATATACATTAATGTTAATAAACTTATCATACCTTGGGGAACCATCTGAAACAGCATGTGCTGGGTTCCATTAGGCCATGGAACAACTTTTGCTTTACTCGAGTCATTCACTCCTTCTGGAGAAATACGGCTCAGAATTTGTTCAGAAATCAAGGCAAAGGTAAATTGCATTCCCAAGCCTTGTAGAAAAACAGCACATGCCGTTACAAATATCTTACATTCTGGCATGTAAAGGGGTCAATTATCACACAGACGTTTGCATGTTAGACTAACAATTACCACAAGCATGCAGTCTGAATGTTTGCTAATGTGCACCAGTATAGCACTTGCACATTCTGCTTTATAAAAAGAGTGATCGGCCCCGCATCTGAATGCAACTGATTATCTTGTACTGATCGCTGGAAGAGCAAGTTTCACTGCCCAGTCTTGTTTAACCACTTTGTACCTGAAGAGGCATCGTAACTCAGATCTCTACCTTTAAATTGGAGCTATGAACTTAGGTAGGGAAGCCAATATCTATTTATGATGTATGGAGGAATGCTCTATTACCTACTAGAAGAAAGACCATTGGGCAATAGCCTCTATAAAATGAAGGGATCTTCCCATACTGTAGATCCTAAGTCAAATGAAGGTATTTCTTTGGGTTCCTGGCTCATAGGATAATACATGCACTGAAAGTTTTCTCTTTTATGTATTTCTACCATTTAGGGTAGTTGTTATTGGTTCAAGAGGTTGAACCTTTGAGGCCCCCCTCAGCCATTCAGCCATAGTTGTAACAAAAGACTATAGGTCAGCAAATAGGTGCTTACCCCTATACCCTACCCTATTTGAGCTTCATGCTAAGCTCGCCCTTCTTTATGGGCAACTTCAGCCACAGTTTCAGTGCCAAAGTTCGGCAACCACTGCTCTAGGAGAAGGGGTAACTGTGAGCACCGACTCACCTAAGGAATTTGTACAGAGTAGATCTCCTCTTCTGCTCACCATCGCTTTGGCCTACACAAAGCAGAGATATATTCCCTGACACTCATAACCAGGACTGGCCAAAGAAACTTTCCATGCAATTTTACTCTCTGACAAATATGGTGATTAGAGTTGCAACCTCCCCCTTTTAAAAAACACACATTAAATCTATTTGCTTCATTGGTGACTAGCAACTGATGTACATACATGCTGCACACTGCACTGATATCTGTGTAGACATATGGGATGCATCTACACTTAGTTTTCCTTGTCAACCCGTGTTTACGGTGGGAAGTGACAACCATAGAGGCCACAAACATAACATATGCCTAAATCCACATGAGGGTATTGTAAGTAAATCATATTAAAACTGTCCATGTAAAAGAGGCCTTATGTTCTGTGTTGCAAAGTTTCCCCTTCTTATTAACAAGGATGCTGCCTTTTTTAGAAGTTAGAAGTTGTCTTTCCTTAATAACATTGGTAACAAGTACCATTTTTACCAGTAAAATAGCACCCCTAGTTATCAATACATGTACATATTAGCAAACAAGGTATTTAGCAGCACTTACTCTCAGTGTACGGAGTTGCTTCTGAATCACTAAAGTCCACTTGTTCCAGTGCTTTCTCTATATCCATGTCATAGTCGGACTGTAGGGTATAACAATCACATACAAATAACATGTAATTGTCCTTATGCAGTGGATTCGCTCAACATGTTGTGTAGAGTAGAAATACATGGCTGCCCTAATTACAAAGAGGATAACCTAAAGTTGGACATGTAATATATGATCCTCTTGTTTAGGGAGGTCTTTACCTGATTTGTTCACCACTACCTGGGGCCAAATCAGGATGATCTGATTATTTGGCCTACAGGTGAGTGATAGCATCATAAAGGGGTCCAACCGGAGAGAACTGGATCAATGTGGCTGGTAGGTCAAGCAACCAGATTACAGTGTAAATTCCAGATTGGAAAGCTCCAAGAAAAGGGCAACATCACTATACACTATAATAAACATGTCCTTATTTGTTGAACTAGTGGTAGATGTGGCAATTGGACTCACTTGATCTTTAGATGCCATGGTGTCTTCTCGTGATTACTCCCCTCTTTGTCCCAGTGCCCAGGCAGGTATGCGCATCACACAAGTAATCAAACCTGTACGTGGTGGGATAAGGCGTCAAAAGTCATAAGATGTTAAAAAAGTCAGCGCTTGGCAACTTTACTGCATGAACAGCTCTTGATTGTCCTGCTGCATTGTCATTGTGGCTCTCCAACTTACTCTGAGCCACAATTCCACCAGCAAAATGGGGAGATCAGTCGCTCTTAAGGCAACTTCTGCGACTTCGGCAAATCACGGCACCGTGTATGCCATCGCTCAGGCAATTTACATTCTAGCCGGTGGGATGGCATTTCGGGGAGATTAGTCACCCGCTACAAGGGAGATTTGTCCCCGTCTGTCACAGCCCTAAGGGTGAAGACACAAAGAGCTACTAGTAGCAGCTAATTCTTGTGGCTACTAAAAAAGACAATGCTGATCATTTACTGATAATTGTCTCTACCTGTGTTTTAGCAGAGGCAATTCTCAGTATTTTCTATGGCAGGGTATTTTCTGGAGTTTAGTAGCCTTGAAAAAGTAGCTGCCACTAGTAGCCCAGTGTGTCTTCACCCTAATTCTTTGGACAGGTTCATCTTATATAAACTTATATAAAGTTATCTATGGCCCTTGAATTGCTATTACACATTCTCCACTTTGCCCTTCCATCACCACCTTCTTCTGCAATACCCACTGTCATTAAATCTTCATCCTTGTAACTAATGCTCCCCAGTGAAGCCATAGACAGTGGACATACCTGACTAACAAGTGCCCTGGGATGTGGCTCATCTCTTAGCTTCCAAATGTGCATGAATTCTAACAGAGCACAGAACATTCTTATGTGGGAAGGACCCTGTGATTTTTACCTTTGTTTAATAATAGTGTTATAGTCTTTCCAAATGATGTTCCCTGCAATGCTAGTGTTAATGTGTGGAACTTGCTTCATGGGTGTCACTCTTCTTTACTACATTTGACATAGGGCCTCAAGTATATAGATTAGTAGTACATTTAGCCATTAGCTGTTTTCTGTTTTCTCCGATAAGTCCTAGAGAAACTCAGTAATACATGAATATCTAGATAAGACTGAAAATTTAACCCTCCCCACCCACTAACTTCTTCAAACTTTTTCTCTTCACTGCTCAGCACTTTTTCTCCTGTAACACCTCCCTTAGAAATGCAACGGTTGTTGAAATGCATTTTTTAAATTATGGCTTGGTAGGCTAAAAAGGTGGTCTGCCCCATACCCAATCTCCAACCATCCTATATCATACCATTCTATCCTATATCATTAGGCCATCTTTTTCCTCCTGTCAGGCTAATAACATTTTGGTCACAGCAGAGGAAGAGTAATCAAATATCTGTTAACAGATTTATTCTTCACTAAGTGACCTTCCATGAAGGCAAGATGGTGGCAGCAACTCACTATATTATTCTGTTCAACCAGTAACCTTTGCTTTTTAACTTGTTTAAAAGTTAGAAAACAGGGCAGCAAACTGGCAAATGAGGTTCAATGTTGAGTACAAAGTTACGCACATTGGTAGAAGTAATAATATAAATGTGAGTTATACACAGCACATAGTGTTGTTTTGGGGGGATCCTTAATTGAGAAGGAGCTGGGGATTTTTGTAGATGACAAATTGTCTAATTCTAAAGCAAATAAAGTTCTGTCTTGCATAAAAAGGGCATTAAAGCGGTTGTTTACCTTCAACTTAACTTTTAGTATAATGTAGATAATTCTATTTTAAGAAAATTTGCAATTGTCTTCATTTTTTATTACTTTAGCTTTTTATGTAGCAGCACTCCAGTTTGGAATTTCAGCAGCATTCTGGTAGTGTCCAAATTACCCTAGCAACCAGGCTCTGATTTGAATGAGGCCTGAATAGAAAGGTAAGTAATAAAAAGTAACAGTAACAATAAAATTGTAGCCTTACAGAGACTTTGGCCATTCTATAACATTCTAAAAGTTAGCTTAAAGGTAAACAACCCTTTTAAGAGTGGTTTGGATGATTTCTTGAAAACGCATAATATCCATAAATGATAGAATCCACAGATTACATTCAAAGAAGAAGCCAGTCCCTAAAAACCTCCATTCTGAGTAAACTCATCCAAGGTCACATGAACCAGGAGTAGATCTATTATAAATATTAGAGTGCCCTGAATATTTTGGTTTGATGAGTAAATCTAAACCTCCCCAACCTTAACACTGGTAGATTCTGTTAATGCCTTTAAGAGGGGCCTAGATGAGTTCTTGAACAATCAGAATATCCAAGGCTATTGTGATACTAATATCTACAGTTAGTACTAGTGGTTGTATTTATAGTTTATGTATGTGAGTGTATAGATTGGTAGGTGTGGGTTAGGTGTGCTGGGTTTACTTGGATGGGTTGAACTTGATGGACAATGGTCTTTTTTCAACCCTATGTAACTATGTAACTATGTAACTATGTAACACTGGCTTAGAAATATACAAAATAGGCAAAGTGCAATATATTCCAAGATGGTAGAATTCTAGCCTGTTGATCATAATATATATTGATTATTACAGTTAAAAACAATGAAAACCATGAAGTTTTAAATAACCAAATACTTGATAATTTTATACATGTTGCAAGTTACGTGTGTGCCACCAACCGATTTGCTCTACAGATGTGTACATTCAAAGAGCATAAAAACCGGACTTTTATCTGGCCCTAGAACCTAAACCACAAGATCTAGAACTAGCTATAAGCCTGAAGCATTGAGAGCAGCCATTCAAAGTTCCATATTGGTGCTTTTTTGCCTGGCATAGACGACCCCCATTCTTGAAAAGGCCATTGGCCCACAGGTTCTATTGCACCCCTACCTAGGAACAAGACATTCATTCAGTAGCTTGCTCATGTTCATTTCTATTAACCAACAGGAGTTCAAGCAGGGATGATCTTAAACTATTGACATCTCTTGAGCGTCAGAGTAAATCCTATTGCAATTGAAACTAATTCAGCATTAGTCCTAAGCATTTCAGATTCCCATCTTTGCTTTTCACCCTTAATATCAAAAACCAGCACCACTTACCTGGATGTCCAAGGAGTCTTGTCACGGGGCTTCTGTCTTTCTTTAGATCTTACTCTTCCGTGCTCCTTCCAAAACCCTGAGTCACCAAAGTCTCTTAATCTCCTCCCTCTGCCAATGCTCACCTTATCTTTCTTTCCACATGCCTTCTTGAACCTCTCCCCTCCATCTTCACATTCAGATATCTCCATGTATTTTTTCCATTAACCTGTTTTGCCCCCACCCCATTCAAAAAGGAGCTCAGAAAGAGGGATTCCCTGGGCAAGAGCACGTAATTTGTGGGGGCAGTAGACTTGGTCGAAGGTTGGACTGGAAATTTGCAATTAAAAATGAGAAAGTCACGGTTAAAAGGTTAAAGTCATTAAAATACTAATGTATAGTTCTTGAACAATGGTACAACCCTGTCCTGAAAATCTTGCATTGGGATATAAGTTTAAAATGTCCAATCTGCTCATCCATGCTTGGTCTTTCTCTTAAACACACCCTTTCTTAATTAATCTACAATTGTCCTCTTTCTTTCTCTACAGTATTCTTTTAGTTTATTCTCTTCATCTTTCTTGCACATTTTATTGAATTGCTCCCTTTCTCCCCAGCACCTCTTTATCTTTCTCTAGTCAGCCTAGCTCCTTGCATCCTTCCAACCTAAACCTATATCTGAAAGTCTCACACCACCATATAAAAATATGAATTTTCTTCCTCTACATGCTCTGCTGTTACCTTAACCCCAATTCATTCTTTTTAAAACTCTCTTTTCTTCTCTCCCTTTTTGTCTTACTATACACATCTCTTGCTTTCTCCTTGCTGGATTCTTGCTCTCAGCGCTACCTCTTTCTGTATTTCTAGCCCTTGCACACACACACACACACACACTGTTCTACACCTGCCACCTTCACTGCCCATCCAAGGAAACAGAGCAGATCCTCTGGCATATTATTAAATGAACTAATTAATTATATATTCTTTCATTGTCCGGGATCACCTGACAGGCATCTTCTATTTAAATTCCCACAGATGGACACTTCGGTGTAAAACTGGATCAGCTGCACTGTAACGCTCCTACCTGTAAAGTGAGAATCAAATTGCAGTTGAAAACATCACTTCTCTGTGTCATGCACTTATTTTTTCCTCTGTCTCAGCTGGAAGAAGTAGTGACTAAGAAACTGAAACCATTTCGGTAATATAATTAAGGTTGAACCCAGTCTAGTAACCTATAGCAACCAATCACTAAATGCTATCTGGTTGCTGTGGGTTACTAGACCTGATGCAAACTAGTGTGACTTATTACATTACATAGTGTGATTTAATATGTTCCCTATGAGTACGCACTAGTGCCATGTGCAGAGCTACTTAAAAGGGGTTGCAAAGAGATATGCCTTTCGTGCTACACATAGTCCCCACAGAAAAGCAACTGTAGAAAGGGGTGATGAAGGACAAGATGGCAAAAAGATGGATGGACAGTAACAATTTGCATCATTTCTGCCCAAATTTTGAACAACATCTCTCAGCCTCCAGCAACAGCCAAAGGCCTTAATAGGGAAGTTTTGGAGGATATAGTTCAATATTTCTCCGTATGCAAGCAAAATTAGGTGTGGCGGGCGGTATGCTACAAATCCAGGCCTGCTAGCTTCTGAAACAAAATTTGTTATCCTTTTGATTATTAGTGGTTTTTGAGCCCAACACAACACAGAAACCCCTAACACCTATCACTGTAATTTGTTCCTTCAAAAAAATATGAATAAATACAATTTTTTATGCTGAAATCCAGCTGCAAAACAGTTCTCTTTTTGCATCATTTGAAATCCTGGCAGGGGAGGAGGAAATAATACACTGATGTTAAAAATTGTAAAAACTTCTCCACAGCTTACAGACAGCATGCATGGACTACATAACCCACAATGCATTGCACTGTGATGTCCCTTTCCTTATTGACATCACGTGTGCAGGGAATTGTGGGATTTAGAGGATGCAGGCTGAAGGCAGGCTAAGGACAGTCAATTACTGTTACATTTTATTTGAGTATCAAAGTAGTCAGCCAGATCAGCGGGAGAAAAGGGGACCAGGCTTAAAGAACTGTTCTAAACCACATTATTACATTAAAAATAGTGAAAAGTTTACATATTTTTTCAATTTATGTATATTACAAAGCTACTTGAAATTATGTTCACTTTTCAAAGAACTTAAGTTGTGTTTGGGTGGAGTTCCCCTTTAAAAAACTTAAAGGAGTCTCATGACCCTACAACGTATAACTCAAATGACCAATTAGTCAGCAGTTATTACTGATATTACTGATTACTGATATTACTGAGTCCTGTTGGAGCCATCTTGACACTTCGCTTTGACTGTCGAGATTGTGGTGTGTACAAAGGCAACATTTGCCATGATGCACTCTGAGCTTTTTATATGTCATTTTGTGTATCATTTACAATGCTTTGTTTCTATGGTAATCTTTTAAGCTGGCCGTGTTTGAAAGACTTCAGTTCCATAATGCACTGCAAGGTCTATACTTACATCGATGTCAGAGGTGGGCTGGCTGTATATAAGGTTCTGTAGGGCCATGAAATGTGCATTAATCTTTTCATTTTTGTATTTAGCCCTTCGATTAAACTTGAGTGTGCTTCCTCAACCCCTTTGTCGCCTTTCATAAATGGGACTAAACCTTCTATTGTTCTTGTGCAGCTGGGTTGTTAGTCACCAAGTTTCCAGGGGCACTGCTGCTATGAAACGAGTTGAGAAGCTTGCCTCAGGCAGCAACGCCCCTGAAGGTACCAGGGATGGCAAATCAACACTCCTGCTAACTTCAATACCCGAAATTCTACATTTTAAATTGGAATTTCGTCTCTGCTAGTGCAGAAAGCATAATAGTAGTCTCTGCCCCCCAGCCCCTTCAACACAAGATACCTAAGGGAGGAGGGGTAAGGGCAGTGGCAACCCCAGGGATGATGCAGATGGGGAAGGAGAAGGAGGGATAACAGGGTACTTAAGTTCCCCATTAAAAGAGGGAACTTATTTCAGTATTTCTAGAGTGCCATCCCTAGGACCCAGAGCCTTGAGGCTATAGTGTACCAACATTCCTGAGTCAAATGCATACCAATCAGAGTGTTTTAGACCCTTAATAGCCAGTGCTCCCAAATGACTGCCCTCTTTGCTCTGAGCTTTCTCTCTTATGTCTGAGTGTATTGTGGACATCAGGTTGTCACTACCTGCATTGAGATCTGATTAGTGTTTGTTTACTCACAATGCAGTTGCTCTGAGGCCCAGTAGCTGTGTATGAGGTTACCGTGTTCTATGGCATGCCAAACTGGCTATATTCAAGGGGTGCATTGAATACTGTAAATGCCCATTAGCAGGGCTATGCCATGAAAAAGTTACATCAGATATTCAGGTCCCTGTGGGCTTCCCCAAGTCTTATCATTGCCCTGTCTATACAGGATTCCCCTGCCTGTGTTGACAGATAGAGGCCCTGTCACTCTGATAAGGCATCACTGGGGGGGGGGGGGTTGTTTACCAGTATTCAATATTTTCCAACTCTTTAATTCACTTTAGAGAGCACTGATGCTCAGGTCACCATGGGCTTCCCCAACCTATATCAGGGTTCTGTGCAGGATTCCCCTGCCTGTGTTGACAGATAGAGGCCCTGTCACTCTGATAAAGCATCGCTGGGGGGGGGGGTTGTTTACCAGTATTCAATATTTTCCAACTCTTTAATTCACTTTAGAGAGCACTGATGCTCAGGTCACCATGGGCTTCCCCAACCTATATCAGGGTTCTGTGCAGGATTCCCCTGCCTGTGTTGTCAGATAGGGGCCCTGTCACTCTGATAAGGCATGAGCTGCATGGTCCTTGTTTCATCATTGGAGGGGGGGTTGTTTACCATATTTTTCATATTTTCCAACTGTGTCATTCAGAAAATGCCACCTAAACACTTAACCCACACCCTTAGTTCCAATACTGCAAACAAGGACATGTGGAGGATGTGAAGTACAGACAGAATGTTCTGGAACATAAAGAAAACCTGCCATATGTTTTAAAGGGGTTGATCACCTTTTGATTATTAGTGGTTTTTGAAGTATTTAACTTTAGCTTGGAGTCTGAGGGTCCGAATAGAAAATAAGTGATAAAAAGTTACAATAACAATTAAATTGTAGCCTCAGAGGGCAATAGTTGCTGGGGTCAATGACCCCCTTTTAAGAGTTAGACGTGGAAAGTAAATAATTTAAAACCACTAAAAAATAAAAAAATGAAGACCAATTGAAAAGTTGCTAAGAACTAGCCATTCTGCAACATACTGCAAGTTAATTTAAAGGTGAACCACCCTTTAAAGGCCCCCTCCTATTTATATTCTAGCCTCTCATTCAAATCCATGCCAGGTTGCTAGGGCAATTTGAACCCTAGCAACCAGATAGTTGCTGAAATTCCAAACCAGAGAGCTTCTGAATATAAAGCTAAATAACTAGAAAAACACAAATAATAAAAAAGAAGACAAATTTCAAATAGTCTTTGAATAGCACTCTCTACATCATGTTAAAAGTTAATTTAAAGGTGAACTACCCCTTTAAGTAATCAGGCCTAGAAAATTTCTAATGCAGGGCCTCCTTATCGAAATGAGAAATCCTGGAGGCTCAAATGAATGACAGTGTATCGGAGGTGCTAAGGAGTTCTATTTGGGCTAAACTGATTCAGCAGCTTATCTGCCCGTGTATGGGCACAAATGAAGGGCCTGCTCGACC
Source organism: Xenopus tropicalis (assembly GCF_000004195.4). Lineage (NCBI taxonomy): Eukaryota > Metazoa > Chordata > Amphibia > Anura > Pipidae > Xenopus > Xenopus tropicalis. The sequence goes on from NC_030686.2 coordinate 18,573,264, forward strand.
GGCATCTGGCCAGAAATCGGACAAATCTGGACCGGGCAGGTTTTTTGGATTAGGGACCACATTGGCTCGTTGATTCAGTCCCCGAACCGACGGCACCTATACCCGCTGTTCCAATTCGATCGTTTGGCCAAACAAGCAGATCTTAGTGTGTATGGCCACCTTTAGACCCACAGGGAGATGGTTCTCTGGCAGGCTGGTCTGACCCTAAGCATGCTAGTGCTCCTGTACAAAAAACTCAGTGTTGGACTAATACACAAGAGCCTCTTTGGAGGAGAATTGAAATTTCCTATGACTTACGGGCAGGGTTGGACTGGGCTGGACTCATGATCACGCTGAAGGTAAGTCTAATGTAAGCTCACTTGGAGGGGGGAAAAGGCAGCAGAGGCCCCTGAGGGGGTGTGGGGGCCCCTGGGGTGGCATAAAACACTGGGCTGGTGGGACACCGGGAATGTACCCAGTGGGCCATCCCAGCTGGTCTCCCTCCCCTGATAGCATCTATTTATGCACACTTGGGGGGCATTTGCATGTGGCGGGGGCCCCTGGGGTGGCAGCCCTGGTCCACACCCCCAGTCCGACCCTGCTTATGGGTATGTATTTAGTGTTTCTTTAAAAGCTCCAGAAATGGTAGGGTCCAGGGCAGTTTCTCCCACTTGGGGCTCTCTTTGCAGAGGCATGCTTTGCAGGTATACACAACAGTATATTCCCCTTGTAAGCAAGGAGAGGCATCGCAAAGCAAAACCCTTATGGCTGAATAAAAGAGTTAAGGTCGAGGTTGGTAATAAAAAACGTGCTTTTAAAGCATTCAAGTTAGCTGGGACAGCGGAAACTTTCATCAGGTACAAGGAAGCAAATAAAGCATGCAAAAAAGCTATCAGGCAAGCTAAAATAGAGATGGAAAGGGATATTGCAGCTAGGAGTAAAAAGAATCCAAAATTATTTTTTAATTATGTGAATAGTAAAAAAATGAAGCAAGAAGGGGTGGGAACTTTATTATCACGGGGAGGTACGTTGGTTGATGAGAACGGGGAAAAAGCTGAAATTTTGAACTCTTATTTTTCATCTGTCTATACATCTGAGGAGCCAGATAATGAAGGCTTCCCTTTTAATATACCCAGTGCTAGTAATTTAGCTACTGGCACATGGGTCACTCAGGAGGAAATTCAAAAGAGACTTGAACATGTAAAGGTAAACAAAGGTCCAGGACCGGATGGGATTCATCCCAGGGTATTAAATGAGCTGAGCGCTGTGATTGCCAAGCCTCTTCACATAATTTTTCAGGATTCGTTGAGGTTTGGCATGGTGCCGAGAGACTGGCGGATTGCTAATGTGGTGCCGTTATTTAAAAAGGGATCTCGTTCTCAGCCTGAAAACTATAGGCCTGTTAGTCTGACATCAGTAGTAGGAAAGCTTCTGGAAGGGGTAATAAGGGATAGGATAGTTGAATACATTGCAGTTCACAATACTATTAGTTTGTGCCAGCATGGTTTTATGCGTAACAGATCTTGCCAGACTAATTTAGTTGCCTTTTATGAGGAGGTGAGCAGGAACCTTGATGCTGGAATGGCAGTTGATGTCATCTACTTAGATTTTGCTAAAGCGTTTGATACAGTACCGCACAGAAGGTTAATGATCAAATTGAGGAATATTGGCCTAGAACATAATATTTGTAATTGGATAGAAAACTGGCTGAAGGATAGAGTACAAAGAGTGGTGGTAAATGGAACATTTTCTAATTGGGCCAGTGTGGTTAGTGGAGTACCGCAGGGGTCAGTCCTTGGTCCTTTGCTTTTTAACTTGTTTATTAATGACCTGGAGGTGGGCATAGAGAGTACTGTTTCTATTTTTGCTGATGACACTAAATTGTGCAAAACTATAAGTTCCATGCAGGATGCTGCCGCTTTGCAGAGCGATTTGACAAAATTGGAAAACTGGGCAGCAAACTGGAAAATGAGGTTCAATGTTGACAAGTGCAAAGTTATGCACTTTGGTAGGAATAATATAAACGCAAACTATCTACTGAATGGTAGTGTGTTGGGGGCATCCTTAATGGAGAAGGATCTAGGGGTTTTTGTAGATCACAAGTTGTCTAATTCCAGGCAGTGTCATTCTGTGGCTACTACAGCAAATAAAGTGCTGTCTTGTATAAAAAAGGGCATTGACTCAAGGGATGAGAACATATTTTTGCCGCTTTATAGGTCCCTGGTAAGGCCTCACCTTGAGTATGCAGTGCAGTTTTGGGCTCCAGTCCTTAGGAAGGATATTAATGAGCTGGAGAGAGTGCAGAGACGTGCAACTAAACTGGTAAAGGGGATGGAAGATTTAAGCTATGAGGTTAGACTGTCGAGGTTGGGGTTGTTTTCTCTGGAAAAGAGGCGCTTGCGAGGGGACATGATTACTCTGTACAAGTACATTAGAGGGGATTATAGGCAGTTGGGGGATGTTCTTTTTTCCCATAAAAACAATCAGCGCACCAGAGGTCACCCCTATAGATTAGAGGAACAGAGCTTCCATTTGAAGCAGCGTAGGTGGTTTTTCACGGTGAGGGCAGTGAGGCTGTGGAATGCCCTTCCTAGTGATGTGGTAATGGCAGACTCTGTTAATGCCTTTAAGAGGGGCCTGGATGAGTTTTTGAACAAGCAGAATATCCAAGGCTATTGTGATACTAATATCTACAGTTAGTATTACTGGTTGTATATATATAGTTTATGTATGTGAGTGTATAGATTGGTTAGTATAGGTTGTGTGCTGGGTTTACTCGGATGGGTTGAACTTGATGGACAATGGTCTTTTTTCAACCCTATGTAACTATGTAACTATGTAACTATGCAGTCATTATACTCTAAACATAAAAATACTCATTATCATTATAGAAATACTCATCATCATTATTTACAGCAACTTGGTCCCTAGTGCCTCTATTATGAAAAATCGTAGAATCCTGTGTGGCTTTACCCAGTAACAACAGTAACAACAAAGCATGCCTACGTTTAGTGAATATGCTTTATTTTACTCAGCAATAAAAGCACAAACATATAATTACTGGTACCTAATGCATCTTAATGAATGTAATGGGATCTATTATCTGGAATGCTTGGGACCTGTGATTTTCCGGATGGGGGGTTCTCTGTAATTTGGATCACCATACTTTAAGGCAGGGATCCCCAACCTTTTATACCCATGAACCACATTCAAATGGAAAAAGTTTTGGAGAGCAACACAAGTATGAAAAAATTCCTGGAGGTGCCAATAAGAGCTATAATTGGCTATTTGATAGCCCCTAAGTTGACTGGCAGCCTACAGGAGGTTCTGTTTGGCAATTACATTGTGTTTATATGGAACCAAAACTTGCATCCTAACCAGAAATTCAAAAATAAGCACCTGCTTTGAGGCCACTGGGAGCAACATCCAAAGGGTTAGTAAGCAACATGTTGCTCCTGAGCCACTGGTTTGGGATCACTGCTTTAAGGCAACTAAATGCATTTAAACATTAAATAAACCCACTAGGATTGTTTTGTCACCAATATGGATTCATTAAGCTGTTTTACACTGTTTTATTATTACAGAGAAAAAGGAAATAATTTTTAAGAATTAAAATTATTTGCTTAAAATGGAGTGATTCCCAAAATTCCGAGATTTTTGAATATTGAGGTTCTTGATAAGGGACCCAAAACTTGTATGCTATGGGTAAGCACATTGGAATCAGTGCCTTGAAGCATTCCCTGGCAATTAAACAGTTAATGTGGTATTTATAAGACTGGGCTCCTTGCAACCTGTGTCTGTCATTCACTGATACTTTACAGAAAGAGGATTCTGGACTGGTGGAAAAAAATAAAATGACTAAGCTTCTTTTGGTCCCTAGACCCCCACCCATTCGCCCCTCCCTGAGCCTTTTCAAAATCTGCACTGAACTAGCAGAGGAGCTCCAGCTGCAGTCTGTGTATTTGGATAGGGAAGGAAGGGAGTCATATCAGAGGTTCCAGCTGTAAGTTACTCCCAGCATGCTTAGCAAGCCAGCAAGTCACTAGGGGCTGGGCAAACACAAAGTTTTTTTAATTGAGGATAGAATGGTGCTTTTATGTAGTGTGTGAGTTATGAGGGAGCAAGGTAGGAAATACTTTATAGAGGCATCAGTATTGCCCTTTAGATATTAAGATAGAAGTCCCATCACCCACTACCTGCTCTCCTACTAAGGCCAACTCTGGTACAGATTGTGCTTCTCCCGTGGCGAGCTACCATGGCAATCGCTTCAGAAGAGGTGAGGCAGGGGTTCCGAACTGGCATCTGCCACATTGAATCCTGGTATGGAGGCTGCAGGAAGACTTGCACAGAGTCCAGAAATAGCAGGGGATTGTGAATAAAGATTGAAATGAAATGACTGTGATGTGCTGAGCCAGTGCAGGAAAGGCAGATGGCATCTGTAATGCAATACCCACTGTGAGTTATTTTGGTGTGGGAACAACAGAGATTTCTTCACAAGCCTGTTATGATGCAGTCATGTTACTATGGTGTAGGGCAGCACAGCAGTTATAAAAGCTGTGGGTTTGGGTCAATAGAGGAATATATAATCTTATAGGGTTTCTGCAGGTGTACTAGAAGGGGGTATTTGGCAGGGAATAGGTAATGTCTGCAGGCGATAGCATATCAGAATAGGCAAATTAGGATCCATGTGTATTAGATCAGTATAGGAATACTATTAAGATGTGTGAGATGCGTAAGGTGTGTGTGGTAATTTAATTGTAAATGAGTACTAGGGAACTTGTAAATTGATTAGCCAAGTGTAACAAGAATTAAAGGGTAAGAACGCTTTAAATGTTTTGAAAAAGTAGGTTATACACATGCTGGACATCACTTGCCCCTCTATAATCGCCACACACCAAGGAGATTCTGGATCTACTGTCAGTCTGAGGTTTCTGTAATTAAAGAGCTGTCAAAGAGACAAGCCCACCAGCATTTGTTTCTAAGAGACATCTACAAGCCCACCAGCATTTGTTTCTAAGAGACATCTACAAGCCCACCAGCATTTGTTTCTAAGAGACATCTACAAGCCCACCAGCATTTGTTTCTAAGAGACATCTACAAGCCCACCAGCATTTGTTTCTAAGAGACATCTACAAGCCCACCAGCATTTGTTTCTAAGAGACATCTACAAGCCCACCAGCATTTGTTTCTAAGAGACATCTACAAGCCCACCAGCATTTGTTTCTAAGAGACATCTACAAGCCCACCAGCATTTGTTTCTAAGAGACATCTACAAGCCCACCAGCATTTGTTTCTAAGAGATATCTACAAGCCCACCAGCATTTGTTTCTAAGATACATCTACAAGCCCACCAGCATTTGTTTCTAAGAGATATCTACAAGCCCACCAGAATTTGTTTCTAAGAGATATCTACAAGCCCATCAGCTCTTGCTTCTAAGATGCATTTGCTCATACTTTACTGGGAGTGTGTCTGTATTGGTTACAACAAGGCATACAAATGCTGGAAATTGAGCTCTGCTTGTGTCATTTCAAATTAAAAGAGAAGATTGCCATTGGCCAGTTTGAGTCAAGTGCAGATATTCTGATTGGATCAAAGCAGCCTGCCTGCAATGTTATCAGTCGCCACCAGCTGAGGCGCTGGAATGATAATCAAGCAGTGACATCCCAGCTCAGCTATTAGTATAGTACATACATATATATATACATCAAGTATATACATCAAGCTGAACTTCTTCCTTCTGCCCAATAAACGAACCTACATATTCTTTATGTCTATGAAGATTTTCATTCATCCAGGTCATGGTATATCTAGTATAAATAAATTTGAAGCAACTGGACTTGTTTAGTAATCATTGAAGACGTTTCACTACTCATCCGAGCAGCTTCTTCAGTTCAACGTTGAACTGAAGAAGCTGCTCGGATGAGTAGTGAAACGTCTTCAATGATTACTAAACAAGTCCAGTTGCTTCAAATTTATTTATACTAGATACATATTCTTTAATTCCCAATAGCTTCACATCACCTATCCTCAACATCACCCATGGCCCAGTACTATTTATGCTGCAAGTGATTATAGTTATATATGTTACAGAGGAGTATATGGACCAAATGGAGGGGGGGGTGGTTAAATGTAAAGGTATATGTATTATAACTAATATATCCTCTACATACATCACATCAATCTGTTCCAACTGGTGAAATTTCTATATAAGCAGAATCGCCATCAGAAGTCTTGGGGCCCCATACAACATGACCAGAACAGTAGACCATTTTTAAGTGCCACTGGGTTCAGACATTGTCATGCCAGGAAGCAATAGGAAGCCTCCACTAGAAAACAACTAATATATTATTCTTGGGTCACCTCACAGCCTATTGTGCCATATAAACCTTCCTATAACTCCTCCTATTGCTCCATATATCCCTCTCTATAACTCCTCCTATTGCTCCATATAACCCTCCCTATAACTCCTCCTACTGCTCCATATAACCCTCCCTATAACTCCTCCTACTGCTCCATATATCCATCCCTACAATTCCTCCTATCAGAGTTGGACTGGGCCAACAAACTAGATTATAAGAGTGCTCAGGGGGAGGGGGTTGGATGGCCAGCAGGGGGTCCCTTGAGGGGTGCGGGGGCCACAATGGTCACTTTGGGTGTTTTGGGGGGGCCGCTGTCCAGCACTGCCTCCTATTAACCCTCCCTATAACTCCTCCTATTGCTCCATATAACCCTCCCTATAATGCCACTTACTGCTCCATATAACCCTCCCTATAACTCCTCCTATTACTCCATATAACCCTCTCTATAACTCTTCATATTGCTCCATATACCCCCTCCCTATAACTCCTTCTATTGCTCCATATACCCCCTCCCTATAACTCCTTCTATTGCTCCATATATCCTCTCCCTATAATTCCTGCTATTGCTCCATATAACCCTCCCTATAACTCCTCCTATTACTCCATATAACCCTCTCTATAACTCTTCATATTGCTCCATATACCCCCTCCCTATAACTCCTTCTATTGCTCCATATAACCCTCCCTATAACTCCTCCTATTACTCCATATAACCCTCTCTATAACTCTTCATATTGCTCCATATACCCCCTCCCTATAACTCCTTCTATTGCTCCATATACCCCCTCCCTATAACTCCTTCTATTGCTCCATATATCCTCTCCCTATAATTCCTGCTATTGCTCCATATAACCCTCCCTATAACTCCTCCTATTACTCCATATAACCCTCTCTATAACTCTTCATATTGCTCCATATACCCCCTCCCTATAACTCCTTCTATTGCTCCATATATCCTCTCCCTATAATTCCTGCTATTGCTCCATATAACCCTCCCTATAACTCCTCCTATTACTCCATATAACCCTCTCTATAACTCTTCATATTGCTCCATATACCCCCTCCCTATAACTCCTTCTATTGCTCCATATAACCCTCCCTATAACTCCTCCTATTACTCCATATAACCCTCTCTATAACTCTTCATATTGCTCCATATACCCCCTCCCTATAACTCCTCCTATTGTTCCATATAACCCTCCCTATAACTCCTCCTATTGTTCCATATAACCCTCCCTATAACTCCTTCTATTGCTCCATATAACCCTCCCTATAACTCCTCCTATTGTTCCATATAACCCTCCCTATAACTCCTTCTATTGCTCCATATAACCCTCCCTATAACTCCTCCTATTGCTCCATATAACCCTCCCTATAACTCCTCCTATTGCTCCATATACCCCCTCCCTATAACTCCTTCTATTGCTCCATATATCCTCTCCCTATAATTCCTGCTATTGCTCCATATAACCCTGCCTATAACTCCTCCGATTGCTCCATATAACCCTCCCTATAACTGCTTCTATTGCTCCATATAACCCCTCCCTATAACTCCTCCTATTGCTCCATATTACCCTCCTTATAACTCCTCCTAAAGGACAACTGTATTAATTTCCTATTTTTTGCAAACGTACAGGGGAGGAGAGATAATGAAGCAGTAAAATAAGGAGAAGCTCCATATATGTTGATAGTATAAAGGCAGCTGAATAGGATATAAAGCCTCAGGGGTCCCCTTGACTTCACATCCTCTTTCCCTCCCTCCCTATCCGGAGCCGCTTCTCTCTCACTCCTCTCCCCCCGCCCCCCCAGCCGCTCGTTCCGGCCCTGTGACGTCACTTCTCCAGCTTCAGCACCAAGGACAGCAGCCTCTCCCCTGCGCTCCATCCTTCGGCCGCTCTATTCTCCCTGGGCCGCTCTCCTCACAAGAGGGGGACAGGCAGCCTGGAGGCCAGCGAGAGGAGGCGGGGAGGGGACCTGGGTGGAAGGGGAAAGCTGCAGCCCTGCTGGTGGTGGCGGAGGAGGAGTGGAGGGATCATTTGGGGAGGGGGGCCAGAATCCTGTGCTGTGGATGGAACCGAGCTTTATCCAGTCGGCCATGGCTCTGGGACTGCCATCTAAGAAGGCCTCCTCCAGGAACATTGCTGTGGAGAGAAAGAACCTACTGACTGTGTGCAGGTGGGACGGGGGTGTCTTGGCTTTACAAGGCATTGAGGGAATAATGGGGGCAACGAAAATCTGAAGGGGGTGAGAAGATATGGTTAAAAGATATGGTTTGTATGTAACATTGCAGGGTGGGTAGAGGAATAAATATGAGTTAAATGATTTAAAATAATTCAGCTCTGGCACCTATAGGGTCAATTTTATGTCAGGGCAGAAATCCATTTATTATGGGCTCCAATTCATTAGTATGGCCCTAACCTGAAAGGGGCCTTGGTGTCAGCAAAGCCTGCCTGCTATTGTGTCCAGTAATTGTATCCTAATCTTTATTATTTGGGCCCTTAACCCTTTATAGTGGCCAGGGCCCCCCCTTGTCTGACTCCAGTGGTTTGGCTATTGTTTGGCTCTCGGGAGACAGGGACAGACATGGGCAGAAGACAGCGGGTCAGGTGACCTAAGATAGCCATGCTGGTTAGGTGCCTTTGGGATTTCCTGTGAGTCAAACACATATACAGTGTCACCTCAGTACAGAACATGAACAGAAAGTAACAGAAACACAGCATTTGCATGTATTTGTTATAAAAGAGTTCCAATCAGCATCCTTCTGGCTGCTGTTGAACTACAACTCCCATCACCCCCTTGCTAGCCATCTTACACAATGCATGTGCAGTACATATAACATGCAAGGACAAATGTAACCTTTATCATGGATAGCCAACTAGTGACTTTCCAGTCATTGAACAAACTTTGGCATCCCACCTACAGTTATCTTTCACAGCCCAGCCCATGTACAATATATGCACATGTATATAAAACATGGTATTTTAGAGATGTTCATTGAGTATTTCTCTAGACTACAACTACAGTATCTACAGTATCTGCTGTCAGAGAGAACCAGAAATGTAGTTTTGCAACAGCTGGAGGTATACAGGTTGGACACCCCTGGTTATTCTTTCCTAAGCTGGAAAGGACTACAGAAAATGGCCTACTGATGAAAACAATTAGAACAGCGAAAAGGATGGGAATACATGCTTGGGTCATACATGTTTTAGCACATAATGGAAGGGTGTCTTTATGGCTTATTTTATGTCCACGCAGTCATCAAGAGAAGCAGAGAGCAGCACAAGCAACACAATGAATCATATCCCGTGACTTCACTTTCCCATTTCTCTTTTATCATCCATCTCCCTTAGCTAGAGCCAAGCTGTGCTGTTCTATTTCTGTGACCTAGCCTACATTCCTTGCCATCTCCTTTCCTGTACTGCCCAATGCTTTCTCAGACCTTCACTGCTCTTTCCTCAGCTTCTTGCTGACATTTTCATTTACCTTTTTACACTCCATTGTTCTGTCCTGTCTCATCTCCTGCTCCCATATATTCTTTTGTACCCCTCTCAGTGCTTACTCTCTCTTTTGTCCCCTTCTGCCTCCCCAGGTTCTCTGTGAAGACCCTGCTGGAGAAATACACAGCGGAGCCCATTGATGATTCGTCGGAGGAGTTTGTGAACTTTGCTGCTATTTTGGAGCACATCCTAAGCCATCGCTTCAAAGGTCATACAAAAAATATTAGTGGTCAATACCCCTATGGCAACCAAATGTCCAGGCCAAGCTATATAATTGAAACTTGCCCATTCCTCCCAATCTGACCGGTTTCTTTCTTTCTTTCTTGCTCCAGGTCATGTCAGCTGGTTTAGCACAGATGGCCAGAGAGGATTCTGGGATTATATTCGCATTGCCTGCAGCAAAGTCACAAACAACTGCATTAGCAGCATTGAAAATATGGAGAACATTAGCAGTGCCAGGGCAAAGGTCAGCTTTGGTGGGACAGCCTTGGGATGAGGCTTCAGGCAATTTTACTGGGTCACTTAGCATAGGATATATAGGATATTGAGGGGTTAAAGGGGAACTCCATCAAAACACAATTTGAGCTTTTTGAAGTAAACATAATTTCAGCAAATTTGCAGCATACATCAATTAAAAAATATGCAGCCTTTTCATTATTTTTAAAGTAAAAATATGGTTTGGAACAGTTCCCTAAGCTGGGCCCCCTGTTCCCCTGCTGGTCTGGCTGACTGCTATGAGACTCAAATAAAATGTAACAGTTGTCGACCTTCCTCCCAGCCTGCATCCTCCAAATCCCACAATCCCCTGCACACGTGATGTCAATAAGGAAAGGAACATCACAGTGCAATGCATTGTGGGTTATGTAGTTCCTGCATGCTGTCTGTAAGCTGTGGAGAAGTTAAAGGTGTCTGCCCATCCTTTCATGCCAAACTCACTGCAATCAAATAGGCTGACCCAGCGCTGGATTTCAAATCCAGGTGCCCCGAGGCCGCCCCCCCCCGCGCGCATGTGCAAATGCACGGACAATCTCGTATGCGCAACATATCTTCTCCCCCCCCTCCGTATGGCTCCGTATGGGAGCGAAGTGTCAAAATTTGTTTGTGGCGGGACGGCATGCCACCCCTAAATATGTGCCCCCTAGGCCCGGGCCTTTGTGGCCTCGCCACAAATCCAGGCCTGCGCTGACCAATATGGTAAGGGAATTGGCACCACTATAACCATTATGGGGGGGTTAAGGGATGGTATTAACTACTTCAGAAGTAAGGGTGGTCGTACCTCACTTTTTATTAAGGCTATACCTCACCTTTTATAACAGGGAAGATTTTAAAAATCTAAACAACAAATTGTTTTTTTAGATCACCTACAGTCACTTTGTGGGGTTTTTTTAAAGGGTTAATAAGGCTGACTACATTGTTTCAAGCCTGGAGGGGTCCGAAATGATGCTTTTTTGTATGTACTTGGGCTAATAAACACATTTTTGCTACTGAATTTTTTTGCTAGGAGAGAACAGAAAGGGATAAGCAAATGCTGCTTTCAATAGCAATTAAATTTGCAAATAACCTTTAACTAATTGAATATTTTTAATGAATGTATATAGCAAAGTTGCTTCAAATGACATTTCCTTTTTCATTATGCAAGAACAATTATAGGTGTAGTTCCCCTTTAAGGTGTAACATTGTTGCAAACAATTAAAATCTTACATCACCAGCACTCAGCTCTCTGGCTGAAGGGGTCACTGACCCTAATCTTTAGGCAGTGTCAGAATGGAAGATGAATAGGCAGTCATGCCATTCATAGTGCAAAGTGACTCACCAGAGTATTGTTATGATATATACAACTGATCTAAGAGGGGAGGGGCTGCAAGAAATCTGTAAGAGGGGCAGGACACAGTTCTAACGCTGCTTCTAGACCCATAAGCTTGTACCTATTGAGATGGCTTAGGTAGGATATAAGCCCTTCAAATTGCCCACTGTTACCTATTTATTTTTCTTTTGTGGCTGTATGTTTTATGATTTATCTTCCAGTCTGGCTGTTAACGTTTTAAGCCTAACAGCTGCACACTGCAGAATGTTGTTAATTAAAATTAATAAGAAATAAAGCACATGTGCAATTTTTTTAAAATAGCAGCGTCAGCAAAAGTGGCTACCCCTTAAACACATGAGGTGACAAATATGAAAGTGTATCCCCATAAACCTACCTGCAGTTTATAGTGTATAATGTTATAGTTCCCATTTATGGATTCTGCACATAAGTAAGGACTACTAAGTGCCCCCTATACTCCAGGGCTCCACAGCCCCACTTGTGGCCCCTATCTTTGTTTTACACCTTAGATTTTTATAGGGGGCCATACTACATTATAATAAGGAAAGGAAACCAGGCAAACTGTCTTCTTTCTTTAGTAAATGTGGTCCATACATGTGTTGCAGGGCCGGGCCTGGATACGTCTTGCTCTTATGGAGAAGCGGCTTTCAGAGTACATAGTGACAGCTTTAAGGGACACCAGGACCACCAGGTGAGAAGACAAATGCACCTTCTGCCTTGCATCCCTCCTTTCCCACTGCAACAGTTCATTCTACTCTATTTCATCTTTGTCTGCTGCTGGCACCACAACTCAACTCATCTTTTCTTGTGGCTTGTTCTTCTCTCACATTCATCTCTTGCTCACAATCTGTTGCTTCCTATCTTTCTACAGACGCTTCTATGATGATGGAGCCATCTTGCTAAGAGAGGAATCCTCTGTACTCACAGGAATGCTTATAGGTCTAAGTGCCATTGACTTTAGGTGAGGACTGCTATTCCCCAGTATTTGCATTATCATGCATCTCCATCCGTCTATCTGCCTGGTCTTATACACCTTTAGTAGAAAGGTCTATGGGTAACCATTTACCCAAATCACAGTTTTGGTGCAAGTCACAGAGAGAAATCTCCATATGTCTCATAGTTATATTGTTCCCTCTGGCTGCCACACTTATCTCTTTGTATTGTATTTCAGTTTTTGCCTGAAAGGGGAAGGCATCGATGGAAAGACCCCGGCAGTGATAGATTATACCCCTTACTTGAAGTTTACACAAAGGTAAGCTGAATGGTGGAGAATCCATTGAGAATCAGCATCCTCAAATATTTGGGTAGCAGGTGCCGCCTCTACTTCATTGACATAGACTTTTCTTCATAATATGTTTTTTTTCCTATGAGTTTCATCTGGCATACTTTAAGTAAGATGAATGGGGCAGTGTATGATAGGAATAGGTGTGGCTAGGATGTAGATGTGACTGGAATGCTTCATGCCCTGTCCTTTCCTCCAGTTATGATTACCTGAGTGAGGAAGACGACAGGGAGAGTGTGGGTGGCAGTAGCAGTGAGGACAGTTCCCCAGAACACCCCTATTTGCCTTTGCTCACTGACGAGGAGAGCTGGTACAGCAAGTGGCGCAAGATGGAGCAGAAATTCCGTATCGTCTATGCACAAAAGGTACGGGGAATTCATGCTTTACATGCATGAGCAGTTTGTTCCTATCATGTTACAACCCCCAGCATATCATTGTAGCTCAGCCTCACAATAGCAGATTTTTGTTCTGTCTCTGGAACCCTTCCTTGCTTGTAGCCCTTGAATAACATATGGAATATGATTTATACAAGGACATTTTCCCTTTCTATGAGATCATGTTTGGTTTTTTTTTCTAATAAAGGACAAGGAAAGCTTAAATAACTGGGAGAAGTAAAAAAAACTTAACTTTCTGCCTGGGGCCAGGCCTGGACTGAAAATCTGTGAATGCTGGCAAATGCCAGAGGGGAGGGGGGCTGTTTGGGACTCTGTGTACTTGAAATTCCAGGGCCTATTTTAAATCCTAATACATGTCTGCCTGGTGCTAGTGCTTCTCTTCTATAAAAATGACCTGCTTCAGGTACTTCACTGGGGAGCACAGCAGAACAAATTCTTTCATTTCTTAGAGATTCATAGCAAGTTCCAGGGTACTGTGCATGCACCCACCCCACAAGCCAACACAAGGCTTTCCTGGAAAAGGGGGAAAAAGTTTGTTATTGTAAACCCTATAGCCAAGTACACCACCTTTGGCATTGGCTTCCAGTTTACTTGGTACTAGCCTGTTGGTCCAACTATTGAGGAACCCAGGAATTACTGCCACTTCAGGGCTTGGATTAAAGTGCATTGTTTATTTGAACAGTCCAGATTGGTACAAGTTGTTTCTGATCAACTTATGGGAAACCAATGGGTTGATTTTATACAACAGCACATATATAAGGAGGAAAGTACAAACAAATTATCAAAGCCATACCTGCATGGAATACCCTATAACATAATACCCAATGGCCCTGGTATTTCACATAAACCAAAATCCAGGCAGCCACCAACAGGCCCAATTTAAAGCACAGGTCTGTGGCAGCTTAGAGCAGCCCCTTTGGCACCGGTCAGAAAACTCATGTTTCCAGTCTAGTACTGAAATCTACTACTACTGAAAATAACTTTGTTCGAGTTCCTGCTGTTGGGTTATAGAAAGATGCTAGAGCTTTCCTCACTGACGTGATCTCCTTATTAGTTCATTAAGAATCTGATCACCCTATTGTATTGATTGTTGGTGTTACTGCGGCCTGGTGTATTTCCAAGTTGGCTATTGGCCCTATACCGAGCCCATGTTTTGGCTGATAAACGCTAGTGCAATAGCAACTGAGATTGATTGTCCAAGTTGCTGGAAAGATGTGAGCCCATTCTCCTTCCAAGGATCATGCAGTTCGGCTGCACCGTATAAAATTTTAATGAATATTGGTCTTAAGATGATCAAGGCAACAGTTATACTATTCCTAGTCAGACAGTTGAATATCTTTCACAGAATCAGTGTCTTGCAGTGGGTGACATTGTACTGAAAATTGCAAGGATTTGGTTAAATCTGAATCTGGCAAAAATTGCCTTGAACTCTGCATTATGTGTGCCATTAAAGGGGCCGTTCACCTTTAAGTTAACTTTTAGTATGTTATTGAGCGGCCTATTACTAGCAGCTTTGCAATTGGTCTTCATTATTTATTTTTTTTATGGTTTTTGAATTATTTGCCTTCCTCTTCTAACTTTTTCCAGCTTTCAAATGGGGGTCACTGACTCCGGCAGCCAAAAACCATTGAGCAATGGTAAGGCTACAATTCCACAATGTAAGGCTACAATTTTCTTGCTGTTGTTACTTTTTATTACTTATCTTTCTATTCAGGCCCTTTCTTATTCATATTCCCATTTGGTTGTTAGGGTAAATAAGTCCCTAGCAACCAGATAGCTGCTGAAATAACAAAATGCAGAGCTTTGGAACAAAAAGCTAAATAATTAAAAACCCATAAAATAACCAAAATAAAGCATTTTAGACCATTTGATCATATGATATTAGAATTAGAATATAAATGTCTACATGATAATTTAACGGTGAACTAGCCCTTTAAGTCATGGGCCTAACAACACATTGAGGATTGTAACAAAGATGCACAGACGCATTACTATGGTCACAGATTCTGTCGGTACTTAGATTTTAGACTAGAAACCATGGTTGTCCTGTATAGTGAGTATGGGTCAAGACTAGTTTGGTCTGCGGGCAATGGGACATATCTAGGTGCCTGATTATACCTGAATCTTCATTGTTTTTCATTGTTTCTGAGTCCAGTGGCATAATCATAGGGGGAACAGAATCTATGGCTGGGGGTGGGTGGGGTCGTGGGTTAGGGGAGGTGAGGCCCAGTAATAAGTACCTGGTGGGGTAAGCAGAGGGTTTGCAGGTCCTGACCTAGGTAAAGGACAGATATATTTCTTTGCATGGGAAGATTGATTGCTCCATTACCCTCCATAGGGGGTCCAACCATAAGCCAAAAGATATTACATAGTTACATAGTTACATAGTTACATAGGGTTGAAAAAAGACCATTGTCCATCAAGTTCAACCCATCCGAGTAAACCCAGCACACAACCTATACTAACCAATCTATACACTCACATACATAAACTATATATATACAACCAGTAATACTAACTGTAGATATTAGTATCACAATAGCCTTGGATATTCTGCTTGTTCAAAAACTCATCCAGGCCCCTCTTAAAGGCATTAACAGAGTCTGCCATTACCACATCACTAGGAAGGGCATTCCACAGCCTCACTGCCCTCACCGTGAAAAACCACCTACGCTGCTTCAAATGGAAGCTCTGTTCCTCTAATCTATAGGGGTGACC
Source organism: Xenopus tropicalis (assembly GCF_000004195.4). Classification (NCBI taxonomy): domain Eukaryota; kingdom Metazoa; phylum Chordata; class Amphibia; order Anura; family Pipidae; genus Xenopus; species Xenopus tropicalis. The sequence continues at coordinate 18,589,317 of NC_030686.2, forward strand.
TCTGGTGCGCTGATTGTTTTTATGGGAAAAAAGAACATCCCCCAACTGCCTATAATCCCCTCTAATGTACTTGTACAGAGTAATCATGTCCCCTCGCAAGCGCCTCTTTTCCAGAGAAAACAACCCCAACCTCGACAGTCTAACCTCATAGCTTAAATCTTCCATCCCCTTTACCAGTTTAGTTGCACGTCTCTGCACTCTCTCCAGCTCATTAATATCCTTCTTAAGGACTGGAGCCCAAAACTGCACTGCATACTCAAGGTGAGGCCTTACCAGGGACCTATAAAGCGGCAAAAATATGTTCTCATCCCTTGAGTCAATGCCCTTTTTTATACAAGACAGCACTTTATTTGCTGTAGTAGCCACAGAATGACACTGCCTGGAATTAGACAACTTGTGATCTACAAAAACCCCTAGATCCTTCTCCATTAAGGATGCCCCCAACACACTACCATTCAGTAGATAGTTTGCGTTTATATTATTCCTACCAAAGTGCATAACTTTGCACTTGTCAACATTGAACCTCATTTTCCAGTTTGCTGCCCAGTTTTCCAATTTTGTCAAATCGCTCTGCAAAGCGGCAGCATCCTGCATGGAACTTATAGTTTTGCACAATTTAGTGTCATCAGCAAAAATAGAAACAGTACTCTCTATGCCCACCTCCAGGTCATTAATAAACAAGTTAAAAAGCAAAGGACCAAGGACTGACCCCTGCGGTACTCCACTAACCACACTGGCCCAATTAGAAAATGTTCCATTTACCACCACTCTTTGTACTCTATCCTTCAGCCAGTTTTCTATCCAATTACAAATATTATGTTCTAGGCCAATATTCCTCAATTTGATCATTAACCTTCTGTGAGGTACTGTATCAAACGCTTTAGCAAAATCTAAGTAGATGACATCAACTGCCATTCCAGCATCAAGGTTCCTGCTCACCTCCTCATAAAAGGCAACTAAATTAGTCTGGCAAGATCTGTTACGCATAAAACCATGCTGGCACAAACTAATAGTATTGTGAACTGCAATGTATTCAACTATCCTATCCCTTATTACCCCTTCCAGAAGCTTTCCTACTACTGATGTCAGACTAACAGGCCTATAGTTTTCAGGCTGAGAACGAGATCCCTTTTTAAATAACGGCACCACATTAGCAATCCGCCAGTCTCTCGGCACCATGCCAAACCTCAACGAATCCTGAAAAATTATGTGAAGAGGCTTGGCAATCACAGCGCTCAGCTCATTTAATACCCTGGGATGAATCCCATCCGGTCCTGGACCTTTGTTTACCTTTACATGTTCAAGTCTCTTTTGAATTTCCTCCTGAGTGACCCATGCGCCAGTAGCTAAATTACTAGCACTGGGTATATTAAAAGGGAAGCCTTCATTATCTGGCTCCTCAGATGTATAGACAGATGAAAAATAAGAGTTCAAAATTTCAGCTTTTTCCCCGTTCTCATCAACCAACGTACCCCCCCGTGATAATAAAGTTCCCACCCCTTCTTGCTTCATTTTTTTACTATTCACATAATTAAAAAATAATTTTGGATTCTTTTTACTCCTAGCTGCAATATCCCTTTCCATCTCTATTTTAGCTTGCCTGATAGCTTTTTTGCATGCTTTATTTGCTTCCTTGTACCTGATGAAAGTTTCCGCTGTCCCAGCTAACTTGAATGCTTTAAAAGCACGTTTTTTATTACCAACCTCGACCTTAACTCTTTTATTCAGCCATAAGGGTTTTGCTTTGCGATGCCTCTCCTTGCTTACAAGGGGAATATACTGTTGTGTATACCTGCAAAGCAATGTTTTAAAGATGTTCCATTTTCCTTCTGTGTCTAACCCCATGAAAAGCCTTTCCCAGTTGACACATTGCAGAGATGCCCTTAAACTGGCAAAGTCTGCACGTCTAAAATTGAGCGTTTTAGTTACTCCCTTATAGAGCTGTCTCTGTAGCATTATCTCAAAGGAGACCATGTTGTGATCACTGTTCCCCAAATGCTCACCCACACAAATGTTAGAGATAAGTTCAGTATTATTAGATATTACCAGGTCCAAAATAGACTCATTCCAAGTAGGTTCTTGAACCACCTGAAATAAAAAGTTTTCATTTAGCATATTTACAAACCTACTAGCTTTTTCTGACTTAGCCACCCCATTACTCCAGTCAATGATTGAGAGTTGTAGTGAAATAAGGACTGAAGTTGGAAACTTATAAAAGCTTCTGCTTTTTACAGATCAATGGGCTCCACCAAACCTGTTTTTGTTTTTTAACACCCCGTGACTACTATAGACAGTCCTGCCTCCATACTGCATTCTGCTGATCAATTTCTGGCTGATTTACAAGCATAATTGCACCAGTGCTGTTGACGGTAGCAACCAATCAGCCTTGAAAAGGCTACTGAAAATGAGAAAATGAAAGCAATGATCTGGCTGGTTGCTATGAGTGCACTGATGCAGTTTAGCACTTGTGTTCATAAATGAGCACTTGCAGCCGTATTCTCCTGTCGTGCCTTTAAAGGAAAACTATACCACAAAACAATATAGATCTCTATAAAAATATATATCGCATAAACAAGTTCATATGTAAAACCCTGCTTCATCTAAATAAACTGTTTTCATAAAAATATACTTTTTTAATAGTACGTGCTACTGGGTACTCCTAAATAGAGAATTGCCATTTTAAGAATTAAGGGCCGTCTCCTGGGATCATAGGATTCACAGTGCACACAAACAAGCCAAGGCATTCATACATGCTAGGCCCCATCAGCCAATTAATGGACAGAGTTATGTCTTTTGCTTCCCCACTAGTTCCTGTTACAGTTAGAGCTGCATTATTTCTGGTCATGTGATCTCTGAGGGAGCACACAGCCATCACTAAATGGCGGCTCAAGGGAAAGGATTTAAAATTACAATATTTACTGATATATATTCCAGTTTTGTGACATTTTTTAATAGGTCACTTAACATAATATAAACTATCTGTTGGTTTTGTATTCATTCTGGGGGTATAGTTTTCCTTTTTTACTCTTGAGTGTAAAAAAGTCTTATCAAGCCATACAAGCATGAAACAAAATCTTTGGGGATGTCAAATAAGGACTGTTATTGTCCATTTGGTAGCCCCATGTGGACTGTGCTTGGGGTAAAACTGTCTCTCTGTGCTTCCAAAACTTGCCCCCAAGCCAGAATTTAAAAATGAGCTCCTACATTGAGGCCACTGGGAACAACATCAAAGGGGGTGGTGAGTAACATGTTGCTCATGAGGCACTGGTTGGGGATCACTGCTTTAAAGGATATAACCAGAAGCAGCATGAAACCAGATGTAGGTATTACATTTAGCTCATGGGAATGTGGGGCTTATACCTGTACCTCTGGACCTTGTGTACCTCTTACATAGTTACATAGGGTTGGAAAAAGACCAGAATCCATCAAGTTTAACCCTTCCAAGTAAATCCAGCACACACAAACCTATAATGTTACTGATAATGATCATCATTCTGAGCTGTCACTGTTTTGACTTTCACTAATCACTTTTCCCTCTCAGGGTTACCTGGAGGAACTGGTCCGTCTGCGGGAAACTCAGCTGAAAAACCTGGAAGCTGAAAACAAGCGCCTGACCCAGAGGATCAGTGAGCAGGCGGAGCAGAGTTTGCAGGAAAAGCATCAGCTTGAGGGAGTCATTCTGGAGCTACAAGAACAGCTGTGAGCATGGGGGACCAGCTAGGCACAGCACACCCACCCATTAAATAGCACCCCCTATCCATAATGACACCCGACCATCAGCCAAGAACCCACCTATCAACACTACATGCACCCAGCTATCTTGCAATACACAGTATACCCAACCACCTGCCACCTAGCCAGCCAGATACCAATTGCCCACTGTACATCTAACACACAGCCAGATACCAACCCTGGCCCAAAAATAAATATATTGCCCTAAAAACCAGACCTGTTAGCCATTAACATAAGCCCAGAATAAACTTTCCTCATAGTTACATAAAGGGCAAGTAGATCCAAATATAATGCATAGTTCCATTACAAAAATGCGAATAATGCGTTAATTAAATATTTTTCAATTATTCTAAAGATATTTCTACAATTGAAAGGGGAATTAGTGTCTGTATTGTTTAAGCTACCTCACCTCCTCCCATCGATGTTCTTGGAGGAGAGTGTAGCATGTCACAGGAGCAGATAGCAAAAGATAGCGGAATATGAGTAGGCAAAAGAGGTACTTGCCTATCGCCCTCCCATGTGGGAGCCCTAGGCAGGCTCAAAAGGCCTAGTAGCAAAGGGTCAACAGATACTGCTTTCAATAGCAATTAAGTGTATTCATTTGGAATCTTCCTTCCCAAAATGCATTACTATGGTGCAGAGTTTACTATTTGACTTGTGCTCTGTGCTAATTGTGGCCACACACTGAGAGGGTTGGTTAATTTAGACTCTTGTGTGTAGGCTTAAAACAAGACCAATTTCTGTCTTAAAAGCAGATCCACCCAGACATGTGAAAATATAGCCTATAACTGTGTCAGGAAATAGAAGTAGTCACCAGCCAAATGGGTTCCATGGCTCTGGCTGATCTAGTTGCTGGCTGTTGTAAAGAATAGATCTGGACGGTACTGACTAATTTGGCCCCCTATGTTTTGCCAAAGTGGCTCCTAAACCTCTTATAGGCCATTAAACCATGTCTTGGCAGATAAAACCTTTCTTAACTGGACTGCATTTTATAAAGTGGAAGTAGATACAGAGGTATTAAAATCTTTGAGAATAGGCTTGGGGTTTTGTTTCCACTCCGTGTGCCACTTATCAGGAGAACCTTGTTGAGGATAATTTCCATAGGTCTTGTGCATGTATCTGTGTTTTGGAATTCTCATTACATTCAATACACTTAAAGCATTTCTGTGGCGCATTGGTCCATGTACACCATGTCATGCAGCCACAGGTGTTCAAAGGATTCATGACATGATTTAGCTAGTCAACCTTAAAATAACATCTCTAGCCATACTGGTGGAGTTTCAGGAAGTCAGACTAAGATGCAGGAAGTTGTAGGGTTTATAAGGGCAGCAAGGAATTTATATCACCTGTCCAGCTTTTTTGATATTGTTTAACTGATCCATAAAAGATGATATGGACATCTTCCTATCTATAGAACATAACTATATGACCCCATGTAAGAGCCACTTACTCCCCAACACACAAACCATAAAGCAATATGATTGGTCTTAATAACTATAGATACAAGCACCCCAAATTTAATAAGGACCTCCACCTCAGCGACTGCCAAACAGCCCTTATCACTATTCACTTAATTGCAGCATTTACATAGGAACACAAACCACAGTGCTATCCACCTATGAGACACACAACTACCATTCACAAAAATGCCCTGGGGCCTCAGCAGGATATGACCATCATGCACTGGGGTGCTTGATGTTTGACTGTAGACAGCCTCTACTGAGTGTGTTTCATAATGGAGTGCTCTTTCCCTGTGATTCCAGCACTGGCCTTCTCCCTTCTGAAACTGCCCCAATCAAACAGTTCACCCCGAGCCTTGGGGCCCCTCTCGTAAACCAGTGGCCCTCGCTGAGCACTCTTAATGATAATGAGGCACCTGTTAACCCATCGCTGTACAGGAGGTAAGATGCACAACCTCACAAACAGACATGAATAAAAGTTAACCTTTGTAGTGGGGTAGCTTGGCACAGTATTGCATCAATCACATTGTGGTGTTTCCATCAGTCTTTAAGTACCAAACCCCTTCAACCCACCCCCCATGGATCATCCTGTTAATGCTTACACAAGGGTTGCTCTTGTATAGAATAGAAAAACAAGCACAATTAAGAAATTTTTGTAGCTATGCGTTTGGTTTTCTCAGTGACAATCTAGCAGGCTACTAGTCTGGCCAACGGAAGGTACTGCAACACCATAGCAGAAAGCTCCTCAGGTGATTCCTTCCCTTCCCTCCTTCAGAGCTGTGATAACTGCAGTAGAACTAATCACTGACAAAATGGAACATACACAACTTTTTAATATAAAAGCAACTTGGTGTTAAGCATGACTAATGCATTAATGAGCAAAATGTTGCTTTGTTACAACTACCATGTCAAGCTGCTAACTGTACCTTCTTCTGTAACCCATGCCAAAGAGCATTCCATCGCCTCACATATTCCATCCTTACACCGCCTTCTGTTGACTGCTCTCGGTTGCTAGTGTGCTGATTCTGAGTTTTGTTCCCACAGGCACAGCTTCTTGAGCACGGAACACCTCTCTGCCGAGCTTAGCCTGAGCTCGGAATCCCAGAGGTTGGATGGAAAACAAGACGGGGAGCCCTGGGGGCCTATTGGTAAGAGAGATGGTTGTGTGGTATGACATAGAGTGAAGTGAGACAGGCCAATATACAGCTTTAAAAATTGCAAGGAATTGGTACTGGGTACTTTGCATTATAAGTTCTTGGCAGTTTGGTAGACCAGACAGATAGCTGGTGGACATGATGTGCTTTGTGGGAATAAAATAGCAAGATACCATGATTAATACATATCTTTCATGGCAGGAAAGGACCCAACACCCTCCATGTTGGGCCTTTGTGGTTCTTTGGCCTCTATTCCCAGCTGTAAATCTCTGCCAAGTCTAAAATCCAACGAATGCCTTGTTAGCAACAGCAGCGAGACCAGCCCAACTGGGAGCCCAAGCTGAGTTTATTAGCCCATTACACCTTTTTTGCCTCAACTGAAGGAGCCCAGCTTTCCTAACCCTCAATAAAATTGGAATTGGGCTCTAACAAGGAAATCCAAAATCAATGCATCGCCTACAAGACATGGAGAAGTTCACCCAGCACAACCACAATCCATTACATGCCAACAAGGGTAGAAGGACTTTAGATCCCAGAATCCCACATGATTCTCTGTTAGAAGTGTTGCTAAGAGCCTCAGCTGAAACCATTACACACTGCACACAAAATTCATTAAAGGAGGACCAGAACCACTGAAAGACCATTGAGTGTGGCCTAGTAACTATGGAATGAAATCTTTCACTCAAGGCGTTGGTTTTCTCTGCTGACCATGATCAGCCTACAGTACAAAGTTCCAATGAAGTTCTCCCACCAAATCAGCACATCTGTCAAGGTTGTGCCCTTGGCAAGCGCACACATAAGGTAAAATTAAAAGGTTCCAGTGATCTAGATCCAAGATCTAGAACTTGCAATGCTCATCTCTAGTCTCTATCACATAACATGGCATTGACCTTTAGTTCAGATCTCCATTCAATATCTCTTTGGACAGTGACCCTCATTATCATTAATCCTGCTGGTGGGACCTTGGACCACCCCAGTATGAAACCATAATGTGTTGTGTATCTTATTGTCACTGGAATAAACTCTGGTTGTCATGAAAACTGCCTTCGGAAGATGCCTCTTCACTTTACCCGTTCTTATTAAATGCTAAACAGGGTCAGTTGATTTGGTTGTGTACATGGGGATGGGTAGAGCAGTTATTTGTTTACATTGTATTACAAGAAGGGGAAGTGGCATTTAAGTGGAAGATAAACTCTACGTTTATTTTGGGTATCTGTTCCCCTTAGGCTAAGTCACACTGGTTCAGTTTTTCCACCAGCAAAACACCCCAAACCACCTTGTGCTGTCTGCCACCTAATGGAATCTCCCTGATGCTACTGGTACAGGCTGCTTTTGTTCATGTGATATTTGCCTTAGGGCTACGGTACAGACAGGCTGTAGCAGTGATCAAATCACCAGAGATCACTTTACAATGACAACAGTAAGTTCCATGGACAATGCATGGAAATATGGCCATAATAATTAAGTATTAATTAATTCTAGCATTAACCACAGGGTGTCATGACTTCTTCTGTTGTAGTTGTTGAACTATGATGCCCATCACCCTTAGAAAGAGCTATAGGAAATTTGGCTGCCTTTGAAATTCTATACAAAGGATACTTCTGTACTCTGATCCAGTAATTGTGTTTTATTCTGCATGTATATCTGTACCCATGTTCAATTCTAATGGACTCTCACCACTCTCGCAGTGAATTTAATTCTGGTGGTGCCCTAGGCATCGGACCTAGACACGGCCCTATAGCTATGTATGTGATGTCAATCTCATGCTGCGTGTTATGCCACGCATTGTTTCACACGCACCTATGGCAGGCACGTGGCATGAAGTGCACCATACGCCTGACGTCACACAGCCCAACATCACATGCACCTATGGCGTACCTGTGTGGTCACGGAAAGAGGTCAGTGACGATTTCCTGTGGTCGGGGTCCCTGCAGGGGGGCCTTCGGAAAGTGTAGCCTAGGGCCCTTATAACTCATTATCCGCCACTGTGTGGCAGGACAGTGATGCCGCAGTGTCGGACTGGCCCACCAGGATACCAGGAAAACTCCCGGTGGGCCCAGGTGTTAGTGGGCCCTTATACTTCTAACTATTTAGCCTATTTCATGGTCATTCCCTGTTTCTGTATAGGAACAAGAAAGCTTGATAGGTAGGAGAGGAGGAATTAAAGTTTTGAGAGTGGGCCCATGGTCCAGGGTTTTCTGGTGGGCCCCTGCCATTCCAGTCCGACACTGGCCGCAGAAGACCATATAAAACTTTAACAGCGCAGTGTTAATGAGCTTTTACAGGATTACAGAGATTGCAACCCTTATTTTCATGTGCTTTATAGGAGTCTGTTGGTTGACCTTGTAATAGTGTTTCTGGGTTTCTGGGGATAGCACAGCACCATCTGTTGGTGGGCTGTAAGGTTGCAACCTCCATTGTTATATGTTTCTTTCTGGTGCTTCTTGTATTGTTTAGCAAGGCTCTCCACTGGTGGGCCTATGACTTGCCTTCATATTGCATTGTTTTAAGCAACAGGTTCATTTTCCATTTTATTTTGCACCGACAGTGTTTGGCTATATGACAGCTCTGCCAAAGTTCCAATAGCAATGAATAGAGGGCCACAAGAGATGCTGCAGCCCTGCCCGGATTCAAAATAGGCCCAAACAGCCCCCCACCAGCCCAATAAATAGTGAGCTAGTCTGGGTGTGTCTAATGATTCGCCTCCAATCCCATTGTTGCTTAAGAGTTCCGCCCGCCTTCCGCAGCACAGCTGTAAAGCTGTTAGTCTTCCTGGGAAGGTAGATCCCCAGCAGCCTTGGCACTGACAGGACATTTGCGTGTCAGTTATGTTGCTAGAAAGAGGGTAATATGCTCATTAATGCTTTGATTCAGAAAGCAGAGGAAGGAACAGGGATAATATTTGGAACACACACAACCCTGTGCAGCTAAAAGGGCAGTTAAAAAGAATTCTTCACAAATGTAATTTATTTTTGCACCAAGGTTGCACAATTATCTTTATCTAGGAAAAGCTATCTCACTTAGGAGTCAATATTGTGCCTTGTATTGGAAGGGACAAGTGCAAGAGAGCAAGGCATAGTAAATCCTGCTGCATTCCCCCCGCAAACAAAAAACTTCTTTAGAGCTCTTCATTCTTTAAATCAGGCTTGCTGGCCCCTACCAGTACCCTCTTCACACACCACCCACCAATACATTGCATTCTTTATTGCTTATCATTCTTAAAGTTTATCAGGATTCTTTATTTTCATTTCCCTGTGCTCAGCTGACATTTTCCCATCACATGTACCCAGCAAACCCACCTGCCCATCCCCTGCCATCCCTAGAGCAATGTAGGAAATTTAGGATCTGATAATCAAAAGAAATGGATATAGAAAGAATAAGCCAGACAGGATCAATGAAATACTTATCTATTTGAGGGAAGTTAAACCTGCTGTTGCAATTACAGTTGCAATGGGCTGGGGGTTTCTCCCAGGTGCCAATGTGACCAGTTGGCAAATGCTTGGGTCCCCCCACCCCTGTCATATTGCGTTGTTTTAAGCAACAGGGTAATTTTTCCTTTTTCACAGATGGTGTTTGGTTGTATGGCAGCTCTAGCCAAGTTCCAATAGCAATAAATACAATAATGACAAAGTGGCGTAGTGGCAGGTCTTTTTTGGACAGGGCTTGCTTGGAGTGGGCGAGGCTCAAACAGGTTTTGATTGTGGCCATTGGGAAAGATGAGGGCAAGTCTTGGGCAGATCATTGGCGTCACTTTGCATACACTGCCAATGATCTTTCATTGGGCATCATAGCTTTGGATGGCATGGCTCTTTACCCAGACAACCCAGGTCACAGGTGGGCAGAGGCTTATTTTGGTCCAGTGCTGCTCACATTACATCACACGCCCCTATGGCCAGGGTCGGACTGAGGGTGTGTGGGCCCACCAGGGTTGCCACCCCCGGGGGCCCCAAACACCCCCACAGGGGCCCCCACCATTATGCCCCGTAAATCCCCTGAGTGCGCAAAAGTAGGCGAGAGGGAAGGCAACTGGGATCAGGTCTGGGCCGGGGGCCCACGGGGTTTCTTTCCCGGTGTCCTGCCCGCCCAGTCCAACCCTGCCTATGGCATACTACTAAGGTAACACACACCGATGTTGCGTAAATGACATCATGATGCCCTAGACATCGGATCTAAACACGCCCCTATGGCATGCATGTGATGGCACGTGCATGATGCGCATTGCACCACAAGCATGCCAAGTGTTATGCCACATGCACGATGCACATTACACCATGCACATGCTGTGTGTTACGTAACAAGCACCTACGGCGCACATGCCCTGTTTGGCTGTATGGCAGTTGCAGTAATAAATGCTGAGGTGATTTTTGGAAATGTCATCAAGATTAGTAAATTTAGGAACACTTTGCGGATTGGTAGTTTGGAGTAGAAAGAAACACAAACCCATTTTAGATTTGGGGAAATGTGGCTTTCTGGGGTAAGTGTACTTTTTTTTGGAGCTTCACCCCACTTAAAATGCCGTAAAAGTGTTGCTTTGCAATGGCTGAAATGGCAGGAATGATATATCTTGGGGCCCCATCATGCCAAATAATTACATAAGCCATGCACGCTGGGCATCAAACTGTTCAGTGGATCCATGGCATTCATATTTAGGGTGTTTCATTCTGGCATCTTATAATACATAGGAGGCAAAATGCTGCAAAATGGAAGCTTGGAGGTGATTTTTGGAAATGTCATCAAAATCGCCAATTTTGAGAAAGCTTTGCGGTTTGGTCATTTGGAGAAGAAAGAGAAGTGCCATTTTTGATTCATGGGGGTATGCAATTTCCGAAAATATAAGGCTTTCTGGGGTGAGTGTACTTTTTTTGGAGCTTTGCCCCACATAAAATGCTGTTATGGGGCCTAGTTATGCTCCCAGGCTCAGTGGACATTCACCTCAGATACAGAGGCAGCCAAAGGGGAAGCCACACCTCCTTGCTAAACACTATATGAGTTTGCAAGGGGTGTGATCAACCAAAATAACCAATAGGTATAAGTGCATAACTATAAACTGATACATGGGTCTTTGCCCAGTAACAGCAGAAATCAGGAAGTGGTAGGGTTTAAAGCCATAGGGGCAGATTATAAAATCATAACAGTCCCAGAAGTAGGCACTCTTGACAATAGTAGTCTGTAAATGCCTGGGTGCAGTCCTCAAATTTCACCGGATAGACATTTGGACAAACGGACCACTTCTCAAAGGTCTTATGAAGAATAAATGTATTTTATTGAAATATACAAGATTAACGTTTTGGCTGTTGCACTAGCCTTTTTTTTTTTTTTAAACTGACAATTTTTATTAGTTTTATTGCACTAGCCTTTTTTCAAAGTTACAAATCAAACAAACAGCCATCCCTAAGTAATAATTGTGGCGGGAAACACAGAAATGTGACGTGGGGTCAAGACTTACAACATGCGTGACTACACAAGGTAAGTATCAACAAAAAAGGCAACTTAAAAAATAAAAAATAATCATAATAATAAAAGAACATATCACAACAACACCACCCCTTCACCAATATATCACCTGAGTAATAAATATATATATATTAGAACTGCGTATCATTCCTATGTCTTTTATGTCTTTGCCTTCAACACTGCCTCATTGATCCACTCACAGTACTGTTAAGTTTATATGTACAGGTATAGGACCCATTATCCAGAATGCTTGGGACCAAGGCTATTCTGGATAAGGGGTCTTTCTGTAATTTGGATCTCCATATCTTAAGTCTACTAAAAAATCAATAAAACATTAATTAAACTTAGTAGGATGGTTTTGCATCCAAAAAGGATTAATTATTTCTTAGTTGGGATCAATTACAAGGTACTGTTTTATTACTACAGAGAAAAAGCAAATCAATGGTAAATGGAAACCAAAAAATTTCAATAGGTGAAATCTGATTGGCTGTGGGTGGCTCCGCCCACTTTTTGAAACCTAAAACTGCAGTTCCCTAGTGACCAACTGTGAAGAGTTTGGGGACCCTGGTGTTAATACTGTGAGAATGGGAGCAGCTTAAATTTCCCCCAAAAGTCAATAGGTAAAATCTTATTGGCTCTTGGTGGCTCCGCCCACTTTTTTTTAACCATGACCCGCACTTACGTGGTGCCTACCTCTGCAGTTTGAGGACCCTGACGTTATTACTGTGAGAATGGCAGCAGGTTGAATTTCCGCCATTGAAAGTCAAAAGGTAAAATCTGATTGGCTGTTCCTACCTCCGCCCACTTTTGGGCATCCAACAAATATCATATTTTCATTCAGGTTGATCCCATCACTATGTGATTCAAGTTTGGTAAGTGTAGCCTTAAAGCTCTAAGACTGGCAGCAGTTTATACATGGACCTCTGAGTATCATTTGTGTATTATAAAGGATAATGTACCCCCTACTGTAAATTATAAGGATATTGGAATCACTGAGGGGTTCTGTGCCCATATAAAAGCACAAGGCTGCAGGCTGAGTTATACAGGGAACTCTGAGTATCACTCATGTATTATAAGGGATAATGTACCCCCTACTGTAAATGATAAGGATATTAGCAGTCACTGGGGGGTTCTGTGACCATATAAAGGCACAAGGCTGCAGGCTGAGTTATAAAGGGAACTCTGAGTATCACTCATGTATTATAAGGGATAATGTACCCCCTACTGTAAATGATAAGGATATTAGAAGTCACTGAGGGGCTCTGTGACCATACAAAGGCACAAGGCTGCAGGCTGAGTTATACAGGGAACTCTGAGTATCACTCAGTGGTATAACTTAAATAGTCTAACAGTAGCTTACACTTTAGAAGCAGACTGCTAGTTTAGCATAATCTAAAGCAGATCTGTCCCGCTGGAGGACAGCAGGGTAAATGTGTCCCTCCGAGAGATTTTTATGGCCCCAGAACTCTTCGAATGATAACATTGTTTTCTTTTATCCCAGCCCCTGCCTAACACATAGTATAATAAATATCCATCCCACTATATGGTAACCAGCTCAACACCACTCTGACCTGACAACCCAGAAATTAGCTCCAGGAGGATGAGCATTACACACAGTGCCTGTGCAATTATGGATGTAACAAACAACAGTACATAAGCAAATTGGCCATTAGGAGGCGTAAGAGTTCTAATACAACACATGGAGAGTTTTCCCTTGCCCATAGCTGATATACTGTAATATCATGGTGAAACAAAGACAAGTGCCTGAGCATGGAGAAACATAGGCAATTTAAAGAGGTGGTTCACTTTCAGGTTGGATTGTTTCACCAGGCATGGATTTGGACGTGCAGCGAATTTTTCCGCGGCAAATTATTTCATGCATTTCGCAAAACAATCTGCCAATGGCAAAACGCATTAAAAAATTCACCACACCAAAATTCACCGCACGTCCAAAAAATGACACAGGCGTCAAAAAATAATTTTTTTGCCCGCACAACATTTTTGCCGTTTCGTGGATCTTTCAAAAGATTTGCTAATTTTTCAACAAAGATAACCAGAACACATTTGCTCATCACTAGTGGCTACTATTTATATGCTACCATTCATATGCGGCTACTATTTAGATGTGGCTACTATTTATATACACTATTTATATGCGGCGAAAATTTATATACACTATTTATAAGCTACTATTTATATGCGGCGACTATACGCGTGCATTATTTAGCGCATGTACCGTCAAATACCGCATAAAAATAGTCTTCGCGAGTTAAATAACGCATGCAATATCGCGCGTAAATTAGCGCGTGTGCTTATAGTGAATTGTGCAATAAGTCGCGAAAATTTAGACGCAATAAAATTTTTACCGCACACTATAAACAGCGCACGTTATTTCGCACTTTAGTGAATCGGCCCCACTGCCACCTAGTGGCTAAACTAATTAGTATTAACTATTAACATTTCAAATCCTTACAGGCTGCTAGGCTAAATTAAACCCTAGCAACCAGATAGCTGCTGACATTTCAAACTAGAGAGCTGCTAAACAAAAGAAAAAAAGAAAAAAAATCACAAAAAAAATGATGAAGACCATTTGCAAATTATACCAGCATAGCACTTTCCAATCTAGGTGATCTTTTAAATGAGATGCAGTGTCGGACTGGCCCACCAGGATACCAGGAATACTCCCGGTGGGCCCAGGGGTCAGTGGGCCCTCCTGCTCCTGACCATTTGGCCTAATTCATGGTCATTCCCTATTTCTGAATGGGAATAAAAAGGAGAAATAGATGGAAGAATAGATGTTAGCATGTAAATAAAAGAGACTAGGAAAATAAACCGGTTGGGTGAGGAAAGTTTGGATAGTGGGCCTATGGTCTAAGGTTTTCTGGTGGGCCCCTGAGGTCCCAGTCCAAAACTGATGAGATGTTGTGTGGTTGAGCAATAATCCAACCAGGCCGACCTTTATAATCAGGGCTGGATTTCTGAATAGGGCACCCCGATGCTGCCCCCGGCAAAAGGGGGCCACTTAACTCATAGGGAGCAGTGGGGAGAGGACACGCTAAAGTTTCTGCGCTTCTTCTCCCCATTGCTCCATATGCAAGCAAAATATTCCAGTGTGGCTTGGCAGCATGCCTCCCCTAAATTTATGCCACCCGAGGCCCGGGCCTTTGTGGCGTTGCCAGAAATCCGGGCCTGTCTTTAATAAATCTAAAACATATGCTGCAGTGATGCATGGATGCATTTCAATCAATGCATTTTATGTGTTTTCAGTTAAATGGTTTGTCTGGTCAGTGCCGCCCAAGCCCTAGATCCATTCATAAAGTGGAGTTATGAGGGCCCATTTAAAATCACAACCAGGGATTGGATTTAAATTTGGTGCGCTGCCTCCAAACTTAATCAGCTCCAATGAGGATTAGGCAGACAGGAGATTCAATCTCTTGCCCAGTCCCCAGTGCATATTTGGTCAACCCAATGGGCTGCACGCAACCCACATGCATATATTATTATGCCCATACTGCTGCACCCAGGTTATAGAAGGGTTAGATCCTTCATCCATCTTAAGGGATCTTGGGGGACCTTATATTACGTTATGCCAGATGTGGAGAAAGAAAGTTACAAGGGGTCTTACATTTTTGTATTTTGGTGCTACCATTTCATGCAGACAATGTATCAGAAGATGTTTGTGAATATTCTCATTCATCCAGGTCATGGTATATCTGTAGTAATAAGTCAAATCAACTGGGCTTTCTGTATTTTTCTTGAAGATGTTTTGCCAGTCATCCAGTCACAGAAAAACCGAGTATGAATAGAGGCGGGGGGGCTGCAACATCTATTGTCTGCCACGTACAATGTTGTTTTGGCACCTTTCCCTGGAAGGTTTAATAACACCTCAAATCATGCTAATTACAATCAACACCTCACCTTCACGTGATCCCTGATCCCATGCTAAACAGATATGTAGATTGAAGCAACATTCCAGAGTATTTATTCCAGGAAGTCATTCAGAATTGAGAAAGCCAGTTGGATGACTGGCAAAACTTCTTCAGGTAAAACACAGCAAGTCAAGTTGTTTTGACTTATTACTACAGATATATATCAGGAGATGCACCACAGTAATAGATGTATTGTAACTTTTGCTACATGCGATGCTGTTTTTTTTATTAATTACAGCACTACACCTCGACTCAGTAAACAGACCACCATGTAGCAGTTACTTCATGAGAGAATTGATTAAAAAGATAAAAGTCTTTTTTCTTTTCTATTGTGTTTGTCAAGCAAAATAAACTTTACTTACACTATATAAGTTCAGTTTTGTAATTACACAATCACAGCAAGCAGGAAGGTGCCATTTTGTGGAAACTGTTATTAAGTCAAGCTTTGTATCAAACCAAAATCTTGTCTATGCGTCATAAAAGGAGACCTGATGCTCATGCCCATGCACTGACTACACAATTAAATGGTGAGGAGGGCAGGGGAAAGTGAGCACTAAATGAAAAGTTAAAGTAATTGTCAGGCATTATATGATTGACAGATAGGATTTTTAAATGCCTCTATAAAGGGTATGGGTGGAATTTATTGCTCATAATGTAGTCTATAGGAGATGGTCTTCCCATAATTTGGAACTTACTGAATAACAGGTTTCCTGTAAAGTAGTTCTTCTACAGAAGGAAGTAGTATATTAAAGGTCAAAGAGAGAAATGTCAGTGGCATTCACTTAAAGGTGGCAGCACATCCGAGTCTACAGTTATTATATTAGTAATAATAATAATAATAATAATAATTATTATTATTATTATTATTATTATTATTATTATTCATTAATACTGTGCAAAATTGCATCTGGACAGAAATCTATGGTAACGGCAATAAGCTAGTTCAGCCAGCTGCAAGGGAAACAATGAAAGGAGAAATTTGATTGGTTACCATAGGCTACTGCCCTGGGGCAAATTTTCCCACTGTTAGTAAATGAGCCCAGTATGAAGCATATTTCTGCCCTGCCACACCTACCAACAAGTGCCCTAGATTCTGTGGCACAGGTTGCATTAACTTCTAAAAATACTCCTCTCCATAACAACAGTTGCTGGGTTGGGTTATCCAATGTCATAAATTTATTACTAAATCCAATTATCATCACTGGTAATTACCACTTAAGCTGATTCTAATGCTACAAGGCTAAGGAGCCAACGCTGTCAATCCAAGATGTCCAGTTTAGCTTGAGCACAGCAGGATCATAATAAAATTATTTTGTAATATATGTGGGCACAATTTCAGTTCCTTACTATTCCAGCTGCCACAGAGGCAGAAAACATGCTGGATTGTGCCAAACATTGCAATTAGCTGTAAGGGCACGGTCTAAGCCCTCTTCACCAGGGCAACCAGTACTAAAGTTCTTTTTATATCCTAGGGTACCCATTTTGTGCACAGTGTTATAAAATGCTAATGTTCTACTTCTGTGTGGTGGCATTGGATTTTTGCAGTTAATTTGTCACACACAAGTGTTGCCGAGTTTTTCTGAGTGATTGCAATCTTCAGCTTGGTGGGCTGCAAGCAAAATGCAGGAAATCCCCCATGTGTGCCATTGCTCTTACATAGATGTTATCATTCTATAATATCTTTATTTGTATTACATTTTATTTACTTTATCTGTGATCCCATTTCATGTCATGAGACCTCCAAATCATTGCTATATAGAAATTGATCCTTTTGGTAGGGTCACCAAACAAGTGGATCTTTCTCCAACTTAACCATTTGCCAATATTTTGGCCCTAAGGTCAATGGTCAGATCATAATAATAGAGGGCCTAGCAGGCTTGTGGGTAGAGGGGGTTAATGTTGTCTTCCCTCTAGGAAATTAAATCCTGTGTAACAGATGATAGTTGTCAGGCCATTGGTTTGCCCCTATACACAAGCCAATGGGCTGCTGACTGAAGGGGAAGCTTGGGCAGCTGATATTAACCCTTGCATGACCAGCTTTATTCCTCTAATCGTTGGTTAGTAAACAACTGTTTTTAAAAACTAAACCATTTAAATCAACTATGGTGATGAGTAAGGCCGCTACTATGTAAGAAACACACCCAGCACTCTATATAATGCTACAATGTATTGAGTGGCTATGCTTGATCCTTAAATAGGCACACATATACAATTTGTCATTGGCCAATCAAGTGGAAGGAGCACTTCACTTTGCACTTTAGATCAATACAAACGAGACTCATGAACTGCTTATGAAGCTCTGATCATTAACATACCACACATAATTACACTGTCTTATGTACTGGAAGGTGTAGATAACAATTAACAATAAAGCACGTCTTTGTTTTTTACAACAGTTTAGGGACAGAATGGTAAGCACAGTACTAACGTGTGTTATTTTGCAATACCAATCATCCCACAGATAATATTTATTTGCTTCAACTGACATACAGATATACACATTAAAGGAGAACTCCACCCAAACACAACTTTTTAAAAAGTAAACATAATTCCAATCAAAAAATATGCAGCCTTTTTATGATTTGTAATTTACTAATATTGTTTGGAACAGTTATCTTAGCCTGGTCCCCTGATCTGACTGACTACTTTGAGACTCCACAATCCTCCAAATCCCCCAATTCCCTGCACATGTGATCTAAATAAGGAAAGGAACATCACAGAGCAATGCATTGTGGGTTATGTAGTTCCTGCATGCTGTCTGTAAGATGTGGAGAAGTTGTTACAATTTGTAAAATCAATGTTAGGTCCTTCCTCCCCTCCAGGACTTCAGCGCAGAAAGAGAACTGTTTTGCAGCTGGATTTCAGTATGTATATAAAATGGTATTCATTTATACTTTTTGAAGGAACAGATTAGATGGATAGGTATATTAGAGTTTTCTGTGTTTTGTAGGGCTTATTAACAAATTTTGGTTTAGAAGTTCCCCCCTTTAAAATGTTTTCTACGAATCAAAGGTTCCTATTTGTATTACTGTGTTTGCTTTAAGTTTTACAACACCCCACCTTTCCACCTGTTCAATGGAGCTTTACATGGTACAGTACATATACATGAATTGCCCCAAAATCCATCCCGGTACAGACATGGCACAGCAGTGATATGTAGGTCATCATTAGTTATATATGCCCAAAATACCCATCTCTAATGTCACCAAAGGGGGCAGAGCAGGCAGGAGCCAGTATATAAATAATCTGAGGGCAGGCAGGAATTGGAGGGCATGCTAACATTGCAGGCAGGGTGGGCCATACAAACATATGTTAGAAGCTTTAGTACAGTACTGTTATAAGCATGATAGTTTTCTGTGTGTTATGTTATCTATGTTATTTTGCCCAGTTAGCTGTATTTATCTGCATATTTCAGGTGCTCTGACAAGATATAAATCTATTAAAAAGGGCTTGGGTTTTAAATATATTGTTCTAACAAGTAGATAAGCCAAACATGCCTTAAATAAGGATAACCTACTTTATACCTTTCTGACAATTAACATCCCAGAACCAAGTAAAACTGACAAAATCTCACCAGCCAAGGGTACATGCAGGCGAGTGATCCTCTTCCTCTTCCTTATCTTCTCCTATCGCTGCAATCCCGGGGCCCATGAATGCGCAGTAGAGTCAAAAAGTTGACTTTTTTGTTAAAGTGCAGCTTTTCACTCCACTCTACTTCTCTTTGCCGGGGCAAAGAAAGTACCCGGGGTACAGGCCTGCATGTACCCGGGGTAAGTAAATACAATCACTTGGTGGGGGGCTAACATTTTGGCACTCGCCCAGTGATTTGATCTTTGCTTCTACTTTAGGCTAATGTCAGACAAGGCGTCTGGTGTATATTTTCCGCTTGCCGAAAAAAGCACCATCCGCCTCCTACCTGTGCCTGCTCCCGAATAAATGAGATACGCTCTGGTGCAGGCACATGTAGCCGAAATATGCATAAAAAAGCGAGACTTTGCATTCTCTCTCGTTTTTATGCGTATTTTAGCTACATGTGCCTGCACCGGAGCCAATTCCAATTTCCGAAAATATACGCCAGACGCCTCGTCTGACATTAACCTTAGCCTTAAGTTTAGTCCACAGCCCAATCCTAACAATCTGTAACAGGTGTGTTTTTCTAGCAGTAAATTAAAGCTAAATGTCTAAGCTTTAAATTGGGGCCCGTTCTTGTGACTAAAGACCTTGTTGGCCATGAACCAGAAGACTTGTGCTGGGCAAAATCAGGCTGATACTATACGGGACCTATGGAGACCAGTTATGGGGGGACCAAATCATTTAGCTCATGGGTTCTTTCCCAACAACATGGGACCAGGGCTTCTTTGAGGTACCAGTAGGCCCTGGGAAAAATTTAATTGGTGAGCCCCCACTGCCCTAAGAAATTTGTGATAGAATAACCCTCAAGCATGTAAAATTCAATATAGTAAGGCAGGCAGTGAAGAAACGGTCTGTGTTCACTGAAGTAGACATGTTTCCCAGGTGTGGGAAACAGCCCTGAACAAAAAAAATTACAAAATGGTGATGCCACAAGAAAAACAAAGGAAAAGCAATTGTAATAACCCAACCGTAGAGCTCTTCCAGTTAATTAAATGAAGGGGTCTGCATCTCTACAGGATGCCTCTGCCAAAAGTCATTTTGCCTGTTTATTAAAACAGCCCTGCATGCTGCCCTGCATTATAATAAATCAATGCAAATATAGGTATAGATATACAGATATTGAGTAATTGGAGACACAGTAGGAAGGAAGTCCCTGCCCCGTAGACTTCTAATTACAGCTCATATTGGTCTGTATATGACCAGCTGTTTTGCACACTTAAAATGCTCTTTTTAAACTAATTAGGTACTGCAATGATCTTTGAAAAAGCAATACCATAATCCATTAGATCAGGTATCCTCAACCTTTCTTACTTGTGAGCCACACACAAAAGTTCCTTGGCCCAAATAAGGACTGTGATTGGCTATTTGGAAGCCCCATATGATCTGCTATACTGCAGGAGGCTCTGCTTGGAGTAAAACTGTGTCTGTGTGCCTCCAAAACTTGCCTCCAAGCCAGAAGTGTAAAAATGGGCTCTTAATTTGAGGGCACTGGGAGCAACATAAAAGGGGGGTTGTGAGCTCACAAACCACTGGTTGGGGATCACTGCATTAGATACACTAAATGAGTAAAACAAAGTCTAATTTGATTGCTTTCTAAAAGGGGTATACAGTATATTGTAACTTGAAAAACTGTAGAAAAATCAGAATACTCAGATGGCAGTTAGCTTAGTTTAGTGCAGTTATTATACTGAAGACCAAAAGACCTTAGCTCAGAAAGCAAGGGTTTATTATGTGACACTGTCAAAAGCATTGTCAAAGTACAAGAGCTGCTGCCGTTAGGTATAATGGCAATAGCACGACCCAGCACTAGATATGTTATCTTTGCTCTTTAATTATTAAGCATCAACATACTCAGCATCATTCCCATCAGTCTCTGCCCCAGTGGAGCTTTATGATCTAATGTCCCTATAACATTCACACACAGTATATTTAGTGTTATCAGGAGGCAAATAACCTGCTTGTATGGTTTTGTGGGAGAGGAAGCTAGAGTTTCAAATATGCAAAACAAGGATAGGTACTCGTGGAATCCATTCAACAAAACATTGTAAGCAAAGGGAATTCCATGAGTATTTGGTTGGCATATTTGAATCTCCCCATGTTGTGACCTCATACTACAGTTATAGGGCCTGTAGTTTTCTGGATAAGGGATCATTCCATAATTTGTATCAATGTACCTTAATCCTACTAAAAAATCATCCAAACACAATAGGATTGTTTTGCCTCCAATATCTTTTTTGGGATCATAGGGAAAGCTACTACCGTATATACTCGAGTATAAGCCGATCTGAATATAAGCCGAGGTACCTAATTTTATCTAAGAAAACTGGAAAAACTTATTGACTCGAGTATAAGCCTAGGGTGGGAAATGCAGCCGCTATTGCTAAGTTTTAATAATCAAAATAAATACCAATAAAATTACATTAATTGAGGCATCAGTGGGGTATACGTTTTTCAATATGTATTTCAAAGAAAAACAGTAAACTAGCTCTGTAAGCGCAGAAGAGGGTCAACAAAAACAATATGAGTACTACCCCACGCTCATTGCACATTGGCAAACTGGCAGCAGACCCAGTCCCAGAGGAGATGTAAGGGGAAATAAGTATTGCTAGTGGGAGCCTAGGCCAGGGCACTGGAGGGTCTGGTTGTAGGTGGCCTAATTTGCACACAAAGGAGAGACGGTGCTAGTCTAGAGGGACCCATGGCACCCGACTCGAGTATAAGCCGAGGGTGACTTTTTTTAGCACATTATGGGTGCTGAAAAACTAGGCTTATACTCAAGTATTTACAGTATTTTATTATTACAGAGAAAAGGGAAATCATTTTTAAAAATGTGAATTATTTGCTTAAAATGGAGTCTATGGGAGATGGCCTTCCCGTAATTCGGAGCTCTGTATATTTCTATTCCTGTTTTGGTGTTTTATCTCTTAGGGCAATGCTACATGGGGAGATTAGTCGGAGATTAGGACCTCAGCCCTGCCAGGCAGCAGTGCTAACAATTGCATTGTCCTATGCAAAATTACTTTTGGACAGGCCTTCCTGTAAGAAGAGACTTGTAACCTAATTGTAACCTAATGCTACCCTTGTAGGGGTATCTAATGTCTGATAAAGGTATTTGACTGACTCTGTAGGAGGCACGTGCCCTGCTCTTGTGTCTGAGAATGACAAACTGATTTATTTCTCTTTCGCTGAGGCTGGCATTCTTGCTGTTTGCCCTGTGTTCACACCCTTCTGTAAATGAATCATCTCTATCAACCATTATCTGAAATTAACATCTTATATATTATCTTCGAACTACAGAGTAAATTTGGAAGTCATTGTCGTTAGCATTCTTAGGAGAAACAAAGGGATACAAAGGGATATTTAACAGGGCAGCTCCCATTCTCATTACTATTCTTAGCAACAATTTGGGAATATTTGGAGTGTGTCCTATATTCTTGTTTTTGGTTTTGAGTTTACACCAAGGTGGGATTTAAGGAGGTAGAAGGTTGTCTGGGGATATAACACTGTCTAAAGGATCATGCTTGTCAGGTAAATTAGAGCTGGAGGCCATTGCATGTACTGAAAATTGTAAATTTATTGGTATCACTGAGACCTGGTGGGATGAAACATGCGACTGGGCTGTGAATTTAAATGGTTACACCGTTTTTAGGAGGGACAGAGGGATTACAAAGGGTGGAGGGGGTTTGTCTTTATTTTAGGCCAGATTTAAAACCATGTGCTAAAGAAATGATCAGGGACAATGTGGAATCCCTTTGGGTAGAAATTTCAGTAGGGCTAAAGGTTACAAAAAAACTGATCATTGGTGTATGCTATAAACCATATAAGTATAAGTGAGGAAGATGAGACCCAGCTACTGGTGCAAATGGAGGAGGCTTCACAACTGGGTCAAGTTGTTGTTATGGGGGACTTTAATTATCCGGACATTGACTGAAGTAATGGGGTGGCTAAGTCAGAAAAAGCTAGTAGGTTTGTAAATATGTTAAACAACAACTTTTTATTTCAGGTGGTTCAAGAACCTACTAGGAATGACTCCATTTTGAACCTAATGATTTCTAATAATACCGAACTCATCTCTAACATTTTGTGTGGGTGAGCATTTGGGGAACAGCGATCACAACATGGTCTCCTTTGAGATAATGCTGCAGAGACAGCTCTATAAGGGAGTAACTAAACATTCAATTTTAGACGTGCAGACTTTGCCAGTATAAGGGCATCTCTGCGATGGGTCAACTGGGAAAGGCTTTTCATAGGGTTAAACACGGAAGGAAAATAGAATATCTTTAAAACGTTGCTTATAAATTATACAGATCAGTATATTCCCATTGTAAGCAAGGAAACACATTGCAAAGCAAAACCTTTATGGCTGAATAAAAGTGTTAGTGTCGAGGTTGGTAAGAAAAAAACATGCGTTTAAAGCATTCAAGTTAGCTGGGACAGCAGGGACTTTGATCAGGTACAAGGAAGCAAATAAACCATACAAGAAAAAGCTATCAGGCAAGCTAAAATAGAGATGAAAAGGGATATTGCAGCTAGGAGTAAAATTGAATCCAAGATTAGTCTGAAAACTATAGGCCTGTTAGTCTGACATCAGTAGTAGGAAAGCGTTTGGAAGGTGTAATAAGGGATACTTGAATTGCAAATCAGTACTATAAGTTTGTGCCAGCATGGTTTTATGCAGAACTTGCCAGACTAATTTAATTGCCTTTTATGAGGAGGTGAGCAGGAACCTTGATGCTGGAATGGCTAAAGCGTTTGATACAGTGCTTCACAGAAAGTTAATGATAAAATCGAGGAATATTGGCCTAGAATATAATATTTACAAAGAACAGTGGTAAATTGAACATTTTCTAATTGGACCAGTGTGGTTAGTGGAGTACCGCAGGGGTCAGTCCTTGGTCCTTTGCTTTTTAACTTGTTTATTAATGACCTGGAGGTGGGCATAGAGAGTACTGTTTCTATTTTTGCTGACAATACTAAATGGTGCAAAACTATAAGTTCCATGCAGGATGCTGCCATTTTTCAGACCAATTTGATAAAATTATGTTATGTACTTTGGTGGAAATAATATAAAGTTGGAAGTTATTCCAGGCAGTGTCATTCTGTGGCTACTAAAGCAAATAAAGTGCTGTCTTGTATAAAAAAGGGCATTGAATGAAAACATAATTTTGCCCCTTTATAGGTCCCTGGTAAGGCCTCACCTTGAGTATGCAGTGCAGTTTTGGGCTCCAGTCCTTAAGAAGGATATTAATGAGCTGGAGAGAGTGCAGAGACTGCAACTAAACTGGTTAAGGGGATGGAAGATTTAAGCTATGAGGTGAGACTGTCGAGGTTGGGGTTGTTTTCTCTGGAAAAGAGGCGCTTGCGAGGGGACATGATTACTCTGTACAAGTACATTAGAGGGGATTATGGGCAGATAGGGGGTGTGGCTAGGAGGAATATCAACAACTAGTATGTACTAGACCAGTGCTGTCCAACTTCTGCGGTGCCGAGGGCCGGAATTTCTCTTGCATACATGGTGGAGGGCCGCTAATGGAAGCCAGTTTTGACCACTCCCCCCTTTTAAACCACACTCACTTCAAACCACAACCATTTTATCACAATGGTGTTAGTGCAGAAAAAACCCAAATGCTTGGTCCTCACTGCAGGGATATCAACCATCATTCATATATGAAATAATTATATTATGTCATATTAAGACACACCCTAAAATCCATATGACTTCTCCTCCCCTGTGGATAGCACAGCAACCCCCAGCGTATAATTACACACCTTAGGGAGCATATAATGGCTATTTCCAACTGCTAACAAACTCCCAGAACAAACCCCTGCCAGGTTCACCTCCCACAGGCAGCATAGGGTAGGCAGAGTATGGCACACACAGGCAGCACTCTGCCTGGCCTACGCTACCTGTGTGTGCCATACTCTGCCTGCCCTATGATGCCTGTGTCTGCCATATGCTGCCTGTATGTGCCATACCCTCCCTGCCCTATGCTGCCTGTGTGTGCCATACCCTCCCTGCCCTATGCTGCCTATGTGCCATACTCTGCCTACCCTATGCTGTCTACACACAGGCACCCTAGGCCAGGCAGTACATACAATGTCTGAGGTGTGAACAGACGAACAGTGTGGGTGATTACAGCCTGAGCCTGAGGTGTGAACACTGCAGGGGGTGAACAATGCAGAAACTAAAAGGTGTGAAAAACACAGGGGATTGCATGTTTAAACAATACAGGGGGATTACAGCCTGAATCTGAGGTGTGAGCAATGCAGGGGGGCAGTTAATCTCAGTACTGATACCATTTAAAGCTCACACAAGGGTAAAACATCAAAGCAGCCAGACAGGTGGGGGGCCACAAAGAGGGGGGTCGAGGGCCGCATGCGGCCCGCGGGCCGCCAGTTGGACAGCACTGTACTAGACAATGCTCTAAATCCAGTTCTGTGTGGAAAGTACCAAGGGAATCTTTTATACTGACAAAGATATATTGTTTTATAAAATATTGACCCTTCTTTGTCAGACTTATGGCCAGAAGATGTAAGTTGCATAATGCCATTTAAAAGGACAGTAGGATGATGTATTAGTAAATAATAACGTAGAATGCTTGAGGTTCTGCCAATGATGGAGCCAAAACCCATACCTTCTCTATCCCCTCTATGAGGAAGAATCAAGTGACTCAATCTGGAACTGATAAATTAGAACCCGATATCTAAAATTACTTCTGACACACGTAATAGCCCTGCATGAACACCAGACTTACACTTAATAGATACTACTAAGAATAGGCTATTAAAACAACAAAGAGAACATTAATTTGATATAGGCAAAGCACCATTCCAAGAATTCCAGCAGGTTGCTCCACCCTGTGGCCCAGGTATTTATTCCTATGAATTCATTCGTCTTCATCTTGTTAAGCTGAACATGGGCATCATGATGAACAAAGGGCAAGTCTTCTTGTTTGGAATCCTGCTCAGTGCCGTGGTACTTACAGAATCATCAAGAGGGATAAAAGGTAAGTTTTATTTCAGAGCATCAAATTAAAGTGTGTTGAAATGGGGTTCCTGCCTCTATCTTTTGCACACAGTAATGAAATGTGGTTTAGTTTATGTCTTTTAGGATTGTCCATGTAAGACCTTTTTTTGTGTGAAAAGAGGAAAAGGGACAAGGAGCACTAGAAATTCTATATAAAATTGGTAAATTGAAGCTACTCCATGTTTGGTCCTTGCGAGGTGTATAATTAGATTACCAGTGTACAGATAATCCCCTGGAAAAATAGACCCCTGCTAATGAAACAAAGGGGGAAAGGCATAGGTTTTATATACTTGAAATCTAGAGATCTACCTTGCAAGGACCAACCATGAAGAAACTTCAGTTTCCCTGTTTAGCTCAAGAAATAACAAAAAACATAGATTTTTCACAATTAAAACAAGAGGAAAAAAGTATGTTCAACACCAGCCCTATTCATTGCACTTATTTAAACAAGGGGTATATTGCCCCCATAAGCTGTAATTATAATGCAAAACAATTGCATATTCCCTTGTTAAAAAACCTTTTGAATATCATTCTAGAGCCAAGACCACTGAAACCTGGGACATGTCCCCCACAGAGGCATAAACCAGCGATATTTCCATTCAGATGTGTCTCTACTTGCAAAAATGATGATACATGTACAGGGGACAAGAAGTGCTGTTTCGATAACTGCCAAAAGATTTGCAAGCCGCCTGCGCAGGGTAAGTCATCCTTGCAGATCAGACTATCAGAATTATCTGCCGTCATGTTGATTACAACTCCAGCCAACCATATGGCTAATGTTTCTCCAGTCCTCTCCTGTCTTCTATTTGGGTCTTTAGGCTTCTCAGGGGGATGTATATAATTAAGGTTCCCATACACGGGCAAGTGTAGCCAAGCGAGCGGATCTTCTCACGACATCCCCACCTATGGGTGGGCAATATCGGGAGAATCCAGGATAATTTGATCGTTTAGCCCGAATTATAACGACCGGCATAGGAAAAGTCAGCCCGGGGACCGCATCAACGAGCTGATGCGGTCCCCGATCCTACTAGATTTTCTAGCCTGCCCGATCGAGATCTGGCCGATTTCAGGCCAGATATCAGTTGGGCAGTCCCATCGGTAGTGCCCATACATGGGCCAATTAGCTGCCGAATCGGTCTAAGGGACCCATATCGGCAGCTAGAATCGGCCCATGTATGGGGACCTTTAGATAGAGGGAGTAACTTTAAGACATTGGTGTTGGTTGTGAAATGGGGGCCTTGCAGGGTCAGACTGGGGGGTGCAGGGCCCACCGGGGCTCCCGCCCCAGGGGCCCTGCAGGTGCCCCAGCCCCGTCCCCTAACCCCCCACCAGGGGCCCCCCTAACCCCCCCGCAGGGGCCCCGCCTGACGTCCTCCCCGAGCGCGTATAAATTGAACGCGTCAGGGGAGAAACAGTCAGTAGGGGGAGCGCCGGCAAAGGTCGGACTGGGCCGCTGGGGCCCACTAGCCTTGGAACTGACAAGATAAACTAAGTTTTGCAATACTAATCAGATCTATTTGCTGATTGGTAGCTGTTGCACTGGTACAATTTAGCACCTGTGTTAGTAAATCAGCCTCTTGACCAACACTTCTGCATCACTTTAAGAAGGCATGATTATTAAATTCATATCAATACCTGGGTGTCCTTAACCCCCAAACAAGTTGGTGTAAATTGGGAATACTATTCTAAGCACCTTTGTAATATACATTCATTTTTTTTCTTTAATTCCAAGATATTAAGGGTTAAAATACTGTTAATGTGAATGCATTTTGTTACAACAGCACCGCCTGCTGGTCAGTGTGACAATGTTCTCAAATACTTCATGTTCAAAAAGTGAACAGCAGGTGGCGATGTGGTAACAAAATGCATTCATATTAACAGTACTTAATATTTTTACTTTTAATATTTTGTAATTAAAAAAAATAAATACATTTAAATGTCAGAAGTGATTAGAATAGTACTCTCGTCAATTTTACATCAACTTATTTGAATGGTTTGCTAATCATTCAAGATTTAAATTGGAAGTATAAATGAATGAGGCAAGCACTTCAATGGCAGATTGGGCGATGCTTTCTTAAAAAAAAAAGGAAGGCAGTGGCCCCCTGAAACATTGTGCAAGCCAGGCACTTTTGCACTAATGGAATAAATCATAAGGGGCTTTCCTCTAATCTACTTTTAGGGTGCTCACCCCATGTTGTTTCTCCATACATGTCCTGACCAAATATGTGGTAGTGCCTTTATATGTACATTTTTGTACATGCAAAGGTGGCAGATTTCAGCTGGGTGACTGAGCCAATACATGGAGTAGGCCACCAACAACTAGACACACCTCCAGGCCTGGCAAATTTAGAAGGGTTTGGGACATTTGTACTGAGATTCACAATTTAATAAATTAATTAATATTGATATATATATATATTATTTTTTTTGATGGGTGGGGTAACTATGTGCATAAAAGTTTGTCTTGGAACCTTATGAGATACAACTGCCTATGACTATGTACTGGAAGGGTATGAAACGAGTAAGGCGGCATTCTGTGGGGTCTGTATGCTTTTCATATGGATATTTGAATAAAAATGTGATTTTTTAAGTCAAGATTTTGTATTGAGTTACTTTATACTTTTTTTGGGGGGATCTGCTGTCTAGCACTGCAACCCCTTACAGCCTATAGGGCTGATTCACTAAGGTGCGTTAAAACGAGCGCTATTTATAGCATGTATTAAAAATGTTATCGCATCTTAATTTTCGCGTCTTTTCACTAAAAGGATATTTGCGCAATGTGGGCTAATTAATGCAGCATGCTACTTGTCGCGCACGCTAATTAACGCACATGTGCTACTTTTCGCGCGCACGCCATATTAGCCATACACACCATTACGTTCGTAAAACTACTTTTTTTTAAAATGACCATTTCCCTGCAAACTGGCGGCTGCATCACTCTAGGGCCAACACAGACTTGAATAAATCACACTGCAAAGTCCATGTTGTGTTGCCAAAAGCTCATGAACTCTACTTTTCTATAATTACCGCCTGCTCCAATAGGTGTTAATTTTCGCACAGACTAATCAATATTTAGCACGTCTAAGTGTTTGTGAATCATGCGTTAGTATTATTTCTAATTAACGCATGTGCTTGCGCGCTAATTAATGCACGTGATATGCGACTTAACGCATACGATAATACTTTAGCGAATCGCACCTTTTTTGTCGTCTATTTTAACGCAAAAAAGCATGCGATAAGCGCTATCGCACTTTAGTGAATCAACCCTTATGTCTCTAGCTGTCCTTTGATGTTCCCTCTTTGGGTTGCTCTGTGTTATATGTTGCCCCTCCCCCCCAAGAAAAAAAAAACTGCTTAGGCTTAGTAACCATCACATATAAAGTACTGTTATATTATTATTCTTAAAATTAATATTAAACTAAAAGTGAGTTCTATGTGAATGGCCTTCCCATATTTTTGGATTGTAAGGTTTCTGTATAAAGGATCCCATACCTGTACTTGATTTGTAATCAGTTATTCATTTATCTCTCTGGCAGAAAGACCAGGTGAATGTCCTATAGAAACTAGATCAAACGCAACCGACTGTTATGACTTCTGCACCGATGACAATGAATGCTCGGGTGGAGGGAAGTGCTGTCCGAGTAGTTGTGGGCGGAGTTGCACATCCACTGTACAAGGTACCTACCCTCTGCCATAACACCCACCCTTTCGTGCTATGTATCTAAACATCCCATAAATACAGTCTATTATTTCTCTGTATGCAGTTATTGTCTAGTCAGTATCGATGTCTCTTCCTTCTTGTAGTAAATGAAGTACAGGTATAGGACCCGTTATCCAGAATGCTCGGGACCAAGGGTATTCCGGATAAGGGGTCTTTCCGTAATTTGGATCTCCATACCTTAAGTCTACCAAAGAATCAATAAAACTGCAATTAAATCCAACAGGATTGTTTTGCATCCAATAAGGATTATTTGTATCTTAGTTGGGATCAATTACAAGATACTGTTTTATTACTACAGAGAAAAGGGAAATCAGTTTTAAAATTCTGAATTATTTGATTAAAATGGAGTCTATGGGAGACGGGCATTCCATAATTCGGAGCTTTCTGGATAACGTGTTTCCAGATAAGGGATCCCATACCTGTATTGATACTAAGCTTACTATATACTATATAACCATTGTTCTATATAGTAATGTTCCATCTGACCGCAGATTCTAATGTTCCAGCAGTGTGTTATGTTATTCATATATTTACATGCAGACATTTTATTCCATTTCAGCTTGTTCTAGAAAAGCAGGCCCACTGTTTAAAGAATATGTAATGATAAATTAAGCAAAAGAAAAAGTTATATATTGATTCTTATTACATCCAAATGGAAATTACTTAGAAAAACTGTGGCAGATAAAGTTAGAAAAGCAGGTATGGCTACAAACACAATACCTAAGTAATATGTTAGCCCGGGTGTCCAAACCCCAGGCTTCTCACTTCACGTATTCACAAACGATCTGCAACAGTTTGTAGGAGACTCACCGCAGTCGATGAATGGTCCGGGTGCTTCAAGCCCCGGACCCGTAGCCCAAGGGAACTAATCCAATTCCAATCATATACAGCTTAGAACGCACACCGGATAGCCGTAAGATGTTAAAAGCTTACAACCTTTATTTGTATCATAACAACAGAGTGCCAACAAAGGCAAAATAAATGATACAAGTAAAGGTTGTAAGCTTTTAACATCTTACGGCTATCCGGTGTGCGTTCTAAGCTGTATACGATTGGTAAAGAATATGTAACCCTTAAAGAACTAAAATTGCTCAGGGTGCTTTGCTAAGCACTTCTGGAATGTACAGTATTTTTATTTCAGTTTCACTCTTCTTTTTCTTTCTAAAATTTTTTTCAGTGAAGAAAGGTTTCTGTCAACAGGAACAACTCCTAAAATGCAGCGTAATGGAGGCAGATTATTGCGGTTCTGATAAAAATTGTTACAGAGGTGAAAAATGTTGTCCAAAGCTATGCCGCAAGGAGTGTCAGCCGGCGCTGAAAGGTACCTCTAAATGTGTGATTTGCTGCAATTCTGTGTATATTACAACCCTTGCCGTTATTAGAATCAAGGATGTTAAATATTTTAAAGGAGAACTGTCCCTAATAAAAACAAACCATTAGACCTTAGTGGGGGTTTAAAAAAAAATAGGTTTTACAAATTAATCTTTTTCTTAAGCAGACCATCCACATACCAATAAGATTGTAAGAAAACCAGTATGATTTTGGAACCGTCTGTGGGCTCCAAATCATAGTCCCGATAATTTTCTTACCATGGTGATTGGTCGCTTAGTCTATTGGCCAGGTTAGACTCTTTTGGTCAGATACCGATAAAATCTGCGTAATATCCTTGGGGGACCTACAGTGAAAGTAATTTTCAAACAATTTGTGTGCCAACTATTTCATGTTTAGAACATTATCGATTTGAATTTTAAAGGCTTTATCCTACAATTTCAGTCTGATTGTTGGTTTCAGATTGTTGCATTTAAACTGAGCGTGTATGCCCAGCTTCAGAGCTGTTTTTATACTTAACAATTAATCAGTGAATTCCTCAACCTCATTTTTTTCACACTCAGTGAGTCACTGAGAAAGAAATCTGCCATCTGTTTGCAACGGTGTCCCTGACATGAAGGAATTTTATGATATACCAGAAGGAGTTACTGGGAGCAGATATATGGAGCAATAGGAGGAGTTATAGGGAGGGGTATATGGAGCAATAGGAAGAGTTATAGGGAGGGTTATATGAAGCAATAGGAGGAGTTATAGGGAGGGTTATATGGAGCAATAGGAGGAGTTATAGGGAGGGTTATATGGAGCAATAGGAGGAGTTATAGGGAGGGTTATATGGAGCAATAGGAGGAGTTATAGGGAGGGTTATATGGAGCAATAGGTGGAGTTATTGGGAGGCTTATATCGAGCAATAGGAGGAGTTATAGGGAGGGTTATATGGAGCAATAGGAGGAGTTATTGGGAGGCTTATATCGAGCAATAGGAGGGGTTATAGGGAAGGTTATATGGAGCAAAACCAGAGCTATGGGGGGGGGGTTATGGGAGGTTTATATGGAGCAAAAGTGGAGTTATAGGGAAGGGTTTATGGAGCAATAGGAAGGGTTATAGGGAGGGGTGTATCGAGAAATATGAGGAGTTATAGGGAGGGTTATATGGAGCAATAGGAGGAGTTATAGGGAGGGTTATATGGAGCAATATGAGGAGTTATAGGGAGGGTTATATAGAGCAATAGGAGGAGTTATAGGGAGGGTTATATGGAGCAATAGGAGGAGTTATAGGGAGGGTTATATGGAGCAATAGGAGGAGCTATAGGGAGAGTTATATGGAGCAATAGGAGGTGGTATAGGCAGGGTTATATGCAGGGGCAAATTAATGTTTAGGCATCCCTTGGCTATAACCTAGGGGCCCAGTGCGATCAGGGGCCCAGTGCGATCAGGGGCCCCATGTAACCCCATGTAAGCGTAAATTTTAATATTTGAAAAGGGTACATGTGTCCCTGATCACACACACTTCTTTTTTTGTCTGCCTACTCCACACAGGCCAGGTGCATTACTTTACTAATAGTTATTACTAATAGTTAACATTTTGAAAGTTTATTGTTGTATATTTTTTATAATTGTTGGGAGTGGGAGTAGCCTAGAAGGGGGCCTGTGGAGAGTGTTGCCTAGGGGCCTCACGTGTTATTAATCGGACACTGGTTGTATGGAGAAATAGGAGGTATTATAGATAGGGGACATTTGAAGCAAAAGGAGGAGTTCATTAGATGGTTCTTGAATATGAGGCAATATCTGGAACTAAATTTAGGCATTATATGGAGCAGCAGTATTATGTGGAGGATAATATTGGTCAGCAGGTAGAGTTAGAAAGAGGAATTCTGTTAAACTGACCAAAAGAAAAATTTGTAAGAGTTATAAGAAGTATTAAATAAATATAGGGAATATCCTATAGTTTTAAGTGACCGCTGAATGTGACAAAATAACGTGCCATATAACATCTCTGATTTACTTCTCCTGTGCATTTTAGAGAGAGCAGGTACATGTCCTGTATCCCCACCAACCTGCTCCAATGATGCAAAGAAAGTTTGCCAAACTGACTACGACTGCGCCATGTTTTATAAGTGTTGCCAAACCAATTGTGGATTTCAATGCCTGAAAGCAGTAAATGGTAAGCTTTACTATTCATATTATATTTCTCTTCTCCTAGACCAGTGTTCCCAAAATGTAGGAGTATGTGGAAACATTCATGGTTGGTGTGCAACAGGCAAGAAGCGTGATGATTTTGTAACAAAACATCGCCATACTCAAAATTAGCTCTTTGGCAATGTTGCGTCATACAAGCAAATCCTTCAGAATATCGTGCAATGTAGGGGATACAAAAAGGTGAGCTAGAATAACATCAATCATCCGATGCAGTACCGTCCCGACTAAAAAATCAGACCTGCATGATAGGTTTGGTAGGACCCTGGGGGGTCCCTATACACAGGCAGATATGTTGCTGAATGGGTCTAAAGAATTTGAGTCGGCAGCTGAAATCTGCCTGTGTATGGCCACCTTTAGTTAGATAGAAAGTGTAACTAGCATGCACCAGGCCCCCCCACAAAGAAATTTTCAGAAGGGCCAAGCACACTATGATCCATATTGGCATCTGTCCACCCGACTGCCCACTCACATCTTCTGCCCGCCTGTGTCTCCCTTCCATGCCAGCACAGGTAGGAGAGTGGCTGGGGGAGAAGAGAAAGCAGATGTTAATGGAATGTTTGGGGGGCTACCACTTTCCTGGCCCAAATGAACTATAGGCTGTGTATCAAAAACTCCCATCATATGAGTTTATTTTCTTATTGTCCCCTAAACTATATGTTGACCCTTCACTCTGCCTCTCAGGCTTGAGCTGACCAAAACCAGAAATGAAAGACGCAAAGGGTGCTCCAGTTCTACAAAGTCTTTGCAACCGCTCTAGGGCTCTAGGGTTCTAGGGTAGCATTTACTGCTTAACATTTTAAATTCGGAATGGTTGCAGAACTAGGTACAAACTTTGCAACTTTTATTGCATTACCTGTGCTACTGTGTATGGCAGGAAACAGGTAGTACCAATGTAATATGTTCTGGTTATAAACAAGACCCACTGTTTCTATTCTCTTGTTCTAGTGCCATCCTTCCTTGTATATGGAACAGCGATACCAGTCTTTAACCTCCAGCCTGGACCTAGCCGGACATAAGAAATGTTGTTTCAGCCTTGCACGTGTGTGTAATGTTTAAATAACCTATGTATATTTGCCCACATGCAACAAATACATATGACAACTACAGAAAGTGCATATTTATGTGTATATACCTGAATTTTGGCTTTATTTTGTAATGTGATGGGGTTGGAGCTCTAATGCCTGGGTTTGTAAAATATTTATTTGTAACCTCAACAAAAGTAAAATAAAGTTAAAGTTAAATTGTACTGACTCACAAAGAGGTTTTCCAAAAAAAAAAGATAATTATGGCAAGATTTTACTGGGCTTGATCACAGAAGATATGTCAGCTTCGTGGCCAAAGGGATATTCTCAGTATTAATCTCTATTCAGATGTGGAGTGCTCTAAACAAATGAGCATTGGCCAACATATAGCAGTAGATGAAAAAAGGCATAGTGGCCCATTAGGGACAACACATAGAGAGTTCTGTAATACAGGTATGGGACCTGTTATCCAGAATGTTCATGAGCTGGGGTTTTCCAGATAAGGGATCTTTCCATAATTTGTATCTCCGTACCTTAAATCTCCTAAAAATCATTTTAACATTAATTAAATCCAATAGGATTGTTTTACCTCCAATAAGGATTAAATATATGCTATTTGGGAGCAAGTACAAGGTACTGTTATATTGAAACAGCTAAAAAGGAAATAATTTTTTAAAAAATTAAATTTTCTTTATATATCATAGAGTCTATGGGAGATGGTGTTACCATAACTCAGAGCTTTCTGGATAACAGGTTTCTAGAAAACAGATACCATACCTGAACAACATGCAACAGAACTTTTATCCTTTAGGACAATAAAAATATTGTATACTAGAACAACAATATAGTTGTGTAAAGCTCATTGTTTGTTTTTCTAATTGACCTGACCAGCCTTGATATACAGTCATGTTCCTCTATGAGGGGGCTGCCATATTTGTGCAGCAGGAGTCTGTTAGCATTAGAAGCTGTAACTGACAGGCTGAGAAGGGACAGTCAGGTTGGCAAAACAGTCAGGTTTAGGAACTTCAACTAATAATTACTTACAAAAGCAACGCTTTCAGTGAAAAACCATCAGCAGGAATTTTATTTCATAACCCCACACATATATATGCTTGACCTGAGCTACTGCCTGTCAATGTTGGCATCATAGTATATTTCCTGAGCTAAGTCTCCTGGTTGGATGCAACACCTCTGTTTCATTGTATTCCAGTCTGTTATATAGCAGGCACATTAATACAGAATAGAGAAGCCAGAGTAAGTTTAAACTCATAGCCTGCAAACTAGATTAAGGTGTCTTTTGACCAAATTTAATAGATACATAATTCCCCAGCATGCAATGTAAGTCAGAA